>NC_136071.1:945911264-946511264 GCF_964261635.1 Lissotriton helveticus | reverse complement strand
CTGGGTACTTTCACCTCACCTACTTTCAGCCTCCCATGTGGAGTCCCTCAAGGTTCCTCGCTAAGTCCGACCCTTTTCAATATCTATGTTTCGGACTTAGCGAGGGTAATAAAAGAGTATAACATCAATCTGACAACATACGCCGACGATACCCAGTTGGTGCTATCCATACACAAAGACGGACCCACTGTGGCAGCAAACTTTAAGAATGGTATGAGGGCTATTAGCAGTTGGATGGCCTCCAACTGCTTAAAACTTAATTCATCCAAGACGGAAGTTATGCTTTTTGGAAACATTCAACCTTTGTGGTCCCCCTCATGGTGGCCTGAGGAATTGGGAACTCCACCACAACCTGTTAGCAAAGTCAGAAATCTGGGAGTGATATTTGACAACAAGCTCCTTTTCCATCACCATGCGAATGCGGTAGTTTCATCTTCCTTTAACATCCTAAGGAAAATAAAGAAAATACTACCGTATCTTCCCATAGCCACGGGAAAAACACTAATATCCACACTGGTGTTCTCGCGCACTGACTATTGCAACGCCCTCTTCCTCAATGCCCAAAAAAAGGTTATCTCCAAACTGCAACTAATACAAAATGCCTCTGCCAGAGTTCTTTTGGGTATTCCCAAACATAGCTCGGTTTCTAGACACCTAGACCAACTGCACTGGCTTCCAGTCAGAAGCCGCACGAAGTTTAAGACCCTCTGCATTGTCTATAAGGCAATAAAAGACACGGGACCTAAATTTCTGAGAAGTTCTTTTAAACCTTTGGCAACCCCTAGAATGTTGCGCTCTAACACAGCTCACATGCTTCAAATTCCTAGAACAAGGAAAGTTAACTGGGGAGATAGGTGTTTCACTATAGCAGCAGCAAAACTGTGGAACTCCCTTCCCCTCAACATAAAGATCAGTCCATCTCTAATGGTCTTTAGAAAGCAGCTAAAGACTTGGCTGTTTTCTCATCGACACGACATATAGATCTTTTTACTGTTGTCCCTTCGTTTTAATCACTGGTTTATTTAGACTTTAGCCTTCAGCGCCGAGACACCTACGGGTAATTGTAGCGCTTTAAAAATTGCAAAAATAAATAAATAAATAAATAAAATTGATTTTGACCTGAACATATGTCTAGAAGATTTCTAATTTCTGAAACACTTTCTATTTTTGCTCTATCACTACTACATTTCTCTAACACAGAATTCAATAAACAGCACAATGTTTGTTCCCGATTTTCGACAATCTGTTTTTGTAAATTTTGAAGAAAAAAAACAACATTAACTACTACATTAGCATAGCAGTTGACACCAGAACTGTTTTCAAACTGAAATCCAATAACATCCTCAACAGAATCCTTTTTCCTTCTCCTTACAATTACAGTTTCATCTACTTTTTGTCTTTTTGCTACTACCTCACTGCAATTACTCTCATTTCTTCTTTTTCGGCCTACCACACGTTTTTCAATCAGAGGATATTGAGGCAAATGTGGAGCATACTCTCTTCTTAACCTATTGTATTCTTTAACACAATCTAGATCAGCACAAATCTTTGTTTCATCACACTCAATCAAGTACAATCCTTATAAACTTCTGACTCGTGATAAAGCCACATATGCCATACCCTCTTTAAACACAGAACTTCCAATGTTCACCAAAGCACTATCTACACTTAAACCTTGAGATTTATGAATTGTCACCGCATATGCCAAACAAATAGGAAACTGTTTTCGGCGAACATATAAGTCTTTCACAAGCAAAAATCTAGCTGAACAACGACAAATTTGTTCTATTTCATCAATGCCATCAAATTAAATTTTTTAAATTTCAATTCCATCTCTATTTTTGTAATTCACAAAACCAACAACATGACCCATTGCTCCATTTTCCAGACCTCTTTCAACATTTAATTTCCTTCTCAAAATGACACGACAATTCAAACACACATTCGGAGTCTTTTCAAAACCAGCAGTTTTAGATATACTCTTCTCTAATGAATCCAATTTTGATTTCAAATTTTCAGACAAAACAATTGTTGCTCCCATATGCTCTATTTTATCTGTAGCTTCCAGTTTCACTATCTCTTCATTTTCTAAATGTAACATTTTGTTGTTGAACATAGAACATTCTTTCAGAGTTGGCATCAAACATATGGCAGATTTCCTCTCGTTAATTTTCTTAAAAATATTCTCTGGAAGAATGTTTTCATTTGGGTACAAATTTGAAATTAACCGTCCATGTAAAGCTTCTTTCCCTTGCTGACTTACTTTTCCAATCCTTACATCTTGTAAAATATTTTTATAATCTTCATCCTTTGCCTGCCGCATATTTTAAAGCAGTTCTGCATATTTGAAGTTTAACCATATATTAAGGTTTCCAATGCTTCCTAAGCACTTCCTGGTATCTTCATGTGTGAGCATTTTGAACACAGGTTGTCCTTTCACTGGAGTCAACTGCAGAAGATCTCCAAAAACAATAATATGTTTTCCTCCAAATAAGACATCATAGTCTGTTCCAAGAATTTCTTGCATTCTCAAATGCACAAAAGCAAGCATTATATTTGACACCATGCTTACTTCATCAATGATAAGAAGTTTCATTTTCTTCAGGACTCTCGAAACTTCGGAACACGCATCTCCAGATAGCTTGTGATACTCCAATTTGTTATCATGCTCCACTGGCAGCATCAGTAAACGATGTAAAGTAATCCCTTTAATGTTATGTGCTGCCAGCCCAGTTGGAGCGGTAACAACACAAGACAGCGGTGATTCAGTCCTTTTCTGCAAATAAGTTGCAATTGCTTTAATCAGAAATGTTTTCCAGTTCCCGCTTCTCCACTCACGTACAGTAGGACAGGCTTAAATGATGTACAGCAGCACTCTTTTTCTCATGACTGAATCCATGTTCAATCTGTTCTGTGACTTCGTCATATATCTGTTTCTGCTCAAAGTTTAGTTGTTTCAGCAAATCTTCTAAGTTAACTTCATCACCTTGAGCTTGTTCCATAGCTCTTTCCACCTCATCTATGGCAGTGGCAGCTTAATTTTGGATAATTGGTCCTCCAAGTGGATCCTGACTCAATGAAGCAGAACTCTGACTGTCTTGGGAACTGTCTCTAGCAATCTCTGCAGCAATTGTGCCTTCTTGCTCTATTTCTTCGTTCAACATTTGCAGATAATTTGGAAAAACAGGACATTCTATGGTATCCTTGGTTGCATTAAAAGAATCTTCGTAACAGAGAAAATCTCCAAGTAGTTCCTCTTCTGTACACCATGGCTTAAAGAGTTGCAAAAGAGCCAAATAGTAAAATTCCCTTTTCTCTGGATTTTCGCAACTCAATTTTCGATGATTAATCAAACGGCATTTTTTCTGTCTCACTAGACATCCTTCACACCCAATGATAGCATATATTCCATTGTTAATATCTTCTCTGATGGTTCTCTTATAAATATAGTTTTGCAGAACTTCATACAAACAAACGTTCTCAAGATGACTACTTCTATTTGGATAGTATGTATCCAACATGTTGGTCTTCAAAATATCTGTACTTTCTTGTTCTTTCTCCGCCAAATACTCTATTTCTTGTACAGATTTCAAAACTCGATTTCGTGTTGCAGCAAGACCTAGACTCACCCAAATGATGGTTCTAGATTTGGCATAGAGACTTGCTGATGACAATCGATCAGAACATTCATATGCTCCAATTTCTCGATACGACAACATCTTCAGACTGTAACTGTATAATTTCTTGCTTAGACTCTTTTCATGTGAAATGTCCTCCCACATTTCCTTCCGTTCTGTCTTTTCTTTTTTTGTGATGTAAGACGTCACATATCGAGCCACAGCAATAGAGTTGTCAGCAACAAATTGAATATCCATGTTAGCATTCCACATGGACAAAATCACTGGGTTGTAGTCGTTGATGTACTTGGACTCTTCGTTTCTTTTTAAATTGTATGTATTTTTTGGTGATTTCCTCATAACACTATGTCGCAGAGAAGACATCAAATTTTTTACTCTTCCTTTAGAAATCACTGGTCGTGGAAAGGCGAAACAACATTTTGTGTAGAACTTGTCCTTGTTTCTGAATTTTCGACGACAGTACTTTCCACAACGATGGGATTGAAAGCGTAAAACTTGTTGCCTTAAACTATTTTCTTCGGTAGTTTTCGGAACAGCACATGTTGAATACTCTTCAATGAAGCTCATCACTGTTTCATCCAAATCTGTTCCAAATTTGGGTGCATCTTTAATCCACAACAACATATGCATATGAGGAGCACCTCTCGCTTGATACTCCTTTCTCCAAAAGAAATCCAAAACCTCTCCAAGGGGAGGATTTTTTTTGTTGGTAATAAAAGACATCAGAGCTTCAAATCTATGATTGAAATATCTGCATACATTCACTGGATCCAAAGAACACAGTTCTCCAGGTGTTTTGAATTCTATATTTTGTATATTTGCATTTGCCTCTCGTAGAAATTGAAGTAAGTCGTCCCATGCATACTCGGCACAGCTAAGAGTGAGGAACCATGTAGGAGTTCCTATGTTTCTTAGCATACATTTCAATTCCCCATGACGACGGTACCAATACTCGTTTGTACCACGCTGACATGCCATGAGATTGATTAGATGAGATTCCAAAATATTATCTTGCAGATTCACTTTATAAAGACCCTCGCCGAAACATTTTGCAGATGTGCTCCACTTTTCAGTATATGGTTTACTGCATAAGAAAGCCCAGACAAGTCACTTTCATACAGTAGATGAAACAAATAGGGAATGCATTGACGAAACCTTGGATCTTCAGCATATAATCTTACAGTTCGATATTCAGATGCAGGAATTTGAAGTGGTCGATCGTCATATCGTCCACCTCGACCTGTTGGAAATAGCTGTGGAAAACAACGAGCTTCTAAACTTTCTTCCCATACACTAACGGGACTTCCTTTTGCTGCTTTCATTTGAAACAATTCAATTGCATTCCCCATTACTTCTTTGGAATGCAAAGGATGAACAGTATAATGTTCATATATTTCTTCACTTCTAGAGACATCAACTTTTTCAATTTGGCCACCTGAACAATCACTGTCTTCATCTGCAGCTGTTTCCTCTGCTGCAACATAAACATGTTTGTAATACTCATTGTTTTTGACTAAATACAACGTTGCCTTTTTGACTTTCCTAACATCCACTAAATCTTGCCAGATTTTTTTACTCTTTGTCGGAACCCCATTAACTAGAATAACTAAAAGTTCCTCTTCTACTTTTTCTATACCAATTGTATCAATATTTCTTTTGAAATCTAGAGGCAAATAAACAACTCTTCCCTTTAATCCTCTCTGCAAATCTGTAGGAGGCAATTTCCCTATCTTAGGCTCCATGCGAACAATTGCCTGAAAAGGGTGGACACATTGAATCAAAATAGACTCATATGTATTTAAATCCATCAATTCAGGGGGAATGTCTACCAACTCCAGATTATTATGAACAGCTCTAGCAGGCATTCTGTTTTGATTTAATTTATCATAACAATATTTACAAATACGCTGATCAGAACTCAAATCAAACAATTCTCCACCCACAAATAAGTTGCAAAATCTTTCCACTCACAATTATTCACCTTTTCACTTTTTACGTATAAATCAACTAATCTAGTTTGATGCTTATAATGACTTCGTCGACAAAACACACAAGTAAAATTCGGCCTTTCACTTGATTTCACCTTAAACCTGGTAATTTCCTGCTCAAACTTTTCTGTACTTGAAATCTGTACATTGTTCCACATTACCTTGAATTGCTGTGTCAATTTCTACACTATCCTCTTTTTTATCAAAATAACAAATCTCAATTTCTTCACAAATCTTCTTCACATCTAATTCAGTTCCATGCAAAAGAGCACTGTTTAATTGTTTAAGCTTAAGTGCTGGACTTTTTGCATAATACAACATTCTCACTAATTTCCTCATTTTAGTATGATGCACTGCTAACATCCTAAAATGATGAAAAACACTCTGACAGACTTTTCTAGAAAGACAAGCCAGTGAATGGCCTTGCAAACCTGTCTTTTCTCTCACTCTGCAAGGATCTAAGTCTTGCAACAACTTCACTTTCTGCTTTAGACTTTTCTTACTATATGTACATAAGAAATTACAAAACAAATCAATTGATTCCTGTCGCACACTACAAATACGACTACACTTCCAAGTGTACACTGGACCCTTAGTACGTCTCCCTAAAACTCCATCAGATAACACCTCTTCTGGTTCACTAAGCACAAGTTTCTCTTTTTCAATCGGACAACCGTCTTTCACTACATACGCTCGACCACTGGTGTCAACTGCATGCACTAAATCATTCTCCTGGAAGTAACTCTCCTCATTAAAAAATGGCTCACAACTTGAACTGTGCATCCATTCTCCAGAAAAAACTTTACAAAAATTAGTCCGATTAATTACTCTTTTCCATCTACTGTTTGATTTGAAAACATCAATTGTCTTGTTAAGTGTCCTAATTCTATTGATCATTAAATTAAATAATTTTTTCTTAACTTCAAAAGCCTGATCAACAATCTTCTCTACACTTTTCTTTTTCTTATAAAAAGCAGCTCTCTGTTTACCTTTCCTAATGTTTTTTAACAAATTTAAAACCACCCTATAGCAAAACATTCGTTTACGAATGTCTCTAAACTGATTCTGCCTTCTATTCCTATGCATATTATTCTCTCCTGCTCCAGTTTTAGGATTCTTTGAAGTTCTCTCCTTCCTTTTCAATTTTACTCTCTCATTTTCTTTTTCTACATGCTGTCCATAATTTTTTTTTAAAGTACATATGCTCCGAATAAAAGACTTAGTTGTCTTACCAGGAGCTTGGTTCCTGTTTTTTGAAGTATTTGTTGTGGAAGAGTGCTGTAATTCCGTTGCTGTTTTTTATTTTTCCCTGTTACGTTGTTTTCTTGTCCTTTCCCTTGTGGGCATCTTTGCTTACTCTTGAAATAACGATTTCAATGTGTGTTAAAGAAAAAAGTAGCACATTATAGACCACTATTACCAAACAACAAAGCAATGACAAAAAGCAAACGATCTATTCAGGGTTACAGATCAGGTGAGGATTCTCCAGGGGTGCACAAAACGTGAGGCCTGTATTGAAGAGTATAGTGGAAGACAGCTCTGTCCACAAGTACAAAGAAGATGAGACCTGTGTATAAGTCCACTGCACTCTTATACACACGCTTCACCACCTATGCTTCCCGAGAAAGGCCTCTCTCCCACTACAGTCTTGATCATAAACCTCACCTCCTCTGTCCCTCTGGACATGTCTCACCTCATCTGCACAATGTACTTCCTAATCTCAGGTAACACAGATGACATAATTGATCCTCATTTATAAAGCCATGCGTCAGTTTTACGCTACTGAAGCGTCTCTTTTTGTGACGCATTGGCGTCATAAAACATGTGCCTTGTTGCACCATATTTAAAAAGTGACGCATGTAGGTAGATGCGTCATTTTTAAAACCTTTTGCACCACATTATACCTCTGTCAAGTGTAATGTACAGAGAGGGGTCATTTCTCCACAAAAAGCCTCGTAATAATGACGCAGTAAAATCTATGAGATTTCACTGCGTCACTTTTAGGACACTGTTACATCAAAATCTTGCACTTGCCTCACAACAGGGATAAGACTGAGGCAAACGCTTTCACATGGAGCTTCACAATTTTACAAAATACAATTCCTCTATGCAAACAAACTCAATATGCTTCCTACACTGAGTTAACACAGGTAACATCATTGTAAAGAGTCAAATTGACACCTGTGTCTACGAATGCAGACGGGGATGGGCTTCATGAAGCCTAGTCCACTGCACTCTTAGACACAAGCCTCACCACCTACACTTCCCAGGAAAGGCCAAATATGTACCTTTTTGCGCCATATTTAAAAAGTGACGCATGTAGGTAGATGCGTCACTTTTTAAACCTCTGCGCCACAATATACTCAAAGATGTAAAAACCATTCATTTTCCCCAAAATAGCACAGATCCTATGTACAAGCATCTGCCTCACAGCAGGGATAAGACTGAGGCAAACGCTTTCACATGGAGCTTCACAATTTTACAAAATATAATTCCTCTATGCAAACAAACTCAATATGCTTCCTACACTGAGTTTACACAGGTAACATCATTGTAAAGAGTCAAATTGACACCTGTGTCTAAGAGTGCAGTCAGGGATAGGCTTCATGAAGCCTAGTCCACTGCACTCTTAGACACAAGCCTCACCACCTACACTCCCCAGGAAAGCCCAAATATGTACCTTTTTGCGCCATATTTAAAAAGTGACGCATGTAGGTAGATGCGTCACTTTTTAAACCTCTGCGCCACAATATACTCAAAGATGTAAAAAACATTCATTTTCCCCAAAATAGCACAGATCCTATGTACAAGCATCTGCCTCACAGCAGGGATAAGACTGAGGCAAACGCTTTCACATGGAGCTTCACAATTTTACAAAATACAATTCCTCTATGCAAACAAACTCAATATGCTTCCTACACTGAGTTAACACAGGTAACATCATTGTAAAGAGTCAAATTGACACCTGTGTCTAAGAGTGCAGTCGGGGATAGGCTTCATGAAGCCTAGTCCACTGCACTCTTAGACACAAGCCTCACCACCTACGCTCCCCAGGAAAGCCCAAACAAGTACCTTTTTGCACCATATTTAAAAAGTGACGCATGTAGGTAGATGCGTCACTTTTTAAACCTCTGCGCCACAATATACTCAAAGATGTAAAAACCATTCATTTTCCCCAAAATAGCACAGATCCTATGTACAAGCATCTGCCTCACAGCAGGGATAAGATTGAGGCAAACGCTTTCACATGGATTTTCACAATTTTACAAAATACAATTCCTCTATGCAAACAAACTCAATATGCTTCCTACACTGAATTAACACGGTGCACAGACATAATATCGACTCCAAAATATCGTTTGGACAGAATATCGAGTCAAAAATATCGTTTGGTCAAAATAACTGACAGGACAGAATATAGACAGCCAAAATATCGTTTTTAAGGTAAGTGAAATAATATCGACTGTAAATAATATAGAAAGTGAAAATATGTAAGTATATAATATAGATAGTAAAAAAATTCGTTTTTATTTTTAGGGTTCAGGGTCAGTTTTGGGTTTTTGGGTAAAGGGGTATTTTTAGGGTTCAGGGTCAGTTTTGGGTTTTTGGGTAAAGGGGTATTTTTAGGGTTCAGGGTCAGTTTTGGGTTTTTGGGTAAAGGGGTATTTTTAGGGTTCAGGGTCAGTTTTCAGTTTTTGGGTAAAGGGGTATTTTTAGGGTTTAGGGACAGTTTTCAGTTTTTGGGTAAAGGGGTATTTTTAGGGTTCAGGGTCAGTTTGGGGTTTTTGTGTAAAGGGGTATTTTTAGGGTTCAGGGTCAGTTTTCAGTTTTTGGGTATTATTTTATTATATTTTGTTACAATATATATATGTTTTAATAAATATGAAATAAAAAAATATTTATTTAACTTTCATTAATTATTTAATTATTATAAGTTAATTTAAGTAATTTTAAGTATATTTTAGTAATTAATTATTATTATTAATTTAATTTAACACTGTTTTTAGTAAATACGATATTTTTTACAACTATATTTTTGTAAACGATATTTTTAACTCGATATTTTTGTACTTACCTGTTTGTAGATAGAAACTCGATATTTTGACTGTCGATATTTTGTCAACGATATTTTTGATGGTCGATATTCTGTCCCTCGATATTATTTCAGTGATCCAATTAACACAGGTAACATCATTGTAAAGAGTCAAATTGACACCTGTGTCTAAGAATGCAGACGGGGATAGGCTTCATGGAGCCTAGTCCACTGCACTCTTACAAGCCTCACATCCTACGCTCCCCAGGAAAGCCCAAACATGTACCTTTTTGCACCATATTTAAAAAGTGACACATGTAGTTAGATGTGGCACATTTTAAACCTCTGCGCCACATTATAATAAAAAATGTAAAAACCATTCATTTTCCACAAAATAGCACAGATCCTATGTACAAACATCTGCCTCATGGCAGGGATAAGACTGAGGCAAAAGCTTTCACATGGAGCTTCACAATTTTACAAAATACAATTCCTCTATGCAAACAAACTGAATATGCTTCCTACACTGAGTTAACACAGGTAACATCATTGTAAAAAGTCAAATTGACACCTGTGTCTAAGAGTGCAGTCGGGAATAGGCTTCATGAAGCCTAGTCCACTGCACTCTTAGACAGAAGCCTCACCACCTACGCTCCCCAGGAAAGCCCAAACATGTACCTTTTTGCACCATATTTAAAAAGTGACGCATGTAGTTAGATGCGTCATTTTTTAAACCTCTGCGCCACAATATACTCAAAGATGTAAAAACCATTCATTTTCCCTAAAATAGCACAGATCCTATGTACAAGCATCTGCCTCACAGCAGGGATAAGACTGAGGCAAACGCTTTCACATGGAGCTTCACAATTTTACAAAATACAATTCCTCTATGCAAACAAACTCAATATGCTTCCTACACTGAGTTAACACAGGTAACATCATTGTAAAGAGTCAAATTGACACCTGTGTCTAAGAATGCAGACGGGGATAGGCTTCATGAAGCCTAGTCCACTGCACTCTTAGACACAAGCCTCACCACCTACGCTCCCCAGGAAAGCCCAAACATGTACCTTTTTGCACCATATTTAAAAAGTTACACATGTAGTTAGATGCGTCACTTTCTAAACCTCTGCGCCACATTATACTCAAAAATGTAAAAACCATTCATTTTCCCCAAAATAGCACAGATCCTATGTACAAGCATCTGCCTCACAGCAGGGATAAGACTGAGGCAAACGCTTTCACATGGAGCTTCACAATTTTACAAAATACAATTCCTCTATGCAAACAAACTCAATATGCTTCCTACACTGAGTTAACACAGGTAACATCATTGTAAAGAGTCAAATTGACACCTTTGTCTAAGAATGCAGACGGGGATAGGCTTCATGGAGCCTAGTCCACTGCACTCTTAGATACAAGCCTCACCACCTACGCTCCCCAGGAAAGCCCAAACATGTACCTTTTTGCACCATATTTAAAAATTGATGCATGTAGTTAGATGCGTCACTTTTTAAACCTCTGCGCCACATTGTACTCAAAAATGTAAAAACCATTCATTTTCCCCAAAATAGCATAGATCCTATGTACAAGCATCTGCCTCACAGCAGGGATAAGACTAAGGCAAACGCTTTCACATGGAGCTTCACAATTTTACAAAATACAATTCCTCCATGCAAACAAACTCAATATGCTTCCTACACTGAGTTAACACAGGTAACATCATTGTAAAGAGTCAAATTGACACCTGTGTCTAGGAATGCACAGGGGGATAGGGCTAATAGAGCCTAGTCCACTGCACTCTTAGATACAAGCCTCACCACCTACGTCACCAGGAAAGCCCAAACATGTACCTTTTTGCACCATATTTAAAAATTGACGCATGTAGTTAGATGCGTCACTTTTTAAACCTCTGCGCCACATTATACTCAAAAATGTAAAAAACATTCATTTTCCCCAAAATAGCACAGATCCTATGTACAAACATCTGCCTCACAGCAGGGATAAGACTAAGGCAAAAGCTTTCACATGGAGCTTCACAATTTTACAAAATACAATTCCTCTATGCAAACAAACTCAATATGCTTCCTACACTGAGTTAACACAGGTAACATCATTGTAAAGAGTCAAATTGACACCTGTGTCTAAGAGTGCAGTCGGGGATAGGCTTCATGAAGCCTAGTCCACTGCACTCTTAGACACAAGCCTCACCACCTACGCTCCCCAGGAAAGCCCAAACATGTACCTTTTTGCACCATACTTAAAAAGTGACACATGTAGTTAGATGCGTCACTTTTTAAACCTCTGCGCCACATTATACTCAAAAATGTAAAAACCAGGGATAAGACTGAGGCAAAAGCTTTCACATAGAGCTTCACAATTTTACAAAACACAATTCCTCTATGCAAACAAACTCAATATGCTTTCTACACTGAGTTAACACAGGTAACATCATTGTAAAGATTCAAATTGACACCTGTGTCTAAGAGTGCTGTCGGGGATAGTCTTCATGAAGCCTAGTCCACTGCACTCTTAGACACAAGCCTCACCACCTACACTCCTCAGGAAAGCCCAAATATGTACCTTTTTGCGCCATATTTAAGAAGTGACGCATGTAGGTAGATGCGTCACTTTTTAAACCTCTGCGCCACAATATACTCAAAGATGTAAAAAACATTCATTTTCCGCAAAATAGCACAGATCCTATGTACAAGCATCTGCCTCACAGCAGGGATAAGACTGAGGCAAACGCTTTCACATGGAGCTTCACAATTTTACAAAATACAATTCCTCTATGCAAACAAACTCAATATGCTTCCTACACTGAGTTAACACAGGTAACATCATTGTAAAGAGTCAAATTGACACCTGTGTCTAAGAATGCAGTCGGGGATAGGCTTCATGAAGCCTAGTCCACTGCACTCTTAGACACAAGCCTCACCACCTACGCTCACCAGGAAAGCCCAAACATGTACCTTTTTGCACCATTTTAAAAAGTGACGCATGTAGGTAGATGCGTCACTTTTTAAACCTCTGCGCCACAATATACTCTAAGATGTAAAAACCATTCATTTTCCCCAAAATAGCACAGATCCTATGTACAAGCATCTGCCTCACAGCAGGGATAAGATTGAGGCAAACGCTTCCACATGGATTTTCACAATTTTACAAAATACAATTCCTCTATGCAAACAAACTCAATATGCTTCCTATACTGAGTTAACACAGGTAACATCATTGTAAAGAGTCAAATTGACACCTGTGTCTAAGAGTGCAGTCGGGGATAGGCTTCATGAAGCCTAGTCCACTGCACTCTTAGACACAAGCCTCACCACCTACGCTCCCCAGGAAAGCCCAAACATGTACCTTTTTGCACCATACTTAAAAAATGACACATGTAGTCAGATGCGTCACTTTTTAAACCTCTGCGCCACATTATACTCAAAAATGTAAAAAACAGGGATAAGACTGAGGCAAAAGCTTTCACATAGAGCTTCACAATTTTACAAAATACAATTCCTCTATGCAAACAAACTCAATATGCTTCCTACACTGAGTTAACACAGGTAACATCATTGTAAAGATTCAAATTGACACCTGTGTCTAAGTGTGCAGTCGGGGATAGGCTTCATGAAGCCTAGTCCACTGCACTCTTAGACACAAGCCTCACCACCTACACTCCCCAGGAAAGCCCAAATATGTACCTTTTGCGCCATATTTAAAAAGTGACGCATGTAGGTAGATGCGTCACTTTTGAAACCTCTGCGCCACAATATACTCAAAGATGTAAAAACCATTCATTTTCCGCAAAATAGCACAGATCCTATGTACAAGCATCTGCCTCACAGCAGGGATAAGACTGAGGCAAACGCTTTCACATGGAGCTTCACAATTTTACAAAATACAATTCCTCTATGCAAACAAACTCAATATGCTTCCTACACTGAGTTAACACAGGTAACATCATTGTAAAGAGTCAAATTGACACCTGTGTCTAAGAATGCAGTCGGGGATAGGCTTCATGAAGCCTAGTCCACTGCACTCTTAGACACAAGCCTCACCACCTACGCTTGACAGGAAAGCCCAAACATGTACCTTTTTGCACCATATTTAAAAAGTGATGCATGTAGGTAGATGCGTCACTTTTTAAACCTCTGTGCCACAATATACTCTAAGATGTAAAAACCATTCATTTTCCCCAAAATAGCACAGATCCTATGTACAAGCATCTGCCTCACAGCAGGGATAAGATTGAGGCAAACGCTTTCACATGGATTTTCACAATTTTACAAAATACAATTCCTCTATGCAAACAAACTCAATATGCTTCCTACACTGAGTTAACACAGGTAACAACATTGTAAAGAGTCAAATTGACACCTGTGTCTAAGAATGCAGACGGGGATAGGCTTCATGGAGCCTAGTCTACTGTACTCTTAGATACAAGCCTCACATCCTACGCTCCCCAGGAAAGCCTAAACATGTACCTTTTTGCACCATATTTAAAAAGTGACACATGTAGTTAGATGTGTCACTTTTTAAACCTCTGCGCCACATTATAATCAAAAATGTAAAAACCATTCATTTTCCACAAAATAGCACAGATCCTATGTACAATCATCTGCATCACAGCAGGGAATAAGACTGAGGCAAAAGCTCTCACATGGAGCTTCACAATTACTCAAAATACAATTCCTCTATGCAAACAAACTCAATATGCTTCCTACACTGAGTTAACACAGGTAACATCATTGTAAAGAGTCAAATTGACACCTTTGTCTAAGAGTGCAGTCGGGGATAGGCTTCATGAAGCCTAGTCCACTGCACTCTTAGACAGAAGCCTCACCACCTACGCTCCCCAGGAAAGCCCAAACATGTACCTTTTTGCACCATATTTAAAAAGTGACGCATGTAGTTAGATGCGTCATTTTGTAAACCTCTGCGCCACAATATACTCAAAGATGTAAAAAACATTCATTTTCCCCAAAATAGCACAGATCCTATGTACAAGCATCTGCCTCACAGCAGGGATAAGAATGAGGCAAACGCTTTCACATGGAGCTTCACAATTTTACAAAATACAATTCCTCTATGCAAACAAACTCAATATGCTTCCTACACTGAGTTAACACAGGTAACATCATTGTAAAGAGTCAAATTGACATCTGTGTCTAAGAATGCAGACTGGGATAGGCTTCATGGAGCCTAGTCCACTGCACTCTTAGATACAAGCCTCACCACCTACGCTCCCCAGGAAAGCCCAAACATGTACCTTTTTGCACCATATTTAAAAATTGACGCATGTAGTTAGATGCGTCACTTTTTAAACCTCTGTGCCACATTATACTAAAAAATGTAAAAACCATTCATTTTCCCCAAAATAGCACAGATCCTATGTACAAGCATCTGCCTCACAGCAGGGATAAGACTGAGGCAAACGTTTTCACAAGGAGCTTCACAATTTTACAAAATACAATTCCTCCATGCAAACAAACTCAATATGCTTCCTACACTGAGTTAACACAGGTAACATCATTGTAAAGAGTCAAATTGACACCTGTGTCTAAGAATGCAGACGGGGATAGGCCTAATGGAGCCTAGTCCACTGCACTCTTAGATACAAGCCTCACCACCTACGTCACCAGGAAAGCCCAAACATGTACCTTTTTGCACCATATTTAAAAATTGACGCATGTAGTTAGATGCGTCACTTTTTAAACCTCTGTGCCACATTATACTAAAAAATGTAAAAACCATTCATTTTCCCCAAAATAGCACAGATCCTATGTACAAACATCTGCCTCACAGAAGGGATAAGACTAAGTCAAAAGCTTTCACATGGAGCTTCACAATTTTACAAAATACAATTCCTCTATGCAAACAACCTCAATATGCTTCCTACACTGAGTTAACACAGGTAACATCATTGTAAAGAGTCAAATTGACACCTGTGTCTAAGAGTGCAGTCGGGGATAGGCTTCATGAAGCCTAGTCCACTGCACTCTTAGACACAAGCCTCACCACCTACGCTCCCCAGGAAAGCCCAAATATGTACCTTTTTGCGCCACATTTAAAAAGTGACGCATGTAGGTAGATGCGTCACTTTTTAAACCTCTGCGCCACAATATACTCAAAGATGTAAAAACCATTCATTTTCCCCAAAATAGCACAGATCCTATGTACAAGCATCTGCCTCACAGCAGGGATAAGATTGAGGCAAACACTTTCACATGGATTTTCACAATTTTACAAAATACAATTCCTCTATGCAAACAAACTCAATATGCTTCCTACACTGAGTTAACACAGGTAACATCATTGTGAAGAGTCAAATTGACACCTGTGTCTAAGAATGCAGACGGGGATAGGCTTCATGGAGCCTAGTCCACTGCACTCTTAGATACAAGCCTCACATCCTACGCTCCCCAGGAAAGCCCAAACATGTACCTTTTTGCACCATATTTAAAAAGTGACACATGTAGTTAGATGTGTCACTTTTTAAACCTCTGCGCCACATTATAATCAAAAATTTAAAAACCATTCATTTTCCACAAAATAGCACAGATCCTATGTACAAACATCTGCCTCACAGCAGGAATAAGACTGAGGCAACAGCTTTCACATGGAGCTTCACAATTTTACAAAATACAATTCCTCTATGCAAACAAACTCAATATGCTTCCTACACTGAGTTAACACAGGTAACATCATTGTAAAGAGTCAAATTGACACCTGTGTCTAAGAGTGCAGTTGGGGATAGGCTTCATGAAGCCTTGTCCACTGCACTCTTAGACAGAAGCCTCACCACCTACGCTCCCCAGGAAAGCCCAAACATGTACCTTTTTGCACCATATTTAAAAAGTGACGCATGTAGTTAGATGCGTCATTTTTTAAACCTCTGCGCCACAATATACTCAAAGATGTAAAAACCATTCATTTTCCCCAAAATAGCACAGATCCTATGTACAAGCATCTGCCTCACAGCAGGGATAAGACTGAGGCAAACGCTTTCACATGGAGCTTCACAATTTTACAAAATACAATTCCTCTATGCAAACAAACTCAATATGCTTCCTACACTGAGTTAACACAGGTAACATCATTGTAAAGAGTCAAATTGACACCTGTGTCTAAGAATGCAGACTGGGATAGGCTTCATGGAGACTAGTCCACTGCACTCTTAGATACAAGCCTCACCACCTACGCTCCCCAGGAAAGCCCAAACATGTACCTTTTTGCACCATATTAAAAAATTGACGCATGTAGGTAGATGCGTCACTTTTTAAACCTCTGCGCCACAATATACTCAAAGATGTAAAAACCATTCATTTTCCCCAAAATAGCACAGATCCTATGTACAAGCATCTGCCTCACAGCAGGGATAAGACTGAGGCAAACGCTTTCACATGGAGCTTCACAATTTTACAAAATACAATTCCTCCATGCAAACAAACTCAATATGCTTCCTACACTGAGTTAACACAGGTAACATCATTGTAAAGAGTCAAATTGACACCTGTGTCTAAGAGTGCAGTCGGGGATAGGCTTCATGAAGCCTAGTCCACTGCACTCTTAGACACAAGCCTCACCACCTACGCTCCCGAGGAAAGTCCAAACATGTACCTTTTTGCACCATATTTAAAAAGTGACACATGTAGTTAGATGCGTCACTTTTTAAACCTCTGCGCCACATTATACTCAAAAATGTAAAAACCAGGGATAAGACTGAGGCAAAAGCTTTCACATAGAGCTTCACAATTTTATAAAATACAATTCCTCTATGCAAACAAACTCAATATGCTTCCTACACTGAGTTAACACAGGTAACATCATTGTAAAGATTCAAATTGACACCTGTGTCTAAGAGTGCAGTCGGGGATAGGCTTCATGAAGCCTAGTCCACTGCACTCTTAGACACAAGCCTCACCACCTACGCTCCCCAGGAAAGCCCAAACATGTACCTTTTTGCACCATATTTAAAAAGTGACGCATGTAGTTAGATGCATCACTTTTTAAACCTCTGCGCCACATTATACTCAAAAATGTAAAAACCATTCATTTTCCACAAAAAAGCACAGATCCTATGTACAAACATCTGCCTCACAGCAGGGATAAGACTGAGGCAAAAGCTTTCACATGGAGCTTCACAATTTTACAAAATACAATTCCTCTATGCAAACAAACTCAATATGCTTCCTACACTGAGTTAACACAGGTAACATCATTGTAAAGAGTCAAATTGACACCTGTGTCTAAGAGTGCAGTCGGGGATAGGCTTCATGGAGCCTAGTCCACTGCACTCTTAGACAGAAGCCTCACCACCTACGCTCCCCAGGAAAGCCCAAACATGTACCTTTTTGCACCATATTTAAAAAGTGATGCATGTAGTTAGATGCGTCATTTTTTAAACCTCTGCGCCACAATATACTCAAAGATGTAAAAACCATTCATTTTCCCCAAAATAGCACAGATCCTATGTACAAGCATCTGCCTCACAGCAGGGATAAGACTGAGGCAAACGCTTTCACATGGAGCTTCACAATTTTACAAAATACAATTCCTCTATGCAAACAAACTCAATATGCTTCCTACACTGAGTTAACACAGGTAACATCATTGTAAAGAGTCAAATTGACACCTGTGTCTAAGAATGCAGACGGGGATAGGCTTCATGGAGCCTAGTCCACTGCACTATTAGATACAAGCCTCACCACCTACGCTCCCCAGGAAAGCCCAAACATGTACCTTTTTGCACCATATTTAAAAATTGACGCATGTAGTTAGATGCGTCACTTTTTAAACCTCTGCACCACATTATACTCAAAAATGTAAAAACCATTCATTTTCCCCAAAATAGCCCAGATCCTATGTACAAGCATCTGCCTCACAGCAGGGATAAGACTGAGGCAAATGCTTTCACATGGAGCTTCACAATTTTTCAAAATACAATTCCTCCATGCAAACAAACTCAATATGCTTACTACACTGAGTTAACACAGGTAACATCATTGTAAAGAGTCAAATTGACACCTGTGTCTAAGAATGCAGACGGGGATAGGCCTAATGGAGCCTAGTCCACTGCACTCTTAGATACAAGCCTCACCACCTACGTCAACAGGAAAGCCCAAACATGTACCTTTTTGCACCATATTTAAAAATTGACGCATGTAGTTAGATGCGTCACTTTTTAAACCTCTGCGCCACATTATACTCAAAAATGTAAAAACCATTCATTTTCCCAAAAATAGCACAGATCCTATGTACAAACATCTGCCTCACAGCAGGGATAAGACTAAGGCAAAAGCTTTCACATGGAGCTTCACAATTTTACAAAATACAATTCCTCTATGCAAACAAACTCAATATGCTTCCTACACTGAGTTAACACAGGTAACATCATTGTAAAGAGTCAAATTGACACCTGTGTCTAACAGTGCAGTCGGGGATAGGCTTCATGAAGCCTAGTCCACTGCACTCTTAGACACAAGCCTCACCACCTACGCTCCCCAGGAAAGCCCAAACATGTACCTTTTTGCACCATATTTAAAAAGTGAAACATGTAGTTAGATGCGTCACTTTTTAAACCTCTGCGCCACATTATACTCAAAAATGTAAAAACCAGGGATAAGACTGAGGCAAAAGCTTTCACATAGAGCTTCACAATTTTACAAAATACAATTCCTCTATGCAAACAAACTCAATATGCTTCCTACACTGAGTTAACACAGGTAACATCATTGTAAAGATTCAAATTGACACCTGTGTCTAAGAGTGCAGTCGGGGATAGGCTTCATGAAGCCTAGTCCACTGCACTCTTAGACACAAGCCTCACCACCTACGCTCCCCGGGAAAGCCCAAACATGTACCTTTTTGCACCATATTTAAAAAGTGACGCATGTAGTTAGATGCATCACTTTTTAAACCTCTGCGCCACATTATACTCAAAATTGTAAAAACCAGGGATAAGACTGAGGCAAAAGCTTTCACATGGAGCTTCACAATTTTACAAAATACAATTCCTCTATGCAAACAAACTCAATATGCTTCCTACACTGAGTTAACACAGGTAACATCATTGTAAAGAGTCAAATGTATTTCTTTAAACCTGCACACATTCTTTATTCCTTTTAAAAAATGTAAAAGCCATTCATTTTTTCCAAAATCGTTTTTGACATCACATTTAAAAAACACAGCACAGGTCCTATGTAGAAGCATTCCATGTCACTACTAAAACTTCACAATTTTACAAAATACAATTACTCTATGCAGTAACAACTTTTTACCAAGCATTATCAAAAAGCATGACACAAAGCAACATTAAAAAACAACAATTTGCTTCCAAATCTTCTCCATAGAGTATACAAGTCTCTATGTATATTAAATGAATCATAACTCACCTTTACAAATATTTTAGGAGATTCAGAACAGTGTCAGATACACACACCAATATTTCTTTAGCAGAGCAAAAGGTATGTTCTCCAGGCACTGCAAATCATAAAGGCACAGAAACCCTCTAATTCTACACACATATTGCTCATAGTAACCAATCAAATCTCTTCCCTCTGTATTTTCAAACCAACACCCTTCCCCCTCTCAGCCCTTTCTACCTGTTACCATCGCAACTCCCTCCTCACTGAGCTCCCAGGGTTAAAAGTTTATTCTACAATGTTGCAAATCACCTCAGCAAGGATGTTTGACCTGCGAATACACCAGCTTTTCTGGTGCAAGGTTTCTTTAAATGACTTTTTTTTAACCATTCAAATTACTTCTTACACAGAACACAACCATGCACCCTAACTTTCAGTTTTCAACTATCTCATTCTACCAATCATTGCTTGTGATTCAAGAGCACTGAAACTCCACAGGTTTTTTTTTGCAAACTCCTATTGTTCCAACTGCCATTTCTTTTCCACACTTCATCTGACTGCATCAGAATCTCCTCTCACCATGTATTCTGTCTGGATTATTGGACATAGCTATATCCACTGGGCTCAAAGGTATGCAGCTACCAGAAATTTTCACAACCTTGACTTACCAAATGTGAAGATTAAATGGATTGGCCAGAGAGGATTGAAATGTCACAAATTGACACCAATGGTGAAAACCTTTTTGCATTTGCCACACCCTGACCTTTTAATTGTGCACTGTGGAGGAAATGACTTGGGCACTTTGACTGGGGTAGGTCTGGAAATGCTTTTAAAGGACACCTTTGATCAATTGATGGCACTTTTTCCTCAAACTGCCTTGGTATATTCCAATATATGCCAAAGACAGAAATGGAAGTGGTTCAATCAATTTTGTCCACAATTTGAGAAAGCACGGAAACATGTGAATAAATCTGTTTCTGCTTACATGAGAGACTGTGGAATGGGTTCAATATACAATAATAACTTGCGTTACAACATGCAAGATATCTACAGGGGAAATGGTGTGCACTTTTCAGATGAGGGGAATAGAATATTCCTCCTGAATTTAAGACTGTGCATTGGTACCTACTTGTAGGTACCTAAATCAGTCACAGAACCCAAAAGCCCTTTTCAGGGCTACCCTATCTCTGATCACTCCAAATGATTATCTTTTTCTAACTTTTTTCACTATTTTTCACCAAAGTACGCTCCCCGGTACGCTTCCCGGTGCGCGTACCGGGCGCTCCCCCCGCGAAAATCTAAAAATAATGTGTTTTTTTTGGTCTATATGGGCCTCCTAACACCCCCTCAGAAAACCTAGGGGGTCAGGGAGTGCCTACTGTGCCCCCTTATACCCATTCCCAACGTTGTTTGTCCTCCATTTTCTGTCTCAAATCTACCGAAACACAAAATGGAGGACTCCCGTTACGCTTACCGGTACGCAAACCGGGGCGCGCACCAGTAAGCTCTCCCAAATTTTTTTAAAAGTTAATTTACATAAAAACCACTGGAGACACTTTCACCAAATATAGAATAGGCCATACTACATACCAGTCCCTACCATTTTCCCAAATTTGGTGGAATTCCATTGAGCCATTTGGCCTGTAGCCCTGTCTAAATATCCTGAGGTAAATTACATGTCAAAAACACATCTGAACTGTTAGAATTTACAACCAATTAAAATGTTACTTTCATTTTCTACTTTTTTTTCCTGACATTTGATTGGTTATGTACATGAATATAAATGAGAAATGAGAGGGAAACACGGCCATTTTGACTACAACTACTTGAGGTACATCTTGAAAGGATTTTCGCATTTTGTCTTCTTCACCTCTCTGTAAAGTAAGTTGAAAATTTGTAAGGGGCACTTTAAGTTAATTTGTAAAAACGTTTTCTGATAGTTATTTACTGTCCCTCTGCTATAGTTATAGATAGAGATAGGCTCCTCTGTTATATTTATGGATTGACTTAGGCTTCTCTGCTATAATTATGAATTTACTTACGTTTCTTCACAGGCACTTTTTTATATTTCTACTTCCTGCCTGTTACCATACACTGCCCAAAGTTAACTTCACTGTTAAAAAATCAAAACTACCTGTCTGAACTAAAACCCAACTGTGCCATATTTCTACTGATTTTTTTTTAATGCAAATTTCAGCACAAAAATGGAAGGAGAACAGAACGTTTCCTTTGAAATTGTCCTAGAGATGAACAATGAAGAAATCATTGAACCCAATGACTTGGAATTCATGGATGAATCACGGGACCATGAACTTCTACAATGTGTAGAATCTGTGGATTTGTTAATTCAATATGAGGACGTTTCTGACAGTCAAATGTTGGAAGTTATGTTCACTCAAAAAGAGGACATTTCGGACAGTCAAATGTTAGACGTTATATTTAATTTGGAAAAAGAATCTGAAAAATAAATTTATATTTAATAATTCTAAAATTGTTTGAGACATTATTCATTTTTATATGTAATTCTTAAACTAGTACCAAATAGATTATAATGTAAAGTCAGACTTATAGTATACTGTGCAACTTCTTTGTTTTACAAAGTAATTTTGCTCATAGATACTTCCTTTCTCCCACTATATTATCTCCAATGTGTATTTGACATCTCTTTTTCATCTCCTCCCTCCATGTTCTTTCTGCTTTCCTGACAGACTATGGTATGGATTCCATATACCACAATAACTTCTATAACAACATGCAAATTATCTACAGAGGAAACGGTGTACATTGAATTTAAGACTCTGCATTGGTACCTACATGTTGGTACTTAAATCACCCACACAACACAACAACTCTATTCAGAGATACCCTACCTCTAAGCACTTTAAATTATTATTTTAGTGTTTCACTGAGTTTTCCCCATGTGTAGGCGTGGGGGTGGTGTGTGTGGGGGATGTGCGGGGTGTGTCTGTGAGGTGTGTATGTGTGTGTGTGTGTGTCTGGGGGGATGAGGTGTATAGGTGTGTGGGGTATGTGGGTGTGGGTGGGGATGTGGGTGTGTAAGGTGTGTGTGTGGGTGTGGGTGTGTGGGTGTTTGGGTGTAGGTGGGAGTGTGGGTGTGTGAGGTGTCTGTGGGGTGTGTGTGGGTGTGGGGGGTATGTGTGTAGGATGTGTATGTATGTGTGTGATGTGTGGATGTGTCTGTGAGGTGTGTGTGTGTGGGGGGGAGGTGTGTGTGTGGGGTGTGTCTGTGAGATATCTGTGTGTGTGTGTGTGTGTGTGTGTTGGGGGGGTGAGGTGTGTGTTTGAGTGTGGGTGTGTGGGATGTGGGTGTGGGTGTGGATGTGTAAGGTGTCGGTGTGGGGGTGTGGGGTGTTTGGGTATGGGTGGAGGTGTGCGTGTGAGAGGTGTGTGTGGGGAGTGTGTGGGTGTGGGGGTGTGGGGTTGTGTGCGTTTGGGTGTGTGTGGGACATACTTGTAAGTACCTAAAACAGCCACAGAACCCAAAAGCTCTTTTCAGAGCTACCCTACCTGTAATCACTCAAAATGATTATTTTACACTATTATTTTCACTATTTTCCACCAAAGTACGCTCCCCGGTACGCTCCCCGGTGCGCGTACCGGGCGCTCCCCCCGCGAAAATCGAAAACAATTATTTTTTTTGTCCCGTGGGACCCTTTTATGGCCCCCACATCAAACATAGGGGGTCAGGGGGGGGGGTGTACCCTGCCCCCTTTTGCTCATTTCCCCCTTTGATTTTGCCACCTCTTGTGTCTTAATCCTACGGAGACACAAGATGGCGGCCGCTGAGGACTGTTTCGAATGTTTACAGACACCCGAGAACCATTCAGCTTGCCGTGCGCAAGTCGCGTGGCGCGCCCGGAGCGCTCCCCGGTACGCGTACCGGGGCGCGCCTATAGATATATAAAAAATGTTTAACCTAAATTACTCAAAATCCTCTGGAGCACATATCTTGAGACATAGCAAAGGTACATCGGGCTACCAGTGCCTACAATTTTGCCAAGTTTGGTGAAAATCCATTCAGCCGTTCGAGCTAAAAGTGCGACAGACCGCCCTATGGAAATTAACATGGGGAAAACACGTTTTGGGACCCCCCTTTTATCTCGGCCCCCGCTTGACGAATCCCCCCCAAACTTTCAGGGAAGGAGCGGAGAGCCACGAGGCAAAGTTGCTAAAAAATTCAGGCTGATTCCTCAACCGGCGCCAACGTTATTCCAAATAGAATGTTGCGATTTCCCTATGGAAATCAATCCTAACTATAACTATCTACTGGCGACCGCCAGTAGGTAATATATATATATATATATATATATATATATATATATATAACACATTTACTCTCCCTGGGCACTCCTTTTAACTCTCTCTTGTCACTCCTTTTTAACACTCAAGCGTGCTATGCATAGTCAGGTGTGCAGTGGTCAGACCCTACAGGTGATAGGTAACCACCTACCGCTTGGTGGCTGGCGCTGAACCTGGGGCATGCCAGCTTGCAGTCCTTTTGCCTCTCTGAGCAGAATACCGACCCTCTTGGAACAGGTGAAGCTTCCGCAGGTGCGGGCCTTTCTGTCATTTTCCGGCGCAAGTTGGTGAATCCAGCGTGATACCAGCGAGAACAGCAACAGTATCCTGTAGCAGTTTCTTATAAGTTGTAGAGCCTAGGGCCCAAAGCGAGTGGGGACAATCCCGAAGCCACAGGCTGCACCTAGGACAAACCGGGCCATCTCCAATAACATCTAAGGCTCTCAATCAGCTGCTGCCATCTGGCTTCAACTGCATTCTCTGGCCTGTGACCAGCTCAGACCCTCCTACTGCCTGCAAACTGACAGAGGAACAAGGATTGGCTAGGTTCTGTTGGATTCGGGCCACAGGTGGATGGTGGAAGACCAATGGCAGACAGGTCCAGTTGATAAAACACAGCCCGCAATTCAAAGAAAGCTGGTGGGCTGCCAAACAACTGATAAGGCACGATTTGTAGCTGACCCACGCTGAGCCCCCCTACAGCTCCTCCTTCCTTCCTCCTGCGTGGCATTGCAAGTTAGATGATAAACGTTCAACCGATTCACTAGTACCAAGCAACCAATTCAGTGTAAGTCTCAATGCAGTGCAGTGTAGTGGTACGGTGCATGGGGGAGCTGGGTGGTGGGTGGAGCAGCCCTCTCCATAGATCAAGCCGTGCTGGCCTAATGCTGACTACCTCCATGCATGCCGGAGGAACCGCAGCACTAGCTGTCACTCCCTGATGCACCCGCTCAGCTTTTCACTTATCCGGCATGTCTGGACTGTGCGCCGCCCCTCATGGATTTCGGGGCCTGTGGATATGAATCAGCAGCTCAGCACAGTGGCTTCCATTGCTCCGCTGCTCCGATGTCCTGCTTCCAGTTTAAGCAAGTAGCATCACCCTATCTGCAGTAGCGTCACACACAAAGCTTAGGTGGAGTGAAGCTAGTAAGGTCCTGGATGCAGTCAAGGTAAGTGATTGTTTGCAAATTATTTTTTTTCAGTGCCCTAAATGGAATGCCTCGAATATCCTCTGATTGGCGAATGACTATTGCTAGTGTCCTGATTTTGAGGGGAAAAAGTAAGTGGGAGAGTGGACAGCCCTGTCTGGTACCTCAGCATATTTGTATTGGTTGTGTGTGCTGGCCAGTAACCCTAACCTGTGCCTGAGGTGCAGCATATGATGCCATAATTTGAGAGAGAGACCAATATAGGCCCAAGCCCTATTTTCTGAAGAACTTCTCGAAGAAAGACCCAGTCCACAGGGTCAAATGCTTTTTTTTAACGGGTGGGGATATCGAGATGATAGGCGGTGGGGTTATGATACAGATGCCCATGTAACTGATTGCATGTGCATGGAGAGGGCAAGAGGCCTCGGGAGATGCTTGTCTGATACAGAGAGACACAAAGAGGAGTGAGGTGGCTTGTGAGGGGTGGAAGAGTCAGGGGTGAAGCTTCAGCAAAGTAGGTGAGGCGCAAGAGACAGACAGAAAGAAGACTGACTGCCTGTGAGTGGGCACAGGTGGGGAGTTTTGTAGGACGGGTCAGAGAGGGTGAGATTTTTAAGGAGAGAAGGAGCACCAGGGGTGTAACACTGGCTCTTGTAGTCCCTGCATATCAAGGGGAGCCCATGCATGCAGGCCCCCTAACCCTTCAGGAGAGCCCTTTCAGGCCAAGGTCAATGAATATATGGGAGACTCAGGGGGCCCCTCATCCCATTCTGCGGGGGGATCATTTTGCATTGTGCCACTGGAGTGTGCTTGAGGCAGGGGCCTTAGAAGTTGAATGGGTAATGGAGGGTTCAAGACACAGAGGGGTAACTGAGCACACATGCATAGGGAGAGTACAGCAGACTGACACAGAAGGGTAACAAACTGCGGGCAGCAGGATGGAGCTTTGAGGGGAGAGGTCTCATGAAAGTGAGGGGGCAGTACAGAAGATGGACACAGAAGACTTTCCAGCCGATGCCATAATACATTCTTAATTAGAGATTTCTTCATATAAAACAGCCAACAGTTTTCGTGCATACATGAGCTTCATCAGGGCTCATAGAATATGTCAATGTCATGATGGAACGTTTATTCAGACAATCAGATCTTCCAGAAAGGATGCAACCTTTCTTGGATGGAATTTAGCTACTGAACTCAGACCAGAAGACCTGGAGCTACTGGAAATGTGACTAGGCCTGGTCCCTGCCTTTCCTCCACCAGTTGTGAGACTCTGCAGTGTGTCTGATGCAAGTTTCCCATGCCTGTGATCAGGGATTCCAGAGGCTGTCAACTAAAGATTTTGAGGGTTGGGTACCTCAACTACCTATCTGATGGGAGATTAATATGCTGGTTATGGTACTTTATTTTAATGTACGTTTCTAAAGTGTATCTGCACCATACCGTCACTTGGAGATAAACTGGAATCTTGACCAGTGATACAAAGGAATCAAGAAAAGAGAACAGTTTTAAGTTGTATCAAGGACATTCTGTGCTACAGAGTACATTTCAGATATCCAGGAAGAGAATCTCAGTGGTGGGGAGCCTTAATAGAGAATGGTTACCCATCTTAATTGATTTTTCTACAGAAAGGTTGAGCTGGATAAAAAGATGTCGAGGAACAAGAAGAGCAAGTGGGGACATATTTCTTCATTTTTATGACATGTGGGGATATACAGGTACATGCATCAAAGGATTTAGGAATCGCAAACGGTGCGATTCGCAAAAATCGGCCGTTTGCGAATCCTAAATCGCTTTTTGGGATGCATCATCTATTCCAATAGAAATCGCTATTTATTGCGACTTCTTAAAATGCGATTGCATTTAAGGAATCGCATTTTTGCGATTCCTTAAATGCAATGCATGAATGTGTAAGGAATTGCGATTTTTTAATTAGAGGGAGCAAATTAACACGAGGTTGGACCTCGTGTTAATTTGCGAAAAATTTCAAAAATGCACAAAAAGGCTTTTTTTAAACTTTCATGTTACACACACACATGTCCTTGAGACATGTGTGTGTGAAACTTGTACTTACAAATACATTTCAGGGGTGCAGGGGGGGTACTTTGGACCCCCCCTGCACCCGTGAAATGCATTAACAAATTGCGAATCGCAAAAAGAAAATCGCAATTTGTAAATGCCTTCCCATTGATTCCTATGGGCCTTTTGGCCCATAGGAATCAATGGAAAGGTTTTCTCTAATTGCGATTCGCAAATTGTGAATCGCAATTAAGGAAAAATACCGATTCGCAAAAATTATGCGATTTTTTAATGCATAGGCATTTGCGATTTCTTAATTGCGATTCCTTAAAAATCGCTATTAAGGAATCGCAAATGCCGAGAATGATGCATGTGGCTGTTAGTTCTTCATTTTTAATGACAAGTGAGGGCAGAAACTGTATTAACAAATTTGTTGATCGAGGTCATAGGAAAGCTATATGGATGACAGATAAGCATATTGGAGAAAGATTTTTGATGAAAAAATTATGGTTGTGGTCAACTTTCAGCATTTACTATTGGTAAACATAGAGTTTTAGTAGTAGCTCCTCATAGGAAAGGTATGGCTGAACTATACTGTACTGTATGTAAGTTGATGTACATACATTCCTCAGGTTTGAATTATTACATTCGCAAATGTTCCTGTTGGACATTTCTCTGGCCATTTGTAGTTAATTAGTTCCCTTGCTTGGTGACTGCTGCCTTGCCTTACCTTATCCAAATGTCGAGCTACCCTCAGCACCATGTTTCTGGAGTTCTACACTTCCCTCCATGAACAAGGCAAATGTTGTACGGTGGCCGAAGTGCGAGCTGCCTCTGTTGTCGGTTAGCACATTCTCTTAGTGTGCACATGCTGCTTAGTTTTCTAATCTGTAATCAAGTCCAGCTCAAGTCAAATGCACATGTGTGCATTTGATGGACATGAAACAAAACAAAACATTCTGATTTGCACCAGTGTCAACCGCCTACTTTATAATTGTGAAAAATCCTCCTTAGTGTCCCTAAAATGTACACCCTGTCCTGAACTTTTGTTGTGAATGTTGACACTTTGTCCTGAATTTTTAGTCATTGCCCTGAACTTACCTCCATTTGAGGTGGTCACCCTAGCCTGGAAGTGTGTGCATGTGCTTGAGGGAGAGAGGTTTTGCGAGAGACAGACTGAAACAGAAGGTGTCTGGAAGTGTGTGCAGGTGCTGGAGGGGGCTGGAGGGGAGAGAGGTCTCTGACTGGAAGTGAGTGCAGGCACCGGAGGGGAGAGAGTCCTTGACTGGAAGTGAGTGCACATTCTTGAAGGGAGAGAGACGCTTGACTGGAACTGAGTGCACATGCTTGAGGGGAGAGAGGTCCTTGACTGGAAGTAAGTGCATGTACTTAAAGGGAAAGAGGAACTTGACTGGAAGTGAATGCACATGTTGAGGGGCGAGACATCCTTGACTGGAAGTGAGCGCACTTGCTTGAGGGGAGAGACCCTTGACTGGAAGTGAGTGCACTTGCTTGAGGGGAGAGACCCTTGACTGGAAGTGAGTGCACTTGCTTGGGGGAAAGAGACCCTTGACTGGAAGTGAGTACATGTGCTTGAGTGGAGAGAGACCCTTGACTGGAAGTGAGTGCACTTGCTTGAGGGGAGAGACCCTTGACTGGAAGTGAGTACACATGCTTGCAAGGGGGTGGGGGGAACAGCACAGAAGGAGAAAAGATCTTATTCCTGGAAACACCCGCTGGCGTTAAATTTCCGCTTTGTTGCCATCGCTAATATATCGGCTATACCTGTTCATTGTATTGACTATGCTGCATTACAGCATTACTCTAGTTCCAATACCGCCGGCCATAATCTCAGGCAGTGGTAAAATTCGCACTGTCGAAGCGGATACTTTTCTGCTGTTCAGCAGCTAAAGGTGGCAACTTTTTATTTCAGAAACAGTAGTATTTTCCACAGCAGTAAATACATGGCAGTCCAGAAACAAAAGTGTGAATTTTGAAGGGGCGGCGATAGAAACCCAGTCATGATCACAGTGTGCCCTGACCCCTGACACAGACACCATGCCTTGGCTACTTCTGGCTTTTGAAAGTATTTATGACTGAACTTATTTCTGGTGATAAATGCCATTGTTTTAACTAGCTCCACTTCCTTGAAATGATGACTGGTCTGGCGATCATGTATTTACAACTAGGGGTACTTTTACCGCCACCTGAGGGCGCATGCTCCCTTTCTGGGATGAAACTCTCTTCCTGCCTTCTGCATCTCCCAATGACTCTGGAATGAGGCCCTGGGGAGGGTTAGGAGGCTGCAGAGACTGAGATAAGAGTGTGGTAATAAGAGAGGGCCTTCAAGGGATAGAGACGCAGGCAAGTTACTGGAAGTGACACAGTACTTAATTTGTGCAGGTGGGGACACAGCATATGGCAGTGGCAGGGGTGAGCACCTAAGAACCGCTTTAAGCATCTGCGCATATTTATTTATTTATTATCAAATGTAGCACAGGGCGTGAGCTCAAGCAAACACGACCAGTGGGTGCAAGGGGCTGAATACCCAGCTGGCGGGAGGTAGAGGTTCACCGCCATAGGTAGGGTGAGGGAGCTAGTGGTGTTCAAGAGTGCCTGAAGGGGAGGACACTGTGGTGAGGGGAGGGCAGAGTAAAGGCCCTGATGGCTGGAGCCATTAGGAAGCAGGTGTGCAAACCCAAGAAGGGAACCCACTGGTGAGTGGGAGTGACTGGGGTGGAGGAGCAGGGGTGGGTTGAAAAAGCACTTACGAGAAGGGAGGGATAAAGAAAGTGAAGGTGGGTGAGGGCAGTGGAAGGCCATGAGTGTCCGGCAGAAACGGGGTCAGAAAGAGAGCCGGTATGATTTGGAATGGAGGAGTCCACCAGCTGAAAGGTCGGCCCTGAATTTGAACCGATGCCTCCTCCGTCTTTAATCAAATTGTGTTATCTTGGTATCCTGGTAAAGCCACATGAATAATTTATTTTATCTGCCAGATTGCGAGGTCGCACTACAATCAAGGCAGAATTACAAAGAACATAATTAAAATACATATGTAGTAATGTTAGAGGAGGCTGGCAAGATTTGGAGTGGGGAGGAGGAGAGGGTTGGAGCAGAGACATCTGTGTTTGAGATGAGTCAGCAAAGTCATGTATAGTGCTTGATGCTGCTTAGTCCTTTCATAGCGCTGGAGAGAACCAACTGCCTGATTAAGTTAATGCCGTTTTATTATTGAGGTCAGATGCAATAATGCAAACCAGAAATACCCCTTTCCCGATTACATGATGACTCTAATAGCGTAGGTGCCTCTGATGACGTAAGCGCCTAGAAGGAACCTCTAATGAAGTTTGCATGCGCCTATCACATAAGCAGCATTTTTTCATCCAGTTTATGCTGATAGTGAATATACCCCTTGTCGGGCCGAACAGGAGGGTGCTGTGGGCAGAGCTGCTGGCAATAATGGACCTCACCCATGAAGTCCCTACTACAAAGACCACCCTAGCAATCCTAACGCCCTACCACTTCAATGCACTATTTCACCCAGACTGAAGGCGTACACAAAATATGTCAAGGAAGCACATTTTCACCGAGAGAAACCAACGAGTCACAAGATGGCAGCCAATACTTCCTGGTTTGGAGTGTTGACAGTCAATTAAGATACAGCTCATAGTTGGGAGGGTTCGCAGATCTACCGCGCCTAGATATAGATATTTGTTTTTTTTTCACATTCTCAGCAACTACTGAACGGATTTACACCATTTTTTAAAGCAGTACCTTTTTGCCAAATTTGGGGTAATTCCATTCAGCAGTTCGGGCTGTAGCCTTGGCAAAAATTTCCCAATGGAAATTAACATGGAGAAAATGCATTCGCCACCACTGGGAACCTGTGATTAAAGCGAGCTGTTTTCCCTGAACTCCCCTTGGCCTCTGAGTTCTTCTTTTGAGGTAACTTCGCCGTCATATATTCTGCGCCTGCCTGCGACGCAGTACAGAAGGCCCTGCTACAACAAAGTGTCCCGGAGCAAAGTCTGGCATCACGCTGCTTGCAGCACCATTTGTGAATCGAGGGATCGATAGCTCCGAAGACCGCCAGAATTCACACAGCACCATTGGGGAGACTTTGGTATTTTACCTTATTGGGAGCACAGTCCGCATTGACTGCCTCTTCCCATCGGAGTGACTGTGTGCTGATTCTGGCAGTAGCTGCACGAGGGGACCAAAGGGAAACGGCCGTGGACTTTCTCCGGTTCCATGACTGCGCGCCTACCACCACCTACCTGTTCTCCAGCACGAACCTACTGTTTGACTCACTCCCCCACGCCACCCGCCCGGACTGACCGCTACAGTGCATTTCACACGAACTTCCAAGGGTGTGTCAACTACTTAAGAGGGAGGAGATCCAGGTGCTGGGAGGTATTTTACACAGGAAGGAGTCATTTGAGGAAGGACATGCCACAGTGATTGGGCGCTGAAGAAGGCAGATAAGCCGAAATGCATTCGCCGCCATTGGGAACCTGTGATTAAAGCGAGCTGTTTGCCCTGAACTCCCCTTGGCCTCTGAGGTCTTCTTTTGAGGTAACTTCGCTGTCATATATATATATATATATGTATATATATATGTATATATATATATATATATATATAGATATATATATATATATATATATATATTACCTACTGGCGGTCGCCATTAGGTATATATAGTTAGGATTTTTTCCCTATGGGATTTTTGAAAATTCTATGTCTAATAACTTTGGCGTTTTTGGACGGAATTGGCTGAAATTTTCTGGAAAATGGAACATTTTGTTTCTGAGCAGCCCCTGGAAATTTGGGGGGGGTTCGTCCAGGGGGGGCCGAGAAAAAAGGGGGGTCCCAAAACGTGTTTTTAACATTGAGTTTTCCATAGGGCGGTTGGCCTCACTTTTAGCCCGAACGGCTAAATGGATTTGCACGAAACTTGGCAAAATTGTAGGGACTGGTAGCCCGATGTGCCTTTTCTAGGTCTCAATATATGTGCTCCAGTGGATTTTGAGAAATTAACGTTTAAAAAAAGATATATATCTGTAAGCGCGCTCTGGGCAGCGCTCCGGTCCGCGGACCTTAAGAGTACCGGAACTTCGCGTAGCTAAGCTGATTGGCTCTCCGGTGTCTGTCAACATTCTAAACAGTCCGGAGCGGCCGCCATCTTGTCTCTCGGTAGGATTGAGAGACAAGAGGAGGCCAAAACAAAGGCGAAAATGACCATAAGGGGGCATACTAGATCCTCCCTGACCCCCTAGGTTTAATGTGGAGGTTTTAAAAGGGCCCCGCGGGGCAAAAAAAACAAAAAAAAAATTTTTTTTTTTTGCGTGGGGAGCGCCCGGTCCGCGAACCGGGAAGCGTTCTGGGCAGCGTACTGCAATGAAAAATGAATGATAAACTTTTCAAATGCTGTATGTTAATTGATTGTTGTTTTTGTTGATTATTTTTTATTTTCTTTATTTTTTAAGCATTTTTTTTTAATGTGATTGTGTTTCATAATTTATTAAACTTTCTAACATTTCATTGTCAGAAATTTCATAATTGTCATGGAATATACATTGTAGTCTCTGAGGGTGTAAAATGTCCTCATTTGCAAGGAGGTTATCTACTGCTTGTACACATTGCAGTAGTTCATTGTCCCAAGTTTCATCGAAAAATTCAATGTCAATTTGATCAATTGTATCAATCAATTCTTGGCTGCTGTCTTGCAGGTCCATTTCAAAAGAAACTTGGTTTTCGCCTTCCATTTTGCCTGAAATTTGAATTAAAAAAATATATATTAGTAGAGATAGGGCAATGTTGGGAATAATTTTAGATAGGCATTTTTTTTCAGTGAATTTATCTTTGGGCAGTGTATAGTATCAGAGTGGAAGTAGGAATATAAAAATGTGTATGTGATTTAACGTAAGTAAATTCATAATTATACAAGAGAAGCCTAACTCCATCCTTAACTATAACAGAGAAGTCTCTCTAAATCTATAACTACTACAGAGGGATAGTATATATCTATCAGAAAAAGTTTACCATATTAACTTATAGTGCACAATATACTTCAGTTTTAAAAATAAAAACTTACCTTTAGAAAGAAGTTGAAGGAATTAGTGAAAATACTATTGAAATGTACAGCAAGAAGTAGTAGTCAAAATGGCTGTGTTTTCTTCTCTTCCTTTATATATATTCAGGTATATAACCAATGAAATGTCAGGTAAAAAAAATAGAAAATGAAAGTAACATTTTCATTGGTTGTCAATTCCAACACTTCAGATGTGTTTTGTGAAGTAATTTACCTCAGGGTATTTAGAGAGGTCTACAGGCTAAATGACTAAATGGAATTCCAATCAAATTTGTGAAAATGGTAGGGATTGGTATGTAGTATGAGCTAATCTATATTTGGTGAAATTGTCTCCAGTGGCTTTTCTGTGAACTACTTTCCCACCTTTTTTGATGGTGCGCTTCCCAGGGAGCGACCCGGTACGCGAACCGTTGAGCGCCCCGGTTCGCGAACTTTAAGCGTTCCGGGAGTCCACCATTTTGTGTTTCGGTCGATTTTAGATACAAGATGGAGGGCAAATAATGTTCAGAATGGGTAGAAGGGGGCACGGTAGACTTATCTTGACCCCCTAGGTTTTGTGAGGGTGGCTGAGGAGGCCCATATGTGCGGAAAAAAAACATTTTTTTAAAAAATTTCGCGAGGTTAGCTCCCGGTTCGCGTACCGGGTAGCGCCCCGGGGAGCGTACTTTGTTGAAAATTAGTGAAAATGTTAGAGTAAAATAATAATTGTGAGTGATTAGATGTAGGGTAGCTCTGAGAAGAGCTTTTGGTTTTATGGTACATTTAGGTACTTATAAGTAGGTACCAATGCACATTCTTAAATTCAGAGTGAAAACTCTGTTGCCCTCATCTGAGAAGTGAACTCCATCTCCTCTGTAGATATCTTGCATGTAGTATCGCAAGTTATTGTTGTACAGGGAGCCCATTCCATGGTCTCTCATGTAAGCTGAAACAGATTTGTTTAAATGCTTCCTCGACTTCTCAATTTGTGGACAAAATTGGTTTGACCACCTCCATTTCTGTCTTTGGCATATATTTGAATATACCAAGGCAGTCTGAGGAAAAAGTGCCATTAATTGCTCAAAGGTGTCCTTTAAAAGCATTTCCAGACCTACACCAGTCAAAGTGCCCAAGTCATTACCTCCACAGTGCACAATTAACAGGTCAGGTTTGGGCAAATGCATAAAGGTTTTCACCAATGGTATCAATTGGTGACATTTTAATCCTCTGTGGCCAAACCACTTAATTTCCACATCTTGTAAATTGAGGTTAGGTAATTTCCTGTTTTCAACGTACCTTTGAGCCCAGTGAATATAACTATGTCCAACAATCCAGACAGAAAACATGGTGAGAGAAGGTTCTCCTGCAGTCAGATGAAGTGTGGCAATGAAATGGCAGTTGAAAAAATGAGAGTTTAAAATGAAAAAAACTGTGGAGTTTCTGTGTTCATGAAGCAGTAACAGTGATTGGTGGATTTTGATTGCTGAAAACAGAAAGTTAGGGTGCACGGATGTGTTCTTTGAAAGATGTATTTTGAATGGTCAATAAAAAATCATTAAATGAAAGAATGCACTGGATATGCAGGTGCACTGAGAGTTCAGAGTTCAATTGCAACAAAGTTGTGTGAACTTGCAAACACCAGAAGTCTTCCAATGAGGTGGTTGCCATGCAGAAAAGACAGAAAGGGCAGAGGGGGGAAGGGTTTTCATTTGAAAAAAAGTGAGGGAAGAGTTTTGATTGGGTGACATGAGAAATATGTGTGAAGAATTACAGCATTTCTGTGCTTTTGATAGCTGCAGACTCTGGAGTGCATACCTTTTGCTCTGCTGAAGACAAATTGGTGTGTTTCTGAGACTGTTTTCAAACTCAAAGTATTTGCTAAGGTGAGAGAATATTTCTTTAAGTTAGATAGAGAATAGTGTGCTTTAAGGAGAAAATTATGAATTATGTGGCGCAAATTGCTTGTAAATATGCTCACACCTGTGCATGGAAAATTTAGATTTTGAATGTTTGTGTTACATAGCCATGTTAAAAGTGACCCAACCATGCAGGAAAGGCAATCAAAAAACGCTTTTATGTGTCTTAAGGACATTTTAAGTAATTTTCCCATGTGCAGTGTTTTGAAATTATGAATTGAAAATCGTTTTTGAGGTAAAGGAATTGTTTTTAAGTTTATGGCAAGGACATAATGGTGTATGCTTCTTTATAAGGCAATTGACTGTCCCTGATGTTATTTTTACCATTTTAATGTAAGACTTTTCTCTGTGGCGCAAATTGCTTGTAAATATGCTCCCACCTGTGCATGGTAATTTTAAATTTTAAATGTTTGTGTTACATAGCCATGTTAAAAGTGACCCAACCATGCAGGAAAGGCAATCAAAAAACGCTTTTATGTGTCTTAAGGACATTTTAAGTCATTTTCCCATGTGCAGTGTTTTGAAATTATGATTTGAAAATCGTTTTTGAGGTAAAGGAATGTTGTTAAAATTTATGTGCGCCATATGCCCCCAAATTTCTTTTTCAGGGGTGCAGCAGGGTGTTATTGAGACACCCCTGCAGCTTTGGAAAAATTCCTAATTTGTGATGAGCACATTGTTAATCGCAAATTGCACCTTCATTTATATGAGCCTCCTAGCCCATGGAAATGAATGGGTAATTTGCAATTAGCAATTTTCTCATCGCAAATTTGGAATGGTAAAGAATCGCTATTTGTTCCTTAAAATTCGCTTTTTTGGAAATGCAATATAGTTATATGATACATATGGCGGTTGATGTCTAACAAGATAAGAAGCTTAGGCATACATTTATGATGACTGGCGCAATGAAGTAGAAATCACTTACTTCATTGGTAGAGCTTTACATGTATTATCTCCTCTTTATTCTTCATCAAGCGTAACTTTAATCTGCAATCCTGAGTAGGCCTCACTTTAAACAAACCTCTGGATAGGCCACATCTTGTTGTTATCTTGATTTAATCATTTAAAATGCTAGGGACAGATTTATGATAGGTGTATGCCTCTTTTGCGCCACTTAGAAAACATTGTCCATGGGGAAATGACTTAAAATGTCCTTAAGACACATGAATGTGTTTTTTTAAAACGTTTGCATTTTTTTTTGGGTCACTTTTAACATGGCTATGTGACTCAAACAGTCAAAATCTAAATTCGCCATGCACAGGTGGGAGCATATTTACAAGGAATGTGCTCCATGGGGAAAGGTCTTATAATGTAATATGGGAAAAATGACATCAGAGACAGTGAAATGCCTTATAGAGAAGCATACACCATTGTGTCCTTGTCATAAATTTGCAAACCATTCCTTTTCCCCAAAAACGATTTTCAAATCATAATTTGAAAACACTGCACATGTGGAAATGACTTAAAATGTCCTTAATTCAAAATTTGCTATTCCTTATTTTGCGATTGCACTGAAGGATTTGCAAATTTTGCGATTCTTTAAATGCAATGTATCAAACAAAAAATATGTAAAAAATGACATTAAGGATTTGGAAACTACCACCAACTTCTAGTTTGTGGTAATTTGCGAATTCTTTTCAAAAAGCTTTTTTTCCAAAAAACAAAAGGTGCCATATGACGCCCATACATGCCCTTAGGGCATGTATGTGCGCCATATGCCCCCAAATTTCTTTTTCAGGGGTGCAGCAGGGTGTTCTTGAGACACCCCTGCACCCTTGGAAAAATTCCTAATTTGCGATGAGCAAATTTCTAATCGCAAATTGCACCTTCATTCCTATGAGCCTCCTGGCCCATGGAAATGAATGGGTAATTTGCAATTAGCAATTTGCTCATCGCAAATTAGGAATGGTAAAGAATCGCTATTTATTCCTTAAAATTCGCTATTTAGGAAATGCAAAATAGTTTGATGATACATATGGTGGTTCATCTGTAACAAGATAAGAAGCTTAGGGATACGACCAGTGGGTGCAAGGGGCTGAATACCCAGCTGGCGGGAGGTAGAGGTTCACCGCCATAGGTAGGGTGAGGGAGCTAGTGGTGTTCAAGAGTGCCTGAAGGGGAGGACACTGTGGTGAGGGGAGGGCAGAGTAAAGGCCCTGATGGCTGGAGCCATTAGGAAGCAGGTGTGCAAACCCAAGAAGGGAACCCACTGGTGAGTGGGAGTGACTGGGGTGGAGGAGCAGGGGTGGGTTGAAAAAGCACTTACGAGAAGGGAGGGATAAAGAAAGTGAAGGTGGGTGAGGGCAGTGGAAGGCCATGAGTGTCCGGCAGAAACGGGGTCAGAAAGAGAGCCGGTATGATTTGGAATGGAGGAGTCCACCAGCTGAAAGGTCGGCCCTGAATTTGAACCGATGCCTCCTCCGTCTTTAATCAAATTGTGTTATCTTGGTATCCTGGTAAAGCCACATGAATAATTTATTTTATCTGCCAGATTGCGAGGTCGCACTACAATCAAGGCAGAATTACAAAGAACATAATTAAAATACATATGTAGTAATGTTAGAGGAGGCTGGCAAGATTTGGAGTGGGGAGGAGGAGAGGGTTGGAGCAGAGACATCTGTGTTTGAGATGAGTCAGCAAAGTCATGTATAGTGCTTGATGCTGCTTAGTCCTTTCATAGCGCTGGAGAGAACCAACTGCCTGATTAAGTTAATGCCGTTTTATTATTGAGGTCAGATGCAATAATGCAAACCAGAAATACCCCTTTCCCGATTACATGATGACTCTAATAGCGTAGGTGCCTCTGATGACGTAAGCGCCTAGAAGGAACCTCTAATGAAGTTTGCATGCGCCTATCACATAAGCAGCATTTTTTCATCCAGTTTATGCTGATAGTGAATATACCCCTTGTCGGGCCGAACAGGAGGGTGCTGTGGGCAGAGCTGCTGGCAATAATGGACCTCACCCATGAAGTCCCTACTACAAAGACCACCCTAGCAATCCTAACGCCCTACCACTTCAATGCACTATTTCACCCAGACTGAAGGCGTACACAAAATATGTCAAGGAAGCACATTTTCACCGAGAGAAACCAACGAGTCACAAGATGGCAGCCAATACTTCCTGGTTTGGAGTGTTGACAGTCAATTAAGATACAGCTCATAGTTGGGAGGGTTCGCAGATCTACCGCGCCTAGATATAGATATTTGTTTTTTTTTTCACATTCTCAGCAACTACTGAACGGATTTACACCATTTTTTAAAGCAGTACCTTTTTGCCAAATTTGGGGTAATTCCATTCAGCAGTTCGGGCTGTAGCCTTGGCAAAAATTTCCCAATGGAAATTAACATGGAGAAAATGCATTCGCCACCACTGGGAACCTGTGATTAAAGCGAGCTGTTTTCCCTGAACTCCCCTTGGCCTCTGAGTTCTTCTTTTGAGGTAACTTCGCCGTCATATATTCTGCGCCTGCCTGCGACGCAGTACAGAAGGCCCTGCTACAACAAAGTGTCCCGGAGCAAAGTCTGGCATCACGCTGCTTGCAGCACCATTTGTGAATCGAGGGATCGATAGCTCCGAAGACCGCCAGAATTCACACAGCACCATTGGGGAGACTTTGGTATTTTACCTTATTGGGAGCACAGTCCGCATTGACTGCCTCTTCCCATCGGAGTGACTGTGTGCTGATTCTGGCAGTAGCTGCACGAGGGGACCAAAGGGAAACGGCCGTGGACTTTCTCCGGTTCCATGACTGCGCGCCTACCACCACCTACCTGTTCTCCAGCACGAACCTACTGTTTGACTCACTCCCCCACGCCACCCGCCCGGACTGACCGCTACAGTGCATTTCACACGAACTTCCAAGGGTGTGTCAACTACTTAAGAGGGAGGAGATCCAGGTGCTGGGAGGTATTTTACACAGGAAGGAGTCATTTGAGGAAGGACATGCCACAGTGATTGGGCGCTGAAGAAGGCAGATAAGCCGAAATGCATTCGCCGCCATTGGGAACCTGTGATTAAAGCGAGCTGTTTGCCCTGAACTCCCCTTGGCCTCTGAGGTCTTCTTTTGAGGTAACTTCGCTGTCATATATATATATATATATGTATATATATATGTATATATATATATATATATATATAGATATATATATATATATATATATATATTACCTACTGGCGGTCGCCATTAGGTATATATAGTTAGGATTTTTTCCCTATGGGATTTTTGAAAATTCTATGTCTAATAACTTTGGCGTTTTTGGACGGAATTGGCTGAAATTTTCTGGAAAATGGAACATTTTGTTTCTGAGCAGCCCCTGGAAATTTGGGGGGGGTTCGTCCAGGGGGGGCCGAGAAAAAAGGGGGGTCCCAAAACGTGTTTTTAACATTGAGTTTTCCATAGGGCGGTTGGCCTCACTTTTAGCCCGAACGGCTAAATGGATTTGCACGAAACTTGGCAAAATTGTAGGGACTGGTAGCCCGATGTGCCTTTTCTAGGTCTCAATATATGTGCTCCAGTGGATTTTGAGAAATTAACGTTTAAAAAAAGATATATATCTGTAAGCGCGCTCTGGGCAGCGCTCCGGTCCGCGGACCTTAAGAGTACCGGAACTTCGCGTAGCTAAGCTGATTGGCTCTCCGGTGTCTGTCAACATTCTAAACAGTCCGGAGCGGCCGCCATCTTGTCTCTCGGTAGGATTGAGAGACAAGAGGAGGCCAAAACAAAGGCGAAAATGACCATAAGGGGGCATACTAGATCCTCCCTGACCCCCTAGGTTTAATGTGGAGGTTTTAAAAGGGCCCCGCGGGGCAAAAAAAACAAAAAAAAAATTTTTTTTTTTTGCGTGGGGAGCGCCCGGTCCGCGAACCGGGAAGCGTTCTGGGCAGCGTACTGCAATGAAAAATGAATGATAAACTTTTCAAATGCTGTATGTTAATTGATTGTTGTTTTTGTTGATTATTTTTTATTTTCTTTATTTTTTAAGCATTTTTTTTTAATGTGATTGTGTTTCATAATTTATTAAACTTTCTAACATTTCATTGTCAGAAATTTCATAATTGTCATGGAATATACATTGTAGTCTCTGAGGGTGTAAAATGTCCTCATTTGCAAGGAGGTTATCTACTGCTTGTACACATTGCAGTAGTTCATTGTCCCAAGTTTCATCGAAAAATTCAATGTCAATTTGATCAATTGTATCAATCAATTCTTGGCTGCTGTCTTGCAGGTCCATTTCAAAAGAAACTTGGTTTTCGCCTTCCATTTTGCCTGAAATTTGAATTAAAAAAATATATATTAGTAGAGATAGGGCAATGTTGGGAATAATTTTAGATAGGCATTTTTTTTCAGTGAATTTATCTTTGGGCAGTGTATAGTATCAGAGTGGAAGTAGGAATATAAAAATGTGTATGTGATTTAACGTAAGTAAATTCATAATTATACAAGAGAAGCCTAACTCCATCCTTAACTATAACAGAGAAGTCTCTCTAAATCTATAACTACTACAGAGGGATAGTATATATCTATCAGAAAAAGTTTACCATATTAACTTATAGTGCACAATATACTTCAGTTTTAAAAATAAAAACTTACCTTTAGAAAGAAGTTGAAGGAATTAGTGAAAATACTATTGAAATGTACAGCAAGAAGTAGTAGTCAAAATGGCTGTGTTTTCTTCTCTTCCTTTATATATATTCAGGTATATAACCAATGAAATGTCAGGTAAAAAAAATAGAAAATGAAAGTAACATTTTCATTGGTTGTCAATTCCAACACTTCAGATGTGTTTTGTGAAGTAATTTACCTCAGGGTATTTAGAGAGGTCTACAGGCTAAATGACTAAATGGAATTCCAATCAAATTTGTGAAAATGGTAGGGATTGGTATGTAGTATGAGCTAATCTATATTTGGTGAAATTGTCTCCAGTGGCTTTTCTGTGAACTACTTTCCCACCTTTTTTGATGGTGCGCTTCCCAGGGAGCGACCCGGTACGCGAACCGTTGAGCGCCCCGGTTCGCGAACTTTAAGCGTTCCGGGAGTCCACCATTTTGTGTTTCGGTCGATTTTAGATACAAGATGGAGGGCAAATAATGTTCAGAATGGGTAGAAGGGGGCACGGTAGACTTATCTTGACCCCCTAGGTTTTGTGAGGGTGGCTGAGGAGGCCCATATGTGCGGAAAAAAAACATTTTTTTAAAAAATTTCGCGAGGTTAGCTCCCGGTTCGCGTACCGGGTAGCGCCCCGGGGAGCGTACTTTGTTGAAAATTAGTGAAAATGTTAGAGTAAAATAATAATTGTGAGTGATTAGATGTAGGGTAGCTCTGAGAAGAGCTTTTGGTTTTATGGTACATTTAGGTACTTATAAGTAGGTACCAATGCACATTCTTAAATTCAGAGTGAAAACTCTGTTGCCCTCATCTGAGAAGTGAACTCCATCTCCTCTGTAGATATCTTGCATGTAGTATCGCAAGTTATTGTTGTACAGGGAGCCCATTCCATGGTCTCTCATGTAAGCTGAAACAGATTTGTTTAAATGCTTCCTCGACTTCTCAATTTGTGGACAAAATTGGTTTGACCACCTCCATTTCTGTCTTTGGCATATATTTGAATATACCAAGGCAGTCTGAGGAAAAAGTGCCATTAATTGCTCAAAGGTGTCCTTTAAAAGCATTTCCAGACCTACACCAGTCAAAGTGCCCAAGTCATTACCTCCACAGTGCACAATTAACAGGTCAGGTTTGGGCAAATGCATAAAGGTTTTCACCAATGGTATCAATTGGTGACATTTTAATCCTCTGTGGCCAAACCACTTAATTTCCACATCTTGTAAATTGAGGTTAGGTAATTTCCTGTTTTCAACGTACCTTTGAGCCCAGTGAATATAACTATGTCCAACAATCCAGACAGAAAACATGGTGAGAGAAGGTTCTCCTGCAGTCAGATGAAGTGTGGCAATGAAATGGCAGTTGAAAAAATGAGAGTTTAAAATGAAAAAAACTGTGGAGTTTCTGTGTTCATGAAGCAGTAACAGTGATTGGTGGATTTTGATTGCTGAAAACAGAAAGTTAGGGTGCACGGATGTGTTCTTTGAAAGATGTATTTTGAATGGTCAATAAAAAATCATTAAATGAAAGAATGCACTGGATATGCAGGTGCACTGAGAGTTCAGAGTTCAATTGCAACAAAGTTGTGTGAACTTGCAAACACCAGAAGTCTTCCAATGAGGTGGTTGCCATGCAGAAAAGACAGAAAGGGCAGAGGGGGGAAGGGTTTTCATTTGAAAAAAAGTGAGGGAAGAGTTTTGATTGGGTGACATGAGAAATATGTGTGAAGAATTACAGCATTTCTGTGCTTTTGATAGCTGCAGACTCTGGAGTGCATACCTTTTGCTCTGCTGAAGACAAATTGGTGTGTTTCTGAGACTGTTTTCAAACTCAAAGTATTTGCTAAGGTGAGAGAATATTTCTTTAAGTTAGATAGAGAATAGTGTGCTTTAAGGAGAAAATTATGAATTATGTGGCGCAAATTGCTTGTAAATATGCTCACACCTGTGCATGGAAAATTTAGATTTTGAATGTTTGTGTTACATAGCCATGTTAAAAGTGACCCAACCATGCAGGAAAGGCAATCAAAAAACGCTTTTATGTGTCTTAAGGACATTTTAAGTAATTTTCCCATGTGCAGTGTTTTGAAATTATGAATTGAAAATCGTTTTTGAGGTAAAGGAATTGTTTTTAAGTTTATGGCAAGGACATAATGGTGTATGCTTCTTTATAAGGCAATTGACTGTCCCTGATGTTATTTTTACCATTTTAATGTAAGACTTTTCTCTGTGGCGCAAATTGCTTGTAAATATGCTCCCACCTGTGCATGGTAATTTTAAATTTTAAATGTTTGTGTTACATAGCCATGTTAAAAGTGACCCAACCATGCTGGAAAGGCAATCAAAAAACGCTTTCATGTGTCTTAATGACATTTTAAGTCATTTTCCCATGTGCAGTGTTTTGAAATTATGATTTGAAAATCGTTTTTGGGGTAAAGGAATTGTTTTTAAATTCATGACAAGGACATAATGGTGTATGCTTCTTTATAAGGCAATTGACTGTCCCTGATGTTATTTTTCTCATTTTAGTGTAAGACCTTTCTCTGTGGCGCAAATTGCTTGTAAACATGCTCCCACATGTGAATGGAAAATTTAGATTTTGAATGTTTGTGTTACATAGCCATGTTAAAGGTGACCCAACCATGCCGGAAAGGCAATCAAAAAACGCTTTTATGTGTCTTAAGGACATTTTAAGTAATTTTCCCATGTGTAGTGTTTTGAAATTATGATTTGAAAATCGTTTTTGAGGTAAAGGAATGTTGTTAAAATTTATGTGCGCCATATGCCCCCAAATTTCTTTTTCAGGGGTGCAGCAGGGTGTTATTGAGACACCCCTGCAGCTTTGGAAAAATTCCTAATTTGTGATGAGCACATTGTTAATCGCAAATTGCACCTTCATTTATATGAGCCTCCTAGCCCATGGAAATGAATGGGTAATTTGCAATTAGCAATTTTCTCATCGCAAATTTGGAATGGTAAAGAATCGCTATTTATTCCTTAAAATTCGCTTTTTTGGAAATGCAATATAGTTATATGATACATATGGCGGTTGATGTCTAACAAGATAAGAAGCTTAGGCATACATTTATGATGACTGGCGCAATGAAGTAGAAATCACTTACTTCATTGGTAGAGCTTTACATGTATTATCTCCTCTTTATTCTTCATCAAGCGTAACTTTAATCTGCAATCCTGAGTAGGCCTCACTTTAAACAAACCTCTGGATAGGCCACATCTTGTTGTTATCTTGATTTAATCATTTAAAATGCTAGGGACAGATTTATGATAGGTGTATGCCTCTTTTGCGCCACTTAGAAAACATTGTCCATGGGGAAATGACTTAAAATGTCCTTAAGACACATGAATGTGTTTTTTTAAAACGTTTGCAATTTTTTTGGGTCACTTTTAACATGGCTATGTGACTCAAACAGTCAAAATCTAAATTCGCCATGCACAGGTGGGAGCATATTTACAAGGAATGTGCTCCATGGGGAAAGGTCTTATAATGTAATATGGGAAAAATGACATCAGAGACAGTGAAATGCCTTATAGAGAAGCATACACCATTGTGTCCTTGTCATAAATTTGCAAACCATTCCTTTTCCCCAAAAACGATTTTCAAATCATAATTTGAAAACACTGCACATGTGGAAATGACTTAAAATGTCCTTAATTCAAAATTTGCTATTCCTTATTTTGCGATTGCACTGAAGGATTTGCAAATTTTGCGATTCTTTAAATGCAATGTATCAAACAAAAAATATGTAAAAAATGACATTAAGGATTTGGAAACTACCACCAACTTCTAGTTTGTGGTAATTTGCGAATTCTTTTCAAAAAGCTTTTTTTCCAAAAAACAAAAGGTGCCATATGACGCCCATACATGCCCTTAGGGCATGTATGTGCGCCATATGCCCCCAAATTTCTTTTTCAGGGGTGCAGCAGGGTGTTCTTGAGACACCCCTGCACCCTTGGAAAAATTCCTAATTTGCGATGAGCAAATTTCTAATCGCAAATTGCACCTTCATTCCTATGAGCCTCCTGGCCCATGGAAATGAATGGGTAATTTGCAATTAGCAATTTGCTCATCGCAAATTAGGAATGGTAAAGAATCGCTATTTATTCCTTAAAATTCGCTATTTAGGAAATGCAAAATAGTTTGATGATACATATGGTGGTTCATCTGTAACAAGATAAGAAGCTTAGGGATACATTTATGATGACTGGCGCAATAAAGTGGACATTACTTACTTCATTGGTAGGCCTTTACATGTATTATCTCCTCTGTATTCTTCATCAAGCGTAACTTTATTCTGCAATCCTGAGTAGGCCTCACCTCAAACAAACCTCTGGATAGGCCACACCTTATCGTCATCCTGGATTAATCATTTAAAATGCTAGGGACAGATTTATGATAGGTGTATGCCTCTTTTGTGCCACTGTGCGTCACTTTTATGATGCAACGGCGGTGCTAATTTGCAATTAGCAATTTGCTCATTGCAAATTATGAATGGTAAAGAATTGCTATTTATTCCTTAAAATTTGCTATTTAGGAAATGCAAAATAGTTTGATGGTACATATGGTGGTTCATCTGTAACAAGATAAGAAGCTTAGGGATACATTTATGATGACTGGCGCAATAAAGTGCACATTACTTACTTCATTGGTAGGCCTTTACATGTATTATCTCCTCTGTATTCTTCATCAAGCGTAACTTTAATCTGCAATCCTGAGTAGGCCTCACCTTAAACAAACCTCTGGATAGGCCACACTTTATCGTCATCCTGGATTAATCATTTAAAATGCTAGGGACAGATTTATGATAGGTGTATGCCTCTTTTGTGCCACTGTGCGTCACTTTTATGATGCAGCGGTGTTGCAAAAGATTTGCTATGAGGCGACAACATTACAAATTGATGCATTTAGGCAGATATGTCATGGTGTAAAAAAAACGTACCACATGAAACCGATGCAGCAGTGATGCAAAAGATGCACCATGTCGTAAGACAGGCCTCACTTGGGGCCATATGTATCAAGCTAATTAGCATTCGCAAAGATCAAAATTCTACGAATTTTGGCCTTTGCGAATGTTAATTAGACAAATGGTATGTATCAAACAAGTTTGATGCAAAATAAGGAGTAGCAAAATTTGCTATTCCTTATTTTGCAATTGCACTGAAGGATTTGCAAATTTTGTGACTACTTAAATGCAATGTATCAAACAAAAAATATGTAAAAAATGACATTAAGGATTTGGAAACTATTGTGGTAAATTGGTGGTAATTTGTGAATTCTTTTCAAAAAGCTTTTTTTAAAAAAAACAAAAGGTCCCATATGACGCCAACACATGCCCTTAGGGCATGTATGTGTGCCATATGCCCCCAAATTTCTTTTTCAGGGGTGCAGCAGGGTGTTCTTGAGACACCCCTGCACCCTTGGAAAAATTCCTAATTTGTGATGAGCAAATTGCTAATCGCAAATTAAACCTTCATTCCTATGAGCCTCCTAGCCCATGGAAATGAATGGGTAACTTGCAATTAGCAATTTGCTCATCGCAAATTAGGAATGGTAAAGAATCGCTATTTATTCCTTAAAATTCGCTATTTAGGAAATGCAAAATATTTTGATGATACATATGGCAGTTCATCTCTAACAAGATAAGAAGCTTAGGGATAGATTTATGATGACTGGCGCATCACCAGGGATGTGCCAGTCATCTTGCGCCGCTGTTCCGCCACCCATGGTGTGCTGCATTTACAATGCGGCGCAGCATGGGGCAAAAACGGCACAGATGCTTGACGCATCTGTGCCGTTAAGGTGGCGCATTGCTGGAGTTGTATCGCAAGTGCGATGCAGCTCCAGCAAGGCTCAGGGGTGCACCATCTCCACAATGTTGCGTCAAGACCTATGCCTGCTTTAAGCAGGTGCAGGGTTTTGACACAGTTTTCTCCTATCTGATTGTAAATGCGGCACACCATGGGTGGCAGAGCAGTGGTGCACGTTAACTGGTGCATGCCTGGGGATGTGCCATTTAACATAAATCTGCCCCTTTACATTTAAGTATGTGCAGGGAACACAGAGTTGGTGAGGCTTATCCAAGGTTAAGAACAGATGAGTCCTGTTCAGTGAAAAATTAGACATAGGCTTCACCTGCTCAGCATCGCTGGACATGGCTAAATAATAGCTGCAAAATGTTACTCTTGTTAAACAATTTTACTATTATAATCTGTGAGATTTGTCTCTTACTCTGCAACATCTCATTGTTGTTATCTTTCTTTAAAGATAAAGACAACCTCAACATGAGCGACAATCTGCAATCAGTTGATTTTGACCTCATCATTGAACTTGTAATTGAAACATCAGTGGATGTTGATCCATTGGATGATTTAAATCCTGAGGATGAAGAAGAGCGTGATGAGGATGCAGATTTGTCCAAATTATATGACATAGGATGGGAAGCTGACCTGCTTGAGCCTATGGAAATATAAACATTTATTTTTAAAATTTATAATTAATAAAAAGTAAAAAGGAAACCGTTTAATTTAAAAATAAAGACACCTTCAAAAACAGGTTATGCGTAGTGTCTTCAATAAAATATTAAAATATGCTCATAAAATTAGATCAGATTCACATATAAAATAGCATAGGTAACATAAATATAAATGTCATTTCTTTTCTGGTATTTCTGTATTGTAAATTTGCCAACGACTAAAAAATCTTCTAATTAAAATGTCAAGTAGTGTGTTAAGTTTTTTATCACTGTTACTGATTTACTGTTTGGTAATAATGGTTAATAACATTATTTATTATATTTTTCCACAGATTCAACTGCAGATCATTTCAAGATTTCACCATGCCTACAATAGAAAGACAGAGAAAGGCTGCAAAACGTCAAAGACAGCAGGTGAAAAATAATACGCAGCAGTCCTCTAACAAAAAGATTTGTCAAGTCACGAAGAAAGCACCGGGTAAGAGCACAAAACACTTTATAAGAAATATGTGTAATAAAAAAAATATTACTACAGAAAATGTTTCAGTCCATAAAACGAGAAGGAAATCAAATGGAAAAGAAAGGCCAATGAAAAATGTTACTGCTAGAGCAAGAGATAACTCTGTGCATGATAGTAGAAGGAAACAACAGTTTAGGGAGATTCGTAAACGAATGTTCCGGAACAGGATAATTGGCAATTTGTTAAAAAATATTAAGAAAGGTCAACATAAACTAGTTTTTTATAAGACAAAAAAAAAAGTTGAGAAAGTTATTGATCAGGCATTTGAAATTAAACGTAAGTTATTTATTTTGATAATCAATAGAATTAGGAAGCTAAACAAGGCAATTTTTGATTTCAAAAGAAATAGTAGATGGAAGAGAATAGTTAATCGTAGTAATTTTTGTGAAGTTTTTTCTGGAGAATGGATGCATAGTTCAAGCTGTGAGGCATTTTTTAATGAGGAGAGTTATTTCCAGGACAATGATTTGTTGCATGCAGTTGACACCAGTGGTCGTGCTTATGAAGTGAAAGATGGTTGTCCAGTTGAAAAAGAAAAACTTGTGACAACAGAGGCAGAAGAGGTAATGAGGTTTTAGGAAGACGTGCTAAGGGTCCTGTGTACACCTAGAAGTGTAGTAGTATTTGCAGTGTGCGACAGGATTCCATCAATTTGCTTTGTGATTTTGTACGGTCATTTAATAAGAAAAGTTTGAAGCAGAAAATGATGTTGTTGCAAGAATTAGATCCTTGCAGAGTAAGAGAAGTGACAGGTTTGCATGGACATTCACTGGCTTGTCTTTCCAGGAGAGTATGCCAGAGTGTTTTTCATCATTTCAGGATGCTAGCAGTGCATCATAACAAAGTGAGGAAATTAGTTAGAATGTTGTATTATGCTAAGAGTCCAGCAATTATGCTTAAACAATTATGCGCTGCTCTTTTGCATGGTTCTGAAATAGATGTGAAGAATATATGTGAAGAAATTGAGTTTTGTTACTTTGGAAGTAAAGAGGAGAATGTTGAAATTGACCAAGAAGAAGAGGGTCTTGTGGAAGATAGTGTACATGTTTCCAGTACAGATAATTTCCAGAGGGAAATTGCGACGTTTGAGGTGAAATCAAGTGAGAGGCCGAATTTCACTTGTGTGTGTTGTCGACGCACTTATTATAAGAATCAGACTAAGTTAGTGGATTTATATGCAAAAAGTGAAAGGGAAAATAATAGTGAATGGAAGGATTTTGCAACATACTTGATGGTAGAAAATTGTTTTGATTTGGGATTGGATCAACGTGTGTGTACTTATTGTTCTTGCAAATTAAATCAAAACCAGATGCCTGCTAGAGCAGTTCATAATAATCTGGAATTGGTTGAGATTCCTTCTGAATTGAAGGATTTAAATACTTATGAATCTATTTTGATTCAAAGTATCCATCCCTTTCAGGCTATTGTAAGAATGGAGCCAAAGACAGGGAAATTGCCTCCATCAGATTTACAGAGAGGATTAAAGGGAAGAGTTGTTTATTTGCCTCTAGATTTGAAGAAAAACATTAACACAATTGGAGTAGAAAAAGTGGAAGAGGAACCTCTGGTTATCTTAGTTAATGGGGTTCCGACAAAGAATAAGAAAATATGGCAAGATTTAGTAGATGTTAGGAAAGTTAAAAAGGCAACATTGTATTTGAAAAAAAATAATAAATACTATAAGAATGTATATGTTGCAGAAGAGGAAGTAAGTGAGGAAGAGGATAGCGATTTGTGTGCTGGTCAAATTGAGAAAGTAGAACCCTCTACTAGTGAAGAAATATATGAACATTATAGTGTTCATCCTTTGCATTCCAAGGAAGTCATGGGGAATGCTATTGAGTTGTTTCAAATGAAACAAGCGAAAGGGAGTCCCATTAGTGTTTGGGAGGAAAGTTTGGAAGCTCGGTGTTTCCCACAGCTTTTTCCAACAGGTCAGGGAGGAAGATATGATGAGCGACCTCATCAAATTCCTGCTTCTGAATACCGGACTTTGCGATTGTATGCAGGAGATGCTAGGTTTCGACAATGCATTCCTTATTTGTTTCATCTCCTGTTTGAAAGCGATCTGTCTGGACTGTCATATGCAGTGAACCACATCTTGAAAAGTGGTATACACATGCAAAACATCTCGGCAAGTGACTTTATGGATAAAGTCAATGTCCAAGACAGTATTTTGGATTCTCACCTGATTAATCTCATGGCGTGTCAGCGTGGTACTAATGAGTACTGGTACCGTCGTCATGGTGATTTAAAATGTATGCTGAGGAACTTAGGTACTCCCACATGGTTCCTCACTCTGAGCTGTGCCGAGTATGGCTGGGAAGACTTACTTGAATTTCTACGAGAGGCAAATGCTAACGTAGATAACATCGAATTCAAGACACCCGGAGAACTGTGCTCTTTGGATCCAGTCAATGTATGTAGGTACTTCAATCATAGATTTGAAGCTATGATGTCTTTCATCATGAATAAGAAGAATCCACCTCTTGGAGAGGTGTTGGATTTCTTCTGGAGAAAAGAGTACCAAGCAAGAGGTGCTCCTCATATACATATGTTGCTGTGGATCAAGGATGCACCTAAATTTGGAACGGATCCAGAAGACTCAGTGATGAGTTTCATCCAACAGTATTCTACGTGTGCTGTTCCAAATGCAAAGGAGAAGAAAAGCCTAAGAGAAAAAGTTCTGCGTTTCCAAAGCCATCGATGTGGAAAGTACTGCTGTCGTAAATTCCGAAACAAGGACAAGTTCTACACTAAATGTCGTTTCGGCTTTCCACGACCGGTGATTTATAAAGGAAGAGTAAACAGTTTGATGTCTTCGCTGCGACACAATGTCATGAAGAAATCACCTAAAAACACTTACAATTTGAAGAGGAACGAAGAGTCCAAGTACATCAACGACTACAACCCGGTGATTTTGTCCATGTGGAATGCTAACATGGATATACAGTTTGTGGCTGATAACTGTATGGCTGTGGCTCGGTATGTGACGTCTTACATCACCAAAAAAGAGAAGACAGAATTGAAGGATATGTGGGAGGACATTTCCCATGAAAAGAGCCTCAGCAAGAAGTTGTACAGTTTCAGTCTGAAGATGTTGTCGCATCGAGAAATCGGAGCGTACGAATGTTCTGACCGGTTGTCTTTAGCAAGTCTCTATGCCAAGTCCAGGAGTATCGTTTGGGCGAGTCTTGGTCTTGCTGCAACGCGTAATCGAGTTCTCAAACCTGTGCGGGAAATTGAGTATTTGGCGGAAAAGGAGCCAAACAGTACCGACATTTTGAAGACAAACATGTTGGATACATATTATCCAAATCGAAGCAGTCACCTCGAGAATGTTTGTCTGTATGAGGTTCTGCAAAATTACATATTCAAGAGGAACATCAAAGAAGATACTGAGAAAGGAGTGTATGCTGTAATAGGAAGTGAGGGATGTCTGGTCAAGCAAAGAAAATGCCACTTGGTAAACCATCGAAAATTGAGTGGCGAATCTCCTGAAAAAAAGGAGTTTTTCTATTTAGCACTTTTGCAACTTTTCAAGCCTTGGCGTGCAGAAGAGGAACTGCTTGGAGATTTCCTCTGTTACGAAGACTCTTTCAATGCCGCCAAGGAGACCATAGAATGTCCTGCTTTTCCCAAATATGTAGAAATGTTGAATGCGGAAATTGAGCAGGAAGCAACGATTGCAGCCGAGATTGCCAGAGACAGTTCTCAGGACAGTCAGAGTTCTGCTTCATTGAGTCAGGATCCACTAGGAGGACCTGTTATTGAAAATGAAGCTGCCACTGCTATGAATGAAGTGGAAAGAGCCATGGCACATGCTCAGGAGGATGCGGTTAACTTAGAAGAGTTGGAAAGACAACTTAACGTTGAGCAGAGGAAAATATATGACGAAGTTACCATGCAAATTGATCATGGATTAAGTCATGATAAGAAAGAGTGCTCATGTACGTCGTTGAAGCCTGTCCGACTGTACGTGAGTGGAGAAGCGGGAACTGGAAAAAGTTTCCTCATTAAAGCAATTTCATGCTATTTGCAGGAAAGGACAGAGTCATCGCTGTCTTGTGTTGTCACTGCTCCAACTGGACTGGCCGCACATAATATTAAAGGGATTACTTTACATCGTTTACTGATGCTGCCAGTGGAGCATGACAACAAATTACAATATCACAAGCTATCTGGAGATGCTTGTTTTGAAGTTTCAAGAATCTTGAGGAAAATGAAACTTCTTATCATTGACGAAGTAAGCATGGTTTCCAATGTCATTCTTGCTTTTGTGCATTTGAGGATGCAAGAAGTTCTCAAAACAGAGTATGATGTGTTATTTGGTGGCAAACACATCATTGTTTTCGGAGATCTTTTGCAGCTGACACCAGTGAAAGGGCAACCTGTGTTCAAAATGCTCACGCATGAAGATACCAGGAAGTGCCTAGGCAGCATTGGCAACGTCAATATATGGTTAAACTTCAATTATGCTGAACTGCATGAAAATATGCGTCAGGCGAAGGATGAAGTTTACAAGACTATTCTACAAGATGTTAGAATTGGAAAAGTGACCGAGCATGGGAAAGAAGCTTTACATGCACGATTACTGTCAAATTTATATCCAGAACAAGATGTTGTGCCTGAGAATATTTTTCAGAAAATTACTGAGAAGAAATCTGCAATATGTTTGATGCCAACTCTTGCAGAATATGCCAAATTTAACAACAAAATGTTGCATTTAGAAAAGCAAGAGATTGTGAAACTGGAAGCTATTGATAGAGTAGAGCATATGGGATCAACAATTATTTTGTCTGAGAATCTGAAAACAAAATTGGATTCATTAGAGAAGAGTATATCTAAAACTGCAGGTTTTGAAAAGACTCTGAATGTGTGCTTGAACTGCCGTATAATTTTAAGAAGGAATTTACATGTTGAAAGAGGTCTGGTAAATGGATCAATGGGTAATGTTGTTGATTTTGTGAAATACAGAAATAGAGATGGAATTGAATTTTTAAAAATTAAATTTGATGGCATTGAGGAAGTACAGCTAATTGCTCGTTGTTCTGCTAGATTTTTGCTTGTAAAAGACTTATATGTTCGCCGTAAGCAGTTTCCTGTTTGCTTGGCATATGCGGTGACAATTCATAAATCGCAAGGTTTAAGCGTAGACAGTGCATTGGTGAATATTGGCAGTTCTGTGTTCAAGGAGGGTATGGCATATGTGGCATTGTCACGAGTTAGAACTTTATCGGGATTGTACTTGATTGAGTGTGATGTCACAAACATTTGTGCGGATCTAGATTGTGTTAAGGAATACAATAGGTTAAGAAGAGAGTATGCGCCACATTTGCCTCAGTATCCTTTGTTTGAGAAACGTGTGGTAGGCCGGAAACGAAGAAATGAGAACAATACTGGGGAGGTTGTAGCAAAAAGACAAAAAGTCAATGAACCTAAAATTACAAGCAGAAACAAAAAGGATTCTGTTGAAGATGTTGTTGGTTTTCAGTTTGAAAACAGTTCTGGTGTCAACTGCTATGCTAATGTAGTGGTAAATGTTTTATTTTCTCTAAAAAATGTAAAAGAAGAGATTGTGGTCAATTCTGATCAAAGATTTTGCAGTTTGTTAAATTCTGTGTTAGAGAAATGTACCACTGATAGAAGAAACATAGAAAGTGTGTCTGAAATTCGAAATCTGTTAGACAGATGTTCAGGCCAAACACAATTCTCTCAAAATATTCAGCAAGATTGTCAGGAGTTTTTAATGTATATGCTTGATGTATTACATGCTGAAGGTGTAGATGTAGATCAGCTGTTTGGGCTTTCTTATCAATGGCAGCATGACTGCGAGAACTGTATGGTATCAAGTACTACTAGTGTAGACTCAGAAAGATTTATATATTTAACTTTGCCAGACAGTAAATCAGTCTCTTTTAATAAGCTAGTAAAAGCAGCTGATCACAACATGGAGTGTAGCCAATGTAAATCTGAAATGATGTCCACATTATTTATACGAACATATGGCCAGTATGTCATTTTAATGTTCCAACGATGTAGGCCTGATGGAACAAAATTGACAACTTTAATTAAACATTTTGTGGCTTCACAGTTGTCAATATCAGGAAGGACTTTTGTAACTGCAGCAATTATATATCATGACGGTCCTTCAACAACATCAGGACATTACACAGCTTATTTAAAGTCTAGAAACGGCTGGTCATTCTGCAATGATTCTGTTTTAATTTTCAAAAACAAATTGCCGTATGACCTTAAAAACTCTTACCTGGTGTTTTTAAAACCAAAATTTTAGGGAAAGAATCTCGGGATGTGCTCTGTGGAATTTCAAGAAGTTCTAATGGCTCCTACACAATTTGGCCTTGAGGATAAGTGTAGTTCAGAGACATAACTTCTAACCATAGGACTGGACATTATGGAGAAATACGTGCACTTTGAATGAGTTCAGAAAAACTGTTTCTTTTTATAAACTAATTGAAGCAGCCAATCAAAACATGGAGTAGAGGGAATGTAAGTCTACAATGCTGTCTACTGTTTTACATTGCTTTGTGATTAAAAGTGATGTAGAGAATTAAATAATTGTAGTAGTCATAGGGGTAGTGTAAGTCTGCTTGTATCAGTGTCATAGGAAAAGTAGAACATGACTGAGCAAGAAGGGGAAGATATTACTATTCCAGGATTGTGAAAATGATCTTCAACATTTTAATTCTGAAAGTTGCGGAAATGCCAAATGACGGGATTGGCTTACAAGAAATCCAAGAGTTATCAATGGCTCTGACAAGATTTGGCCTTGTGGAAAATTGTGGTAGAGAGCAAGAAGTCATTTATTGCATGTAACGTGTTTTTAAAAACGATGGAGATTTTCTTTCAGAAAGTGGCGGGCTGAAAGTAATAACAGCACAAAAGAGTGTAAGCTGTTCATAGGACATCCTTGGACGTCATGGAAAGTAAGTTAACTTTAAGGAATTCTGAATTTTGATTTCTGATGTTGTATGGGTTTTTTAAACACAATCATTTTGATTGTGTTTTTTTTTCCCCGCTGTTACATGATGAATACCTTCAAGTCACTGTATTTAGTGAATTTTGATACATTCTGAGAACAGCAAAAATAAACCATTTAACATGTATAATTAATTCTGTACTGTTTGCATTTATGATGTATATGTAGAACTGAGTAGGAGGCATGGAGAAGGTGAGGCTTCTGTAAGTGTCAAAGTTGTTGCATTCAGTGCTGCACTTCTGCGTATTCTTTCATATGCTAGACTACATCTGCACAATGAGATACCTAAGCAAAGGAAACGCAAGTGATGTGATTGAGAAATGAGCAAAATAAATTGCACGTATTTCAATTACATCACCTGTGTTTCCTATCATTACGAATCACATTGTGCAGATCAAGTTTAGGTCTGTCCAGGGAAACATAGGAGGTTTCTACTTTGTTGAAGAGTGCAGTGGACATGACTCACTTCATTGGTAGACTTTCACAGATATTATCTCCTCTGTACACTTCAACAAGTGTAAATCTCATCTTGAACTCTGAGTAGGCCTCACCTCAAACAAACCTCTGGATAGGAGACATGTTATTGGAATCCTGAAGCGACACTTTTCTGAAACAAGAGCAATGAAAAAGATGCACCATGTTTTAAGATAGGCCTCACTTCATCTGTATCAAGATACTGTTAGTTTAAAATGTATATCTTTAGGACTGTGTAGGGGACCTGGAGAAGCAGAAGCTTCTGTCAGTGTCAAAGTTGTTGAAAAACTATTTGTCCTTCAATCTTTTCCCTTGTCTTTTGTAATTTTTAAATACATGTTTTAAAATTTTTCAAATGTTTGTTCTCTCTTTCACAGATTGAAAGTATAAAAATAAAAAGTGAGTAATTTAACGGCAATTATAAGGTAAATAGTTGTACTCTTTTCGTTACATTTCTATCACATTCACCTACTATTAGATCCACTGCTTCACTTCTTTAACCCTCAGTTTCCTGCCTTTGATACTTTCCTCATTCCTTTCTCTATTACCTACTTACTCAACTCCTTCCACTCTTTTTCTCAGTCCCTCTGTTCTCATAGTTCCTCAGTCTTGTTCACTCACTCCGTCTCTATTACTCTTAGTGTCTGTGAATTACTTTCCCACCTTTTTTTTTGGACCGCTTCCCGGGAAGTGGCCCGGTTCGCAAACCAGCAGCGTTACGGGAGTCCACCATTTTGTGTTTCGGTCGAATTAAGATACAAGATGGAGGACAAATAATGTTCAGAATGGGAAGAAGGGGGCACGGTAGATGTATCTTGACCCCCTTGGTTTTCTGAGGGTGGCTGAGGAGGACCATAGTTCTTCACTCTTGTTCACTCTCTCTGTTTCTATTAATGTCACTGTTTCTGACTGATCAAAAAATTTTTTTTTTTAAAAAGAACAGTAACTATAAGGGAAGGAAACAGACAGTTATGTTAAAAGAAAGACAGCTATAGGGAGTAAACTAAGGATACTGTTACCCGCAATCCACTGCTGATGATGTTACTGACCATGTCATGAATGATGTAATATGTGACATCATCAGCAGTGGATTGTAGGTAACAGTATCTCTTGTTTACTCCCTAGAGCTGTCTTTCTTTTCACATAACTGTCTGTTTGCTTACCTTATACTTACTGTTCTTTTTTTTAAAAAATATTTTTTTTGGTTAGCTTCCGGTACGCGTACCGGGTAGCGCTCCGGGGAGCGAACTAAGAGAAATAGAGGTTGGCAGAGTTCCAAATATTCTACCAATTTTTTTATAATGGGGAGGTAGTTCTGAAAAGAACTTTTTTTTTAATGTTTTTGTTGTTTTATATTTTTTTTAGTATTTTTTGAACATTTTTTTACTTTTTTTGTATTTTCTGAACGTTTTTATATTTTTTTGGGTTTTTTTTTGGGGGGGGGGAAACAAAAACGATCCATTGTAAAGGGCTCAACAGGAGCAACAAAAAAAAAAGAATTTATTTTTTGGGGCGTCTCGGACAAACATTAACATGATTCTGAATAGCTCTCATAATCAAAATGATGCTACTTTCCCTGTAGCAGATGAAATCGCCGCAGTGCACGCACACTTGCTTCACGTGCCCAAACAACATTTGAATGTTTGGGATCATCTCCCTCGCCTCTGGTCCCGACACCTCTGGAACAACCGATCTTCTTGCCATTGGGAGGGGATTTTGTTGCTCATCACGTAGCTGGGCAGCACTATAATTATTTGGGTGCCACCTACTCATATGCCGATGCATAGTGTGATTGCCGTAACTGTATTTTTTTTCAGTTCCCCTTGACAATCTATCACCGCATATACGGCAAAACACGTAGCGTGCATTCACTTTTTTTTGCCCCTCAGGAAATCTATAGAATTGCCAAATGTAATTCTCTTTTCGATTGTACCTCCTGGGCTCCTCTGGCAAAAACCTTGGCTCTTCCACCTCTTCCTCCTCTTCCTGTTCTTCCTCTTCTTGCAAAATTACTTCAGCAGGTGGTCCTCTCATATTTGGATTTGGTGGAGGTGGTGGGTTAGAACCAGCTGAAGCTACTAATGAAGCCATGTCAAAGTGTAAATAAAGGGTCTTTCTCTCACCAAGATGAAAGTCAGAGTGAGGAAAGAAGGAGGGGTTTTCATCATTTGGGAAAAGCAAAAGTTCTAAACCAATGAAAAGTGTTCATTTTAGATCACATTACCTAGTATTACATCATTAGGAAACCAAAAGTGAAATGAACCAATAAAAAGTGTTATTACCGAGTCACATGACCTGCTGTGTTTACGTTACGCGGTCGGTGCCGCGCCGCGGATCGCTTCCGGTTCGCGTACCGCTGCGCTTCCGGGTACGCGAACGTAGCACGTCATATGACGTATCACGCGAGAACGCGAAACGTCATGCTGACGCGACGCGTCACGATGTTGTTTTCTAACGCGAGAGGTGCGCAAACGGAACGTTTACCGGTTCGCGGACCGGGTCGCGGCTCCGAATTGAGCTAACGGGAAGCTAACCGGTTCGCGTACCGGGAGCGAAACAATAAAAATAATTAAAAAAAATTGTATTAAAAACATGTAAAAAATATTTTTCGATTTAAAGAAGAATACATTGTAAAGGTTTTGATATTTGCTATTAAAAAACCATTGAAATTCACTGAAAAAACCATAGGTTATAGACCATATATAGTTAGGAATTAGCATTTACAAAACCTTGAAAATTCACTGAAAAAACCATAGGTTATAGACCATATATAGTTAGGAATTAGCATTTAAAAAACCTTATTTTACTCACACAAAACCATTGAAATTCCATATATAGTTAGTTGCACTAACTATATATCGCGCACCCGCAATCCACTGCTGATGATGTCACATATTACATCATTCATGACATGGTCAGTGACATCACTGATGACATCACTGATGACATCTCAAATGACATCACTGATGACATCACTGATGACATCTCATTTGACATCAATGACCACATCACTGATGATATCATTCATGTGACAATACAATGCATCTCCTCACATTTTAATATAACCTCTGTTTCACCCAGTGTTAAATACAGAGTATAATTTTTGAAACCATTCACACACCAATACTAGTTACTACATACGTACTCACTGATTCCTACGTCTACACACACATTCACTCATTCACCCATACAATCATTCATACATACAATCACTCATCTTTACAACACTATCATATGCACTCATACACCTATGCAGACACTCACACACTGCCACTCATCCATGGAGTTACTCACACACCTAGTCAGTCCTGTAAAGAATCAATCACACTTCCATTTCCTCATCTATACAGTTAAACACAGAACACCATACTTCAGTGACATCACTGATGACATCACTGATGACATCTCAAATGACATCACTGATGACATCTCAAATGACGTCACTGATGACATCATGACACACCAATACCAGTTACTACATACGCACTCACTGATTCCTACGTCTACACACACATTCACTCATTCACCCATGCAATCACTCATACATACAGTCACTCATTATTACAACACTATCATATGCACTCATACACCTAGTCAGTCCTGTGAAGAATCAATCACACTTCGATTTCCTCATCTATACAGTTAAACACAGAACACCATACTTTTCACACATATACTAACACATACTTACTCTCTTATACAATCACTGATACAAGTACACATTGATATGCACAGAGTCACACACCTCCCAGCCAGCCACACACACACTCAGTCTTCCATACATCCACTCATTCTTCAATATGTAAAACATATTTAAACTTTACAAAAACACACAGACACTAGATGATGTCATCAGTGATGTCATTTGAGATGTCATCAGTGATGTCATCAGTGATGTCATTTGAGATGTCATCAGTGATGTCATCAGTGATGTCACTGACCATGTCATGAATGATGTAATATGTGACATCATCAGCAGTGGATTGCGGGTGCGCTATATATAGTTAGTGCAACTAACTATATATGGAATTTCAATGGTTTTGTGTGAGTAAAATAAGGTTTTTTAAATGCTAATTCCTAACTATATATGGTCTATAACCTATGTTTTTTTCAGTGAATATATATATATATATATATATATATATATATATATATATATATATATACATATATATATATATATATATATATATATGACGCTCAAAATCCTAATTTCTCCAAAAGGACAACAGCACTCCGGGGGTGGTGATATTCACGGCGGTCTTTAATGAAAAGTAAATAAACGCATTTCGGCGCAAGCCTTCGTCAGTGTCAATGACACTAAGCACATGACCCAACTTAAAGCTTCTACGTGGTAGTAGACATCAGCAAAGGACTAGCCAAAAGTCGAATATCGACGCCATCTTGTAATGGATAGAGTCCAATACATAATATATGTAAATGCACACCGTACAAGACAATAGTACCGTAAATCGGTACACATACAAGAAGTATGGGCATAAAATGATGCAATTACAAATTGTAACAACATCAAGCCATGGATCAGCATGAGTCCTTTAACAGTCAGTCTGCCCCACCAGAAGCAAAACATGAGTCAGCGAGACATTCATTAAAAGCTAATGTATAAATATACATATACAAACAAATGGCCATCAAGAACTATAATATCTCTACATCATTTGCTCCTAGGAGCAAGCGAGAAATTACCATTTTATGCCATATCATATCCTACAAGAGGATTAATCAGTGTACCCACGCAACCGTCCCACCCATGAAAAGGAAATAAGATAAGAGAAAAAAGATAAGAAAGTAAAGAGAAGAAGAGAAGAGAAAAGAAAAGAAAAGGAAAAAAGGAAAAAAAGGAAGATAAAAAAGGAAGGAACAATAGAAGAAATGGAATTAATAATTCAATATATACATACAATTAATGAAAAGTAAACTGTGTATAATAGTAGCAAAGAATCATCATGGAACATCCAACAAGTCCCTATCCCAAGTTCGCCATGCAGACTTTTCCTAAACACTAAGCACTAAACAGCCGTACCACCTTATCACCTGATGTAAATCAATTCCCTAGATGGACGGCCATTTCCTCCCTGCTGTTGAGACCCCTGGGGTGTTTAGTGGCTAAATCGATGATGTACCTCGATTCTAGCCGTCTGAGTCGTCTCAACTTATCTCCACCTCTAGCATTGCTAGGTATACAGTCTAACCCAAAATATTGCAGTTTGCTGCGATCTTTATTGTGATGTTCTGCAAAGTGCCGGGCTACAGGGTAGGAAGGATCTACCTTATCAATAGCCCGAAGATGTTCTAGCACCCTCATTTTCAGCTGATTGATGGTGCTCCCAATGTAGCGGAGGCCACACGGTCACACCAAACAATACACTGCATAAACAGTGCTGCAAGTCAAAAATTTCTGAATTTTCATGGATCTTCCTGTATCTTGATTTTCATAATGGAGAACTCTCTTACTGGCTGCACAAGCTATACAGCGGCCACACGGGTAAAATCCACTCATTTCCTTAAGTGTATTAGACCTAATAGTGGGTTTATCAAAATGGCTTCGTACCAACATATCCCCTAATGATCTACTTTTACTGAAGGTCACCCGAGGATATGGGGGCAGGTTCTCCCTCAACGTACTGTCTGTGCGCAGGATGTGCCAGTTCCTACGCATCATGGCTTTGAGGTGGTTAGCTCCCGAAGAATAGGGTGTGATCATCCTGAATTTACCCTTTTCTGTAGTGGTACTGCTTGTCGGCTGTTCTTTCTCTTTCTTTTTGAGCAATTCTGCCCTGGGAATTCTCCTGACTCGCCTAAGTGTGTTCTGCAGTAATGCATCATCATATCCTCTAAGTCGGAAGCGTGCCAGGCACTCAAGGGCTGCCCTCTCAAACTCCCGATCCTGTGTGCTGTTTCTACAGAGACTAAGGAGTTCCCCATAGGGAATATTCCTAATGAGTTTGGGTGGATGACTGCTTTTGGCAAACAGGATTGAGTTCCCTGCCGTTTCCTTTCTATATAATGAGGTGTGTACCTAGCCCTGATCAATATACACCCTCAGGTCCAAGTAGTCGACTGCCACCCGACTAATTGTCCCTGAGAGATGCAGATTGTAACAGTTGTTGTTCAGATCCTCAATGTACTTTTCTGCGGTGCCAGTCGTACACTGCCACACGATGAAAAGATCATCATTGTAGCGGTACCAATGTACCACCCTGCCATGCTCCTGACCCGCCTTCCAGCTCCTGGGCACCTGCTCCTCCCACCAGCCAACGAACAAGTTCGCATAGCTGGGAGCGAAGCAGGTGCCCATCGCCGTACCAGAGGTTTGCCTGTAAAGCTGTTCTCCAAATAGAAATATGTTGTTATTTAAGCAGGACTTCACAAAATCGAGAATCATGGTGTTATGCTGTACAAAACGTAGCTGACACTTGTCTAGATAGTGCTTAACAGAAGTTAAACCATGTTGATGGTCAATGTTAGTGTAAAGGCTGGTGATATCCATCTGTCAAAACAGAGAAAGGTTCACTAACCTTACCAAATCCGGATACAGCAGGAGCGAGGATGATGCTAGTTTCTCCCTTCACCCGTCCCGGTACCACCTGAGAGCAGATAACCACACACTCAACAGAGGGAACCTTAACAGGGGAAGGGAAATAAAGGGAGAAATAAACCAAAACACTGTGGCAGCCAGAAATCATCTACAGCTAGGGTAGTAGGTTTGATATGCGTCCCTCTATGGTTTGTATCTGAAACTGTGGAAAGGAAACACAAGAAACAAACGTAAGTTCTTATCCCCCCTCTATGTCTCTTTCTATAACTATATATATAAATGCAATGTGTGTACTCACTATATGTATTGCCACTTTTATCCAAGAATAAAAAGACACAAAAAAGGAAAAAATAAAGAATTGAAAAGAAAACAAATCCTTCCTTGTTCTGTAATGCCTGAAACAGTTCTGGAACAGCCAAGTTCCAGAACTTGAAGCTTAATCTCCACTACGGCCCCTCGCGGCGGGATGCCTGGCTTTCACCTTGTGGATACCCTGCCGGGGTATCTCACAGGGGAATACCAGGACGGGTTCCCTAAGCAAGCGCCTTGATACCTTCGGGTGATACGTGCGCTATATAAGTCGCAATACATTTACATTTACATTTACAAGTCACCAATCATCAGAAGGTAGTAAGACCTTTACTTATCTGACCATTGTCTCTTGGGCTTCCACTGTGTATCTCTGTAGCTTCCTGGTGTGTGTATTCAAGGCTACATGGAGACGTAATCCGAGCCTCTCAACGGCTCCACGAAAGAAAAAGAAAAAACCAACGTGACAAAAAAAAACCTTGAATACACTGTCCCAAACTTGCCGCTAGTTCCTTCACCAGCGGAATCCAGAAAGAAGAGTATTAGTCAATCAAGGGAAAACGCTCCCTTCGTTCACCGAAACGAAGCTCTCACCTTCTTTTCTGGTGATAACGTTTCTGGCAACGTAAATTTCCGACTCCCTTCTCTTAACTGCAGGTGATGTTGGGGCCCCAACAAGCTCAGGAAACAAAAAGAATGTTCCGTTAAGGAACCGAGTTTCGAATAAATAACATCCCACGTTGCCAGCACTACTTTCACTAGTAGCGGTATACCAATTCCAGCAACTCGGATCCCCGGCTGCCGGACTAAAGTTCAAAGGTCATAGACGCGCTGAAGCGCGTTTCCTTTCCGTGAAGAGGTTACTTCGTGCCTCCAAACTCCAAACACAATTCTCGAGGTTCCAGGCATACAACAAAAGCCGTAGCGGTTTCCACCATTGATTCAGGTGACAAGCACCGGTTAGGTGTAGAGGAGGAGACTATAAGGTAAACCAGTGATAGGTAGATAGAAGGAAATAGAGAAAAGACTAAAGCTAGGTGTTCTGGGAGATGTAGTGCCATAAACTAACCCGGCTGTCTAACCCTTTTAAGCGATGTAGTCATGACAGAACCCCCTCACTAAGGCCGATGTCTCGGCGGACCACCTGGCTTAGAAGGGTAGGCACCGTGAAAACACCCCAAGAGCCCAGGACAACGCAAATTACACCTTGGCTCCCATGAGCGATCCTCGGGACCATACCCTTTCCAATCAATCAAATAGTACACACGGCCCCTCATACGTTTGGAATCAAGCACAGCCCCGACTTCATACTCATCCTCTCCTTCCACCTCAATTGCTCTGGGAGGCACAGATACCCTGGTTCCATGAAGATACGGTTTCAACAGAGAAACATGGAACACTGGGTGTATACGCCAGGCCCTCGGGAGTTCTAATCTCATGGCCACAGGGTTGACCACCCCAAGGATGGAATAGGGCCCCACATATTTAGGTTGTAATCTGGTGTTGCCCTTAAACTTCAGATGTTTAGTGCTAAACCACACCTTAGCCCCAACATTGTATAACGGCTCAGGAGTTCTTTTCCTGTCCGCATACAATTTGTCCCTTTTTCTGGCTGCCTCCAGATGTTCTTTGGCTTCCTTAAGTACTGCTCTGAGGTGTACGTGATGTTCCTGAATAGTGGGATGATTAGATAATCCAGGTTGCTCAAAAGGTAACAGATTGGGATTATACCCCAATTGACAAAAGAAAGGAGAACATCCTAACGATGAATGAGTTGCGCTGTTGTAGGCAAACTCAGCTGTCCACAACAACGTCCTCCACTCATCGTCTTGCTCCAAAGTAAAACACTGCAAGTATTGCTCTAGTGTTTGATTGAGCCTCTCCGTTTTACCTTCTGTCTGCGGATGGTAACTCGTAGACAGACGGGCATCAATCCTCATTATAGCACATAAAGCCTTCCAAAATCTAGAGGTGAATTGGGATCCCCTATCTGTAATGAGGACAGATGGAATACCATGCAACCTTACTATATGTTGTAAGAATATAGTAGCCAATTCACCAGAAGTAGGCAGTTTAGTTAGGGCTATAAAGTGACCCATTTTGGTTAAATGGTCAACAACCACCAGGATAGTGTTGTTACCGAAACTGAGAGGCATTTCAACTATGAAGTCCATAGACACTGTGTGCCACGGTAGCGGAGGTGTTGGTATGGGCCGCAATAAACCACTGCTTCTTTGATGTTGGGTTTTAGACTGTGAGTAGATAGGACATTTTGCAACATAGTCTTCGGTGTCGTTACGTATGGATTCCCACCAGAAATAACGGGATATCGCTTGCATTGTTTTGGCTTTACCCATATGACCACTCAAAGCTGAATCATGGGTCCATTGCAGAGCTTGCCTTTGGTGAGCTACATCGGGTAAATACAACTGATTTCCCTGAAACAGCATATGGTCCTTCATGGTTCGTAACAAAGGGTCCTGTGCAATCCAAGACTTGCTATCTAAGGCCTCTATTTTTGCCTTCACCAGTTTCAAGAAATCTGCTGAACTTGTTATGGCCAGGATGATTGACGGAAAAGATGTCTCCGAGAGAATATTAGGTGGTTCGTCAATCATAGATGAATCAGGCACAGGCAAGGGCATTGGCCTAGATAGAGCATCCACTTTACCGTTTTGAGGCCTAGGACGATATTTGATGACAAAATCAAAGTCCGAAAAGAACAAAGACCACCGTAGCTGTCTGGGTGTCAGAGCTTTTGCACTTTTCAAAAACAGTAGATTACGACGGTCCGTGAAAATCTCCACAGTATGTCTTGCCCCATCAGATGATGTCTCCATTCCTCGCATGCCCTCTTAATCGCCAACAGTTCCTTGTCAGTGATACTGTAGTTGATCTCACAGGCCGTGAGCTTCTGAGAAAAGAAAGCAACAGGATGCAACTGCCCAGTGTCTGGATGTCTTTTGGACAGAATGCCGCCAACAGCATAGTAAGAGGCGTCAGTTTCCATCACAAAAGGCTGCTTTACGTCAGGATGTCGTAGAATAGGTGCAGTGATGAAGCAATTCTTCAATGTACAAAATGCTTGTTCAGCAGAATCAGACCACTTGAATACTGCTCCTTTCTTCAATAAATGCGTCAGAGGTTGTATAATCCGAGAAAAATCCCGGATAAACCGTCTATAGAAATTCGCAAAGCCCAGGAAACTTTGCAATGCCTTCACTGAAGATGGTGACTTCCACTGGATGATAGCTTGTACTTTCTTTTCATCCATACACAATCCATTTGGCCCTATAACATAGCCCAAGAATTCCACTTCTGACACGTGGAAGAAACATTTTTCTAATTTGGCGAACAAAGCGTGTTTCTTCAAGCGTTCTAACACCTCCCCTACATGGTGGACGTGTTCCTTCTGTGAGGCCGAATATATTAATATATCGTCAATATACACGATACACGAAACATCCAACAAACCACGTAGGACTTCATCCATAAAAAACTGGAATGCGGCGGGGGTGTTGCACAAACCGAATGGCATTACTTGGTATTCGTAGAGGCCAAATTTTGTGCGGAACGCGGTCTTCCACTCATCCCCCCGCCGCACTCTCACCAGATGATAGGCTCCGCGAAGATCAAGTTTGGTATATATCTGTGCGTGTTTCAACTGATCTAGTAACACGGGGATGAGGAGGAGGGGGTATCGATTCTTCTTTGTAACCTTGTTGATAGCTCTATAATCGATACACGCCCTCAAACCCCCTTCCTGTTTCGGGATAAAGAAGAGGGGCGAAGAGGCAGGGGAAGTAGATGGACGAATAGACCCTGTCTCCAATAGTTTTTCCAGGTACTGATGCAGATAAGTGGTCTCAGCCTCCGTGAGGGCATATATTCGACTACATGGGATGCTTGCCCCCGGGTCCAGCTCTATGACACAATCATAATCCCTATGGGGTGGTAGCTTGTTGGCTTCTTGTTCGCTAAACACCTCATGGTATTGTGAATAGGCCTCCAGTAAGGTGGTAAGCAAGCAAACTTTCAACTCCTCTCCTCCACTGGCCAATAATGCTGCAGGTTTGTTATTCACAGCAGGCACCTGTACAGCTTCCCACGTACAATGTTCTGCACAATAATCAGATCTAAGAGTCACTGTGCGTGCAGCCCACTGGACATCAGGGTCATGTTGTGTTAGCCAGGGCATACCCAAAATAAGCTTAAATTGAGGAGCATTTATTAGATCAAACTGTATATGCTCATAATGATCTCGTCCAACTTGCATCATGAGAACTCTAGTATGAAAACGCACAGGGCCTGATGTTAACTCGGAACCATCAACAACCTTCACAGGCTCCGGGTTCTCTTTACGTATGCATGGCACTCTCAATCCCTGTGCATATCTTTGATCTATAAAGTTCCCCATAGCACCGCAGTCCAAAAGTGCATGCACCATCACAGGTTGCACTCCAGGCCACTCAAGCATGACACACACGTTCATATGAGGCACGGAATGTTGCATGGTGTTCGCTAGTGCATGGAAGACCTCTTCATCATCAGTACTCAAACAAGGGGTCTCTATCTTGTCTGAGCCAGGTCGTTTCCCGACTCACTAGAGGGGTAATCCACCGCAGGTATTGTTTTAACACTCCTGTCTTCTTTGTAGAAAGTCTTTGTTTTGGACTTGCAATCCTTAATGAAATGTCCTGCCTTTCCGCAGTACATACACAATTTCTGATTGCGTCTTCTATTCCTCTCTTCGGTACTCAAGGGTCCCCTCACTCCTCCTATCTGCATAGGTTCGGCAATGTCATTGGTAGAGACTCCGTCTCCCGGCCCATTTGGTCTAGGGAAAGGATATCTTGCTTCATACTTATGTTTATCACCCTTACGCTCCAACAGTCTGTGGTCCAATTGCACAGTCAAATCGATTAACTCCTCACAGGTAGTGGGCATGTGTACTACCTGAGCCAGAACGTCCTTTAACTCTCCTCGTAAGCCTTGATAATATAAAGAGCTTCTTTTTTCTGCCGGCCAATCAGTTTTGATAACAAGACGGTTAAAATTGGTGATATATGTCAGGAGATCTTGTGACCCCTGTTTAAGTGTGATAAGCTCTTTGTCTAAAGATAACATATGCGCCTTGCGATCAAAGAGCTTACGCATTTCATTGCAAAAATCCACAAAATTAGTTAACACTGGATCGTTCCTTTCGATAAGGGGAAAGACCAGCTTGCCGCATTGCCCCCTAAATAAGACATCATGAAAGCCGTTTTAGCTTGATCGTCGGGAAAAACAGTGGGCTTACACATAAAATGTAATTTACACTGCCCCAAAAATGTACTAAACTTCCAAGGATCCCCTAGGAATCTCTCTGGTGGGGCTAGTGGTAACTGAACTGGCTGAATGACCTGAATAGTAGAGGGAACTATCCCTGCCGCTTGTGTATGGCAACCATGTTGCACAGGTGGGGGTAAAGTGTTATCTCTAATGTAACTTGCCCCTCTAGAACTAGTAGGAACCGACCGAACAATCCCGGCTACCTCCCTACGTAATGTTCCCATCTCCTCTCTCATTTGTTGGGTCTCTCTCCCAAAGGCTTCAACTTCCATTCTTAGTGCCGTCATTGTTTCCATTACTGAAGTTAATACTGTGGTAGTATCCATCGCTCAGGCCGTATAATATCCGTGGGCTTGTCACTCTGTCAAAACAGAGAAAGGTTCACTAACCTTACCAAATCCGGATACAGCAGGAGCGAGGATGATGCTAGTTTCTCCCTTCACCCGTCACGGTACCACCTGAGAGCAGATAACCACACACTCAACAGAGGGAACCTTAACAGGGGAAGGGAAATAAAGGGAGAAATAAACCAAAACGCTGTGGCAGCCAGAAATTATCTACAGCTAGGGTAGTAGGTTTGATATGCGTCCCTCTATGGTTTGTATCTGGAACTGTGGAAAGGAAACACAAGAAACAAACGTAAGTTCTTATCCCCCCTCTATGTCTCTTTCTATATCTATATATATATACAATGTGTGTACTCACTATATGTACTGCCACTTTTATCCAAGAATAAAAAGACACAAAAAAGGAAAAAATAAAGAATTGAAAAGAAATCAAATCCTTCCTTGTTCCGTAATGCCTGAAACAGTTCTGGAACAGCCAAGTAACCAATCATCAGAAGGTAGTAAGACCTTTACTTATCTGACCACTGGGTCTTGGGCTTCCACTGTGTATCTCTGTAACTTCCTGGTGTGTCTATTCAAGGCTACATGGAGACGTAATCCGAGCCTCTCAACGGCTCCACGAAAGAAAAAGAAAAAACCAACGTGACAAAAACCCCCCTCGAATACACTGTCCCAAACTTGCCGCTTGTTCCTTCACCAGCGGAATCCAGAAAGAAGAGTATTAGTCAATCAAGGGAAAACGCTCCCTTCGTTCACCGAAACGAAGCTCTCACCTTCTTTTCCGGTGATAACGTTTCTGACAACGTAAATGTCTGACTCCCTTCTCTTAACTGCAGGTGATGTTGGGGCCCCAACAAGCTCAGGAAACAAAAAGAATGTTCCGTTAAGGAACCGAGTTTCGAATAAATAACATCCCACGTTGCCAGCACTACTTTCACTAGTAGCTGTATACCAATTACAGCAACTCGGATCCCCGGCTGCCGGACTATAGTTCAAAGGTCATAGACGCGCTGAAGCGCGTTTCCTTTCTGTGAAGAGGTTACTTCGTGCCTCCAAACTCCAAACACAATTCTCGAGGTTCCAGGCATACAACAAAAGCCGTAGCGGTTTCCACCATTGATTCAGGTGACAAGCACCGGTTAGGGGTAGAGGAGGAGACTATAAGGTAAACCAGTGATAGGTAGATAGAAGGAAAGAGAAAAAAGACTAAAGCTAGGTGTTCTGGAAGATGTAGTGCCACAAACTAACCCGGCTGTCTAACCCTTTTAAGCGATGTAATCATGACACCATCACCATCAATAAATAGTCTGACTCCCAGCTCATATCCGCAATTTTATTCAGGAAATCTTTGGTATCCTGAATATATGAGTTGAGGCTGGTCACAAGTGGAAAAAGGACAGAATCCACGAACTTGGACATGTTTTCAGTTCGTCCATAGATGGAAGCAACGATTGGACGGCCTGGAGGAGATGTACAGTTCTTCTGGAGCTTAGGAAGATGATAAAAAGTCGGGGTCCTGGGGTTATTGCTTCGTAAAAAGAGGTGTTCATCTTTCCCCAGCATATGCAAGTTACATCATTTCCGAATCAGTTCATCATAGTCATTGATGCTTTCCTCATAGGCCTTGCTGGTAGAGTTGTACTTGGGGGTTGCCATCTGTCTCATTGCTTCTTGCTGGTAGTACTCCCTTGTTAACAGTTCCACGTTACACCCCTTATCAGAGGGCTTTATTACGATCTTATTGTCCCCCATGAGATCACACAGGGCCTTTCTTTGAGGCTCAGTGATATTGTGGTTAATAGGATTCGTTGTCCTCCTATAGTTGGTCAAATCCATAGTCATGGCCTATGTAAAAGCATCAATGGCGTCCCATAGTGACTGGGGGACGAAAATGGACTTCGGCTTAAAATGGCTTTCTTCTCTTTCTTGTTCTATGCCCTTTAATAAGGCCCGCTGTACCATGTCCATGTTGGTAACATTATGCGGGCTACTTTCTTGCTCCATTCTCAAATGTTCCATAGCCTCCAATCCTGGCAGATCCCTGCCACTCAGTATATCTGTGGCTGTCAATCTAGTCCCCTGCTTAGATGTATCTTTCATATGCGATCTCAGTTTAAAGTACTTGTGGAGTTTCAATTTCCTCGTGAAACGGAAGAGATCAATTTTAATTTGGGTATACTCCATATTGCTACTAGGGCAGAATGGTAAGCCCAATTCCAAGAGTTCCCGTTCGGTGTCTGTTAGTTTTTTATTCGTGAGGTTTACCACAGTAAGGGCAGCAGGCCTGCTATCCTCAGCAACCGCTACTTCTTCTTCCTGCTGCGGCTGTTCCAGCTCGGGGCTCCTACTTTGCCCTTTCCACTTACTTCTGCCGCCGCCCACTGATCTCTTGGTTCTCCTTTTCCTGCCTCTGGGGGCTTGTTCTTTCCTCCCCTGAGCCATGATTGCCTTATCAATTTGAATTCTGCAGAGGGTCTATTTGGTCATCACTAGACTCATTAGCAGTTGCATCGGACTCAGATGTCGTTGCGCTGGTATTAATTGCTGCTTGTGTGCTGTGTGCACCTTGACTAAGGGCCTTCCTAGGAGCATCATATTTTTTGGCAAAAGTTAGTACACGCCCCTGGCGATAGTCGTTCTCATCGCGGTCGTATTTCTCTTGCTTACGCGTTTTTATTTTTTGCTCATATTTAGTCAAGCGTGCTTTCATCAGCCCTTTTAAGTCTTGCACTTTATCTGAGTCTTCTTCTTTATCAATTTCTTCATCTAAGATCTTAATATCTGCCAGAGCCTTCTCCCTGTCGCTCCAGGCGTATTTAACCAGAATCTTCAGCATGCCTTCACAGTACTGCGCTGTATGTTCCTGCCAGTCTGTGAGTAGTTGGGGGTCTGGGTGCTCATATGAGGGGACAGTGTATCCTCTCAAACCTCTTGGTACACGTCCCTCCTCAATGTAGCTGGTGAAGCTTGTGGCTTCCCACCACTTACGAAACTTGTGTTCGTATAATCTCTTCAATTTCACCATGCTCTCACACAGTTTATTGTTACCCATTTCCACGGGTGCACTGGTGGCGGTTTTCTGTGCATTATGGCTCTTAAAAATGTCCTTAGCCGCAGCGCGGCGTTCCGTCTCGCAGAACATGCTCATTTGCGCCTATGTCAAAGTAATAAACTTTTCATGTACTCAATCCAGTTCCGGTCGAGAGACCGCTTGGGACACCACCCTCCACAACGCTCTGCTGCTAATCCGCTGTAATATCTACCCATGACTGTGGGAGACGGGATTACCGGCTAAACGCAGATGGCGAAACACAGTCGGCGTTCTTCGTCAGGCGATCCTTCTCTTTGATCCCTTCCGAATTCTTCAATGCCCAAACAGCTTGCAGCGGTGCTCGAGACAGGGGCCACCGCTCGTTTTCCACAGAAAGTGCTCGAGCACTCAGGAGCGGGCACTGTAGGCGGGCTGCGGACGCCCGCTAAACATGACGCTCAAAATCCTAATTTCTCCAAAAGGACCACAGCACTCCGGGGGTGGTGATATTCACAGCGGTCTTTAATGAAAAGTAAACAAACGCGTTTCGGCGCAAGCCTTCGTCAGTGTCAATGACACTAAGTACATGACCCAACTTAAAGCTCCTACGTGGTAGTAGACATCAGCAAAAGACTAGCCCAAAAGTCGAATATCAACGCCATCTTGTAACGGATAGAGTCCAATACATAATATATGTAAATGCACACCGGGCAAGACAATAGTACCGTAAATCGGTACAAATACAAGAAGTATGGGCATAAAATGATAAATTACAAATTGTAACAACATCAAGTCGTGGATCGGCATGAGTCCTTTAACAGTCAGTCTGCCCCACCAGAAGCAAAACATGAGTCAGCGAGACATTCATTAAAAGCTACTGCATAAATATACATATACAAACAAATGGCCATCAAGAACTATAATATCTCTACATCATTTGCTCCTAGGAGCAAGCGAGAAATTACCATTTTATGCCATATCATATCCTACAAGAGGATTAATCAGTGTACCCCCGCAACCGTCCCACCCATGAAAAGGAAATAAGATAAGAGAAAAAAGATAAGAAAGTAAAGAGAAGAAGAGAAGAGAAAAGAAAAGAAAAGGAAAAAAGGAAAAAAGGATGATAAAAAAGAAGGAGCAATAGAAGAAATGGAATTAATAATTCAATATATACATACAATTAATGAAAAGTAAACTGTGTATAATAGTAGCAAAGAATCATCATGGAACATCCAACAAGTCCCTATCCCAAGTTCGCAATGCAGACTTTTCCTAAACACTAAGCACTAAACAGTCGTACCACCCTATCACCTGATGTAAATCACTTTCCTAGATGGACGGCCATTTCCTCCCCGCTGTTGAGACCCCCGGGGTGTTTAGTGGCTAAATCGATGATGTACCTCGATTCTAGCCGTCTGAGTCCTCTCAACTTATCTCCACCTCTAGCATTGCTACGTATACAGTCTAACACAAAATATTGCAGTTTGCTGAGATCTTTATTGTGATGTTCTGCAAAGTGCCGGGCTACTCGGTAGGAAGGATCTACCTTATCAATAGCCCGAAGATGTTCTAGCACCCTCATTTTCAGCTGATTGATGGTGCTCCCAAAGTAGCGGAGGCCACACGGGCACACCAAACAATACACTGCATAAACAGTATATATATATATATATATTGCCTTTCCACCTCCTCAATTCACCGGGACACGTCCACGTCGGTGTATTCCAGGGTCCGAGGTTACCCTGAATCACATCGCTCTCTCTACGTACGGTCAGGTACGCAATGCACTCCTTTCAATACTTTTCACGAGTCCAAGAAGCTTGAAAAAGTTTATTTAGACATCAAGCCAACGCAAACCCTACGCGTTTCGGCGATGAATCATATTGGTCGCGGGTGATTATTTTATTGGCAAACAAACATTTAAATACATTTAGGGCCAGATGTAGGTGGCCAATTACCGGTCGGTAACGGCCGAATTTGGCCGTTACCGACCGGTAATTGGATTTTGAGATGTAGGGCATGCATTTACAGAATCGGTATTTTACCGATTCTGTATTTACCGATTCGGTAAAATTACCGAATCGGTAAATACAGACTCGGTAAAATACCGATTCTGTAAATGCAGATGTAGCTGGCACATGTCAGAGTGCCACAGGGGTTTAAGAATCGGTATTTTACCACCCTATCCAATTGGGTGGTAAAATACCGAATCCAGGTGTGCATGCACATGTGTGCATGCACACCTGTGCCATGTGACACACAGACATGCCCTTAGGGCATGTCTGTGTGCCACATGGCACACATGCCTATTTTTGGGGTGCCAGAGGGTGTCAAAGTGACACCCCCTGCACCCTTGCTAAAATCGGTATTTACCGATTCTGTAATTACAGAATCGGTATTGCCCATTGATTCCTATTGGCTGCAAGGCCCATAGGAATCAATGGGCAATACCGAATCGGTATTTACAGAATCGGTAAATACCGAATCTTAACGATTCGGTATTTACCGAATCTGAAATACCTACATCTCCCCCACTCTATTTTACCACCTCTTAAATACCGATTCGGTATGAATCGGTATTTAAGAGGTGGTAAATTAAAATTACCTATATCTGGCCCTTAATCCTTACGTGTAAAGTAAACAAACGTGATAATCAACAGAGAAAATGGACTAATTGCAGCATTAGTGTTGGCCATCTTAGAGTAGTGAAAATCCAAATTATTGCATCCGCTATATTGTTATATTACAAAAACAGTTTCATACACACTGATTATTCTCAGTTATTCAAAATACCAAGTGGCAATATTAATTCTTGGTCTACAGAATAGATATTAGTAGATTTTACCATCTATGATGTTTTTTATTGCTGTACATACTCTTATACAAATCCATAAGTACCTCGAATATCTGATGGTGTCCACTGAAGTATAATAAACAAGGAATTGATGTCAAACCAGACCATCTAGTAGATAGTCTGATACTTCTTACATATGAACTATTGCTCGTCACAACTATTCAATAAAGTTATCATTGACAGGCAAGAACATGGGGAAAAGACTAACGCATCAAAATTTCAAGTGGGTTACATAATATCTCCCGCATTCTAATAACAATAAAACATTCCCTGCAATTTATACATTATTACTCAAGTGGATTTGTAAGTGTGTTCAATTCTCTGGTATCAATAAAGTTCTGTGCAGTTTGTATGTTCAATCCCAAGTGGGTATATCACAATATGTCAACTTTCAAATATATCTTTTTAGACATCAATGTCCGGACACTACCCATAACAGAAACCGATTAAAAATGTGGCTTATACTAAATGGTGCAATTTTATCTCATCAAAGCAGTAAAAGTGAATTAAAAACCGTTAAGCACAGTAGAAGCACAGCAGAAGACAGTACGTTCGAAGGCTAAGAGAAACAATCAATTCATACGGTTACAAAACCAAAATGACTCAATCTTTTTTCATACAGCAGAGAATTCATTCTCCCAAAACCCAGGCCAGCTCCTCTTCGTAATTAAGGCCACCAGGGACTTTCGTATCCAATTCTAAGATATACTTAGATTCCAGCTAGCGTAATTTACGAATTCTATCCCCGCTCCTGCTTGATGGTGGTACTCTATCAATCACAAAGAAGCGCAGTAAATTTAAATTACTATTATACACTTCTTCAAAGTGACGTGCTTTTGGGAATAATTTATCCTTGTTAGAAATAGCCCTCATATGTTCAAGAATATGTTTTTTTGCAGGGAACATCGTGCTGCCCACATATTTCTTGGTACATGGGCATACCAAAACATAAACCCAATGGTCAGAAAGGCCTGTTAGGTGTTTCTCAATGCTCCTTTCAGATTCAATCAATGGATCGTACAGAGTTTTGACATTTGAACTAAATTTGCACGCTTTACAAGACATGCAAGCAAAAAAATCCCTGGATATCCCTCAGGTTTGACTTAAACTGTACATATATATATTAAAGGCATTATACATATACATATATTTGCTAGATGCACGTCTACATTGCTGATGGAAATGTAAAATGAAAAGTGAATAAAAATTATAAACCTTGATTAACAGCATCGCTATGTCTGTGCTGTCTTCCTGAGCTTTGTCAGTATTTACTGTGGTGGTGAATTTGAAGGGCAGTAATCAGGAGCTGTATAAATATAAATATATACGAAGGCCGTCATGGCCGAAATGCGTTTGTCTATCTACGGGACAATAATACAGTAATTTCAACATACCTTACTCGAGTGTGCGCCACACTGTGTTATGTTGAGTGTTTGGAATATATATGTATCCCATCACATCCAGAACCTACTAAGGATTTTAACTGACTTTCTGAACTCTATAAGCATTGGAACCTACTATAGGTGTTTAACGAAAGCTCAATGTGACTAAACATCCCAGCATGCTGTATAAAGCAATTAAGTGTGTAGTTGAACCCATGAGGGGTTTCAACTAATCAGCATGCAGTATAAAGAGCGCTCCAATGCGTATAGGAGAAATGCCTCTGCTGAAGTGGTATGTTGGCCACAGAAACACGTCAGGCAATACAACACATTTGGATGGCTGGGGCAGGCTGAACCGTGATGACGGATGGCAGACGCACTGTTGAGTGCATCTTGAGAAGTGTCGGCCTTTGTTGGACAATATTATGACACAGGTGCCGTCCTGTGCAGAATGCACCGTCCCGAAGGAATGAGAGGCTGAGGGAGAGGTACCTTACTTCTCCGGTTCCAACACAGTGTGTCTTGATAAAAAGTGCCTGCTCCCATCACATCCAGATCCTACAAAGGATTTTAACTGACTGTCTGAACTCTGAACGCATTGGAACATACTATAGGTGTTTAAAGAAAGCTCAATAGGACTATACAAACCAGTATGCTGTATAAAGCAATTAAGTACGTAGTTGAACCCATGAGGGGTTTCAACTAATCAGCATTCTGTATAAAGAGTGCTCCAATGCATAAAGCAGAACTGCCTCTGATGAAGTGGTATGTTGGATTCCTCTGACACTCAGGGACACACCTTTTCCCTTCCAGAACGATCAATTCTGTTATGGACATTCCCTGCCTGCATTGTAGTTCCTTGTCTATACATGCCACAGACCACTCCCTTGGCAAAAATACAGGGTCCACATTCAGGGACCCCCTCATTATCTCCTGAGGCATATACACAGGTGTGGCCTCCACACTTATATCGTAGGCACAGCTACTTGATTATATTATATATATATTTTTTTATTATTTTGTGCTTTAGCCAAACCACAGGCACAGGGCTCAGTTCCCCGTATTCCACAGGCTTCCTACACCGTACCGTAGGCACAGCCACTTGATTATATATATATGTACATATTTTTATTTGTATTGCTTTGTGCTTTAGCCATATCACAGGCATAGGGCTCAGATCCCCGTACTTCTCAGGCTTCTAAGAGTTGCATGCCTGCATTCATATCTGAAGCACTTTGCGCAGGCGCCCCGCCTGTCCAGACGCCACCGGCATTCATCTTTCTTGTTTTTATGCACCACGCGTCTCCTACCTATGAGTACGTGACTCCGCTCCCTGCCACTTCTTTGCGCACGCGCAGCACCCTCCCAGGAAGACACCACGTTCCTGGCAGTCAGTGTTTCAGCTTTTCCTCTACCACGTGACTCGCCATTGCGATCACGTGACTTCGCCTTCTTCCTGTAAGTACGAGTGTGTAGCTCCACCGAGCTGCCGGTTCCTGCAACTCGTCTTAGGTTTGATGGTCTTTACTAGAGGAGACAAACGTGAGTAAATTAGCGCTCAACATTATTTGCTCGCCGCTAGGCCAGCGCCGCATTACCTATACGGACGCTTTGGCATTCAAGACCCAACCATTTCTTTCACAGGGTCCCTCAGTAATCCATTTTACGAGTCAGGATCCATGTAGCTATATATCTAGTAAAGACAACGTGAGCATTTCACTTTATGTTACATGTTAGTCTGTCCTGTATTGTCACTGCACATGTGTTATTGATTCTCAAGTTCTTGATAAACCACGCGCTTGCCATATTATAGTAACACCGGATTTTAAATATTTTAAACATTTAGAGATATAACTACACAGGATGTGCCATAGTCACAGTTATATTTCTAAATCAACTAAAAAACCACGCATCAGTCACAGATAGAAGCCCACGCTGGCACATCGTAGCCACGCAAGGTTTTTCTTTTCTTGCGTTACCGTGCATGCTGCGCATGGACCATTTGATATAATACAGGTACCAGCACCTGGTCACTTTCTACTCACCATAGGCGCCATTCCAGTCATAGTTTCTATGCTGATATGATATGCCTTGCATTGCTTTATTTCCTTACAGGTACTTTACGAATGGGATCAGTAAGTATACCGACCCACTACATACACAACGCGCTTTAGGGTGCGCGTTGATATAAAAGACACAGAGCTGGGGCCACCCCCCTTTTTTGGCCACCGCACACTTTTCGGTCCTGAAGAAAGCCTCACGACTACTGAAGAAGGCTGAAACTAGTAGACCTATACACACTTTTATTGTGATATAGAGGGGCATCACCACCTCATATTTATCCGATCATTGTTTTTACCCATGCCATAGGACCCTTTCATTAAAACTTTTACATGGGCATTTCCTATAGGCATTTTTAACACATACCTCACCTCACATAGCACTGTTCACTTATACACAAAATCCCGCTCCGCTGTAAACAGGCATTGTAGCACAGCTGGATCGCATTCAGTGATCCAGCTGGGCCCCGATGAGGAAGCATGCCACCTAGTAGGTAGGTGGTTGAGGGGTTTCCAAACAACAAGAATGTGTTGTTGACTCTCAAGGGCTATGCCCTGACCAGTACCTGCCTGAGGTTTTGTCTTCGTTGATGCATCGCGAAGTGGTACGTTGGCCACAGAAATGCATCAGACAATACAACGAACTTGGATGGCTGGGGCGGGCTGAACCGTAATGCCAGATGGCAGACGCACTGTCAAGTGCATCTTGAGAAGCTTCGGCCTTTGTTGGACAGAAAAAAACATAGGTTTTATAGACGTTATAGTTAGGAATTAGCATTTAAAAAACCTTAGAAATTCACTGAAAAAACAGAGGTTTCAGGGACATTATAGTTAGTTGGACATTTGACCCATATAAAACCAGAGAAATTCACCAGTTATCGTTAGTTGAGCTAACTATAACTCTCATGCCCGCAATGCACTGCTGATGACGTCACATATTACATCACTCATGACATGGCCAGTGACATCACTGATGACATCTCAAATGCATAGATAATAAACACACAGACACAGATAGATACTGGAAGTGGGTATGGGCACGTGCGCTCGACTCCTTTTTATTGCCAGGGTCACATATCCAGTGACATCTGTGGTGGATGCGTGTGGAGTCAGTGTAAACCAGCCCTCAAGGAATAGTTGCAGCTATCATCAACTACAACAGTAATCATTGCATCACAGACACACATTCAATAATAAAATAATCAATAGTTTGTACTGCAATCAGGTGGGGACAGTAGATGTGAAGTAATACAGAAAAATATTCTATTGTAAAAGAAACACAACTTGTGGTATACTGAGACACAATTAACATATCTGAAATAATACACAAAAAGATTGTATGATAAACGGTCTATCAGTTCTAGTACACTCAGATAGCCACATCAAAATCATTCAGCATGTCAACAACTAGCGATGATGTGTGCTATAGACGGGCAGGCCGTACTAGGAGTAATATCTGTTGCCATCAACAGAACATCATCTGCAATAGCAACTCAACAGAAATTGTGAACACTAGTGTCTACAGTGTAGACCAGAGAGAGCGGTCAGCAAGGGCCCACAGCTATATAAGGTGGAATTCAGCTACACAGTTTGTCATAGGCGAAGCCACGAAAAGCGTGTCTGGAGCCTGTAATAATACGAATGCATGGTGTTGACAGAGCGCACTGGAGCAATGTCTTTTCCTACAGAACTGCGTCATCTACAAGACCAACGAAATCTGAATTGGGAATACTGCTATCTGCAGTGTTAATTGTAGACAGTACTCACACAGACATTCATTAATACTTTCTCTTACTTCCTCTTCAAAAAGACAACAACATAAATTGCAGAAAAATCGGCAATAAATAAAACAAAACAATTCAAATACCATTTCTGCTGTCTACAGTGTAAACTATTCAGTGTTACTTTGCACTTGCAAATTACATTTGGTCATTGTAGTAAACCTATGAGTCATTTCAAAAAATGTCTTCAAGCAAGTATACTAAAAACATAATATGTATATTCCAATAGATGTCTTAGTTACTAGACTACTGGATTCTATAACTAAACAATCAGCACTCGATCTCAATTGTGAAAGCATGTACTTGGTTGCAGCAGATCAGAGGGGGTACACAGAAATAATAACAAACTTTAACTTCCGACATCCTCAATCATATAATCAAGACCCCGTTTCACTGTTCGGACCTGCTGTACCACGGTGTACTGCACTGACTGGTGTCAACCAAGCAAAATAATCATGTGCAACAGTTAGCTACGGAAGCACCGAGTCGGATGCACCTCAACGGAGAGAGTTCTATGAAAACCAAGCAACAAGTAATATCGGACATCTTCCATTGTGGAATCAAGACACCGTTCTACTGATGGGACCTACAGTTGCTTGCACCTGGTCGTTGGGAGCACCTTCATTTCCACTCTCAAATGAAGTTCTAACATCCTCCATTGTGGGATCAAGACACCGTTCCACTGTTGGGATCTAGAGTTTGATGCACCTCATCGGAGGGGGTACCACAATTCATCACAAACGTTAACTTCTGACATCGTCAATCATAGAATCAAGACCCATTTCCAGTGTTAAGACCTGCTGTACCGTGGTCTACTCCACCAACTACAGTCAACGAAGGTCATTAATCATTTGCAGCAGTTAACTACGGAAGCACAAAGTCTGATGCACCTCAACAGAAGGACCTCTGAAAATTCACCTGCACGTTATATCGGACATCGTCCAATGTGGGATCAAGACACAGTTCCACTGTTATGACCTAGAGTTGCTTGTACCTGGTCAAAAGGAGTACCTTCAGCTCCACTCTCAGATGCAGTTCTAACATCATCCATTGTGAGATCAAGACATCGTTCCACTGTTGGTACCTAGAGTTTGATGCACCTCATTGGAAGCAGTACACAGAAATCATCACAAACTTTAACTTCTGAGATCTTCAATCATAGAATCAAGACCCCGTTTCACTGTTCGGACCTGCTATACCATGGTCTATTCCATCGACAGCAATCAAGCAAGCCCAATAATCATGTACAGCAGTTAACTACAGAAGCACAAAGTGTGATGCACCTCAACAGAGACAGTTCTGTGAAAACCCAGCAAAAGGTTATATCGGACATTGTCCATTCTAGGAATAAGTCACTGTTCTACTGTTGGGACCTGGTCGAACAGAGTACCTTCATCTCCACTCTGAGCTGCAGTTCTAACATCCTCCATTGTGGGATCAAAACACCGTTCCACTGTTGGAACCTACAGTTCGTTACACCTGATCAGAGGGGGTACACAAAAATCATCACACACTTTAACTTCTGACATCCGTAATCACGGAATCAAGACCCCGTTTCACTGTTCAGACCTGCTGTACCACAGTGTACTCCACTGACTGGTGTCAACCCATCACAATAATCATGTGCAACAGTTAACTACGCAAGCACAGTGTCTGATGCACCTCAATAGAGGAAGTTCTATGAAAACCAAGCAAGAAGTGATATCGGACATCTTCCATTGTGAGATCAAGATACCGTTCCACTGTTGCGACCTAAAGTTGCTTGCACCTGGTCGGAGGTCATACACAGAAATAATCACAGACTTTACCTTCTGACATCCTTAATCATACAATCAAGACTCCGTTTTAGTGTTCGGACCTGTTCTACCCCGGTTTACTCCACGACTACCGTCAACCAAGCCCAATAATCCTGTACAACAGTTACCTACATAAACACACACTGTGATGCACCTCAACAGAGTGAGTTCTGTGAAAAACAAACAGCAAATTATATCAGACGTTGTCCATTGTGGGATAAAGACACCGTTCCACTATTGGAACCTACAATTGTTTGCACCCAGTCAAAGAGAGTATCTTCATCTCCACTCTAAGATTCAGTTCTAACATCATCCATTGTGGAATTAAGACACCATTCCACCATTGGGACCTAGAGTTGTTTACATCTGGTCAGAGGGGGTACACAAAAATGATCACAGACTTTAACTTCTGACATCCTCAGTCATAGAATCAAGACCCCGTTTCACTGGTCCGACCTGCTGTACTGCATTGCAATTTCAACTTCATGCATAGCAATGGATGCTTTATTTTCCAGTATTGCTTGTCCAAGAAGATTGTGACTACATGGACCACTAGTTTCGCTATCTAGAGAAGTTTCATTACTAATTTCAGCTGTAATAGTCTTTTTCTGTTCAACTTCATCATTCAACATTTTTAAATATATAGCAAAAATTGTACATGCAACAGTACTTTTACATGTATTACAAGAATCTTCATAACAGTCAAAGTCTCCAAATAATTCACTTTCACTACACCATGGCTTAAACAGTTGCAGAAGTGCTACATAGTAAAATTCTTCCTTATCTAAACTTACACAACTAACTTTCTTGTGGTTTATGAGATTACTCTTTGCATGTTTTACTAAACAACCATGACATACAACTACTGCATATTTTACTTCTTTTACATACTCTTTAACATTTCTTTTCAAGCTGTAATGTTGAAGTACTTCATACAGACATAGCTATTCCAGACGTTAACTCCTTTTCGGTTTGCACGTGTCCAATATATTAGTTTTAAGATTGTCTGTACTGTTTGCTTCATTTACTGCTAATTCTTCCATTTCTTCAAATGATTTCATGACTCCATTCGTTTGCAGGCAAGACATAAACTTACCCAAATGATTCCTTGTGACTTTGAATTTAAACTTGAAGAGCACAATCATTCTGAACATTCATACAATCCAATTTCTCAATGGGAAAGCATTTTCAAAGTAAAGCTGAACAGTTCTTTACTAAGGCTTTTCTCTTGTGTAATTTCTTCCCACATTTCTTTCATCTATATTTTGTCTGATTTTGTTATGTACGATGTAACATAACATGCAACAGCAATTGAGTTGTCTGCAACATACTGAATGTCCATGTTCGCATTCCACATTTTTAAAATGACTGGATTGTAATCATTGATGTACTTTGACACTTCTCTTACTTTTAACTTGTAGTTGAGATTTCCGAGTTATTGTGTGCCTTACAGAAGAAAAAAAATTGTTTTTCTTCCTTTACAAATAACTGGACAGGAGAAACCAAACCGACAACTGGTGTAAAATGTTCCTTTACAGTTGTATTGTCTTCTACAATACTTTTAACAACTGTGTCTTTGGAAACATAAAACTTGCTATTTCAAGCTTCTATCTCCTTCGTCTTTTATTATCTCACATGTCACATACTATTCAATGAAAGACAATACTGTTTCATCAGAATCTGTTCCAAATGTAGGTTAATCATTAATCCATAGTAGCATATGTATATGAGGTGCCCCTCTTGCTTGATACTCCTTTCTCCAAAAGAAATCAGTAACCTCTCCAAGAGGTGTATTCTTTTTATTGCAGATAAAAGACATTATAAGTTGAAACCTATCATTACAATTCTGCACACATTTACAGGATCCAATGAACACAGTTCACCACAAGTCTTTATTTCAAAACATTTTATATTGGAATTTGCTTCTCTTAGAAAGTCAAGCAAATCTTCCCATGCATACTCTGCACAGCTAAGTGTGACAAACCATGTTCTTGCACCTACCTTCCATAACACTTGAGTTCTTCATGACGACAATACCAATACTCATTTGTTCCACATTGACATGCCATCAAATGGATTAAGTGCCCTTCCACAAATTGTTTCGCAGAAATAACGTATTGAGGAACTTTAGTTTTAAGTATGTGATTCATTGCAATCGACAGAGAAGACAGGTCACTTTCAAACAAAAGGTGAAATAGGTATAAAATGCACTGTCAAAATCTAGGATCTTCAGAATATAATCTGAAATTTCAAGTAATCAAATTGAAAAAATGAACAAGTCAAGGACTAAAGATATTTATAAACATTACACAGAATATCCTTTACATTCAAAAGAAGTAAAAGGAAGCAGCATTGAGTTATTTGAAATGAAAGAAGCACAGGGAACTCCAATGAGAGTATGGGAGAAAACCTTGGAAGGTCAATATTTTCCACAGCTGTTTCCTACAGGAGAAGGTGGACACCTGTATCGATTGCAGCTTCAGAATATCGCTCAACAAGATTCATCTTCTAAACTTATTACCTGTTCACTCAAATTTACAATTTTGTAATAAATATTGTTCTCTATAAAATATAAGGTAGCGTTTTCAATTTTATTAACACCCACAAAATCTTTCCATATTTTCAGAATTTTTGTTACTACACCATTTACTAGAATTACTACTGCCTAATTTTCCTCTTTCACTCCAGCAATAGTTTCAATATTTTTCTTAAAATCTAAAGGTTAGTACACCACTCTTCCTGCAAACCACTTTGCAAGCCTTTTGTTGGAAGTTTACCTGATTTAGGCTCCATCCGAATTATAGTTTGAAAAGAATTAACACATTGAATTAGAACAGACTCATATGTATTGTACTGCTCTAAAAGGTATTTTGTTCTCATCTAATTTGTTATAACAATATTTACATATACATTGATCATGACCTAACTCAAATTGACCTTCCACCAACAAGTAAATTGTAAATTCTACCCACTTACAATTGTTCTCCTTTTCACTTTTCAAATACAAATTAACATTGCTACTTTGACTTTTATAATCAGTACGTCGACAACAAACACAAACAGTCTCGTATTTCACACCACACTACATTAAACTTTCCAATTTCTTCTTCAAACTGACCAGTGCTAATCACTTTCCCATCTCCTCCAACATCTGTAATTGTCAAACGTTCACGGTCTATGAACTGCTCCTCTGAACCAAAATATTGCATTTCAATATCATCACACTTTTTTGGAACAACTAATGAAGAAGTATATAAAAGACTTGTACTCAGTTCACTTAAAAATAATGCAGAACTTTTTACATGGTACATTTTCCTCACAAACTTCCGCATTTCTGAATAAGATACTGCTAACATCCTCAACTGATAAAAACACTTTTACAAACTTTTCTTCAAAGACAAGCCAGAGAATGCCCATACTTCTCTGTATATTTTCTCATGTGACATAGATCTAGTCCTTGTAAAAACTTAACGTTCTGTTTAATACTTTCTCTTCAAAATCACAATGAATAATTTCTGTTTTAAATTGTAAGCACTATCCACTATACTTTCAATACGCTGTTTTTCTTTCAATTCAAAAACATTATACACTGTGTACTCATGATCCATTTTTCTAGACCCAATTATAGCATAGCAAAGGCCCGATTCACAAACATAAACTTTCACTTGAGTAAATCTACACATATAAATTTACTCTTACACTTTTGAAAAACGTTATTACTTTACGTTCTTTACCATTTACGAGGGAAAGGTTACTCAAAAGTGTAGACTTAAATGTACCCTCCCATTGAATTCAAGAGGCAGAGCCTAATTTATAAAGTGTGATGTTGCTACTACTTGTAATTCTTCAGATGTTACTGCTACTTGTAATTCTTCAGAGATAGGTGGAGCTCTCTGCCACTCAGGTGATCTCCATATGGTAAATGTAGGGAAAGGTTTAAATGTTTATTAAAGTTCTTAAAAAACATAAAAAAAGATTTTGTGATAAAATTGCATTTAATACATTGTATATATTTGTTATAAATAAATATTAGTTTATAGAATGTTTGAACATTATGGACTTAGGGGCACATGCATCAAGCATGTTTGCCTTTGCAAATGGGCTTTAAAGAAAACAGGCTGCTTTACAAAAAAGATTGCTTTATCCGGCGGTCTGCTGACCTCAGCAGGCCACCATCGTCATGATTTTTGCAATTCTTCGGGGGGTTGCAAATTGCAATCTACCTCATTAGTGTTAATGAGGTAGAGCGCTTTGCATCCCCTGGGAATCGCAATCTGGAACTCTTTGAGCTTCATGCATTGTAAATTGTGACTCCCTAATTGCGATTCTCAGGAATTCGCAAGTCGGTTTTCGCAATTTATATTTTCGATGCATGTAGTCCTTCATGATCAATAAAAAAATGTCAGGACTTTTTAATCCATACTAATATTATAAAGAGAGAGCCCAAACCTTTGAGGCGGGTAATCTCAGTAACCACAGCACCAATCACAACACCCAATACAGCGTTGGAAAGGGCAGTTGCAGCAGAAGGACATAGGCTATGCAGACGGCCACCATATTTTTTTTACATTTTTTTTTATTTTTTGCAGAGTTTTATATAGCCCAAACTTGACCCGAACTGAATCAGGTATAAGAGCGCTTTACATAGGACCAGTTACGTTACATGAGGACACACATTCATTTTTGTTAGGCAAGGGGAGATTAAGTGATTTGCCCAGAATCACAGGATGTTTGGCATCGTTACCAAGACTTGAACCCAGATCCCCAGGTCCGAGGTCGAGCGCCTTAGCCGTTAGGCCAACTCCTCTATACATTTAAAAGGTAAAAGAACCGTGCCAGCAAAGTAGTCCCTTGTGGGCGTGTCTGTGTTGTGCTGTGGGTTTGGGCTGGGGGCATGACTAACGCTGGAGGCGTGTGGTACGGCCATCACATTGTGGGCTGTGGGCGTGTGCTGCGGTGTGACAAACGCTGGGGGCGTGACAAACGCTGGAGGCGTATGTCCGCCCTTTATGCCATGTGAGTCATATATAGAAGCGCCAATTACGTTGCTGTGCAGCATCAAGGGGCACGCTGGGGGCATGACATGCTGGGGGCATGAGAAACGCTGGGGGCGTGTGTCCGGCCTTCATGCCATGTGAATGCAATTGCGCCGCATCAAGGGACACGCTGGGGGTGTGAGAAACACTGGGGGCGTGTGCTACGTTCCGCCCTTCATGCCATGTGGGTCGTACATTAATCAGAAGATCGTCTGCTGTGGCCATGTGCTGGGGGCATGACAAACGTGTTTACTTGGAGGCCTGGTAAGTAACGTTACTGCAGCCTCTCCTGCGCGCTGTTACTGAACTCTCTCATTCAACGAAATTACACGCGCCTGTTACCATCAACCAGAGCTCTAGCCGGGCTCAGGCGGCGGATCAGTACACTAATTACATGCGCCTGATAACATCAACCAGGGCTGCAGCTGGACCTCAAGCGGGGGAACACGAGCTTGCTAACATCAAACAGGCCTGCATCTGGGCCTCAAGCGGGGGAACACGCAAATGAGCGAGTCTGCGGGGACAATTACTGCAGCCTCTCCTACTCGCTGTCACTCAACTCTCTCATTAAACGGATTTACCCACGGCTGATAACTCTGTCATTCAACGACATTACACGTGCCTGCTAACATCAACCAGGGCTGTAGCCGGGCTCAGGAGGCGGATCACTACACCAATTACATGCGCCTGCTAACATCAACCAGGGCTGCAGCTGGGCCTTCTCCGTCCCTATTCTAATGAAACAAAAAATGTTGTCTACCGCGAGATTTTAAAATAAATTGCGCTTGCCAAATACACACATTACACACATTCTATTTCATACCCAGACAACGTCGGGACGGGCTGCTAGTGTTAAATATAATGTAATATTCCAATTACTTACCAGGTAATTGCAGTACTCCAAGCCCTACTCCCTCATTTAATTTCATCTCAGTGTGAGGTAAAATTGCCTCTGTAGACACCCCCCATTCTTTTGGATAAAAGCCCCACCTTCCCAATGACCCTCTTATTCAGTCACCAAGCAGAACTCAAGCAAAATCTCAGTTGTACTGGCAGGACTTGTGAGGGTGGGAGGGATTTTTGATTTGAAGCGAGGGAAACTGTATGCTTTTTATTATGTATTGTTTACATCTGTGTTGTTCACTTTTATGGCTCCTTGGAGTCAAATAAGGTTTATTGATTAATTGAACATGGTGATCTTCTACAGCAACTCTTGGAAGCTGTTGATGAGGCTGTCTATAGGGATTGTGAAAACATGCGTCAAGCAGATTGATAAAGGTTACAAAATCATACTTGTTTACTAGAGGGATGATGGATTGTAATATGACTTCTTATCCTTTGACACTGTCTGTTTAGAAAATGTTCACTTAGAATAGGACACTCTAAGTTGTTATTTGGTATTTTCACCTTTTACCATACCAGAATTTGTACCCCCTATTAGGAGATGATCTGATGGAGTAACTCCAGGACATGGTATAGGAAGCAGAAGATGTACCCTAATAAGGCAGAGCATGCTTCCCATTATTAAAAGCTGGAATGGGCATGCTGTATATCTGGGCATTTTGCCATTAAAGGGAATCTTAAAAAGGGAAGACTTATCTGCTGCATACATTTTTCATTCTTGCACCCATAAATTATGGCATGCTAAAACCACTGCCCTTGTTGCCCTGGCGATCATTTCATAAATTTACAGCAGAAATATCTGCCACAGGCCCGTTGCCAGGGGTAGAGGTTTTGGGGGGCCTGGCCCCAAATTATAACTATATCATAAAAGGGGTCTTGGTAGACAGGGATGTGACCGCTCCTACCACAGCTTTAAAAACACACAATATACTGAGGGGCTTATTTACTAGCCCTTTTTGCGCTGTCGGTGTGTCACTTTTAATATGGGAATAAGTGACGTACCGGTGGTGCAAGGGTCTTGTAAATAAGCCCCTGAGATTTTAAACAGAGCAATACATTCAGTAGTTTATCTTGACAACTATATGTCATAAGTAATAAGAAATTATGCCGCTAAAAGCACAGCGAGAAAGAACAGTGGGTGCCTTTCAGGAAATGTGTATAAAATGGTCTTTTGAAAGCGTGTATTCTCCATCAAGGTACCTTTGGAGAAATGTGTAGCAAATGATGCATTTTCAGGTACATTATAATAACAATCATTGATTATAACTGAAGGCAGTTCTAAGCACTTTGTCACACATGTGACTATACGGACACGATGCAAACAAAGATGTGATTCCACTATCAGCACTGTACTAACTGCATCTGCTTCCTGCAGGAGAGACCTCAATGAAACAGAAAACAGAACAGAAAGATGAGCATAGTTTGTTGAGGATACATGGGTGCAGCTCAGCAAATCAATGTGGTGAGCCCTCTATTCAAAAGGAGAAAGCATTAGTGAAGCAAATGCTCATCCATGATCCCACATCATTGGGCCCGTGCTTTATTAGTGTAGATGACTTAGGGTGGTGGGCACAGTTTTTTGGGCCCTGGATTTTTTATTATCAGACTTTGACCATGAACAAACGATAGGAAGAGATACCAAATTTAGAAGAGAAAAATAGGGAGACAGTGATAAAATAGTATAGCAAGGATTAAAAACAACTACAAGAGTAAAACAATGACACAGGAAATGTATGGTGGTAGAAGAAAGAGTTATAAGGTGGAATCAAAAGTAGGTAGCCTTGGTATTAGGCAGGAGGGGTATTCAGAAAATGGTTTGATGGCTTCCAAATAAACACTTGCATTCCCTGCACTAATACCTTTACAGATTAAGAATTCAAGGGGTGGAGCCTAATTTGCTGCATTCCCTGCACTAATACTGTTACAGATTAAGTATTGTTTGGACTCTAAACCACTGGCAGGGAGTGGCAGCGGTATATTTTGGGGCAGAACGTCACTTTGCAATGTTCTCTTTCTCATTCCGTGCTGGCTTTACACTGATTATGCAGATGTCAGGCAGTGCATCTTAAATGATGAAGAAGGCACAAACAAAAAAGACAGAGGAGTCTGTAATCTCCTTGAAATGCTGCAGGCTTAGCCCAATTGTAGCCCCTCTTTCGTTATTGTGACAGTAAAAAGCATATGACATCTTTGCAGTGCTGTAAACTGTAAAGGTTCTGGGAATGTACACGAGGCACACTTCTCACTAATTTTGACAGAGCTGAGGAATTCCATTGTTGGAAGATGATATGCTGCTTTCTTGACTCAACAATAACATTCATGAAGTTGTGCTGATGAAGAGCAGTTGCCAGTGTTATGCCCTCTTGGTGCTAAAAGCTGTTAAATATTAATGTTTTTTAGTTTGGACTGTAGATGTGTTTGTTCTTATACCCTGGATCTAAGTGTCCATGGTCTCCCAGTCTATCTCACAGGCCTAGTCTTTGAGTCCTTGCATTCATGGCTCTGTGCCATCATCTCCAGTGCCAGAGACCTTATGTAAATTTCAGTGCCCTTCTCAGTAACACTGAGTGTTCGTTTCTCTATACCCCATTGTCAGAGTCAATGTGTGTTTCTCAATGTCAATATTAGTCACAAGGTCCATGTATCAGTGTCCTCACATCATTGTCCAAATGGCAATGTCCATGTAACAGAGACCATGTCTTCATGTCCATGTGTTCTTTTGCCAGTTTATGTCCCCATGTCAGTGTCCCAGTGTCAATATGCTCAGCTCAATTTGTGTGTCACTGTCCATCGGTCACTATTCCAATGTTAGTATCCCAAGGCTGAGGTTCTGTAATTCTCGAGCCTGACTCCATTTTTTGTTGCCCTCACGTAGGCCTGTGAAAAAGGCCCAGCGAACAAGTGGCCTGGCCTTCTGAGTTCATGTATACATTAACTAGGTTTCTTTTGACTCTGAAAGAACTGCAGAGAAACTGACCTCTTCACCTGAAACTGACCTCGCAAAGCCAATTTCCCTTTGTTTGATCCTTGTCTAAGTATTCCGTGTCTCTGTATACCAAGACAGGTGGAACTCGAAGATTTCAGGTGTGTCCCTGGCACCGCTGGGTTCTGACATGGTTCTTCAACTGGCGCCCAATGTGGGGCGACTTCAGCCGTATGGGTCCAAGCCCGAAGATTGTTAGGAGCCCTGTGAGGAAACTCTGGAGGAGGGCCCCCACTCCATCGACCCCTGCATGTTGAAAAGTGGACCGAAGGTCTTTTCTGCGAGGCTTCCCCTTTCCGACGGCTACGAAGAACTGCTGCCCTGACTGTCACCCTGTCTTGGACCCTCGAGTGACGATTTGTAAGGCGAGACATTAGACGGTCTTCTGGTGGCGTGACAGACATTTTGGTTAAGTATAAGTGGGTCGCTCCCACGACTTTTTTTTGTTTCTTGTTTTTGATTCGGCAATTGCAATAGTCGAAGCCGAGGGGCTCGTATATTTACGAGTGTATCATTTTTTGATACCCTCTGAAGTTTGAAACCAGACTAGTGAGCAAGATGCCTGGTCTTGGTAAACTTGGTAAATGGTTTGTTTGTGGTCTTAATAGGGATTGCCGATTGGAGGATTTGTGTCCGATACCTCCGGTTGGAACTCCAACTTATGAGCTTTATTCGAAACATGGCGTGGGTCCCATTACCTTTAATCAGGTTTGGGTCCGCTACACTAGGAAGGACGGTGTTTTACGATGGCCCCCACATGGTAGTTTTGAAACAGAGATTTTAGATAACTTAGAAGTTGCGCTATTTAGGAAGAAAGCCCGGCGGCGATGTTTGACTCTTTCCGCCTTTGGCGTAAGGAAGCCAAACAGCGAGAAATTAAGCAAGCGAAAAGAGTTAGGAAAGAAAGGAATATGTCAGTAATGCAAGCCGCTACGCAGTTTAAGGACGAAGATCGTGCGATTGAAGTGTCAGATAGACAGCATTGCATGTCCATTGACAAATGTTATCCGGCTTTGCCACCTCCCCTTTCAACTGTGACTGAAGACCCTGAAAAGGATCCTTTGATGTCGCATTTATTTATTTATTTATTTTATTTATTTATAACACTAATATAGCGCAGCTATCACCTTGCAGGTATCCTGGCGCTGTAAACAGTATAGCTCCTGAGATGGAGAGCAGTGGGAACAACAGATAAGGAAAGCCAAAGTTTAACGTTTAGGGAAAGAGCCAGGTTTTAATCCGCTTTCTGAAAGGGAGGAGTTCAGTGATTTGGCGAATGTCGAGGGGTAGGCTGTTCCAAAGCTTAGCGGCAGCAACTCTGAAGGATCTACCCCCCGTCCTGACCTTGTAGAATCTTGGTATTGAGACAAGACAGGCTGTGGAGGAGCGGAGGGCTCTGGTTGGGATGTACCACGTGAACATGGATCGCAGGGGTTTGGGCCCAACTCCGTGTAATGCCTTAAAGACAAGACAGAGTGATTTAAAAGCCACTCGCTGCCTCATAGGAAGCCAGTGCAGCTCGGCCACAGTGGCCGCAGTGGCCGAGGATCTCCTTGACCAGCCAAGGGCTAGTTTGGCAGCGGCAGATGAGCTCTTTGGAGTCGGTCAAGCAATACAACTGGAGCCTCTAACAGCATCGCGTTGCAATAGTCAAGGCGACTAAGAATAGTACACCTGACTATTAGCGCCCGGGCTTGTAAGGGGAGAAGTGGCATGATCTTGCTTAGGGAGCGCAAGAGGGCCGAGCAAGTGGACACTGTTTTCGCAACCTGAGTTTCCATGCTAAGTTTGTCGTTCATCATGACACCCAGATTGCGAACGGTGGTGACCGGTTGAGGCTTTACCAGGGCTTCAGGGGGCCAGAAATCGGCTGGGAATAAGCGAGGGATCCGACTTCCGGCACAGTACAGAACCTCGGTTTTAGAGGAGTTGAATTGCAAGGAATTTTTGTGCAACCAACCAGCTGTGTCTCTCAGACAGTTGTGAAATGATTCCAGGGGGATTGATTCTTCTCCCTCCCAAGAGAGAATAAACTGAGTGTCATCAGCATAGTTTATGGCTTTTAGATTATGGGATTTTATTAGCGTGATCAAAGGTTTGAGGTAGACATTAAATAAAATAGGGCTGATAGACGAGCCCTGGGGCACCCCATGGGAAACTGGTGAGAAGGCAGATTGAAACGGGGGGAGGGACACAGCCTGCTTCCTATCCCGCAGGAAGGAATGAAACCAGAGCAGGGTGGTGCCATCAACCCCTGCCTCCCTCAGTCTTTCCAGCAGAGTCACATGATTGACCGTATCGAATGCGGCAGACAGGTCCAGCAGAACCAGGGCTGCTGCCTGGCCCCTGTCTGCGCGCATACGAAGGTCCTCCATGGCAGTGAGAACAGCTGTTTCAGTGCCATGGGCCGGACGAAACCCAAATTGAATTTCGTCCAGGATGTTATTCAGCTCCAGGTGTTTGGAAAGACAGGAGCTCACCCAGCGCTCGACGATTTTCGCCGGGAAAGGTAATAGGGAGATAGGCCGATAGTTCAGCAAACATTCGGGGTTCAAGGAGGGTTTCTTTGGTAGTGGAGTGATGAGAGCCTGCTTCCAAGGAGCTGGAACGACCCCGCAACGCAGGGATTGATTGCAGATTCTGCAAAGGGTACAGAAGAGCTCCACTCCGAAAGCTTTCCAGGTGTTAGGGGGCAGAGGGTCAAGAGGGGAACCCGAAGAAATCCCACGAGTCAAACTATCAAAAGCCGCCTCCGAGATGGGGGGAAAATCCAGCAGGCATATAGTAGGAGAACACCCTGGGCTTATCTTTTTGTAGTCAATAGAGTCAGCTCCAGGGCTAGTGCTCAGGTTATGGATGATCGTCTCGATTTTGTCCTTGAAGAACTGTGCGAGATTGTCACAGAGTGCTTGTGTGGGAGGGATAGTTTTTTTGGCAGAGTTGGGGTGGGTGAGGTTGTTAAGGATTTGAAAGATGCTTTTGGAACTGTTGGCGGCTGTAGCTATAGTGGAGCAATAGTAGGTGGATTTACATTTAATAATTGCAGCTTTATATTCCAGGAGTTTGTTTTTCCAGCTCAGCTTGTTAGTGTCGGAATATCCTTGCCTCTATTTCCTCTCAGCCTGTTTGCAGGCTAATTTAAGGGCTTTCAGGGAATGGTCAAACCAAGGGGCTGATGCTATGCCCTTAGTTTTGCAACTTTTTAAGGGAACAAGGGAATCAGTAATTGAGGATATCTTAGTGCAGAAAACCTCGTAGTTGTCTACTACTGGGTTGTGGGGGGAGAAACTGTCTTCCACTGGAAACACGGCACCAGTAGTTTTCAGCCTTCCTATAGCTTTCCAGTCTCTATACATGAATTCCGAAAAGCTACTGTGTGTCGGCGTACTAGTCCCCTTATTGGTAATATAAAATTTAAGAAGGGAGTGATCAGTCCAGCTGATAGGCAGGATAACGTTCAAGTGTACTAGCTGAGGGGTAGAGAAGATGAGGTCGAGTCGATGTCCTGCTATGTGAGTGGGTTCCTTGACCAGTTGTTGGAGTCCCACGCTATCACAAGAGAGCACTAAATTGTTCAATCCCGTGTCAAGAGTGCCATTCGACCAAAGGTTAAAATCACCTAAGATGATGAGCTTATTGTGGGAGGTCGCCATGTTGGTAAAGGAGGTAAGTAGCGATTGTTGTTGTTGGGAGCTGAAGGTCCCAGGAGGTCGGTAACAGATAATTGCCGAAAAAATAGCTCCTGTGTGACTGTTAATGGAGAGGCCAAGGAGCTCGGTCCCAGCGACCGGGTCCATGTCTAGGATGGTAACGAGCCAAGAGGCTCTGTAGATAATGCCTACTCCACCACCGCGGCCTTTGGGTCTAGGGAGATGCAGGATTTTAAAATCCTGTGGACAGGCCCAGTCTAATTCAATTTCACAGTCTGCGTGGGTCCACGTTTCGGTTGGAAAGAGAACATCCAAGTGATGAGTATCAATCAATAGTTGAATTTCGTCAGCATGCTTTGGCAGTGATCTGACATTAAGAAGTCCCCCCAGAAGCAGGCCCCTAATAGCGAAGTCCTGCACTGGGAAGGCAGCGTCAGTGAGGGTGAGATGACCTTCGTGCGCATGCTCTCTCAGGTTGAGCAAGGTTTCACGACTATGAATCGGGGGGGAAGCGCAAAGCCTTGTGTGAATTTGGGCAGAGTGGTCTGCGCTCGTCGCGTCATGGTCGTGGACGGGCGCAGACGGGCTTGCCTTAGGCGCGCCCGCTGCGCTTCCGGATGGCATGCATTTTTATAAGGGAGAGGGAGGTAAGGGCGTGGCTTGTCGCGGGGGGCGTGGCCAATCATCTCGTGGGCGATGGCGGCGCTGCGGCAGGTAAACACACAGATTTGTTAAAATTACAAGTCAAGCAATAGTTTAAAATCTAGCAGCAAGAGGCTCCCGGCTTCCGCCTCAGGAGAAATACAAAAGACGCCTGCTTGTAGATCAGCACGGTGCTTTATAGTGCAAAAGGTGCGTGGCTTGTCGCAGGGGGCATGGCCAATCGTCTCATGGGCGATGGCGGCGCTGCGGCAGGTAAACACACAGATTTGTTAAATTTACAAGTCAAGCAATAGTTTAAAAACTAGCAGCAAGAGGCTCCCGGCTTCCGCCTCAGGAGAAATACAAAAGACGCCTGCTTGTAGATCACCACGGCGCTTTATAGTGCAAAAGGGGCGTGGCTTGTCGCAGGGGGCGTGGCCAATCGTCTCGTGGGCGATGGCGGCGCTGCGGCAGGTAAACACACAGATTTGTTAAAATTACAAGTCAAGCAATAGTTTAAAATCTAGCAGCAAGAGGCTCCCGGCTTCCGCCTCAGGAGAAATACAAAAGACGCCTGCTTGTAGATCAGCACGGCGCTTTATAGTGCAAAAGGGGCGTGTTGTGTCGCGGGGGGCGTGGCCAATCGTCTCGTGGGCGATGCCGGCGCTGCGGCAGGTAAACACACAGATTTGTTAAAATTACAAGTCAAGCAATAGTTTAAAATCTAGCAGCAAGAGGCTCCCGGCTTCCGCCTCAGGAGAAATACAAAAGACGCCTGCTTGTAGATCAGCACGGCGCTTTATAGTGCAAAAGGGGCGTGGCTTGTCGCGAGGGCTTGGCCAATCGTCTCGTGGGCGATGGCGGCGCTGCGGCAGGTAAACACACAGATTTGTTAAAATTACAAGTCAAGCAATAGTTTAAAATCTAGCAGCAAGAGGCTCCCGGCTTCCGCCTCAGGAGAAATACAAAAGACGCCTGCTTGTAGATCAGCACGGCGCTTTATAGTGCAAAAAGGGCGTGGCTTGTCACAGGGGGCGTGGCCAATCGTCTCGTGGGCGATGGCGGCGCTGCGGCAGGTAAACATCTACTGAGATTACCACCCCCTTATGCGCAGAGTGCTATAGCACCTCTGTTACCTTCAGTTGTTGCACCCTCTGTTGTTGTTCAACCCCCTGCTGTTGTTCAGCCATCTGTTGCTCCACAAGTGGTTCTTCCTCCTGCGGTGCAGCCCCCTCTAGGGCCACCAGCTTTGTTACCAGCCTTGCCTCAAACTCCTTTGACTTACACTGCCTTATCTTCGTCTTCTCTTACTTCTGTCCCTATGACTCCTATTCCTCAGACTACTTTGTCTCCTGTCCTTATGTAAGCTTCTTCTCCTTCTGCTCGACAAAGAATGACTGAAACTGTCACTAGTCTTTTGTCTCCTCTCTTTGGGTCACTGAATAGGACCCCTGTTTCTGAACGTAAGCAGAGACGTAGTCAGCTTCCTGGTCCCGAAGAGCGGGCAGTGTTAGATCTCCTTGCTCGTAGATGGGTTTCAAATGCTTCCAGGTATGGTTTACAAGCGGTTGTGGATGTTTTTCTACAGTTGGAAGCACCAAACAAAGGTATGTTTTTGATGTCATGTGTACCTTTCCTAGTCAGGAGTGGGAAGATAATGAGTTGGGTCCAATTCTGTTGGACTTGATTAATGTTCAGTCCGAATTTGCTAAGGGAACGATAGTGGGTTCAGATGTTGAGGTAGTGGTAGAGACAATACTTACTTTCAGGTCTAGACTTCCACCTCAGTCATTGTTCGAACCTGATCCTTCTGTGAGGAGAAAAGTGAAGCAGTATCCTATGCGAGAGGTTCCTCCAGTATGGTGAGAGGCAGTTGAGGCTGATGTTCCTAATGGTGTTTTGGCTGCACCAGCACATTTTCAGCGAGTGTGGGTACATGTCCCTTGGAAGATAGCAGAGGTTTTGGCACTTAAGCAGACATTGCCTGACCCCTGTAAAAATCCTGCTGGTTATTACAAGGAGTAGTCTCAAACAGTTGATGCGTGTGTTATGAATTTAGCTGACATCGATATGTTGATGGGTAATGTAGTTCCTCAACCTTTGTGGGCGAAGATCCGTCACGAGGATCATGTGCAAGAGTTAGGAGAAACATGGGTTAATATTACTGCTGCAGATGGTACAGGTAGGAGGTGCTAAACCTGAGCCTTTAGTTGCAGAACTACATGGTAGGATTGTTAATTTAATGAAAACTTTGATGCCTCCTTTGCGAGTGAATTGGGACAAGTTAGCAGCATGCAAACAAGAGAAAGATGAGAGTGTGTCCGATTCCTTCACTAGGTTTGAAGAAACATTCATTGATCATAGTGGTCAGGACATGAGTACAGAAGGTGGTCAGAGGTTGTTCATAGATAAATTTGTTTTTAATTTACTCCCCGAACTTTGTAATAAGTTAAAGGACTCTGAGAGTTCATGGGCAGTTTCTTCTTCGGCCCAGATATTGGCTACTGCACAATACTATGAGAATAGAGACAAAGATGAGAAGGATAAAGTAGAAAAGAAGACTAAAGAATTAAAAACGAAAGTTCTTTTGCAACAGGCTTATCCGCCTTGCCCTAATCAGCGTCAGTTTCAGCAACCCCCACAGTTTCAGAAACCATTGCAGACGCCTGAGTCTTTTGTTCCGTGATTTCCGCTAGGCCCTAATCAGTGCGCTTATTGTAAAGAGGAAGGTCATTTCAAGAGTAGTTGTCCGGTCTTGCTACAACGTGTGAATGGTATGTCTGGCATGAGAGGTCGTGGTGGTTACCAACAAGTACCTAGGGGTAAGGGACGTAGTACGTTTCCTCAGAATGAACGTTCTTTCCCCCCCCCAGAATTCTGCAAATTATTTTGACCGACAGAATGTTCCGAACGTCCAGTCTGCTCAGTACTACGTTGATAATTATTATGTTAGAAGCGAGAGTGCTGGTTTTAATGATAGCTAGGACAGCCATGGACAAAGAGAGGGAGTAGTGTCCGTTCCAGTAGACCAGAGTGGGCCTTATGTTGAAGTGATTACATCAGGTGTGGCAGAACCTTTTCTTTTGGATACTGGTGCAACAAAGAGTTCTATCATGCACTCTAAACTCCCTGGCGCACCTTTGTCTGGCTTGACGAATGTTTCGGTAGGATTTTCTGGCGCCCCAGTTAGCAACCCGGTTGCTAGTCCTTTGCCCCTTTCTATTGGTCCATGTGAATTGGAGGCTCCCCTTATTCTAACAACTGGTTGTGGTGAGATTTTGTTGGGTTTGGACTTGTTGAAAAGATTGCATGCGACATTATATTGTTCTCCGTTGGGAGTACATCTTACCTTGGGTAAGAAAGTGATCTCCCCAATGTATTTGTCTAAGGATTGCCTGCCGCTGGAATTGCGTTCTCTCCCTGATACACTTTGGGCTACGGGTCCTAATGATGTTGGTCTTTTGCAGATTCCACCCTACGTTGTTACGCTTAAATCAAATGCTAAATTGCCACGCATTCCTCAGTACAAAATTTCCAGTGATGGTGAAAGAGCTCTTTTAGCGATTATTTATGATTTGGTTGAGAAAGGTGTGGTTGAAGAAACGAGAGGTAATGTGTGCAACAGTCCTGTTCTGCCTATTCTTAAGCGTACTGACTCTTCTCAGCCACCTGTGTATCGATTTGTGATTGACCTTCGAGAGGTCAATAAGATTGTTGTGCCACAGTTTACTGTTGTTCTGGACATTACTGCTTTATTGACTATGGTCCCTGCCTCAGCTGCTTGGTTTTCTGTGATTGATCTGAAGAATGCTTTCTTCAGTATTCCGATCGCTGAGGAAAGTAGGGATATTTTCAGCTTCTCTTTAGGGGGCCGCAGCTTCCGGTTTAAGCGAGCTCCTCAAGATTATTGTGAGAGTCCCTCCATTTATAGTCAGGCTTTGAAAACTCAACTTGATACTCTTGTGTTGCCTTCTGGTGCTAGTCTTATCCAGTACGTTGATGATCTGCTAGTGGCTGCTGATAATGAGGAGATTTGTAAAGAGGTTACTCTTTCTTTGCTACGACATTTGTCTGACCTTCATCATAAAGTTTCCCCTTCCAAGTTGCAGTATTGTCGACAAGAAGTGACCTACTTAGGTCATCTCTTATCGAAGGAGGGAAGACGATTGACCCCAGAGCGTATTCAAGCGATTGCCCAAATGACTGTACCATCCACACAGAGAGAAGTGCGTGCTTTCTTGGGTATCACCTCGTATTGTCGGCAGTGGATCCCGAACTTTTCTTTGCTAGCGAAACCTTTGTTGGCACTTACTCTCAAAGATACACCACACCCTCTTCCTTGGTCTGATGAATGTCAGAAGAGTTTTTCTGAATTGCGTGATGCATTGTGTTCTGCTCCAGTGTTGGGTACCCCTGACTATAGTAAACCTTTTACACTTTATGTACACGAGAGAGAAGGTTGTGCGTTGTCAGTGTTAACACAACAGTTTGGAGACAAGCAGCGCCCATGTGCGTATTTTTCGGCTACTTTAGATCCGGTAGCTAGGGCGTTGCCTGGTTGCCTAAGAGCTACGGCAGCAGCAGCTGCTTCTATCCGACAGTCTGCTGGTTTGGTATTGGATAATACATTGATTGTGATGGTCCCACATGCAGTGGATACCTTATTAAACAGGACGAAGACTCAGCACCTTACTAGTGCACGTCTGTCAGGTTACGAGTTGACGCTTTTGGCTAGTCATGTGCACATTAAGAGGTGCAACACATTGAATCCAGCTACATTGTTGCCGATTTGCGTAGAGACAGATGATCAAGAACATCATGATTGTGTTCTTAGGACAGAGGAGAAAACAAAGGGTAGAATTGATTTGAAAGATACTCCTCTTTCAAACCCTGATGGTACCCTATGGGTAGATGGTTCATGCTTTAAGCTTCCGAATGGAGAGACGACTGCAGCATATGTTCTCACAACTTTGCACACGATTGTTGAAACAGCGCGTATTACACAGAATTCAGCTCAGGCAGCTGAATTGATAGCCTTGACTAGAGCGTGTGTGATGTCAAAAGGAAAGAGAGTGAATGTTTTTACTGATAGCCAGTATGCGTTTGGCGTTGCTCATAGCTTTGGACGATTGTGGAAAGAAAGAGGATTTCTTACTTCTCATGGTACAAAAATCCAGCATGGCCAATTAGTGAGTGAGCTTCTTGAATCGCTTACTTTGCCAACACAAATCGCCATTGTAAAGTGTAGTGCCCATAAAAAGGTTACAGATGATGTGGGTCGAGGAATGCGTTTGCGGATGAAGTAGCGAGAGAAACAGCGAGAGATTTGACGAGTCGAATGTATGTTGCAGGTCCTGCAAGATGGGTTGTGGAAAGAGGAATGTGTGAAGATACAATAGAAAGTGTGAAGATGATTCAGGCAGAAGCTACTGAGAAAGAATTGAGTACGTTGAGAGAGAGTACGGGAATGTTTGATTCGACAGGCTGTTTTGTTGAGTTGTCAGAGCATCGGCGATGGTTGTTGCCAGATGCGTATGTGCTTCCAGTGGTTACTATGGCTCATGGGATGGCTCACATCAGCTCAAAAGGGATATGCAAGTTGTTGGCTCCGGTATGGCAGAATAGTGGAATTCCCAAATGTGCTGAGAATTTGGTTAAACACTGCATGATTTGCTTGATGCATAATCCTGGCAAGGGAACCCCAACTCCAGCTGGTCATTTTGCTCCTCCAACGTATCCGTTCGAGGTGTTGCAGATAGACTATATTCATATGGAAAGATGCAATAATCTGAAGTATGTCCTTGTGGTTGTTTGTGCATTTTCCAGATGGATAGAGGCCTACCCCCTGAAGGATAATACTGCCTTGTCTACAGCCAAGGTTTAGCTCAAAGAGTTTTTCCCGAGGTATGGATTGCCGAGGATGGTCTGGAGTGATAACGGAAGTGAATTTGTAGGTCAGATTATGCAGAAAGTGTGTGCGGGTTTGGGAATTAGACAGAAGTTCCACGCAGCGAATCACCCCCAGTCAGCAGGCCTGGTTGAGTGCTATAACGGCACGTTAAAGCTGAAGTTGGCCAAGGTCCAAGCGAGCTCTGGTCTCACATGGCCCGATGCTCTACCATTGGCACTTTTGTCCACAAGAACGACAATACATTCTCGCGTGGGACTTAGCCCATACGAGATTGTTTTTGGACGCCCGGCGAATGTTTGGGGTGTGCCGAGGCCAAGAGAATACAGCGATATTGAGTACCCTATGTTAGTTGACTATTTACATGATTTGACTGCTAAATTGCGTGTTCTTCACCAACAAGTTCATGATAGCTTACCTTCAGCTTCTGTTGACGCGGGACATGCGATCCAACCCGGCGACTGGATTCTGATCAGGAACTTCCAGAGGTCCAAGAACCTACAGCCGAGGTGGACTGGTCCAAGTGCTGCTAGCAACGAGGACCGCTGTGAAAGTCTTCGGGAAAAAGAGTTGGGTGCATGCCACCCACACGAAAAGGATACCTCTGCCCTTACCGTATGATCAGTGGGTCCGGGAAGGTGTTGCCGATTCTGAGACTGAAAATGTCCCGAGATGTGTGCCTTTTAGTGATGCTCGTTTGAAATGGACTCAGTCGGAACGTGCAAATGATGAAATTTTGCAAGAAGCTGTGCCGCCGCATTTGAGACTTGACACTACGCATCCGGAGATTCTTTTTCAGGATCAAACTGTGCCGAATAAAGAACATTATAGTTTAAGACCGAGGTCTGAAAAAGGACAAATAAAGTAATTTTTTGTGTGTATTGTGCTCTCTCAGACAAGAGACTATTTTTCTTTTTGCTTTTTCGAACCACCATCCGGGTTCAGCTGCAGGGTCGTGGTATAAGACTTAAGGGGTGAACCGTGAATTGACGAAAGGTCTGTGGTTCTAGGTTGTCTAGGATGCCTGGACGCACACTTGAATGAAGCAGGAAAATTGCCGCGAGCAGCACGTTAGAGGATGGAGTCTTTTGTACCTGAGAGAGATGTTCAGAAAATAGACCTTAAAATGAAATTCTGTACATTGATACGTAGCAAATGTTTTATAATATCATGTTTTTTAATGTTTTTAAGTATTACGATAGCTTATGTGGGATGGATTGTGTATGCTACACAACAGACGTTTGCACCCACTTCCCAACCTATGCTTTCTTACACTACTGTTTCTTTGCATCAGTTCTATACGTTGCCTGAACATGAACAGACAAGGAGGTCAGAATTTGTCAACAACTCGTTCATACAGTTGTTGCATCAGCATCAGTTAGTAGTGAATACCACTAACTTTTGGGTTTGTGGTCTTATGCCGCATACAACCGATAAGGGTATGCCATATTTGGTTTTGCCTTTTTCTTTTAATGGGTCTGTGTGGGCTTTACAGACTATGCTTATCTATGCAAATGAGATACGCCCTTCACGTTCCCTTAAGGATAACTCAAGCAATAGTGCCTTGATAAAGGGAATAGTAGATATCATCCGAGATATCTATGCATATAATGCTATCCCCAAGGATGAGATGCAGGCTTATGTTGGTGGGAATTTGACCGGATATAGTACCAGCTTGACTGAGAAGGAGAGACGAAAAAGGTCTCCCCCGATTTGGATTGCGCCCCATCAAGGTTATTTTTGTTTGCAAGGCACTGGTCGAAATTCGAAAGCTCAGCTAGGTAAGAGTGTGTGTTCACACCTATGTCTATTCGTCCCAGACTTCTCCACCGTTCGTACCAGCTAAAGGCACATATTTTGTTTGTCACAACAGAGCCTATACATGGTTGCCACCTGATTTTTCAGGTACATGTTATGTGGCATTTTTGCTTCCCCCTACATATACTACGGCTCCAGACTATCACAGAACGAGATATGGTAGAGGGGTCTTCGATAAGGAAGATACTGCAGGACAAGAAGCAGGAGATTTCTTCAAGGGTTTCCTGCCCTTTTGGGGTCCTATGATCAATAGTGGGCATATTCGACAGCTTGTCCGCGTTGTTGAAGCTACTATTAACAAGACAGCAGGTGTTCTTAGTAATGTTATAGCTGAGCTTCAAGCGGACCGCCTTATGACGTTGCAGAATCGTATGGTTTTAGACGTCATACGTGCAGATCGAGGTGGAGTATGCAAATTGATCGGATCTAGTTGTTGCATTTACGTACCAGATAATGCTCCTACAGTGTACCAAGCCATCTCTAGGTTACATAAGATCTCTGAGTCTATCCATGTAGACAAAGGAGACTGGTCATTGACGGCATGGTTTTGGGAATTGCTGTCTAAATGGGGATGGAAGATTTTGACATTCCTTGGTATGGTTTAGGCCATGATTTTCTCTTGTTGTCTTTGCATCCAGTGTGGTCCCGCCATTTGTAGTCTTTGTGCTACTATGTGCGTTAGGAGACCTGTCCCGAGAGAAGTAGAGAATAATAGGATGATGCTACAGCAACACTTAGATGACCTAATGAAGATTGATATGGACCTAGATTCAGATTAACATGAGTTTAGGTTATTGCCTACGTAATGGCAAAAGGAGGGCTGAGGTTCTGTAATTCTCGAGCCTGACTCCATTTTGTGTTGCCCTCACGTAGGCCTGTGAAAAAGGCCCGGCGAACAAGTGGCCTGGCCTTCTTAGTTCATGTATACATTAACTAAGTTTCTTTCGACTCTGAAAGAACTGCAGAGAAACTGACCTCTTCACCTGAAACTGACCTCGCAAAGCCAATTTCCCTTGGTTTGATCCTTGTCTAAGATTGCCACTAAATGTTCAGTTTCCTTGCACATGTTTTATCTTGTTCAGCATCTATTACTGTTTCCTTTATGTTCTGACATTACATGGGTTGTGCTTTTCAATTATAAATGTGTCCGGCTTGCAAAGATTGAATTTGGGACATTCCTAATATTTAACTTTTGGGTAGGGTTACTGTAAATTGGGTTTTTGTTAATGTGATACTCAGTTAGAAATGTGCCCTATTGGTTAGAATTTTGCGCAGTGGGTGTACATTTATAATGAGAATATGGTGTATAAAAGGAGATGTCTTGCCTTAGTAATTTGAACAGTCTCCTAGGAATATACATTGTGATGTATTGTTGGGATTTCTGTTACTAGCTGCAGCTAATAAACTTGGTCTCTGACGCCACCCAGAAGTATTCCGTGTCTCTGTATACCAAGACAGGTGGAACTCGAAGATTTCAGGTGTGTCCCTGGCACCGCTGTGTTCTGACCCGGTTCTTCAAGGCTCCTTCACAATCCCTTAAATGTGCAACTTTCAATGTAAAGTCTTTGGTTGCTGTTCTGAAGACCACTATATATTAAAAGAGTCTAATTTAGACAGTTTTTTTGCAACAGAGACATGATTGAAAAATTACTTTGCACCTGTAATTGTCCTAGCTTATTGGACTGCCTGCCCCAATAAATATTTTGATAGAACACCAAACAGGGGAGGTGGAGTGATGTGCTTTTATAAAGAATATTTTGGGGTCTTGGATTATCTTATTCCTTCAGTTGAGGGAGTAGAAGATTGCCCTAACTGTTAAAAAAAAATGTATCTTTCCTTAAAATGCATTCTGAGCATGGGCGAATCTTTAAGGGTGTGAATTTACAGGGCCTGTAAATTAAATGCTACAAGTGGGCCTGCTGAACTTATTGTGCCACCCACACAAGTAGCAGTTTAAACATGGCTCACGCCTGTCACTTCAGAGCATGTGTGTACAGTTTACATTGCCAGTTCGACTTGGTATTCAAAGCCCATTGCCAAGCCTTAAATTCCCCTTTTATTAAATATAAGTCACCCCTAAGTAGCCCATAGGGAAAGGTGCTGTGTAACTAAAAGGGAGGACATGTACTTTTGAGCTTGACATGTCCTGGTAGTGAAAAACTCCCAAACTCGTTTTTCACTACTGAGAAGCCTACCCCATAGGTTAACACTGGGAAATCCTTATTACACTTAATAAGCTGTTGTTGCTAATTTAGACAAGGTAAAGATATCCTGTTTAGTACCTCTGGAATGGTAATGAAAATGATGAAATTGGATTTTTTTTTTTTTTTTTTTTTTTAAATATTTTATTGATTTTCTTTCCCCCCCCCCCCCCCCCATTTTCTTTATAACATTAGCAGGGCACATTAATTACAATCCATTTGCAGCAAAGAATTAAACATAGTATTACAGACAGAGAACAAAAATCAAATAATGAACAAACTATTCCATCCCCCCCTGAGGACCTGAGCCTACCTTCCATCGGATGAAGGGTTCCCAAATTTTTATTCCCATTTTCCTACCATTTTTCCCCCTTCTGGCATATATAGCTGTTTCTAACTTTTTGTATAGACATTACTTTGCCTAACCATTGATGATATGTTGGAGGGTTAGGATCTAACCAGGCCGATGCCACAATCAACCTCAGAATCGCCATTGCCACAAACAAAAAAATACTTACAGGTCGATTGCTCACCAATACTTAGCCCCAGTAACATAACAGCTGGTGTTAATTCTATATTCGAGGTCATAGCAATCTGAAAAAAATTTGCAATGTCTTGTTTCAATTTATCCAAGTGGGGGCAACTTACAAAAATATGTAACAGATCTGCATCTACGTTTCCACATCTAAAACAAGTGTTTCCAGTCATACCTCCCCACTGAGCTATCTTAGCGGGTGTGTAATACAGATGATATAGTATCTTGTAATGCTGAGCTTGCAGGGATGATGAACACAGCACTGTCCTACCCATTTCCATTGATCCAGTAAAGATGTCCCTGCCCACATCTAAATCCAAATTTAGATCTATAGACCATTTATCTCCCCTTTTCTCTAAATCATCCTTCTTTATTTTCATCATCTCTAAATATTGTTTTTACCATTCTGTTGGCATGTTCCTGCTCTTAGCTCTTTGGTGTCTGCTGCCAGTCTCTGATCACTGCCTGGGCTGGGTGACAGTTCACTTTGTATATTCCAGCTTGGCAGTCCCACACAAAAGAAGTCTTGGTGTGACTTCATGCATGTTTCTGGGAGGAAAGGAGAGAGGGATGGGCTGTGCACAGCCTCACACATACAGCTGCATCAGCTGTGCTCTGATCACACACAAAGATCTGCATAACACCCTGTTTTGAGCCTAAGCCACAGCAGGATTAATGGGCCTTGTGTACTTCAAAGACCCTTATTTGTAGTAACACCCACTTCAAAGAAACAATTGGGTATACGTACTGGACCTCTGACCCTGCCAACTCAGTGCACTCCTGGACCTAGAACCACTTTGACAAGAAGAAGGACTGCAGTGATATGGTTTGCTGCTTGCTGGACTACTGATCTGGTAGACTTCTACCTTGCTGAGATCTCTACAGTCTGCTTGCTCCATCTGACTGCTCCAGAGTGTCTCTAAGGGCTATCTGACTAGCCTCTTGTTCTGCAAAGACTCAGGGACATCGAAATCTTAGACCCTGCTCCTGTGCCTGGGTCATTGAAATTGACTGCAGGTGCTTGCTCCACTGAAACAGATGCCTCCTCTGCTGCGACGAGCTGAATCAATGCGTCACTGCTGAAGCAGGAACAGAATCAGTGCATCGTACTGTTGGTCCGAGCAGCATAATCGGAACTAGTGCATCGACCACAGCATCGTCACTGCTGAAGGACCATCAACTAATCCCTTCAACAGCGTGGAGAAACCCGGTGCATTGGCTAGGAAATCAGGGAATCAAAGCATTGCAGAACCAATGCTTCGTCTTCGGAAACGGGCACAGTGCCATCAATGTGTGGAGAAAATCAATGCATCTCCCTGACTGTGGGATTGACATTGATGCATCCTACATCTTGTGTTTGCGACCAAGGTTAAAGTACTTTTGCTCAGCGGGCCCTGCATGGGTCCTGTATCTGGCCTGTTCACTGTCGTGGGCAGCCTGAAAGCTTGACTTTGTCCTGATCCATTGCTACCAATTAACTCCTAAAGCGCAATGTTTGCACTTAATCTTTAAAAATTCATATCTCAACTTATACTTATTGGATGTTTGCCATTTTGGTCTTGTTTTAATTATAAAATTATATTCTATTTTTCTAAACCTGTGTGGAGTTTTAATGTTTCACTGTTTTACTGTTGTTCTATTGCATAAATTCTTAACACATTGCCTCCTAAGTTAAGCCTGACTGCTGTGTGCCAAGCTACCAAAGGGTGAACACAGGTTAATTTAAAGTATGTATCTGACTTACCCTGACTTGGATAGTGGCTGTTGCTTGGACAGAGTTCATAGTCTACCAACCAGAAAGCCAATTTCTAACAACTACCATCAGCACATCAGAGCTATCAAAACCGCCTAGAAAATTGAAGCCATAGTGCAAGACTTACCTATATGGCAGTAAGCTTCACCAGCGCACCCCCTCTCAGGACCGCTGCACCCAGCTGTCCCTATTCTTCAGCAACAATGTCACCAGACTTCAATGAAAACTTCAAGCCCCAACCAAACATTTCCACTCTTGCAGCATTGCTGCCCATCTCTACCAACACTCAGAGGATCGCCCTAACGACCTGGCCTACCATCACCACTCAAGAAACTGTAATGATCATGACCATGGAGTTTTGTTTTTCATCATCATATTACTTTATTCAGTCATTTGTACAAAACACCATTAAAGTATACAAAAGATAAAATCACAAATATATGTACAATTAAAATAGTACTAAACCGGTTGGAGCACAAGTACAGATGACATCCCAAAACAGGGTAAAACAACATATAAAAAATCATTAATTGACCATGGAGTTGATCAACTCTGGATCTCCCTCACACCCCTGCTCTCACCAAGTCTTCATTAAAGAACTGAAGCCTATCGATGCAGCCCTTACCATAATACTGAATAGCCACACACCAGGTTGCTTAGAAACATGCCACAGTACAAACCCCCTCCTCAAGAAGTCCTCATCAGACCCAACGACACTAGCCAACTGCCAGGCTATCTCCCTTCTACCTTACTAGGCAGAAGTGATAGAAAAGATAATAAACCCTTAGACACCCATCTCAATAGCAAACACCCACTCTACACCACTCACTCACATCGTTGCCTTGGATGACATCATGATGATCATGAACAGAGGTGACACTGAGGCTCTCACCCTACTGGATCTTTCTTAAGCTTGAACACTGTCTCCCACCTCATCTATATCCAACAACTGGACAAAGTCAGCACCGAAGGTCCCGCACTTCACTATATTTGCTCTTTCCTGACAGGTTGTACCCAGTCGGTCAGCCTGGCACTGTCACCTCGAACATAGTCAACCTAATCTACGAAGTTCCACAAGCAGCCCCACTTAGCCCCCAGTTCAAATGCATAAAGGACCCCACTAGCCAGCATCATTCGTGCCCATGGAATCAACATCATAGCATATGCTTATGACACCCAGCTCATCCTCCTCCTCTTTGAAATGACGCCAAACACAAGGACCAATGTATCCCCCTTCATGACCAAAGTTGCCAGTTGGATGAAATGTAAATGTATCATGCTCACCATAGATAAGACGAAGTAATAATCTTCAGCAAACAAAGGCCACTCTGTCTGGAACTCCACCTGATGGCCTGCCAAACTCAGACCCACTCCCAACCCAGCAACCCACGTAAAGAACCTTGGAATAGTAAGCAACAACTCATTAGCCAAGTGAATGCAAACTATGTCTCCGGCTTCTCCCCTCCAACACTCACAGAACAGTCACCCAAAGCATCATCATCAGCAAGTTGAAACACATTCTATGCTGGAATCAATGCTTAACTGACCAGAAACCTCCAGACCATATAAAACATAGCAGCCAGGCTCACCTTTATCCTCCAACATCACACTCATATCACCCTTCACCTCACAGAGCTTCACTGGCTCCTAATCCACAAACAAGTACTCGTTTAACTCCTAACACACACATATGTAAAGCCTCACACAGCATTGCCACCACGTACCTTAACAAGCGCATAAACGTTCACAAACCTACCAGACACATCTGTTCAGCCCGGCTCCTACTCGTATCCCCCACACATATGCAGAATCAGATACAGTGGTTGCTCCTTCTTCTACATCACTCCTACACATAAGAGCCTCCTCCTCAGTTCTTGAATTCAGCAAGAAACTAAAGATCTGGACCTTCACCTAGTCCCACCGGAGGCTCGGCCTATACAGTTCCTTCTACAATATCCAGAGATTCTCCTGGCTTAGGTGTGCACAATACGTATAAATATTATATAACATAGCATAACAGTAAGTAGGAGTTGGCGGGTCACTGAAAGTTCAAGCACTTGTCTGCTCTAACTTAGCTTGTTGTCTTCTTTGCCCTTTGAGCTCAAAATGCGACAACATTTAATGTGGCTTCTGCCTCCCACCAATGCTTTAGGCTGATTTGCAAAGAATTAAAGTCAGTGCATAACCTTTAACACAAAATGGGAGAGAATAAGTGATTCCCAGCAAGTGGATGAATTGTGAAACCACAAAACATGGGATTAATCCTGGCTTCACAACCTGACCAATTTGTGTGATGCTAGGCAAATGTTTTATTTCACCATAAAACCAAATTGTTGTTTTATTTCTTACTGCACCTGAGAACACCTTAAAATATGGGAGTTTAGTATGTAGGATGTACAAAAACAAAAGCCTCTCAAATGTTGATGTAATGGCTATATTGTTGAGGACTAGATTACCATACATGCCAATATTTCAGAACAGAAAGAAGAAGATTTTAGAAAAAAGTCAGGGGAATGTATTATTCCCCACTGACTTCTTTTAAAATAGATCAAGTTCAGGTGGGACGCAGGCAAAACAAAGCCATTTTTGGTTTAAAAAATCATGAATATCCGGCCTGAATTGTGGCTGTTATCATGTATGCATTACACATATGGTACACATGACAATTGAATTACCTTTTAGTCTTAAATGACACTGATGGCGTGGCAGGGGAGTAGGTCTGCAGAGATGTTTTTACGTTTTTAAACTACCCTTTTTAACATAAATGCCTGACAAAGCAGTGATATAATCTGATATTTGAAGGTGAAAGGCTCGTCGTTTCCAAATACTTAATGCACCTTTTTCGGAGCTGAGGTTTACATGATGGTTGCTGCATGATGAAACGGCCAAAAATGTTCATAGAGCAGCTTCTGCACAGGCTGCTTAAAGAAAGCAAGATCCTTAGCTTGGCTCTGGCCAGGACTTCCTGTTCATTGGTTGGTTCACCCACCTCTTAAGGACTCAGGGACATCGAAATCTTAAACCCTGCTCCTGTGCCTGGGTCATTGAAAGTGACTGCAGGTGCTTGCTCCAGTGAAACAGATGCCTCCTCTGCTGCGACGAGCTGAATCAATGCATCACTGCTGAAGCAGGAACAGAATCAGTGCATCGTACTGTTGGTCCGAGCAGCATTATCGGAACTGGTGCATCGACCACAGCAACACCGTCACTGCTGAAGGAACATCAACAAATCCCTTCAACAGCGTGGAGAAACCCGGTGCATTGGCTAGGAAATCAGGGAATCAAAGCATTGCAGAACCAATGCTTCGTCTTCGGAAACGGGCAAAGTGCCATCAATGTGTGAAGAAAATCAGTGCATCTCCCCGACTGTGGGATTGACATTGATGCATCCTACATCTCGTGTTTGCGACCAAGGTTAAAGTACTTTTGCTCAGCGGGCCCTGCATGGGTCCTGTATCTGGCCTGTTCACTGTTGTGGGCAGCCTGAAAGCTTGACTTTGTCCTGATCCAGTGCTACCAATTAACTCCTAAAGCGCAATGTTTGCACTTAATCTTTAAAAAGTCATATCTCAACCTATACTTATTGGATGTTTGCCATTTTGGTCTTGTTTTAATTATAAAATTATAATCTGTTTTTCTAAACCTGTGTGGAGTTTTAACGTTTCACTGTTTACTGTTGTTATATTGCATAAATTCTTAACACATTGCCTCCTAAGTTAAGCCTGACTGCTGTGTGCCAAGCTACCAAAGGGTGAACACAGGTTAATTTAAAGTATGTATCTGACTTACCCTGACTTGGATAGTGGCGGTTGCTTGGACAGAGTTCATAGTCTACCAACCAGAAAGCCAATTTCTAACAACTACCATCAGCACATCAGAGCTATCAAATCCGCCAAGAAAATCGAAGCCATAGTGCAAGACTTCACCTATATGGCAGTAAGCTTCACCAGCGCACCGCCTCTCAGGACCGCTGCACCCAGCTGTCCCTATTCTTAAGCAACAATGTCACCAGCATCAATGAAAACTTCAAGCCCCAACCAAACATTTCCACTCTTGCAGCATTGCTGCCCATCTCTACCAACACTCAGAGGATCACCATAACGGCCTGGCCTACCATCACCACTCAAGAAACTGTAATGACCATGACCATGGAGTTTTGTTTTTCATCATCATATTACTTTATTCAGTCATTTGTACAAAACACCATCAAAGTATACAAAAGATAAAATCACAAATATATGTACAATTAAAATAGTACTAAACCGGTTGGAGCACAAGTCCAGATGACATCCCAAAACAGGGTAAAACAACATATAAAAAATCATTATTTGACCATGGAGTTGATCAACTCTGGATCTCCCTCACACCCCTGCTCTCACCAAGTCTTCATTAAAGAACTGAAGCCTATCGATGCAGCCCTTACCATAATACTGAATAACTCTATCCTCCTAGCCACACACCAGGTTGCTTAGAAACGTGCCACAGTACAAACCCCTCCTCAAGAAGTCCTCATCAGACCTAAAGACACTAGCCAACTGCCAGCCTATCTCCCTTCTACCTTACTAGGCAGAAGTGATAGAAAAGATAATAAACCCTTAGACACCCATCTCATTAGCAAACACCCACTCTACACCACTCAATCTGGATCAGGTCCATCCATAGTACAGAGACTCACATCGTTGCCTTGGACGACATCATGATGATCATGAACAGAGGTGACACTGAGGCTCTCACCCTACTGGATCTTTCTTAAGCTTGAACACTGTCTCCCACCTCATCTATGTCCAACAACTGGACAAAGTCAGCACCGAAGGTCCCGCACTTCACTATATTTGCTCTTTCCTGACAGGTTGTACCCAGTCGGTCAGCCTGGCACTGTCACCTCGAACATAGTCAACCTCATCTACAGAGTTCCACAAGCAGCCACACTTAGCCCCCAGTTCAAATGCATAAAGGACCCCACTAGCCAGCATCATCCGTGCCCATGGAATCAACATCATAGCATATGCTTATGACATCCAGCTCATCCTCCTCCTCTTTGACATGACGCCAAACACAAGGACCAATGTCTCCCCCTTCATGACCAAAGTTGCCAGTTGGATGAAATGTAAATTTATCAAGCTCACCATAGATAAGACAAAGTAATAATCTTCAGCAAACAAAGGCCACTCTGTCTGGAACTCCACCTGATGGCCTGCCAAACTCAGACCCACTCCCAACCCAGCAACTCACGTAAAGAACCTTAGAATAGTATGCAACAACTCATTAGCCAAGTGAATGCAAACTATGTCTCCTGCTTCTCCCCTCCAACACTCACAGAACAGTCACCCAAAGGATCATCATCAGCAAGTTGGAACACATTCTATGCTGGAATCAATGCTTAACTGACCAGAAAACTCCAGACCATACAAAACATAGCAGCCAGGCTCACCTTTATCCTCCAACATCACACTCATATCACCCTTCACCTCACAGAGCTTCACTGGCTCCTAATCCACAAACAAGTACTTGTTTAACTCCTAACACACACATATGTAAGGACTCACACAGCATTGATATTGGTATTGGTATTGGTGATTTGTAAAGCGCGTTGGCTAACCAGGGGCGTCCCAGCGCTAAGAGAAAGAGTGAGTTGTGCTGAGGAGGCTGGAGTGAGAAGCTGAGTGATGAGTTAGATTGAACTTTTACTGAAGAGCCAAGTTTTTAATAATTTACGGAAGGTGAGAAGGTTAGGTTCTGATCTGATTCAGGGGGAGGGAGTTCCAGATCCTGGCCAGGTTGTAGGAAAGCGAGCGGCCTCCACACCTGGTTTTCCTAATGCGTGGTACTGAGGCCAGGTGGGAGGTCGCCGATCTGAGTGCACGGGAAGGTAGGTAGGCTTTCACCAAGGGGGAATTAATGGGGGGGCCTGAATCCCAGTAGGATCGGTGTGCGATACACATGCTCTTAAATTCAATTCTAGATCTCACCGGAAGCCTGTGAAGATCCCTCAGTCTGGCTCTGACTGAGGTTCGGCGGGGGATATCCAGAAGGATTCTTGCCGCACAATTTTGGATGACCTGGAGTCTTTTAAGGGTAGATTGCGGGGCTCCCAGATATAGGGCATTCCCACAATCGAGACGGGAAAGGATCAGGCCTTGAATCATGATCCGTCTCGAGTGGAACGGAAGGAGGGGGAGTATTTTGCGGAGAAGTCTCATCAGCCCGAAGCAGGTGGCAGCAAGCTTGGTGGCTTGATAGTTAAAGGTTAAATTGTGGTCGAGCCAGATGCCTAAGCTCTTGATTTGCTCCTTGGGTTGCGGGGGGCTTCCTAAACAGAGAGGCCAGATGGGATCAATGGATTTCGAGATGTTATTTCCAAGGAGCATTATCTCTGTTTTGTCCCCGTTGAGTTTGAGGCAAGAGCTAGACATCCAGGCAGCGACGGCTTCAAGGCAGATATGTAATCTGTGATGAGAGTTCATGGGGGGGTCCAGTGCTACCACTAGCTGCGTGTCGTCCGCGTAGGTGCCACCTCGTACCTTAACAAGCGCATAAACGTCCACAAACCTACCAGACACATCTGTTCAGCCCGACTCCTACTCGTATCCCCCACACATATGCAGAATCAGACACAGTGGTTGCTCCTTCTTCTACATCACTCCTACACATAAGAGCCTCCTCCTCAGTTCTTGAATTCAGCAAGAAACTAAAGACCTGGACCTTCACCTAGTCCCACCCGAGGCTCGGCCTATACAGTTCCTTCTACAATATCCAGAGATTCTCCTGGCTTAGGTGTGCACAATACGTATAAATATTATATAACATAGCATAACAGTAAGTAGGAGTTGGCGGGTCACTGAAAGTTCAAGCACTTGTCTGCTCTAACTTAGCTTGTTGTCTTCTTTGCCCCTTGAGCTCAAAATGCGACAACATTTAATGTGGCGTCTGCCTCCCACCAATGCTTTAGGCTGATTTGCAAAGAATTAAAGTCAGTGCATAACCTTTAACACAAAATGGGAGAGAATAAGTGATTCCCAGCAAGTGGATGAATTGTGAAACCACAAAACATGGGATTAATCCTGGCTTCACAACCTGACCAATCTGTGTGATGCTAGGCAAATGTTTTATTTCACCATAAAACCAAATTGTTGTTTTATTTTTTACTGCACCTGAGAACACCTTCAAATATGGGAGTCTAGTATGTAGGATGTACAAAAACAAAAGCCTCTCAAATGTTGATGTAATGGCTATATTGTTGAGGACCAGATTACCATACATGCCAATATTTCAGAACAGAAAGAAGAAGATTTTAGAAAAATGTCAGGGGAATGTATTATTCCCCACTGACTTCTTTTAAAATAGATCAAGTTCAGGTGGGACGCAGGCAAAACGAAGCCATTTTTGGTTTAAAATATCATGAGTCTCCGGCCTGAATTGTGGCTGTTATCATGTATGCATTACACATATGGTACACATGACAATTGAATTACCTTTTAGTCTTAAATGACACTGTTGGCGTGGCAGGGGAGTAGGTCTGCAGAGATGTTTTTACGTTTTTAAACTACCCTTTTTAACATAAATGCCTCACAAAGCAGTGATATAATCTGATATTTGAAGGTGAAAGGCTCGTCGTTTCCAAATATTTAATGCACCTTTTTCGGAGCTGAGGTGTACATGATAGTTGCTGCATGATGAAACGGCCAAAAATGTTCATAGAGCAGCTTCTGTACAGGCTGCTTAAAGGAAAGCAAGATCCTTAGCTTGGCTCTGGCCAGGACTTCCTGTTCATTGGTTGGTTCACCCACCTCTTAAAGACTCAGGGACATCGAAATCTTAAACCCTGCTCCTGTGCCTGGGTCATTGAAAGTGACGGCAGGTGCTTGCTCCAGTGAAACAGATGCCTCCTCTGCTGCGACGAGCTGAATCAATGCGTCACTGCTGAAGCAGGAACAGAATCAGTGCATCGTACTGTTGGTCCGAGCAGCATTATCGGAACTGGTGCATCGACCACAGCAACGCCGTCACTGCTGAAGGAACATCAACAAATCCCTTCAACAGCGTGGAGAAACCCGGTGCATTGGCTAGGAACTCAGGGAATCAAAGCATTGCAGAACCAATGCTTCATCTTCGGAAACGGGCAAAGTGTAACCCTGGGCGTAGTGTGCGGAAAGGGGCTCCGCGGAGCTACGCGAAGTGGGCACAAAACTACGCCCACCCGCGCACTCCACGTAGCCCCACTACGCGCCGCCCGCCTCCCTCCCGCCCTCCCTAAATATTTAAATAAAAGGATTGAAAGGTTTTAAAAACACTTACCTTGTCCGCCGCGTGCCCGGGGCTCCCTCTCCCGTCCCTGGATTCGCGCCGCCGCCATTTCGGATACTAATGCGAATGCGCGGGTGCCCGCGCATGCGCATTAGTATCCGAAATGGCGGCGGCGCGAATCCAGGGACGGGAGAGGGAGCCCCGGGGACGCGGCGGACAAGGTAAGTGTTTTTAAAACCTTTCTATCCTTTTATTTAAATATTTAGGGAGGGCGGGAGGGAGGCGGGTGGCGGCCGGCTACGCACCGTCTGCGGAGCGCGCGTAGTGCCGCCTGGCTACGCCCGCTACGCAAAATGCGTAGGAGACGGCACTACGCGCACTCCGTGCACGGAGCGTAGCTGGCCGCCCAGGGTTAGCAAAGTGCCATCAATGTGTGGAAGAGCCTGGCTCCTACCTAAGTTCCACAAACAGTAATCTTAAGGGACTACCCTCGCCAATGGAACCTCAAGGGTATTCGCAAAGCAATCACTCTGAAAGTATCGAAGATAAGAAAGGTACCAAAACGTGGGATTCTCATATACCCAAGGAACGCAGCGCACAACCAGAACATTTAAATAACTGCAACCGCAGGGTGGATAATATCACGATAACAGATGCTACTACCAAAAGGGGTCACCCCCTGGAGCCAATCATTGTAATCCAGGTAACCTCTTAGCCCCAGGCCACAGCAACAGAGGAAGGGTACAGCTGTGACGAACCCAACATCGTGAGCAAAATAGATCCACCAGCAACCTCTGAGCAAAAAATCCCAGCCCAGACAGACCCGGTGCCCCCTAAGGAGTCCCCTAAAACAGAACCCAACTTAGGGACCAGCATCACTACCACGAGGACTACACGGGCCTTACATCAGGATCAGGACGTTAACCTGGGGAGTCAGATAGGCCAAGATTATACCCTCTTGGGGTGGGACAGTGAGACAGAACCAAAGCCGGAAGGCGAGGAAACTGAAACAACCAAAGATATGGATAAAACTGCAACCCCTGCCCGAATCCATACGGGGTGGGCAAGCAAGTCAGAAAACACACAGGAAAGGGAGCTAACAGAAGCAATCGATCTCACAGGAAAAAACAGAATAATCGATACAACCCAGGCTCCTAACCAAACTGCCTCCTCTTTCATCGAAGAGTACTCCCAGCTACCAGCAGAAGAGTGGGAGAGACTGGTAGCATCGTACTCACCGGCTGTCATACAGCCCGAAGGCGACACACCTGAGAGCAAGCAAGACTGCAAGAAGAACTCATCAACAGACGATCTCCTAAAAAACGCGGATGCACTATGGTCATCCTTGCTAAACACACTTCAATTATCCATTAAGGCCATGCAGTACCACTCGGAAAAAATGGACATTCAACTATCCCTTTTAAACTTCTTGGCCACACATGTAGCCAAAATCGACAACAAGCTGTCAGACCTGAACGGCATGATCAAAAGGGTGCAAGCGGAAACAAAAATAGAGCAGCCGAGTTGTGCCTGCTACACCATAGTGGACAAACTCACCACTATCCCTCAACTCCTGGGAGGTATCCTGGCGGACCTAAAACAGAAAACGGAAAAAACAACCCCAAGTAACCCAGGAACCGGGAAAGTGGCCCAAAATCAACCTCTCCCACACCCTAGAGAACACCTAGTTACTGCAAATGAACAGAACCCATCAACTTCTCTAAATAGCCAAAGAGGAAAACTCAAGCCAAACAGTCCGTCTGGCCTAGAAGTCAAAAAATCGACTAATGACACCTATGCGGAGGCCCTGGGGAAACCCCTAAGGCAGCCTCTAGCCTACCAAAGGAGTGAAGCCCCGGCACAAAGAAACACACAACCCGGACATACACAAGGGACAGAACCTGACACAGCGATAACTCCCCTTAATGACTCTATCGGAAAGGCAAGTAAGGATGAATTTAAGGTAGTAAACAAAAGACTACGAAAACAAAAACGGAAAGGAAGAAAAAAGACGGCCAACATAAATACATTCTTCCACAAGGCAATCATGTCCGCAGTAACAGCAGAGGCACCAGAAGAAACAGCAGCAGAAGAAACAGAAAGTCTGCCCTCGACCCTAAAAACGTCACCGGCCAGGAAGATAGAAAAGCGAACACAAAGTGAAAAGCCCACTAATTCAACATCAAGGGGAGGACCATCAGCAGAGAGAAGCAAGCCCCCCCCTCTCGAAACAAGATTCTACAGCCACAGCCAACACGACAAACTGGGTAAGGCAGGGGGAGGACCCAAAACCAATCAAAAGACACGAAATCCCACAAAGGGAAATGGGCACAAAAGACGATGAAATATGGGAGATCGGTCAGGCGGAAGCTGATAGTAGCATAATACTGTTCATTCCAGATTATATCTCAAGAGGGAGAGGAGACATCCTCAATAGAGGCAATATCTTACTCCTACTATCAACTATCAGTAGTCTGACTGATATCAGCACCAAAGACATAGTGGCAGTGGAATTTATCCAAAGTATGCATTTGTCAAATCTTGAGGTCACAAAAACAACATGGGCAAGGAATGAAACAGTGAAGAGAATTATGGAATCTGAGTCACATTTTCTATCCTGGGGGATACGCCTAAAAAGAATGGGAAAAACCGGGTACCCGGAACCACTACGTCAGGCACAAAAAGAGAGACACGCTCAAGACCCAACAAGTAAGCCTCCTCTGGCAAAAACTGAAAGTGTCTTAAAGGGGGCCAGAAGCCTCTCAGTGTCCAGGATGACCCCGCAGCCCAACAGGCAAGAGCAAGGCCTAACGGAACATTCCGACTGGAACTGGATAGCACGGACAATTAACACAAGGGCCTCAAAGCCCTGACAAAACTCCCAACAAAATACAGCAACACAGAAATACCTAAGAACATGTTCTTGGAACATAAACGGCTTAGGAAACAAAAGAGACAACGTTCAGCTACTCTCCTACCTCCAAACATTTGACATAATAGCCCTACAGGAGACCTGGCTAGAACAAGAACACCACATTCAAGGCTACAAGACATACCATCTCCCATCAATAAGAAATGCTAAATATGGCCATCCAAAGGGGGGCCTAACAATATACACTGCTATAAAGAGCTTCAACTAATCGAAGTACATACACGCGAAACAGATAGGCAATAACTGCACCCTCACAATAGAATTAGAAGTGAGGGGAATAGACTCAAAACAAAAACTAAGGCTGATGAATGTATATCTACATCCCCGGGAGAAAAAAACAGGAATGAAGCTCCTGGTGGAAGAGATCGCAAAAACATTGATAGAGACAGAAAGTCCCAGCCTCATAGTAACAGGGGACTTTAACATGTTCCTGGGAGGGCCTCAAACAAGGGACACTCCGCTAGAAGAACTGTTCCTCGCATGGGACATTCCACAACACTCTTTAAGCAAATGGGGCAATCAAAACCGGCTGGCAATGGCAAGCACTAAGGATCTAGAACACCTTAATCTGGCAGCATTAAACGGCCGCTTTACAAACGACAGCCCGCCGTCTGCTACTTTTCACAATCTAACAGTCAGTTCCACCATAGACTTTACATTTGTATCCCTGCAACTCTTCGTGAAAGTCACGGACTTCCGAATAGGTACAATGTCAGTCAGCCACAAGAATTCGGCCTTAATCTCCAGGGGGCTGTGCAATCTAGGCCGGCGACAAATTTGGGATGTTTACTGCTGGTGGCACAGAAAAGAATTAAATGCATCACGTCAAATCTGGAACGCTTTACAACTGATGTAAAAAGCCGGTGGGAAAAGTGCATCACAAATAAACCTGAGTACCTAAATGCCTGGGAACAATTCACGAGGAGCCTGGGAGAGGCCCATACAAGGAAAACTAGGATCCATCATCAAAGCGGCAAAAACCAAGGAAAAAGAACCCATTCAACTGGTAACCGTGACAAGGAACCAAACCAAAACATCGAGATAAAGGCCCTTAAAAGTAAAAATCAACAAACTACTGCGGATACTACACCGCGAAGGACCGGACACTGCAACCCAATTGGAACTGCAAAACTTAAAACAGAGCAAAAAGAGAACAATCTGGCAGGAAAAAAGGAAAGCAGAGGACGAGCTATGGGCGAGACTTTTACACGACGCCAAAGTATCCAACACAAGCAGAAGATTCTGGAAAACAGTCAACTCACTTGAGAACTCCAGGACTCCCACCACCGACTCCTATGTAACCGAGGAAGCCTGGGCCAACCATCTTCAGGTACACTTCAATAAAGTGTAACAACTTGCTACAACCAGTCGACCAGATAAGGAAAAAAAATGCCCAGCACGGCCAACACAACTGGCCAGTAATTCATTTGACCCAACTAAAAAACAAATAATAAGCAGGATTTCGAAAGGGAAAGCGGACGGGGCGCCAGGTCCCAATGGGATTCCCCCAATGCTGTATAAGGAAAACCCGGATTACTGGGCAGCGGCCCTAGCGCCACTCTTCAAACATATATGAGACACAGCAACAATCCCAGCGTCATGGAAAGGCTCTATATTAGCACCAATACACAAGAAGGGCAATGTTAAGGACCCAAATAACTACAGATTAATAGCACTAATCGATAACGAAGCTAAATACTACGCCGGTCTCCTACTAGAGGATCTCCTGGATTGGGCGGAAGAAAATGCAGTAATTCCTATCACCCAGACTGGATTCCGTAAACAAATGGGTACAACATCAAACATGTTAGCTCTCTAACTCCCCATCGACGCCACAAAAGCAGCAAATCTACCCATGTATGTATGCTTCATCAATTTCACCTCAGCGTTTGACACCGTTAACAGAAACTTACTATGGTCAAAGCTGGAAAAAAGGAACATCCCACCAGGCCTGCTCACACAGCTGGTCTCACTACACATGGACACATGGGTCCAAGTCAAGCTAGGGCCAGGTGACCTCCTCTCGAGGAAAATAAAGACCACGAAAGGTCTAAAACAAGGCTGCGTCCTAGCGCCAACATTATTTAACATCTTTATGTCTGACCTTGCCCAGCAGCTGGACAAAACTAACTCTCATGCTGCTAGCATAGGCGGTCTCACTCTTTCCAACTTAATGTATGCTGATGATATTGTCCTAATCAGTAGAACACCGATAGGGCTGCAACATCTGATCACCACTACGTATAAGTATTCATCAGACAATAGCTTAAGCATCAACCTATTAAAAACCAAAACAATGAGGATCAACGCAAAAACATTGTCAGCAGGATTTTACTGGCACATGGGAGGGACCACACTGGAAACAGTAGAGGAGTACAGGTACCTGGGGGTAATCCTCGACAGAAAGGGCTCATTCCACCAGCAAAAGGAAGCAATAAAACGGAGGGGAACTAGCGTAGGGATCGCGCTAAGGAGCCTTTAAATAAAAGCAGCTGGCCGAAGCTTCACCCCCCTGCTTCAAGTACTTCAGGCAAAACTAACACCGGCCCTAACCTACGGTAGCGAATGCCTCCGAGGAAGGGACGCCCAGCAACTGAACAGCACAATCGCGAAGGCCATGAGAATAATTGTCAGCCTGCCCAATTACACCTCCCAGGCACAAATCAGGCTGGAATTTGGCCTGAGAAACCAAACATTTGAGCGAATGGGTGCCTACGCCAAAAGATGGCACAAGATCCAGAGAGGAGATGCCATAAGCCTAAATCACCATCTATGGAAAGAGATGGAAAGTAAGAGCAACAGTGCGGCTGCGATATATCTCAAGCAATCCATAAACTCCTTGAGCCTACAAGAAGCTTGGAAGATCGGTGGGTCTCATAATACCTTTAAACAGTTAGTTAATAAATCAGTCAGATCTATGTCATTAATTGAGGATAAAGCAAGTCTAGCAACCCGGGCCCATGGCTGGACGGTTATTCAAAGCTACACAAGCAGCCTCTGCCAAAGCTACTTAGGAGTTGGCTTCACTAGGCGCACAAAGGAGAAGTTTCTACGCCTACGGCTGGGCCAACTCCCCGTACAAAACCATCTCGCTCCATGGAAAAGGCCCCAAGAAACAATCAATTGCCGAGTCTGTGGGAAGGAAAAAGAAGACATTGTGCACTTACTATGTACCTGCAAAGGACTGGACATAGAACGTAGATACCATCTAAAACATCACCTCAACAAGCTGGGAATAAGAACACGCCGGCAGGCGGTAAAGGCCTGCTTTGACGGGACGAACACCCAGCTAGCAAGCCACGTTGTCAAATTCTTGGAGAAAGTAGAAAAGAAACAAAAATGACAGAGGCCAGAAACTAGCTGACGCCAATTTACGAAGCAAAACCCAAACGGACACTGACAAGGGATCAATCACTCGATATGAGTATTGGACCGCCTTCCGAAGGCTAAATAGCAAGGCGTTATATAAGTGCCTCACCTTATTTTTTCTACGCTTAGCCCGAAACAAACACAAATTCCTGTACTAATAATTACTTTTTATATGTAGTCATTCCTATTTTATATTTTTACACACTAATTGTATTTAACTAATAGTTTTATTTGCTAACATTTGCAATGGTTTTAATTAACTGAGCAATAAAGATGATTACTTATTACTTACTGAGTCTGGAGAAAATCAATGCATCTCTCCAACTGTGGGATTGACATTGATGCATCCTACATCTCGTGTTTGCGACCAAGGTTAAAGTACTTTTGCTCAGCGGGCCCTGCATGGGTCTTGTATCTGGCCTGTTCACTGTTGTGGGCAGCCTGAAAGCTTGACTTTGTCCTGATCCAGTGCTACCAATTAACTCCTAAAGCGCAATGTTTGCACTTAATCTTTAAAAATTCATATCTCAACTTATACTTATTGGATGTTTGCCATTTTGGTCTTGTTTTAATTATAAAATTATAATATATTTTCCAAACCTGTGTGGAGTTTTAATGTTTCACTGTTTTACTGTTGTTATATTGCATAAATTCTTAACACATTGCCTCCTAAGTTAAGCCTGACTGCTGTGTGCCAAGCTACCAAAGGGTGAACACAGGTTAATTTAAAGTATGTATCTGACTTACCCTGACTTGGATAGTGGCTGTTGCTTGGACAGAGTTCATAGTCTACCAACCAGAAAGCCAATTTCTAACAACTACCATCAGCACATCAGAGCTATCAAATCCGCCAAGAAAATCGAAGCCATAGTGCAAGACTTCACCTATATGGCAGTAAGCTTCACCAGCGCATCCCCTCTCAGGACCGCTGCACCCAGCTGTCCCTATTCTTAAGCAACAATGTCACCAGCATCAATGAAAACTTCAAGCCCCAACCAAACATTTCCACTCTTGCAGCATTGCTGCCCATCTCTTCCAACACCCAGAGGATCACCCTAACGACCTGGCCTACCATCACCACTCAAGAAACTGTAATGACCATGACCATGGAGTTTTGTTTTTCATCATCATATTACTTTATTCAGTCATTTGTACAAAACACCATCAAAGTATACAAAAGATAAAATCACAAATATATGTACAATTAAAATAGTACTAAACCGGTTGGAGCACAAGTACAGATGACATCCCTTTTTTTTTATTTTATTTTTTATTGAGATAATTCAAGTATTTAAAGTCATTACATTACATATATCATTGCATATATCAATTCATTAAACATTCATTATACAATAAGGATAAATATTCAGAATAAATAGACGCCTCATCAGTGATACAAAAATATTAAAATCAGGGTGCTTAAAAGGGGTAATAAGGCAAGATTAAAAGAAAACACGAATATACATATGGACCAGACAGTCTTATACATTTTTTCATCTTGTATATTCAGTGTCTAGATTCCCTCCATTTTCTAACTGGAGCCCATATATTCCTGCCTAATTCACGTTTTTTCTTCCCATTAAAATCATAAAGGCATTCTTCAATGTTATGCATTCCTAAAAACCTTGAGAGCCATTGTTGTAAGGTGGGCGCATAAGAATCTTTCCATCCAGCTGAAATTAAAAGACGTAATATAGCCACAGAGATAAAAACAAGAGCTTCCGCACCACCATCTGTCTTCAGTTTCCCATCGATGCCAGCTAAGACCACCGTAGGGGATAGAACGATGTTTTGTTCTAGCAGCCCCTCCAAAAATAGCTGTATCTCCTTAATGATTGGTGTCAAGCTCGGGCAGTTATAGAACATATGGAGTAAATCTGCCGGTCCCGTATTACACCTAGGGCATCTATCATTATCTCTCACTCCCCAGGCAAACAATTTTGATGGAGTAAAATACAGGTTAAAAAGGGTCTTATAATGTTGAGCCCTTAGGTTTGAGGAACGAAATATCTTTTTATTTAATACTATGGCTAGATCAAGGTCTACATCTGGGTCCCCGAGTTTGTGAGCTAGAGTGGTTTCAATCTTATCCATGCCATCATCTAGCTCCTGCAGAAGATTACTATAGCAAATTTTAATTTTACTTCCTCCTTTTTTCAAATATTCGACTATTGAATAGCTCGCCAGAGGAGATAACCTGGGCCTAAGTGATCTAATTGTTTGAGCCAATTGTGCATATAGTAACCATTGGCTAGATGGGAGCCCAAATTTATGTTGCAGTGTGTTAAAGTCGAGAGTCTCGTCACCTAATACAACATAGCCAAGACACTTAATTCCCTGATCCCTCCAAAATCGACTATTACTATTTTGGCTTAAATGGGCAAAAGTATTAGATTTCCATATATCAGTATTAGCGTGAACTTTTGGAATATTTAAGTATTTCCCTACAAGCTTCCAGGTTCCCCAAACACCCATCAAAATCTTGTATCTGGATCTCTTGTAAAATCTCCTTTCAACCTCACACATCAACAATCCCACTGCCTTCCTACCAACTAAAAGCTCATAGATAGTGGGGATTGTTTGAAGATCAGGCGGAGGTTCTACTATTCCGTCATCATGTTTAAACAGTATATTCATTTGAACTAACAAACATGACCAATGATAGAGCCTAATATTGGGCATTGCCTGGCCACCCCTCTCGAGTGGTAGAGACAGACGTGCCATCGACCTTCTAACTCTCCCATACTGCCAAATGAATCGGATAAATGTTCCTTCAATCTTCCTAATTGTCCCCTCTTCCAACAGCAGTGGTATAGAGCGGAAGAGGTAGAGCAGCTTAGGAAACATAGTCATTTTAATAACATTTACCCTGCCGATCAATGATAAATGTAGCACGTCTATCCTCCTAAGCTCCCTCTCAATTGACTCCAAAAATGGGTGATAATTATCCGGAATGATCTTATTAACATTGGTATTCACCCTTATCCCCAGGTATACTGCTGAATCCACATATCTATGATCTAGTTTCATAATGTTATTTATGCAGATGATCTGTGTTTTTTCCTCATTCAAGAGATATCCTGACTGTGCACCAAAATCCTTAGCCAGTTGACTTATCTCCACCATTGCTTGTTGAGGGGCAGTTGTAATAATTGCCAGATCGTCGGCATATGCCAAGATTTTAGTAGTGTAGCCATTGAGTTTCACCGGGATGATCTGTTCAGACATCAGAATTTTTTGGATCTGGATGCTGGACTACTGATCTGGTAGACTTCTACCTTGCTGTGATCTCTGCAGTCTGCTTGCTCCATCTGACTGCTCCAGAGTGTCTCTAAGGGCTATCTGACTAGCCTCTTGTTCTGAAAAGACTCAGGGACATCGAAATCTTAAACCCTGCTCCTGTGCCTGGGTCATTGAAAGTGACTGCAGGTGCTTGCTCCAGTGAAACAGATGCCTCCCCTGCTGCGACGAGCTGAATCAATGCATCACTGCTGAAGGAGGAACAGAATCAGTACATCGTACTGTTGGTCCGAGCAGCATTATCGGAACTGGTGCATCGACCACAGCATTGTCACTGCTGAAGGACCATCAACTAATCCCTTCAACAGTGTGGAGAAACCCGGTGCATTGGCTAGGAAATCAGGGAATCAAAGCATTGCAGAACCAATGCTTCGTCTTCGGAAACGGGCACAGTGCCATCAATGTGTGGAGAAAATCAATGCATCTCCCTGACTGTGGGATTGACATTGATGCATCCTACATCTTGTGTTTGCGACCAAGGTTAAAGTACTTTTGCTCAGCGGGCCCTGCATGGGTCTTGTATCTGGCCTGTTCACTGTCGTGGGCAGCCTGAAAGCTTGACTTTGTCCTGATCCAGTGCTACCAATTAACTCCTAAAGCGCAATGTTTGCACTTAATCTTTAAAAATTCATATCTCAACTTATACTTATTGGATGTTTGCCATTTTGGTCTTGTTTTAATTATAAAATTACAATCAATTTTTCTAAATCTGTGTGGAGTTTTAATGTTTCACTGTTTTACTGTTGTTATATTGCATAAATTCTTAACACATTGCCTCCTAAGTTAAGCCTGACTGCTGTGTGCCAAGCTACCAAAGGGTGAACACAGGTCAATTTAAAGTATGTATCTGACTTACCCTGACTTGGATAGCGGCTGTTGCTTGGACAGAGTTCATAGTCTACCAACCAGAAAGCCAATTTCTAACAACTACCATCAGCACATCAGAGCTATCAAATCCGCCTAGAAAATCGAAGCCATAGTGCAAGACTTACCTATATGGCAGTAAGCTTCACCAGCGCACCCCCTCTCTGGACCGCTGCACCCAGCTGTCCCTATTCTTCAGCAACAATGTCACCAGACTTCAATGAAAACTTCAAGCCCCAACCAGACATTTCCACTCTTGCAGCATTGCTGCCCATCTCTACCAACACTCAGAGGATCGCCCTAACGACCTGGCCTACCATCACCACTCATGAAACTGTAATGATCATGACCATGGAGTTTTGTTTTTCATCATCATATTACTTTATTCAGTAATTTGTACAAAACACCATTAAAGTATACAAAAGATAAAATCACAAATATATGTACAATTAAAATAGTACTAAACCGGTTGGAGCACAAGTACAGATGACATCCCAAAACAGGGTAAAACAACATATAAAAAATCATTAATTGACCATGGAGTTGATCAACTCTGGATCTCCCTCACACCCCTGCTCTCACCAAGTCTTCATTAAAGAACTGAAGCCTATCAATGCAGCCCTTACCATAATACTGAATAACTCAATCATCCTTGCCACACACCAGGTTGCTTAGAAACGTGCCACAGTACAACCCCTCCTCAAGAAGTCCTCATCAGACCCAAAGACACTAGCCAACTGCCAGCCTATCTCCCTTCTACCTTACTAGGCAGAAGTGATAGAAAAGATAATAAACCCTTAGACACCTATCTCAATAGCAAACACCCACTCTACACCACTCAATCTGGATCAGGTCCATCCATAGTACAGAGACTCACATCGTTGCCTTGGATGACATCATGATGATCATGAACAGAGGTGACACTGAGGCTCTCACCCTACTGGATCTTTCTTAAGCTTGAACACTGTCTCCCACCTCATCTATATCCAACAACTGGACAAAGTCAGCACCGAAGTCCCGCACTTCACTATATTTGCTCTTTCCTGACAGGTTGTACCCAGTCGGTCAGCCTGGCACTGTCGACCTCGAACATAGTCAACCTCATCTACAGAGTTCCACAAGCAGCCACACTTAGACCCCAGTTCAAATGCATAAAGGACCCCACTAGCCAGCATCATCCGTGCCCATTGAATCAACATCATAGCATATGCTTATGACACCCAGCTCATCCTCCTCCTCTTTGACATTATGCCAAACACAAGGACCAATGTCTCCCCCTTCATGACCAAAGTTGCCAGTTGGATGAAATGTAAATGTATCAAGCTCACCATAGATAAGACGAAGTAATAATCTTCAGCAAACAAAGGCCACTTTGTCTGGAACTCCACCTGATGGCCTGCCAAACTCAGACCCACTCCCAACCCAGCAACCCACGTAAAGAACCTTAGAATAGTAAGCAACAACTCATTAGCCAAGTGAATGCAAACTATGTCTCCTGCTTCTCCCCTCCAACACTCACAGAACAGTCACCCAAAGCATCATCATCAGCAAGTTGGAACACATTCTATGCTGGAATCAATGCTTAACTGACCAGAAAACTCCAGACCATATAAAACATAGCAGCCAGGCTCACCTTTATCCTCCAACATCACACTCATATCACCCTTCACCTCACAGAGCTTCACTGGCTCCTAATCCACAAACAAGTACTCATTTAACTCCTAACACACACATATGTAAGGCCTCACACAGCATTGCCACCTTGTACCTTAACAAGCGCATAAACGTTCACAAACCTACCAGACACATCTGTTCAGCCCGACTCCTACTCGTATCCCCCACACATATGCAGAATCAGATACAGTGTTTGCTCCTTCTTCTACCTCACTTCTACACATAAGAGCCTCCTCCTCAGTTCTTAAATTCAGCAAGAAACTAAAGACCTGGACCTTCACCTAGTCCCACCGGACCTTCTACAATATCCAGAGATTCTCCTGGCTTAGGTGTGCACAATACGTATAAATTTTATATAACATAGCATAATAGTAAGTAGGAGTTGGCGGGTCACTGAAAGTTCAAGCACTTGTCTGCTCTAACTTAGCTTGTTGTCTTCTTTGCCCCTTGAGCTCAAAATGCGACAACATTTAATGTGGCGTCTGCCTCCCACCAATGCTTTAGGCTGATTTGCAAAGAATTAAAGTCAGTGCATAACCTTTAACACAAAATGGGAGAGAATAAGTGATTCCCAGCAAGTGGATGAATTGTGAAACCACAAAACATGGGATTAATCCTGGCTTCACAACCTGACCAATTTGTGTGATGCTAGGCAAATGTTTTATTTCACCATAAAACCAAATTGTTGTTTTATTTCTTACTGCACCTGAGAACACCTTCAAATATGGGAGTTTAGTATGTAGGATGTACAAAAACAAAAGCCTCTCAAATGTTGATGTAATGGCTATATTGTTGAGGACCAGATTACCATACATGCCAATATTTCAGAACAGAAAGAAGAAGATTTTAGAAAAAAGTCAGGGGAATGTATTATTCCCTACTGACTTCTTTTAAAATAGATCAAGTTCAGGTGGGACGCAGGCAAAACGAAGCCATTTTTGGTTTAAAATATCATGAGTCTCCGGCCTGAATTGTGGCTGTTATCATGTATGCATTACACATATGGTACACATGACAATAGAATTACCTTTTAGTCTTAAATGACACTGTTGGCGTGGCAGGGGAGTAGGTCTGCAGAGATGTTTTTACGTTTTTAAACTACCCTTTTTAACATAAGTGCCTCACAAAGCAGTGATATAATCTGATATTTGAAGGTGAAAGGCTCGTCGTTTCCAAATATTTAATGCACCTTTTTCGGAGCTGAGGTTTACATGATGGTTGCTGCATGATGAAACGGCCAAAAATTTTCATAGAGCAGCTTCTGCACAGGCTGCTTAAAGGAACGCCAGATCCTTAGCTCGGCTCTGGCCAGGACTTCTTGTTCATTGGCTGGTTCACCCACCTCTTAACTGAAAGGGGTCCTTTTTCATTGGTTTTTATGTACAGGTCCTACTTGCAGAGCAGCAGATGATGACATTTGGTCACTCCCCTGTCCTGAGGGCTGCTGATTTCTTGTAGCCAGATTCTGAACTGGGATGGTGCAGTGAGCTAAAAAACGGTGATGGATCAAGCCCTGATCTGTTGACTGGGTAGGAGTGTTCTGATTAACTCAGATACTCTGTCCATCACCACCCCCTTTTTGAAATTATTTTGGCCACCATGAGTGTGGAAGGGTATGCTCAGACATGAGTCCCTTGCTCATTACACCATCAGGATTCAAGCAAGCCGGGCCGAAGACGGCTGTAATGCCAGAAACCGGTCCCCGAAAGCTTGTTTCCTTTCCAGTGAAGAATTGGCTTGGTAGTTTGGTCTGCCCTGTTCCCATGATGCACTGGGCCAGGGACATACTAATTTGCATATAGCCAGGTTCTGAACTGGGATGGTGCAGTGAGCTAAAAAACGGTGATGGATCAAGCCCTGATCTGTTGACTTGTTAGGAGTGTTCTGATTAACTCAGATACTCTGTCCATCACCACCCCCTTTTTGAAATGATTTCTTGTTTGGGTCGCTCGCTGTTCCATGCATGGTAGCTTGTGCAGCAATACCCGTGTAGGTGCTGTATGGATATAGTATTGGGTGATAGTGGCTGCTGTGGCAGTAAGGGCACAAGCTACAGGTAAGAGGCAGCTCTGGCAGGCTCATAACGTTGTGGGTGTGTCAGGCTGTGCAGGAGGAATAAAAGCAGCAGCACCACTGCGCGGGCCTGTGAAGCTTGTCACTTTGACACTGTCTGCTGGGTTGGAATCCAAATGGAAACTGGTCCCTGACTGAGCTGCGCAGTCCGTGTGGAACTCTGCGCAGACTCCGTGGCACTTTACCATCTGATGAACATTTCATTCATAGAAGCAGTGCAGGGAAAAGCAAGCTGGCGAGGGAAGGGCACACCCGCAGCCCTTCCTTTGTCTCTTTTCTCAGTTTATTTGTCCATTTTCACTGCAAAGGAAAGGTCGTCCTGCAGCATGAAAGCACATTTTGTCAATCTCATGCGAGACAAGCTCCCACCTAGACATCATTTTTAGTCAAAATAAGGTGAACAACGAGCAGTGAACTAAAAAGACTTCAAATAATAATGCAATCAAAAAACTCTGCAAAGCCTGTATCGTTTAGGGGGACCACATTTAAGGCTGGTCCGGCTCCGTTGCCCCCCCCCCCCCCCCCCCTCCCATGGCTATGGCCCTAATCTGCCACCAATTCAACTGTGTCACAAGGATCGATCAACCTCAATAGAATGGGGTAAAGCATCCTCTGACTGCTTCATCATGTAAAGTTTTTGAAGGACTCTTGGAATGGAAACGTTATCCAAATACTTCTACTCAGACAAAACCAAGTCTATAATCTTGCCATGAAAGTGCATTGCAAAAGAGGGGGGTTTGAACCTACTGAGGGAATGAATATGCAATATCCCTTTCAGCCTGAAATGGAGAAAAATGAACATTTTCCCTCATATGCGCCAGAAAATGTTGATGCGTCCTCTGTATCTGAAATGCCATATGAAGACTGAGAAGAAAGTTATATTGCTCACTTAGGGTCAGATGTATGACCCTTCCAATTTGTGACTCGCAAATTACGTCGTTTTCTGATTCACAATTTGCAACTCGCAAATAGGAATTTACAACAATGTCTCAGACACTGTTTGCGATTCCTCATGGAGTCGCACATTGCCTGCCTCATTATTATTCATGAGGCAGGTGCAACTTGCGCCCCATTGGAAATTGGTAGCACTCCCAGGGATGGTGGCTTGCTGGGGTCAGCAGATCACTGTGTCTGGGCCTGCTTTTTCAATAAAACAGTTTTTTTAATAAATGCAGCCCATTTTCTTTTAAGAAAAATGGGATGCATTTAAAAAACGAAAAATGAAACATTGCTATTTCATATTTTAAGAGTAGGCAGTGGTCTGTGGGCCCACTGCCTGTTCTTAAAAAATAATTTCAATGCCAGTCACAAAGGGGAAGGGGTCCCCTGGTGACCCCTTCCCATTTGCGGGTGGCTTACAACCCATTTGAAATGGGTGCTAAACTCTGAGTGTTTTGCGGCCACAATTGCGGCCGCAAAACAACTTTACATTGAAATGCGAGTCGCTATTACGCAGGGACGACCTCTCTAATAGCGACTCGCAAACCCTATTTTGAGAGTCAGTAAAATTTACCAACTCACAAAATAGGGTTTGTAAATAGGGCAGACCTATTTTTTGGTCGCAAATGAGCCAATTTTCCTTTTGCGACCACAAAAAACAGTCGTACATCCGACTCTAAGTCTTTGAGCTCCTCTCCTGGGGATTGCAAGGCATTGCCCTTGATACTTCCTCCTCACTTATACACTGAACCTCCTCAGGAATCATAGGAAGAGGAACAATAGGCTGAGTGTCAAGTATCCAGCAACCTGATTTCCAGAATGTGCAGGAGCGAAGATACACCAATTAATCTCTCCTGGAACAACCCCCTCAGCAGACAACAAGGAAAAACTGGAGAAATCTGGTCCCACGGAGAAAGGAGAGGGAAATGGATGGCAAAAGAAGGTTAGGGTTCTCTGCCTACTTCTCATAAAATATTGATATCCTTCATTTTGGAATTCCCATCATTCCTGTGTGTGATTTGGAAGGGAACACAAAGGCCCTTGTTATATTATAATATGATATATCCACAGAGTACCTCAGTATATTTGACCAAGACTCTTTAAATAATTGGACCCACCATGCAGAGGCTGATGCACGCTGTAACAGAAGTTAGTTACCATCACTCGCCCTAGAAATGTAAAAGAAAAAAAAAGAAAATCAAGGAAAGTACATCCAAACGTAGTATTAATACACTAAAACCAAATTGCAGGACAAGCATAAGAAGTAGAAGCAGTCTCAAAAGGTTTACTCCAAAAAAGGAAGTCTGAATAGGTTCAATGCACTGACCTTCTCCTGTGATATCAGGTGCATCTAGCTGTGAAGGCACGGTTTTAATTTCCAGCGAAGACCAAGGGTTAAAATGCGAACTTCTTTGCAATCTCGTAAAAAGTAAGCTGATGCCGGATTGCATCTCTATATGAAGCCGTATAATCCGGCAACCCACAGGAGCAAGTGCAGGAAGCGCAATGTGTGACACTGAGGAGTATGGGATATAGGTCTCCTCGCTGGCATCCGTCCTTCATAGTCTGATGATGTAGAAAGGAGACGTTTAATTTTACACTTCATAGCGACGCCCCCGTAATAGGAAGATCACATATAAATGATACCAATAACCTGAAAAGAACCAATGACAGCCTTTGTGCCTTCCCCACAGAATAATAATAAATAAGGATTTTTTTTAAATTCATCAAATTGGGAAAAACGAAGTCCTTCAATATTCTCGTGTGCATGGCCCACTGGACCCCTTTGATGCTGGGAATTTTATCACTGTGTTGGAGAGCAGCCCCTGATCTTTGTCATTCGATCCTGCTTCAGGTTGACGTTCCCTTTCACCCAGAAATGCAGCCCCAGCCACACAGAAGATGACAGGACCCCGTTACGCCTCTCCTGAGACAATCAATCCTCCACCACATCGAGAATGGAAAGATGTCTCCCTGCATCCGACCCAGGCCTATCGCTGCACCACCAACACGATCCTGGATCGTTACAAAACAAAAACATTTTTTCATGTGAACAAAGAAGACAATTGACAGGGCACCATCGCTGCCAGCAGGTATAGGTGTCTGCTAGGTAAAACAAACAGGAATATCATTGCTAGGGAGGGGGTTTTAAGCAAAAGATTGAAGGTGGTACCTACGGAGGCAATCCTGCCTCCCACTGAGACAAATTGAAGCGAGGGTGGGACGCTGTGGTAATATATTTTCAAACAATTTAATTATTTTATAACATTTTCCCATTAGTTCCCATGAGTTTTATTTAAAGTCCCTACCTCCAATTCTTTCCGTGGGAGGGTGTTGGAGTTTCTGTCAGTTGTCATGGATGATGATGGACTTACTCCAGCTCTGAGATGGAGTGCATTTAATCTTTGATGGGTCCTCACTAGCTGTAGTAACTATAGACATGTAGTTCGTAATGAGCAATGAGCTCACTCTTCTTTGGATGGTTGTATGTCCTGCCCTAAGCCCCTCTCTAGCCTCTCGTTACTCCTCTCTGAATCCTACCATTAATAGTAAGTATTCCCCATTTTCCATTCACTTCTCTCTATCCCACTCACATTTACAACTAAAACATATATATACTTATGTGTGTGGAGAGTTCCTCATTAGAGCAGAGATCTCAGTACATAAAAGACAGGAAAGGCAGAGTACTAAACATGTTATAAAATGCAGTTTCTGAAAGGGCCTGCAAGTATTTACCTTAGTCTTGTAGAGACCACATTTTTTTGATTATGATGCCTCTGCGTTTGTGTTAGGATACCTGGAGGCAGATTTACAAGCACCTTACGACATATTTACAACACAGTTGAGTCACCTCTGTGACGCAGCGGCATTGTAAACAATGGGCCAGCATGCGACAGATTTAAAACATGACGCATCTAGTGAGATGTGTCACGTTGTAAAGTCCTGCGCTACATTATACCTGTGTCAGGTATAATGTATGCAGGTTGGGCGTTCCGTCGCGTGGAAGCCCCGTAAAAGTCTACAAGATTTCACTGATTCACTTTTACGTCAATGCTGTGTCAAAATCTTTATGCCTGCTTGAAGCAGGCGTAAGGAGTAACGCAGCATGTTAAGTATAGGACGCCCTTGAGCATTGCTGGAGTTGCGTCACGCTTGCGACACAACTCCAGCAGTGCGCCGGCTTTACGACACAAAAAGCGACACGCATCTGACTATCCTCGCGCCACGGTGCATCGCATTGTATATGCGAAGCATCCGTGGTGGCGCAAGGGTATTCCTGCATGTTGCATCTTTACTGACGCCTCCCTGCTAATATGCAGGGTGCACCAGTCCATGTAAATCTGCCCCCTGGTATTCATAGCATTTATGTCACGTTGTCTATCAAATCTGATGCATGTGGTCTATCTAACAGAGAGGTATTCGTTTTAAGCAGATACAGATATTGGCCCCAATTTACAAACTGCCTTCTGTAGGACGTAAAATAGTACTCCAATAGTACTATTTACTCACTACAGTATGTAATTTCACAAACCCACAGACAAAGATCTCCTCCTTAGTCTCTCCTATCTTTTGTCAATGTGTATCTCAGGCACTGTGGCAGAGATCTTCAAACATGAAAGTATACAATTTACTAGTAAATGTGTCAGGGACTGGGGCGTTGTGGCGTAAAAAATAGGAAATAATGACTTAAGTGTCAGTAGGAAGCAGGAAATCTAATTAGGAGTTTGAAATGGACATACAAAAACAAAATGTTTAACCACAAAAGGGTAAGAACATTGCAGTTCACAAAATACCCTTCTTAAAGTTACTACTAGGCCTGGGCGGTAAATTTCGTTCCGCTTGCGGAATTTGCGATATTTTGCAGAGAGCGCAAAAATGTCAAAACTTTCTCAAACTGCCGCGAAACAGCAGTATTTTCTTGTTTGCTCTTTAAAAATGCCTTCTTGCGCGCGCGGTAGGCACTTGCTGGGTCCCTGCGTTCACCGACAAGTTTTCACATCCATTCGCCACGAGATGTTGGATTGTTGGTAGCCAGTCGCGTTATCCCGTGCGAGTTTGCGATCAGGAACACGTCATTTGACCCAGGAACAGGAAATAAGCATGACAAGCAAGATGGCCGCACCCATTAGCGACCGCATGGGCAAGTTAGAGATAAATTTCCCCGCGAGCACGCAAAAACACATCGCGAACGAGCGGGAAAAGCAATCTGTGCATCTTAGTGAAAGTTCCACGTGCTCGCGGAGATTTTGAGAAATTTCACGATAATTTGTGGAAGTCAATTTCGCAAATTCCGCCCACCCCTGGTTACTACAACTATAATTGTGGCGTAGATCGCAAAGTAGCGCTACGTGTAGCTACGCAAAGTGCACTTCACACTACGTGTGCTACGCGTAGCACTACACGAACTGCGTAGTGCGCTGTTCACGATGATTGCACAGTGCCGGATGCTTGCCCGCACTGTGCAATCATTGAAAAAGGCATCTTGCACAATGCGAGCTGTCGTTTCCGGCCGCTTGAGTAGATTTTTACTCGAGCTGCAGCTTTCTCAACGCGGACTGGTGGTTAATCATCGCGAGCCGTCGCGAGCATACGCGACCACTCGCAATGAGAAACCTGACCTGCCCGCGTTGATAATCTCACCAGGAGTTTTATTTTCCACGCTCGCGATCGTCAACTTGATACTGCTGATCACAAACGAGGAAAAAGTCTCGTTGGGGTGTCATTTTACTCGATCGCGGCCGCCAATTTGACGTTGAAGACCGCGAGCAAGCAAAAAATGACCGCTGCGCTACGCGTTTTCGCACTGTGCTACGTGCAATTTGAGTAGTGCAAAGTATCGCAAACTTCTCAAACTACACAAGTGTAGCGTAGTTTTCCGCCCAGGGTAAATGTACTCCAGCCCAGCCTTGGAGTCAAGCACCATATATGGCAAACCAATTGCAATGAAACACACTCCATGGAAGTCAAATACAGCAGAGAATAAAACTAACACCCAAATTAAATTAATTTAAGCTTAAATTTCATGTTTATTCATTTTAGTGGTCAAAAGCTCAAGTATAAATATTAATCATGATCATTTGTTTAGTTTAATAATATACTTAATTTTATAAAAAATGCAGCACATTTTTTAAATTATAAAACTTTTTCAAATTTGTTAAATACAGAATTAATAACAATATTTAATGCAAGCAAATAAACCTAAATGTTGAGGCGGTGGCAAATTGTTTATATTATTGATCAAAAGTTAGGATATAAATTAAATGTATATATTAAAATTGCTTTATTATTTAACCCCTTCACTGCGGGGGTAATTCCCCCGCTGTGCTGGGGGGGAGGGGGCGTGCACAACGCCTGCATGCTCATGACGAGCTCAGCTCGTCATGAGGCACGGCGCTCCTGTGCTCATGACAAGCTGAGCTCGTCACAGGTGCACCGGCTCCCGAAGAACGCTCAGCTCAGCAGGGGAATTCTCCCCGCACCTGAGCGTTCCACGGCTCATGATGAGCTGAGCTCGTCATGAGCACTGGAGCAACGTGCCTCATGACGAGCTCAGCTCGTCATGAGCATGGAAAAGGTTAATGCACATGAAATTTAAGGTTGACTGTAATTTTTTATTTTTCTTAGAACCAAATAATAATATTCATTATTTATATTTGCAGAATACATTAAAATATATTTAAGCATTTTAGATAGAGTTTATTAAATTTCCCTATACACTCCCATAGGTTCTCCACCTTGGTGGCAGAGGACCCCACCAACCAGTGGAAAGTTAGTTGTTTTATTTTCCCACTCATAAAAGGCCCCACCCCCTCATTTAAGGGGGTGGAGACTTGGAAGCCTACACCTTGGTGCAAATATTCACTCGGAAATGGTTAACATGAAAAGGTACACTTTGGTGTGCAACAGAACTTCATGTGAGTAGATCTACCCATGCAAATTCACCTTTATGACTCAGATCCATAGCCTGAAGCCCATTTGCTAAGGTACTTACATGTGGATTGAGCCCAAACTGAGATCTGCAAAGTTTCTAGAGACTTTGGAAATCTATGTAGCCAACTTATCTGGGACTCTATAGGCTCCCATAGGTTCTCCACCTTGGTGGCATAGTTCCCACCAAAGAGTGAACAGTTACTTGTTTTAATTTTTCACTCATAAAAGGCTCCCCCCCCTCAATTAAGGGGGTGAAGACTTGGAAGTCTACATCTTGGTGCAAATATTGACTCGGAAATGGGGAATATGAAAAGGTACACTTTGGTGTGGCGTAGATCTTCATGTGAGTAGATCTACACATGCAAATTCACCTTTTTGAATCAGACCCATAACCTGAAGCCCCTTTACTGTGGTACGTAAATGTGTATTGAGGCCCAATTGTTGTGAGATCTGCAAAGTTTCTAGGGACTGAGGCAATCTATGTATCCAACCTCTCTGGGACTCCATTATGCTCCACCCCTCATGTTCTTAATGTTCTACATTGAAAATCACCAGAGGAGGCAGTGATTGTGAATGAGTGTTAGCTGAATATGCAGTTATATGGTACCTGTTTACTTCTGTCTGCTGGGGCCATTATCCAGTCTTGCTCTGGTTGGTGGCCTGACTTCTGCTTCAGCTTCATCCTTCAAACCTTCATAATCAATATGTTCGATGTGGGACAATTATTTCAAACATTACCAGCTGCCACAGATTTTCTTACAAACTTGATAAAAAGGACAAGATTAGTATCTGAATACAGGATATGGAGAGGGTGAGGCAGAACATAATAGGTGGATGAGAGGTGAATTACAGAAAAGGAAGTAATTGCTAAGTAGATCTTGAGTAGTAGGCAGCAGATAAAAAATAATATTAATTGGGAGCCGCAGAGAGAAAGAAGAATATGAAGTAGATTCCTTTCCAGGACACATGAAACATGGTGGAAGGAAAATTAGAGAGAAAAGAAAATGACTGGTCATGCCGATGTTAAGAGGTGGCTGAAAAGTTGGGCATATAAGTTGCAACAATGTGAGGCAGAGGTGAAAATGGGGTAGTGGGGAGAAGCTATACAGAGTATCAGGTTATGGAGACTGGGATTAAAGATGGATTTAGAGGGCTAAATGGGTTGAGAAGGATAAGGGGAAGAAAATGGAACAAGTGGCGTTATGAGAGATGCATGGGGAAATCACAGGAAAGAGGGTAACAAAACATTCAAAATGGTGATGTGAGAAGCCAAGATAGGTGCTAGAACAAGGCAAGGGAAATTTGAAAGACGGCTGGAGGCACAGAGATAAGGTATGAAGGAGAGTCTGAATGAGAGTGCATAGGAAGAGGGGGACAAAAAGCGAGAAATTGGCAGAAGATGGGTGAGAACTATGGTAAAGAAATGTGGAAAACAACTTTCATGGAGAGGTGACAACATAATAAAAGAGTAACTAGGTGAAGAAGCAATTGTGTCATACTTGCTAAAGAGGTGTGTTAGGACGTGCGTCTTAATGGATGTTGGCAGATCTCTCGGATGTTTGAGGAGGCCGCCCTTTGGCTGCGGAATGGGCCGGCTGCTCCCTTGGTCTTCCTGACTTCTTGAATCATTTAATCTCTGGGTGAGACGGACCCCCACAGAAGGAGCAGCAATGCTTGAATCTGCACGTTGTCCCCCTGCTGCACTCATTCTTGTTATACAGCCAGCAGGCCTGTTTTTTATCTCCTGCCCCCCTATCGTTCCGAAAGGACTGATTGTGAGATGGGTAACTAGTCTTGGTCACGGGCAACGTTGAATAAAATACTGCGTGTCACACATTAATCTCGCGTTGGTCCCATGCTATCTCAGGGTGTACTGCCTTCATTTGCCTAAATTTGGTGTCATATTGTAACCACCCTGTGCCTGGGAACTCAGAAGCCACCCCATGTATCAAGGATATGTAACTGATATACTGAGGCGCCACTGCGGGGTACCGCTCTGCCATGATGGTCGCATAGATGGTGAATCCTGTAATCCAATTCTTTATCGACCAGTTCACCCATACCTTCTTTTGCTTATACTTGCCTTCCTTACCTACCCTGGCCTTACCTGGGACCACCCCGGCATTATTGAGATCTAAAACATCAATATACTCTCCCTTTAAAATCTTTTCCTTGGTTTCCGAGGGTACATGCCATGTGATCCCCGCAGAGGGCGATAGAGCCATGGACGAGGAACCGTAAATTAAAGGGCTGTAAGCTAGTGACGGCTGCCCCGTCGCCACCGTTCCTGTCGCTCCCTGAACCTGATTACCTGATGCCCCAGCCAAATTTATGCCGTTGTTGACTGTTTGCCCCTGTGGGGACATCGGTACTACATTTGGGGATGGTCCCATAACCACCGGTCCCACGAACCCTGGGTAAGCTGCGGTGAGCACCATTGCGCTAGCTGGGCAATTATTAATTGCCTGCCCGTGTGATGTTGTCGCTAGTACTCCTGGGGATTGTGCTACCCCCCCAGACTGCACCCAGACTTGTGCTATTCCGCTACCTGGATGTGCGACCACTGGAGGCAGGGGTACCTGTGCGCCGGGCGCCTCCGCATTTGCGATGGGAGCCCCTCCTGGCTGCGCAACGTTAGTCTGTGTGTTGCTTCCCCCACCTGTACACGCCAGCGGGACACTGTTTCCTTGGGCTGTGATCGGAACCAAGTCTATTGTCTCAAACACCTCTTTCTCCCCTGAGGATGCTGCCTGCAAGTCCCCTGCTCTGGGCCGCTTTTCCCTTGACGCTTCTTTAAATCTTTCCGGTGTGTGCCGAGCTCGCTTGCCTCTCCCTTTTTCCTCTTAGGCATCCGTCCCTGCCCCTTCTCTTAATGTCTTTAGCGCCCAATCGACTCCTTTGTCTTTCGTAAACTCCAGCAGCTCCGTCAATGCCAGATAGTCGTCTCTTTTAGCCTTGGCCCCCTTGCCCTTCGTTGGCCGTTTTGGCGGCATTCTGCACTTAATGAAAATAGAAAAAGTGTTAGTCCTTCCCTTTATGACTGATCATACCTTCAGGGGTAGCAACCTGTTTGCCGCCATACCTACTGCCGAAAATTAAACCATCCAGATTTGCTGTTGTACCTGAGCCCGCCCTATATGTTGATACATTGTGCAGGGCGCACTACTTTCCACTATCGATTGCTGCACGCTAAAACCCCCACTTACATGAAACTTTCGTCCCCGGCTCCTTGCAAACCAGTGGCGCTGGATAAATACTGCTAATTGCACTCTGTGATAAGCCCCTTAAGACACTACTGCCGCTAAACTGCCCCTTTTATTGTACTCATGTGCCTTTTCTACAACGGGAGTTGCCCCCTCCTGATACCTCGATGGCGCGCACTGTTTGACCCCAGCTCATTGCTCCGCTAGGAAAAGGCCCTTAGTCGCGCTAACGCTGCAAAAGTGCCCCCTTTCCTTGTACTCGTGTGCTGTAACAGAAACCAGAAACCCCGATCATCTCTCATTCTTTGGCCCGCAATGTCCACTCTGCTCGCTCCGATCACACTCTCGCGCACCGATACCCCTTTCATCGACACGTCGTGCCCTTTTAAGGCCCCGTACAGGACCAAAATGCTGCTCGAGGGACCGATTCTGAGAAGTTATTATTACGGGTCCAATATTGGTTGCTCCACACCGCTAACATCATTCATTTGCGGGGAGCCCGCTCCGATACTGAATATACCTTTGTAATATCCTAGCCCATGCACGCTTACGCACTCGCCAACATCAAACCGCTTAATCAGTCCGCTGTATTCGGCCCAAGTTCCCGTGCCCATGCAGGCCTACGTTCCCATGCGGCGTCCCTTTAATCGCCCGCAATCGCACCTGGGCCCAAATTAACAAGCTCGCTTTCATCCGCGACCTCAATCACATCGTTTATCTCCTTGCTCCATGCTAATTCACACCCACGCACGGATCACTGCATAAAATTAACTAATACCCTATCACACTGCGAGGCCCACTCACCTGCACCTGAAGTCGGCTGACTTTACATGCGTCCAAGCTGCCGCCACACGGTTCCAGCAGTAACTTCCTACGCGACGTCCGACTCCTGGGAGGTAGAGTGAACTAAGAGGGGGCGTATTCTGCCTCACTGGCTTTTCACGCCTCGTGCTCCGAGATTGCTTCCGGGTCACCCTGGCCCTACCTGACGCCCTTCCTGTTTCCTAGAGATATCCCCATCCGGGTCGCGCGACCCGGAAGAGGTCCCTACCCTGCGCGGCCCTTTGGCTGCCACTAACGGCGCCACGCCCCCTAGGTGGGGTGGCGCCCTGCAATTGAGAGAGAAACTAAAGGAGAATGGGATGAACGGAAGCGTTGCTAAGCCATTGACGTACATGTCCGCTCTGCTCTGAAACTCCATAGCCTATGCCCCTATCTTGATAGCTATGCAACACGGAATACTCTATATTTGAATGAGGAGACACAGCACAAATGTACCTTGCCCCGTGACACCCTGAAAATAACCATTGAGAACCACTGGGGTCACTGTCCATCACTGCTGCTGGGGGATATGGCTGTCGCCCAGCCCGCCTCGGAGGCCCTGTTGCAACAAGGGCCATGAGTGAGCCTGAGACCTCGTTGGCAGAATCCCAGCTGGACCCATTCTCCCCCTCACTGGGAACAAGTGTTTGCTGGCCACCCATTCCCTGCATAGCTGCCTATCCTTTCCTGCTGCAGTGGCTTGGACGGGGTGACCTGCTCTACCTCCAGTTGGCGACCGCACATGGGTTACACCGGGAGGTTGGGGCCACTTTCACTAGCAGCCACACACTGCACAACCTACCTGACTGCTAGTGACTGACATTCTGAATTGCTTACTGAGGACTTCCGCTGGCCACCACTTACCGGACTTTTCCTGCTGGTCTACCACTGTCCTAGGTGGGACCTTACATACCTGTACCATCCCCTTAATGCATACAGTGTGCTGCCTTAGGACTCCTTGAATTTACAACACCCCCGTACGCAATACTCCCTGCTGCTCCACCAGGCATTAGGTCTTCACTTACCCATTGGGCATGCTAGATGATCTCAATTAGCATTTGATGATGAACTCTTTCACAGTGATCCTTTGTGCTGCTGCAAGCCTGCCAAGGGCTTTGGTGACCCTAAGCAGCGGGGACTCACTTTTGACTCTCTCAAGACCACAGATCAATCAGGGGCATCATCTGACATGGATGAAAACCGCAATGCTGTGCAGCCCCCTGACCCACTGGTAAGTGATGCCATAGTTTACCATCTGGATTGCATGGAGGAGCATCTTGAGCCTCCATACAGTGGAGGAGTACATTTCTGGATTTGAAAATTAGCTGACCAACATGGCACGCCACATAGGGAAAATGGAGTGCCTCCTAAAGGCAGTAGCCTTTAAGAAAAAGGCCAGGAAGCCTGATCATGCAGAAACAATATTCGAATAACAGGCATTGTGGAAACAACGAATATGGGTCCATTGGAACTGTTTGTTGAATCTCTACTCACCGAACCTTTTGATCCTGAATAGTTTTTTTCTACTTTTATCATTGAGAGAGCACGCAGATCCTTGGGCCCCCTACAGGTGTCCTCCCTTGCCCTATAGTCACACAGATCCATTTGTGCTGCTGACCTGTACATAGGATTTGTCCGCCGCTCCCTTTGATTGCTGTATCAATCCTACCAGCCAACGGGAGGGCTGCAACGGTCGTTTAAGCTCCCGCGACCGCGCCGCAAGCTGGGGCAAAGAACTACACTTCCCAGCCTGCCCCATTTCACTGGCGCCCCGCACTGTGTCATCATAGAGTGCCAGGAGGCACCTTAAAATCAGCAGAGCGCTCCCGTGATGAGGGACGCGCGCGGGCGGAGCCCGGGCAGAGGGTGGGCCCTCTGTTGCCCTCAGAGGCCTGAGGAGGCCGGGCAGGGCTAGGTACTCTGTTTGTAAGCCCGGTAAGAACTGTATTGAACTGATCCTTTGGTCCGCTACTTATGGCAATCTCAATTTAAGCCCCTACTGTTATTCTGATCGGGACTTGGGGGATAGTTTAATCTATTGCACAACTTCCTACTTCAATTTAACATCTTCACTGTTTCCAGCCGTCTATTGGGGCTGTTATACTGCCTTTAATTCTGGGAGGCTCGTGTAGACTTAAACGAAGCGGTAATCCCAGGGATCTGCTAGAGTCTTATCGCTGTAACTTCTACCCTGACGTAATTTAAAGAGGACATTTACTGTGGTTATAATTTCAATTTGCTATACCTGATATTTCTCTGTTATTCTATTCTATTTGGTTCTAACGCCTAATCGCAATTCATTACTGTTCCTCACCATGGGGAAAAGGAAACATACAAGTCCCAAGCCATCTAAAGGTAAAGGGGTTATTAGTAACTCTCAACAGACCCTATTGAATTATTTATCTGGGGCAGTGGGTGTACTTGATAAACAAATTCTTTCGGTAGAGGAGTCTATTGAGGGAACAACCTCAAGATTAAGTCATGACTCATCTCCTTTACCTGAAAGGGACATTGTAGAAATAGGGAATGCACTAGATCAACTCCAAAATGGTTGCATACAATATAGCTCTGATGAGATTATCTCTTTAGAAAACGACTCCCCATCACAACCTCCACAAAAACGCTTAAAAAATCTCACTATAGCGGAACACACTCATGTTGAGAAGGGTAAAAATGTAACTCAAATTATTGTTCATCCCCAGGCAAAACGAAACAGAGTAGCTAAATCCTCCTAAAAAATTAAGAAGGGAATAGGCCAGAAAAGAACGCATCTGAATAGAAACCACTCGCTTAGTGGTAATGATAGTGAGCAAATGGATAAGAAGAGCCTGGTTTCACTTGTTGAACGCTTGGACCTTTATGTCAGGGTTAGATTGGACCAATTAACGTTAAGGATGATGAACATTGAGGAACTCCTCACTGGGAAGCTAATTAACCCTACCAAGGTCGGTGATAGTACGAAGGGTAATTCCCTTTTCTACAACTGCTAAGAGTACGAGCATAGGTATTTTACATCCTCCTATAGAGAAAAATCTATACAATCAGGACGTTACCTCTAACAGTAGCTCCCATAATTATAAGCCCTTAACCACAATTTCTCATAAACAGTAGACTCAGCAGTCAGATCTTAAGGATGATAATCCAGTTGGTAGGCTATTAAATACCCAGTTTGGTCCCTCTCATAAACCTATGATTCTTCCGGGCTTAGTTCATCATCCTCCCCAAGGTACTTCCCTGCCGGGAAAATCTTTCACATCAGATCAACACCTAGACCTGCCCCCAGAAACTACTCCCTACATCATAGTACTGGTCAATGTTCCCCAACTAGCCAGTCCAGTGGACGAAAGCTGGACTGTGTTAAAAAATAAATCATTACACTGGCTGAGCTCAAGGGTAGGTCTGAGTAAATACCTATTTCAAGAACTTAAGATGGTTAGGAGAGTGAAATGGGTGGGATCTAGGGAGACATCATTTAGGGGTGATTGTATAGTCATGACTTTTGTCTCTCCTCTCCTAGTAAATGAGATCCTGGGAGTAGGGGCAAATCATTACCTGGACCCCCACGGGATTAATATTTTACCATTAGGTTTCTTTTATCCCCCGGCGAGGAAAAATTTGAATACTGATCTTTGGAGGAATCAACAAGGTGCACAAATTCAACCACAACAGAATTTTGCCCAGAATAGATTTATCGTCCTATCAGCGTTGAACGATAATGAATGACTGAAGTATACAGTTACCCTGTCAGGTCCTTCCCCTCAACCCTCAACTGGTAGGGTTACTTCTCAGCCTGTAACGATAATTCTAAATGATAATGTCGCCCTTGCAAAGCCATATAGAAACTTCCAACCCCTAAACTCAGATGGATCAGCAGCGGTTGGTGGGCCCATTTCACCTCCGGTAAAGTTGCCTCCCTCTATATTGTCTTCAACCCATGGCAAAGCCCTAAATGTCCTCTCAGACCAATTGACATCAGATGTCCCAAAAGATTGTAACTCAAAACTCATGGCGATATTTTGGAACGTAGCAGGGTTACGCACAAAAATAGAGGTATACTCTTGGTTAAAAATGATTACGAAACATAACATCGTGTGCCTCCAAGAGACTTGGATAACTACCCCAATTCACCTTCACGGGTATAAGTCATATAATTCAAGTGCTCGTCCCTCTACTTCGGGGAGACCCAAAGTAGGCTTGGTGATTTATATATCTAATGACCTTCCAGCCAAAGAGATAGTTGAGTTGAAGTCGGAAGAGAACTACAAAATCCTTAAAATAGTGGTGAATAACTTGCCCCCTTATTTTTTTGTTAGTTTTTACAATAATTTGTTCATACAGGATTCAGTCAACGTTTTAAATGAAATTTTTCATTTTTTAATGGAGATGCGGAATAAATATATGAAGACGTCATTTAATTCGATTTGGGGTGGAGATTTTAATATATCACTGTAAAGATTATAAAACTATTAAATGTGGAATTCAGGATGAATGCGGGTGTACTCTAACCCATTTTTTACATACCCCCAATGGTTATTGTCTCAACGACCTATTTTTTACCCTTGAGCTGGGGTTTGCCAATGAATTAGTAGCCCCAGCTGTAGAGTTCTCTTCCACCTTTCATGGAATGGGTTTCTCTAGTTTAATTGATTATATATTAATATCTCACGACCTGAAGGTCCACCTGTGTAACTTCAAAACCGGAGATAATGCCAGCAGTGACCACTTTCCCAAAAGTCTTATTTTTTCAATCCCGACTGCCCCCAGAAAAAGTAGTTTACCTAGTTTATTAAATCAACAAGCACTGAGTTTGGATAAGATTAACGGGTATTCTATAAAGTGGGCAAAAGCAGACCCTAATTTAATTACAACTAAAGTGGTAAGTCGAGCACTTCCTTTATTAGAAATTTGTCTAAATTTGGAGTCTCCCCACGAGCTGATCTTGTCCAGTTTTTCGGTCATTCTCAATATTATAAGGGAAGAGCTATTCCGTAAATCGAAGGCTAATAATAATAAAAAAAAGGGTTGGTTTAACCCAGAATGCACGAAGGCTTACTCACGCTTAAAAACTGCTCTACGTAAGGCTAAGAGAGAGAAAGAAGAAATCAGAAAATTAAGAAAAGAGTATAATTTGGCAATAAAAAAGTGTAGGGCGGAAATTAAAATGGGCCTATGGGAACAACTCCATATGAGCTGTTGAATGAATGACACCTCTACTTTTTGGCGAGTAGTCAAAACCCCATTTTTATCAGAGCCAAACTCTGTCCCAAGAATCGAAGTTGCGGTGGACGCCGAAGCTTGAGTCAATCACTTTTCAAAAATCTTTAACTCTAATACTGGTGCAAATCAGTTTGAAACTGAAGACAACGGGGAGGATATTTCCCCTGACCACCGATAATACCCAAAACAACTAGTCTTTGATCACAACGAAGTAATCAACGCCCTGACAGCTTCTAAGGCTGGTAAAGCTCCCGGCCGGGATGGGGTGCCGGTGGACATATTTAACCATAACCTGGACCTTTGGTCACCAATTTTAACTCGGGTCCTTGAAGCTGCAACATCGATTGGCCGGTCGTATAGTGCTTGAACGTTTACAGGACTGGGCCAATGAGAACCAAATAGTATCAGACTTACAATATGGGTTCCGGGAGGGACTGAGAACTGTTGAACAAGCACTAAATCTATCCCTCTTAATTGGGAAATACGTTGGGGCAAAGAGCGGTCATTTACATTTGGCGTTTGTGGACTTGTCCGCAGCGTTTGATTGTGTCTCACACTCAAATCTGTGGTCAATACTTCTGAAAATGGGTGTAGATCCTCCGTTGGTTGCTTTCTTACGTGAACTTTATTCAGACGCATCAGCTAGAGTTAGATATGGTGTTGAAGGTGAGCTCACTGACCCATTTCCTGTGACCAAGGGAGTCAGACAGGGTTGTGTCCTCGCTCACCTTCTTTTTAATCTCTACACTAATGATTTAGAACTGGCAATGATAGAAGGGAGCCAGGACCTCCCCGCAATTGATCGTCGTCCAATTCCAACATTACTTTATGCGGACGGCGCAGTGATCATGGCTAGAACACCCCTACAACTACAACATCTTCTTAATAGATACTGCAAATTTATGGCATCCCTGGACTTCATGGTGAACAAAAAGACCTTTGTAATGCATGTAGGCAACAGGGTAAAGAAGACAAAAACTACTTTTATCAATAATAGCAAACTGGAACATACCTATGTTTATCCATGTTTGGGTATTTTAATCGATAACAAATCCTGTTGGCGACAGGCCATTAACGCTAGAAAATTATTATTTTTAAGAGCTACATCTGCTCTGGTAGCATTTGCCCAAAAGCTAGGGAAGCGACCTCCTCAAGAACTGATTAAAATATACCAGGCAAAATGCCTCAGTGTTGCAACATATGGTGCAGGGGTGTGGGGTCATGTAGCTGCAGATCCCCTCCTTAAGGTAGAGAACGGCTACATAAGATACTTGTTGGCAGTCCCACAGAGTTTCCCAACCTATGGTTGCCATATCGAATTAGGTATGGATTATATTACAGATAACATCAGAATCCAGGCCATCCTCCTATGGCACTGGGTTTGGACAACGGATCAATGTAAACTAACACGCTCTCTTATAATGGATTGCACTGGGTTGGCAAACTGGAGAATAATCCCGTGGTTGGTATATGTGTATAATTTCCTGAAGGACTTAAATTTACCATCCTATTTTTCACAACCACTATCTATAGTGAGTACATCAAGGTAAAATTTGAAAACTATTTGTCTATCCCACCTAAGAGACTTACGGCTAACTCAGGAAATCACTAAAATCTCGAATCGCCAGATTCTAACTATTCAGACCGCACCAGGAATTCAACCGTATCTATTATACCATCTGAACACATATTGAAAAATATCTATTGACCCGGTTTCGCTTTAATACTTTTTTCACTTTATAACTTTCTCGAAGCAGCATGACTGGTCAAAATCACTTATTGTGTGTCCGTGCGATGGAACTTCAGTACAGTCCACATTCCATGCAGCTCTATTTTGTAGATATTATGAATTTCCACGTAAGCGAAGACTTACTCCCTTATTAATATCCATGGGCCTGCGAAGTTGCCGCCCCGCTTTTCTTGTATTACAACTTTTAGAATCTGAATTTAGCGCCAAATGTATTGCTTGTTTTCTAAAGACCTGTATAAAATATCTCCGTAATCTGGATTAATTTCTGATGCACTAGCACTTTATCTAGATTTAATAGTTTTTCTCCCCATGAATATTTTCTGTTTGTATCTATGATTGTACGAATATATAGCTAATTCCGCTCTCTTCTGTATATGTTTTTAATATTTATTTTATGAAATGTTTTATGTACCTTTAAGGTTCCTAAAAAAGTACGGCAACCGAATAAAGAAATATGACTGACACACATATCCTAAATGACAGGGACACCACGCTCCACCTAGCCCATGAAAAATCACCTCTGCAATATCCAAAAACAACAGTTTCCATCTATCCCAACTTCACATTAGCTGTCCAGGAGGCCCGATGACAGTTCAATGATACCAAGGCACTGCTCGGAAACATGGACTCAAACATGGTATGTTGCACTACACCAGGCTCTCGGTCATGGTGAATAACAAAGCCGAATGCTTTGACACACTGGCCTAAGTTGTGTCTTTTTGTAAACAGCTGGGACCTAGCAGGCCTTCTCTGGCCCACACTACTCTGGAACATTCCTTCCTGGGCCAAACATACCCTCAAGTGCTGACCAGTGTAACCCCATCTGAACTCTGTGATTTCATGCTGACCACATCAGGATTCCTCCACCTCTTCCCCCCTGGTTCTGTGTCACCCAAGACACATTCTTGTTGTGTAGACTCACCATATTTGGCTACGTTTATAACACATGTTTTAGATTGGGCACTGGCCCCTTAGGCGTTTTCCCCCAGGCTAGGAGTACTCCATATACTATATTAGGTTCTATGTTTGTATGACTGTTCTATTTGGGATTTGGCTCAGTGTGTGTGGGGGACAATGAGTTTATTTGAACTGTATTTTCTGTCCTTTTTCTTTTCTTTCCTTGTGCTGTTCTCATAAAGTCAGACATCACAAACCTGGATTCTACACACCTACTCTGACACATCCATTGAGTCTCAGCTATTTAAATGACAGGATGTAGTAAGCAATGAGTTGGCCTCATGCTTCTCACCTGGAATATTAGAAGTTTCAACAACCCCGTAAGGGTAAGCAGGTGTTATTAAATTTAAACCATTCAACATAACGGTGGCTGATCTGCAGGAAACATATATTCCCCAGTAATCCCCGCCACCCATGGGGGTGCCCACAGATACTTTTTAAACAATAGCTCCTGGTCCTGTGGTGTCTGCATATTGATCCACAAAAATGTCCCCTTCTATCATCACACTACTGACACGCAAGGTCGCTATATCTTAGGTATTGGTACTCTGCTGGGAAGGCGGGTCCTGCTCCTAAGCATATACGATCCCTAGGTCGCGGAACCCCCTTCTCAGTTATGGGTACTCTGCTGGTAAGGTGGGTTCTGCTCCTGAGCATTTACACTCCCAATGTCGATGATCTCCCTTCTTTTATGACACTGACATTATTATAATGGGAGGAAATATAAACCTAGCACTCGATACCCAGCTAGACATAACCAACAATTGCCCTAGTGGCAAGACCCATGCATTGTGAGTCATTCGCGATAAGATGGGCAACTATTCTCTTATAGACGCCCACTGTCCGAACACCCCTGGTTACACTTTTTATTCACCCTCCCCCCCATGTGATATGGAAACGGCTAGATTATTGGCTCCTCCCCAAACACACTGGCCCCTGGATATGAGATATTTAGATACTGCCATACACACTGTTGGACCATGCTCCAGTCGGTCTAACTCTCACATTGCCCTACAGGTGTGGCTTTGAACTTGGATGGTTCTTCCCATCTACCGCTCTTCTTGAAGTAATGTTCCATTCGGTATTGTGGGAGGCAAACCTTGACTACTTCGGGCTAAACGCAGGCCCTGTTGACGCCCAGTGGGATGCTTTTAAAGCTTATAGTGAGAGATTTGCATATCAAAACATGCTGGAATTCTTCAGACCCTACGCAGGGATCTCGCCAGGTGTAGACTGACTTGGAGGCCCTTGATCATTCAACCTCCCCAAATCCCAATTCTGATCACTTATCTAAATGAACCCTGTTATTAACAGAGTTTCAAGATTTAGCAGAAAGAGAGTCTGTGTACCATGGTAAGCCTTTAGGGTGAATGTAAGTGCCCAGGCCACACACACGCCAGCCTCCTGCACCCCCCTTTTAAGCACTGATGCATTACCAAACTGCACCTCTCAGATGGCTCTCAGGTTATGGCAAATAAGGATATCCAGCATGAGCATATTTCTTGTTATAAATTGTTATACACCACACACCTTGACCCTGACGACACAACAAGCCTAGCCTACTTTAAAGATATAGAAATGGTTTGACTCACCACAGGTCAGTCCAAATTCTTGGACGAACCCTTCACTTTGGAAGAACTTGCCTCAGCCAAAGACTCACTGGATGGGTCCAAATCTCCGAGTCAGGGTGGCCTCATGGGTGCTTTTTATAAAGCGTTTAAGGGTCTCCTTATACCCCACCTCCTGGAGGTATACGCCATAGCCCTAGAACAGGGATTTCCCCTCCCCTCCATGAGGGTGGCAGCGATCTCCCTTCTTTTGAAATCAGACAAAGACCTAGATATATGCACTTCCAACATGCCCTTGTCTCCACTAAATTTTTATAACAAAATCCTAGATAAGGCAATGGCTAATAGACCTTTTCTGCCTTTAGGAAAAAATCATATCCCCCATCCAAACATACCTCATAGATCTACATCGCTAAACCTGCATATGAGCTTTTCAGTACTGAACAGAATCTCTCCAGAGATACTAGCCGCGGTTGCCCTTCTCGAATCAGAGCTAGCTTTTGATTCCTTGGAATGCTCTTTTCTCTATGTCACATTGTAAAGGTTTGGTGCCCCCTCACAATTTATAGTCTTGGTCTCTCTCCTAGACTCCACAACAACTGCCTGTACCCGGGTCAAATGCTCCCGATCCGACTCATTTACTTTTATGAGAGGTTCCAGACAGGGATGCCTTCTTTCGCCGCTGTAATTTATCATCACATTAAACCCTTTGGTCTGCCATTTACAGTAGAAACACTTGCACCAGGATCTTCACTTTAAAGCAGGCCCTCAACTCATCTCTATGTACGCAGATGACCTCTTGCTGTTTGTAAAAATCCCCTCAGACAATTTGGCTCCTCCCATCTGAGAAATAATCAGTTGTGGTGCCCTCTCAGGCCTCAATATCAATTGGAAAAAATCTGAGCTATTTCTCTCACTGATGCTCTCCTTCCCCCAACTGTGAATATCCACAAGCTTGGTGTATCAACTCCATCAAATACCTCGGCATAAACTTACATAGAAAGAGGGAACGGATCCTCCATCTCAATTATGGCCCACCGTTAAATTAACAACAGATCGAGCGCTGGATCCACCTCTCCTTGTGCATGGCAGGCAAGATTGCTATCATAAAAATGGTTGTCCTTCCCCGTTTGCGTTATTAATTTCAAAACATCTCTATAACCCTTTCCATCTCTTTCTTTAAAACTCTATGTTGGTTGCAGATTCCTCTGATCTGGGCCAGTCACAGGCCCCCAAATGGCATGGGATAATCTAGTATTCCCATAGGAATGTGGGGGATTTTCGGTTCCCGATTTCTACACTTACTCCCTAGTTGCTCAATTGCAGTTTGCCCGTCATTGGTATCACCCTGATGCCTGTTTACCATATGCTAAGCCCGAGCGTGGCTGGCAGACAATACCTTGATGACAGTCCTTCTACTGCAAGGCCTCAAACTTGACCCTACAGACAAACAAACTCTTTCAACCACAAGCTGGCCCCTCTGGTGACTCACTGGGATCGAACCTCTTACACTCATCAGCATTACCGCTTTTCCCCAATCTTGGCTGCCAATAACCTCAGAAAAACTAGTACAGTGCACTCTTACCACACATGATGTCCATGCATTCAGTGACTTATTTCCGAACAGTCACATCATCTCCCGGACAACAGATCCTCGCATTTGCCATGCCACACACATGGATCAATCAATTTTTCACAGACTGATCAGCACAATCCGCTCATGCTTCCCCTCTTACCCACTGGGATCTGAAGACTTTATACCTCTTACACTGTGAATCACGGCCCGTATGGCAAGCACCTAGTCTCTAGACTCTACCGTGCAAGTATGACTCTTAAGCGCACTCGTGATAGCAGAGCAAGACAACTCTGGGAGCGGGACCTTGGCCACCCCTACCAATGGAGAGTGGACATATTGTTGTATGCAAACCAAACTTGTATCCCCCAACCACGTCATAAATTGCGCGTCATTTCCGATTTTTACTCAGAACATACACCACGCCGGCTGTTCTGCCCAAAAAAGACCCCTCTAGATTCTCTCTCTTTCTGAATGCAAATCATCAGATGCCGATTTCGCACATACGACATGGACCTGCCCTGTTATTGCTACATTCTGGTAGGCAGTCTTTGAGACCCTATCGCACATGACCTCATTGACATGTATTCCCACCCCCTCTATGGCCTTCCTGGGCAAAGTCTCCTCCATCCCCAAAAACCTTTTTCACTTCTCTGCCATTGCTTTACTATTGGCCAAAAGAGAGATTGCCTTCCGCTGAGGCAGTGCACTTCGCCCCACTATAGTGTTGTGGCTCGAAAGTGTAACATATTGCGACTTGACCAGCTAAGTATATGCCACACTGCAACCCCATCTTCCAGACCCAAAGACATTTGGCAGCCCCTCCATACTTACCTACTGATTTTAGTTTCAGACTCACCCAGTGCATCTCCACAGGCCCCCATTGACACCATATGCCTCTGAACCGCCTGTCAATGCACTATTGACTAAGGTCTCCCCCCTCCCCCCTCCATTCCTCTTCCCTTTCCCATTTCTTTCTTTTCTGATTTCCTGCCCTGATTGCTACTGCTTACCAATGATGATTATACCGTCCTTGCTGCATTGAATGCGAGGCCCACAAATGACCCATTATCTTACCTTCTCCCCTTTTTTCACATTTATATCTAATACCAACTTCTATTGGTAGAATGCTGAGTCCTGAAAGAATTATGAATAAACCATGTACAGGTCTATGTAACAACTGGCCTACCTTGTTCTCTTTGAATCTTGCTAAAACAATAAATAAAGATTATTTTTTTAAAGGATGATAGGATGGAGGAGGAGGGATGGCCAAAAAGGAATAAATAGACAAAAGTAATAGAGAGAACATGGGGGAAAGGGAAAGGTGAGAGATTAAGAGAGAGAGAGAGAGAGCGAGAGAGAAAGGCAAAGGCCAAAACTGAATCGAAGAAGTATACAATTAAGTGGAAAAACACTCCCTATGAATTGGAGGAGAAGGCCAGAAGTTAAGGGTGAAGAGCCAGTGCTCAAAATGAGAATTGAGATGAGGCAAGCAATGGGAAAAGAAGAGATCATAGAGTAGGACTGAGAGAAAGGAGGACGGATAGGGAAAAGAGGAAGGAGTGTGATACAAATTTGGGAAAGTGAGATGGGAATATTTAGAAGACAAGCAACACTATTGTGGAACACGAACAGTCACTTGTAAAACGAGACAGAGTATCTGATCGTATATTTTTTAAAGAGTTACAGAGAATTTGCCTATTGACACCAATAGCCACACAAAATGATCAGTATCACTGGCTCAGTTAGCAGTACATTGCTTCACAACGTTTCCCAATCAAATACAATTTCCTGTCAAAATCAGCAACCTATGTTGGCGCCGTGATACCTCCGCTGAGGTAGCTTTTTAGAAATGCACAGCGATTGATTGATTGATTGACATATACCATCATTGTATTCATTTCTTCAACTTCAGATGTACACGACAAAGGAGGAATACTGGAATTGGTCAGGTGTTGACTTTGTTTCTCTGGAACAGTCTGTTATTTATCTTTGTGAGAATACATTTTAAAAATACACATGCATTAACGGAGCTCTTGATTACATTAGAAGGCAGTATTCTAACCTGAGCTTTAAGTGTAAAATATGCAAACATACATCTGTGCTAATGGAAATTTGAATGGTCTGCAAATTGTACATCTCATATACCTATATGGCAGAACTCTCTAATTCTTGCATTTGAGCATCCAGAGATGTATGTATACCTTAATGTGAAACTCATCTTTAAATCTAATGCAGTTGATTTTTTCTTCCATTATACTGTGATCAACAAAGAGTATTTCAAAATATTTTCTTCATTATGATGTATGAGTTAATCAGTGTCACATAAGTGTTTAACTTCATTAGTGACATTTTAAAATATTCAATGAAACTTGAGTTTGAAAAGCAGGTCCCTGAGATAACACTCATTATCACTTATGTTAGATACAGCTGCAGGCCTTGAAACAACTTTCTAAAAAGATACATGAGTGAATTACGAACAAATGTGCTAATAAATTGATAACAGTTCTGTATATGGAAATTAAGAATAGAACGTGATAATGATCTTGTTAGATGCATGCATGTTATTCTTTTAAGTTTTTATGAACTAACGAATTGTTCATATTACATTTTAAACGTTGACTGTAAAACAATTTTGCAAGTAGTTGAAAAGTGAATGAATGTGTTTGCGCGCTCTCTAAAGCAAATCGTTTTGTTTGCAAAATTCATTTCATAGAACAAGGTTGTTTCCACAAACCTCTTGCCAGACAAACTGGAATGTATTGTGCAATACGCAAGCAAGTTCGTTTAATCAACTAATATACAAAACTATTTCATCAACGATTTTGCACATGCTCCACAGAAAATACAAGAATGTCTTTCTACAGTCTTAGGGGCATATTTACATGCCCTTTGCGCCGCTTTTGTGCCGCCGTTGCGTCACTTTTGTGACGCAGTGGCGGCGCAATGGATGCGCCAAGGTGCGGGGTATATACAACGCGACGCATCTGGGAGATGCGTCACTTTGTAAAGCTCTGCGCCAGAAGGAGGCGTTCCTGCGCAGGGGGGGGGGCGTTCCGGCGTAGGAACGCCTCCTGAAAGTGGCTGAGTGAAATCTACAAGATTTCACTCAGTCATTTTGGTGCCGATGCTGCGTCAAAACCCTGCGCCAAGCAAGCGTAAGGATTGATGCAGCATTGGAATAATAGGGCCCCCCGAGCATTGCTGGAGCTGTGTCGTGCTTGCGACGCAACTTCAGCAATGCGACACTTTTACGGCACAGATGCGTGACGCATCTGTGCCGTTTTTGCCCCTTGGTGCGCCGCATTGTAAATGCAGCGCAACCATGTTGGCGTAGGCATGGCGAACAATAAGTGGCGCATCCCTGCTGATATGCAGGGGTGCGCCACTTATTGTAAATATGCCCCAAAGGGTATATGAATGTTTACTTGATCGGTATCATTGCTACTGAGCATTATTCACTGCTCTTGAGCAGTGCTTTGTACTTTTCACATATGCATATGCTGGAGTGTATTTTAGTCGCTGAGATTAGTTGGCAGGGTTGGGACCTCTTTATAATTTCTCAACAAGTACCTAGTTGTGATGAACTCAAAAAAGATGATGTGTTGAGTAGGGGACAACTTGTGAAGATTATCAAGAGAATAGATTTTAGGGTTGGGGGAGTTATTGGTACACCAGCGGAGGATGGATAATATTTTGGAAAGTTGATTAAGTACTAGACACCCTTCGAATCTAACCAAGCACTGTGGTCACTGAGGGATTTGTGATTTGAGTACATGTAAAGAAAACTGGATACCCACCAACATACAGTTCTAGGCCCAGTAATATAGGGTGAGAGGTTCAGTGTCTTCAGCAGCAAGGTATTACTTTGCATGGCTTTGCATAGCGCTGCCTTGCGTTACCTATTACTGGGAAGGCGTTGGGTGGGTGGAGCATGTGTGTTTCCTTGCATCCAACCATGGAAAATGGCACATTCCCAGAGTCACTAAAGCTACTAAACCTGGGAGTGTCTCAAAATACTACACCTTCCCAAGTGAGGCATAAGGTGATAAACATCTTTATTTTTCCTTGTCCGTTCCTCTTTTAATGTGTGCTGCACATAGAAAGAGAAATATGCCTCTAAGGATTGTTTTTGTACAAGAAGACATCCTTTCTGCACAAAAACACACTGCTCGTAACACAAACCTTTCACCACGATGCAAGGGTACTAGTGTTGGATCTAGGAAGCCTCAAGTGCGTCAGAGCAGGAAGAAAAATTGAGAGTACCACATCTTAGAAGATATGGAGCTTTTCAGCTCTCTCTTGTTTACGCCACACTGCACATAAGCTTGTCTTGCTGCACTGCATTGCATACATTCTAAGTTAGTCTGATCCCTAAAGTATGTTTTTATATGGGTCTCATATAGCACAGTGGCAGCCATCAAAGATAAGGAGTGGTGAGTCAGTTGGAGGGGGCCGGGAGGAGTGTGCAGAATGGGGTTAAAGGCACACGCCAGGGTTAAAAATATATTTTTTTAAATAAGACTTACCTGGTGCTGCAGGCTGCCTCAGGCTCCTCTGTTCCTGGTCCCAGCAGAGCAATCTCTAAAAAAGCATCACTGACTCCCCATACAATCTCCGCAGTGCTCACAACCATCAGAGCAGCATGGGCATTGGACTGCGTTGGCTGGGATAATGCTCGCTCAGGCAAAGGGAGTCTGTGCAGTTTCTCCAATCCGACAGTAGAATACAGCTGGCTTGGAGAAACCTAAGTGTGCATGTCTGTTTGGCAGGCCTGAGGCAGCCAGCCTACCAGACATGCACACTTACAAGTGAACATCTATGACTCCTCCTCCCCGTCCCATGGCCTGGCTCCACCCCTCCTTGTACACACTGGCTAAGAGCCAGCAGCTCTGTTTCTGGTGTTTTCACTGTGTTACTGTGAGTGTTGGTACAAATACTTTACACATTGTCTTCTGATTAGCCTTGACTGCTCGTGCCAAGCTACCTAGAGGGTGAGCAGGGGTTATCTCAGAGGGTTTCTTTCTTACCCTGACTAGAACCAAGGGTCCCTATTTGGACAGTGGTACCTACCTCTGCCAACAAGAGACCCCCAGTTCTAACAATAATAAAAGTAAGGGCCAAGAAAGGAGCAAGCAAATAAGAAACACTGAAAGAAATTATTGTTCTTTCATATGTAACTATTGTATGCAATTTGATTTCCTTTACTATTACATTTCGTCTGCAATTACCACCTTTGAACAGCCCTTCCGTTCACTCTTCAAAGGTTAATGGAAACTATATTTCAGCTGCATGGTATGAGCCTAAAGATAATTTACTTGTTTAAACCTTCATTTTTTGTAATATTGAGCCAGATGTGCGACCCTAAATTGCATGCGCAAGCTGTGAGGAGCTACATTTACATGTCAGTTATCCCAACATGTGCAGACACCAAGAGGGTTAGTAGCGCCTTGAACAAACATCTCTGGTTCATCACTCTAGTGCACCACTGTGCTCGTAGAATGATTCCCAACTCGCCCTTCTCCGTTGTCCAGTGGCACTCAGGAAACAACTGCTGTCTGAAACCGTGGTTGAGGCATTCAAGGTAGCTAGTGTGAGCATCGTCTTTTGGCGCGTGGAACTGTGTGACAGTCACGCATACAGGAAGGGCCGACACTCGGCTCAGAGTCGCCTTAATTCTACAAAGCTACAAGTAATACCTTTGTTCAACAAGCACAGCACAAGCGCTGTTTGAAACCATGGTTGAGGCACTTTAGACAGCTAGTGCGAGTGTTGGCTGCATAAAAAAAGGTTAACCAAAACTGGAGTAGCAGATTATCGTGGCCAGAGTAGCTTCTTTGTTTAGCAGGCATATTGCCAAATGGAAAGACACTACCAAAGACACATTCAAAGGGTGGCTGAATTGGGTGAGGTATCTCAGAGGGGCGGACAACACTGCACTAAGACACACACCTTGGAGAAATCCTAACAGAGGGATGTGGTCAACTTTAGACAAATTCCTAAACCCATACAAACCCCTATAAAACAGTGTAACTACGCTACACCAGCAGGAAACACCCCCAGAGGCCGGCGGTCTATCCCCAAAACAACAGCCAATGTGTTATGGTATATGTTACAACTAGAAACGTGACCGAAAGCAATAGACCCATATGTTCAATGTTGCATGTACGCAAGCTTATAGGGCGGACAAGCGTAGACAGGTAAAACCAAATGCTCGTCCACATTCGAACATTCGATTAAAGCTGTCACAGCAAGAAACATGCCCTAATGTGAATGTCCACGAAACCTGGTATTTGTTATATGTCAAAGCATATTTTTGTAACATGTAAATACCAATAAAAATATTTTTTTTAAAATAAATAAATGAATGCATTTACCACTTTCATCATAATACCCACGAAAATGCGCTCAATACTATATTAATTAAATGGCAATATGTAGTCCATACTGCCAAAGACGCACACACTGGGTTTTTCTCCACTACCTTTTATAGAGGCGATTACTGCTCTACACTAGCCGATATTATCCCACCTTAGTCCCTAATCTCAAGTCTTCTCTCACCCAATATCTCCTTTACTGAGTTCAGTGATCACTCAATCGTGTCCAGTACCTTGTTGTGGACGGTGATTAAGCCTCGAAATTGCATTCATTTCCCCCAAACCAATAACAAGGAGATCAAATGGCGTAACTTTGAAATGGGAGAAGGGTGATGTGGCTTCTCCTTATACTAGCTTTGTCCGGGCTAATCCAGAGAGTATACATATTTGTTTTGATCACTCATTAGATCACTGTCGTATAGTTGAGGTGTTTACTATGCTACTAAAGTTCCTAAGATCACAGCTGATACGTTCACCCACCATGAGAGATCCCACACTCAACCAGTGGTTTGACAAGAGCTGTACAGCTGCCTCGCAAAACCTGCGTAAGGCACTTAATATGACCCCAAGAAATATACAGCAAATCAGGACTCTTAGGAATATTTATAAGTTAGCCCGGACAAACAGGCTAAAACAGATGAGAACAGAGGCATGGGAGAACCTCAAAAAAGCATCCCTCCTTCGGATAACACAGTCTTCTGGAAAACAGTAAATATTCCATCCCTTCATTAGATCCTCCCACCGATGAAGCTTCATGGGTAAAACACTTTCAGGAAATCTTCCAGACGGAGGAGCTCCCTATAGGTAAATGTGACCCCCCTATTTCAGAGCCTCCAATATATTTGTAATTCAACTTGGAAGAAATCCAATTAGCCCCAAACTAATCCCCTCAGGGTAAAGCACAAGGGCCTGGTGGAGTCTCTATGGATATTTTCTTAGCTAACATCCCATTCTGGGCTCTGCTCTTAAAGGTAACGTTTAATGCCATAGCTGTGAATGGTCCTCCTCCCTCTTGGAAACAATCTATAATAATTCCGATATATAAAAAAGGGAATGCCTCTGCACCTGCCAACTATCAGCCAATTTCTTTACTCGATAGTACGGCTAGGTTAATGGGCCACACATTACTTAACAAACTAGAATTATGGGCAGAGGATAGGGCTATTGTGTTGGAAGTTTAGTATGGGGTCAGACATGTTAGGGGTACGTTGGACCAGTGTTCAAATCTGTCTCTAATCATTGGCAAATATATGAAAGCAAAAAACACCCAGATGTATCTGCCATTCATGGACTTATCCAAGGCTTTTGACTGCGTGGTCCATAGCAAGCTCTGGGAAATTTTAAAAGACATGTGGGAGTATATGAGGGCATCATTAATTTTATAAAGAAACTTTATGTGGGCGCTTCTGCTGTGGTACAATATGGGAGAAAGGGTGAATGCACCAAACATTTTAAAATAGAGAGAGGTGTCAGGCAAGGCTGTGTCCTGGCCCCTTTTCTGTTTTCTCTCTGTACCAAAAGATTTAGCACAGCCTTGATGGACACAACTAAAGACACCCCGTTGGTTCTATCTTCTGCCCTCCCGATCCTACTCTATGTAGATGATTCCATTTTATTAGCGAGGACGCCAATGGCACTGCAAAATCTTATTTCACAGTATACTGATTTTGTGCGCAAGCTAGACCTGCAAGTCAATAAAACCGAATCCTACGTAATGCCAAATAGGTCTGGATAAAAATAGGAAAATAAGTTTTACCTTAGGTGGGGAAAAAATCGAACAGGTACCTCATTTTAATTATTTAGGGGTCACATTTGACAATAAAATTCTACAAGATGATACAAAACAGAGCTAATACAATGACTGAAATCATCGCAGCATTATCAGGTTCACCAAAAAATTGGGCCAATAGCCAATATCGGAAATGTTCACAATTTACAAGGCCAAAATGTTCTCAATGGTCTCCTATGGGGCAGCAATATGGGGCATTGCTGACGTAACAATTCTGCAAAAACAGGAAGACAGATTTATTACAATATTACTGTCAATCCCTCATTCAACCAGTAACTTTATAGCACACAAAGAAGCTGCCACTCCTTACATTACGGACGTGTTTAAATTAGCTCCACCCGCCCTTTGGTTATCCATCTGGAAAAAAGAAACTGTGGGCTTGAATCAAAAAATCATTAAAGATATCTTACCTCTGGATTATGCCTACAGAATCTCATGGATAACCTACTTTAGAGAAAAATTTAACTTGTTGGGTCTTGGCTTTTTGTTTGATACACCATCTCTTTGTAAACATTTTCCTAGAACCGGACTACAACGGATCTTCTTAAACAAAGTTACTCAGGATAGATGGAACATTCATAAAGGGAAAAAATCTGTTAAGTTTTATGAATCCTTACCACAGATTCCAAATCACTCTCTCTCCTATTTACAAATAGTGACAAATACCAGCACCAATTTATCCTGACAAAATTCAGATTGAACCAAATCCCTCTTATGCTTTGTCACCCACATAATCAAATTGTCCTTAGGAACCTATCCCTTTGTCCCTGTGACAACAAGTCAGTCCAATTGACGCACACATCCTCCTTTTTTGCACTTAATTCAAAACAAGAGGAAGTCTTTATAATCCCGCTTTAAAGGAAATTGTCTATACGGACAGTTACAGAATCCCTTGTGTTATTTTATTCTTTAGATACTCCGTTGGTCTGTTGTGTACTAGCTTCTTTTTTATTGGCTGCTTTGAGAACCCTAAGGCCATTCGCACTTTATCTAACGCACTTAAAACCTTTTGCTGCTGTCACTACAGTTTGTCTGATTTAAAAATAATAGTGTTTGTATATTAGTCTAAACCATCTGTGTAACGAACATCAATGAGCATTTCGCACTGTCTACATTTTAATGTATTTATTTGATTGCTAGCTTGTTCGAATCTACTTTTTAATGTGACCATTTTACATGTATACTTTTATGCAATTCACTGAACTGCGAAATAAAGTTTATAAAGTAAGTAAAGTTTAGCAGGCAAAAACTTTAAAAAAGCAAACTTTCTTTTCAACAAGCAGATGAAAACTGTACGAGGGCTATGGGAGACTGATATGAGGAACACAGAGAAACAACAGTAAATACTGTGCTACAAAAAATAGAAGCAGATGAAAAGTAATTGGCAAGCACAGATCCCAAGCACCTTAGGATCTGGTTGTAAGAACACCATTATGTGTGTTGAGAATAGGCAAGGGCTGTTCTTATACCCCTTAATCAATCGTTTGAAAGCCAACTGTACTCAATGGAAACTAAAGGTACTTAATATTCGCTTTAAGGCACTATATTCTGACTGAAAAAACAATTGAGATATCCAAGGTTGATCTGTACTTTATCTGTACAAGGTGTCTCGTTAAATCTGAGCTGGAAGTTTTGAGACAGCAAAAAGAGGACTATTCATTGGGTAAAGACAAGGCATGAATGCCTTGATATTGCCATTTTTTAAATCTTGTTTTATATCGAGCTTTGGTTCTAGCTTCATGGGGTATTGGACCTGTGATTGGGGCTCACTTCATAAGGGAATTACAATTGGAAGAGAGTTTTTATCATACTCATTTAGTTTCTATATAACTGAAATCCTCAGGTGTAATGGGACACCATGACAGGATACCACCAACTCACCAGATCCACCAAAAGGACCTTCATCCAAAACAAAATCCACGTCAATGCCAGCAACGCCAAGGAACTCTTCAACATCATTCAGGAATTCACGAAGCCCCCCAGCGAAGCCATGGACGTCACACCCTCCCACGACTTCTGCAACAAACTCGGCTCCTACTTCCACCTGAAAATCAGATCCCTCTATGACAACTTCAATGAACAGACTCTGGACACCCACTCCACTTCTCCCCCAGCAATGACAACCAGACCACCATCTCCTTCTGGACCCCTACCACCACCGAAGACACCACATCTACCATGAAAGGCATTCACTCAGGAGCCCTCATGAACTCCTACCCTCAACACATCTTTCACAGAGCCACCGCCACTATTGCACCTGAGCTACGATGCACCATCAATGCCACCTTCGAAGCCTGCACATTCCCCAATGACTAAAAAAGTGTAGAAGTCAAGCCCCTCCTCAGGAATCCCTCAGCAGATTCAACAGACCTCAAGAACTACCGACCCCTCTCTCTACTCCCTTTCACAGCCAAAGTCACTGAGTAGATCATCAATGGCTAACTAACGAAATTCATCGAAGAGAACTCCATCTACAACCCCTCCCAATCCTGATTCTGCAGCAACCACAGCACCGAGATTGTCCTACTCACCACCGGAAACGACATCCACAACCTCCTCGACGTAGGCCACATCTCAGCCCTGATCCTACATGAATTCTCTGCAGTCTTCAGTACCATCTCCCACAACACTCTCACTGCCAGAATCCATGACACAGGCATACAGGGAACCGCCCTCGACTGGCTCAGCTCCTTCCTCACAGGCAGAGCCCAAAGAGTCAGACTTCTGCCCTTCTTCTCCAAACCCACGGAGATCAACTGCAGAGTACCCCAAGGATCATCGCACAGCCCCAGGCTCTTCAGCAACTGCATGGCCCCCCTCACCGCCATCATCAAATAGCATGGACTTAGTATAGTATCCTACGCCGACAACACCCAGCTCATCCTATCCCTCACTAAGGACCCCTCATCACCAGACTCAGGTTCCAGGAAGGAATAAAGGACGTTGCATCCTAGATGAGCAGCAGTTGCCTAAAGCTTAACTCTGAGAAGACAGAAGTCCTCATCCTCTGACCCTTTTCATGGTACAACTCCTGGTGGCCCACCACCCTCTGCAGCCCTCCCACCTCCACGGATCATGCCCAGAACCTCAGCATCATTCTCAACTCTTCCCTCACCATGACCCAACAGAATAATGCTGTTGCCTCCACCTGCTTCAACACCCTTCGTATCCTCCACAAGATTTCAAAAGGATCCCCCCCAAATCAAGAAAGACTATCACCCACGCACTCATAACCAGCAGACTGGACTATGGAAAGACCCTCTACGCCAAAATCACAAAGCTCTGCGATGCAAGCTCCAGACCATACAGAACACCGCAGCCAGACGTGTCCTCTGCATCTCTCAACACAAACACATCACCCAACACCTTCAAGAACTCCACTGGCTTCCAGTCGAGAAGAGAGTTACCTTCAAGATACTCACCCACGCATACAAATGGCTCCGCAACAGCAGACCCGAATATCTCAATGAAAGAATATCCTTCCACTGACCTAAGAGAAACATACGATCTACCTACCTCATCCTCGCTGAAACCCTGCGCATCTGCAGAGCCGGAATGGGTGGAAGAGCCTTTTTCTATATTGTGGCAAAGACCTGGAACAAGCTCCTACTCTTCACATCTTCAGGAAGACCCTTAAGACCTAGCTCTTCGACTGACCTGAGCTGCACCCCCCCAGCGACTTGAGACCCCTACCGGTGAGTAGCGCACTTCACAATTCCCTGATTGATTGATAGAATGAATGGGAGAAAAAGCTACTTAGTCAGTCAGTCAGTTTACTAAGATTCATTCAATTTAGATAAATTATAAATGCACACAATACAAAATATCATCATAATAAACATTTAAAACACATTTTTGATCGACAACACCCACTTTAATTTTAGTTCAAACCATACATGGTGCACTCCCATCCCTTAACCATATTTCCTTCAAATTAGAATTGATACTTTTGTAAAATTTAAAACTGCACAGCAAATGCCCATTAAGTCCAAAGAAAGTAAAAACCTGTAACCTACAATAGGATTGTAAAGGCTTTAAAATTGGAAATAGGTGTTTAACTCTAACAGATTTATACAGTGGAACAAAAAGAATAAAGTGCAATGTGCGCTGTGCTGTAAGATTGTCACATGGACTGGAACATTCCACCAGGTCACCAGGTACATTTTCTGTGGAAAGGCATTTATCAACTGTGGACTGATTACTTGTAAGCAACCTGCCCCCCTTCTGAAACAACAAGAGCTGGTCTAGTGTTCATGGTTCATATCATTTATTGATTGCGCTTCTGGTCTAAGGAGACTGACTATTTCAGGATTCCTACAACATCAACAATGGGTAGGTTTTCACAATGTGGAAAGGGTGTATACCCTGATAGTACTGGCCATGTAGCCCCTTCATTACTCAGGGGACCCAATCTAACATGCCTGCTTGTATGAGTGATAACTCAGCAGCCTAGCAGTTTTAGTGCTCTAAGTAAGTCAAAATGATTTCCAGATACTGATTTGTCATATTATGTGCTTACTGTGCTCCTGGGTTGTAAGCGTGAAACCGCCCTGAGGCAGTGTTGAGCTCAATCCATGAGTAAAATGTCTCAAAGTTATACAGAGCAGGTGCAGATGTTACAAACACAACTGTCCCCTTCCCACACAATGGGATACCTCTATTGTTGAGATAATGTGTGACTGAATCTCTGTAATTTACTCCTATTGCAACAGGAACTGACATTTTACCAAATCTGATTCAGAAGTCAATGGATTCAAAAGGCACAGAAAACCCACAGATTGGAATTATCTTTTAAATGTCTAATTTCAAGCTTGACAAACCAAAAGCAATAAGTGTCAATTTTCCCTGTAGGAGGTAACCATGACTACTATGGATGTATCCATGTGTTGTGCCACGGGCCGCTTCATCATTGCGGGCCACGGTGTAGCCTGCGATGACCCCAAGGCGCCTCCTCTTTCTCGGGAGCGTTGCAGTGCTGCACGACTGCCCACTGTTTTAGCATTGCGGTTTCACTCTGCAACATTTATGTCTAGTTGGGCAAGCCGCAGCACCACGCGGCAGCCTGCTGATGCTCATTAATACACAGTAGGGACAACGCAGCTCCAATTTTGGAGCTGCAGTTTCCAGTACTTCCATGGGGTGTATTTTCACTCACCTTGTGTTTTGCACATTTCACTGTGGCTCCCTGGATATTCTCCTGGTGACATTGTGTTACTTCTTCTTCCAATGAGTCCTTAGTCCTGTTTCCCCGAGGGCCTTGGGAAGGTTCTTTGTTTTACCCTTTCCAAGATGGCAACCTTTCCTATTTGTTACGTTTTCTTTTCCCTATCCAGGATGGCAACTGCTTATTTCCTGTTACATCACTTCCTGTTACATCACTTCCTGCATGTGGGTATTTAAGTGGCTGAACACTTCATTGCCTTGTGTTGCAACACTCCTTGCTCCTGTTGGCGAGTCCTTGCTCCCGTTGGTGACCTTTTCTCCTGCTTAGTGTATTTTCACCTCCTGATAGCACACTTTTGTTTCCGGTTGGCGCTTTCTGTTCCAGTTTGGATTCCTCTAAACCTTCCACTCCCATTTGGAATTCTTGCCGTTTATTCTCAAGTCCTTGCTGGTGTTTATTCTTATTTGTGGGTTCTTCCTTCCTTTATGTGCCTGGAGTCTCTGCCTTCAACAGAGGTTTTTCCATACAGGTTTTTTTTCACCTTTTGACTCCTTTTGGAAGGCACAGTCTGCTCTGGCTTTTCATTGTCGGCAGCACCATGGCTACCAGAAAGGGTCGTCCTTACCTTCTACAGGCCAAAATCCTCAAGAACCGAACTCGAGAACCTTATCAACACACCAGAACCGATAAGTGCATTACAAGTTGTGACACCATGTAGCTGTAATGATGATTTTCATGTGTGCATATATGAAGACCACTTAAAGGTCCAAAAAATCTGAATGCTGGCATTGGGCATCATGTTGCGTAAACCAAGGCTTTAACTTAGTTCTGCAAGGTTTGATTTTTCCACCCAGGCATGCCTGAGCCTAGTTCAGTGTACCTATTCTTGAGTGTGAAATTTCAGGTTGTTGTAGTCCCATAAAACCCCACTCAATACATAGTTGATGTGATGCTCTTGCTTTCTGGGTTACTGGCAATCCCTTAAAAAGGGGTCAGGGACTCAGTGGTGATTCAAACCCAATTTTATTCTATAGAATATCACACTGTAGATAAGCATTAAGAGATAACACAGTATGGGCCAGATGTAGGTAGGGTTTTACCGGTCGGTAACGGCCGAATTCGGCCGTTACCGACCGGTAAAAGGAATTTGAGATGTAGGGGGCAGAATCGGTAATTTTACCGTTCTGTAAATTTACCGATCTGTAATTTTACAGAATCTGTAAATATACCGGTCGGTAAATTTACAGAACGGTAAATTTACAGATTCTGTAAAATCGATATGTAGGTGGGACTCTGATGAGTCCCACAAGGCCTAAGAAATCGGTATTTTACCATCAAATTCAATTTGATGGTGAAATACCGATTCAGGTGAGCATGCAAATGTGTGCATGCACACCTGTGCCATATGACAGGCAGACCTGCCCTTAGGGCAGGTCTGCCTGCCATATGGCCCCCGAACCTTTTTTGGGGGTGCTAGAGGGTGTCAAAGTGACACCCCCTGCACCCTTGCCAAAAATCTGTATTTACCGATCGGTAAATACCGACCTGTAATGCCCCATTCATTCCTATGGGCTTCAAAGCCCATAGGAATGAATGGAGCATTACAGGTCGGTATTTACCGAATCGGTAAATACCGATTCTTAACGATTCGGTAAATGGAACATCTGGATGTTCCTACATACCCCCACTTCTTATTTACCGATTCTTAATTACCGAATCGGTAAAATTCGGTAATTAAGAATCGGTAAATAAGTTTTACCTACATCTGGCCTATATGTGTAAAAGCGATATACCTTATCCTGTTTCTTAGCACTTGTAAAAAAACTAAACAGAATATCATTAAAACAGCACTGGCGCATAAGTATGCTCTACTATGGGATCATGAAACAGCTTAACTTGCATCTTGAGTTTCTGGGATTCAGAATGCTGCATACCTGTTTACAGCAAGAACGTTTTTTTTTCAGTAACCAAGAAAGTACTCACTTGTAAGAACAACAAACATTAGCTGGGATCAGCTCCTCTCCTTTTGGGCTTGGCTTGGTATCAGTCTCTCACATCATCAGAGACATGGCTGAGGGCTATCCATCAATTGGGTGCTTGATGTCCACCTTTGAGCTGGTGCATTTTGACCTGAAAGTCAATACCAAACAGAAATGTCCACCTTTATCTTACGTTGTCCTTCCTAAATCTATTAGTTATCGGGTTGAACTGCTGTAATCCTAATAAAGTTATTGGAGCTATGTTGTGGTACATTTCTCATGTACAATCATCCAAAATGTGTTCCATTTTCCTGGCTGCTTGTAGTATACATTCCTTTGACTTGACGTTTTGAAATGTTACCAGGATGCCTCTAAGTCTGTTCATGCCTTTTGGTTGCCAAGGCTTGCCATGTTGGCCCTTTCAAAGGAAAAATATCCTTTACTCAGCAGCCTTAACAGCGGCCCCCTAAAGGAACTCATTGTAACGACTTGCATGGTAAAGTAATGCAAGGCGATGTCACAGTTGGGATAGTGACTGCATTGTAAGGGCATGTGGGATAAATCCATAAAGGGTTCCATCATACAACATTCTTAATGCTATGATCGGCTTGAGGCCCTTTAAGGATATGAGCAAAGTGACCCAATAGGAAATCCTCTAAATTCAAATGAGATCATGAAGTACATTTTAGAACTGTTGCTTTTGTTTGCATCCTCATACAGAGCAGTTCCTTTCCAGGTCTGCACCCTTTACCTTCAATTTTTTTACTTAAGATAATGGGTTTCTACTAGCTGTATGCCCAGAAGGCCTAGGTCTGCTCATAGCAGATCGACTTCGGGTTATAGTGGAGAAGAGTTGGCCTAACTGCAAGGGCGGTTGACCTTCAATCTGCAGACTTGGGTTTGAGTCTCGGCAATGACGCTGAGCATCCTGTGATTCCGGGCAAATCACTTAGGGCCAGATGTAGTTGGCCATTTACCGGCCGGTATTGAGATGTAGGGGGCCAATTTCACCAAATCGGTAAATTTACCGATTCGGTAAAATACCGAATCGGTATTTTACCGATTTGGTAACTTCTAGATGTAGGTGGGACTCTTCTGAGTCCCAAAGGCCTTTCAGATTCGGTATTTTACCACCCAATCCAATTGGGTGGTAAAATACCGAATCTAGGTGTGCATGCACATGTGTGCATGCACACCTATGCCATGTGACAGACAGACATGCCCTTAGGGCATGTCTGTGTGCCACATGGCACACATGCCTGTATTTGAGGTGCTAGAGGGTGTCAAAGTGACACCCCCTGCACCCTTGCTGGAATCGGTATTTACCGAATCGGTAAATACCGATTCGGTAATGCCCATTGATTCCTATGAGCTTCAATGCCCATAGGAATCAATTACCGAATTTACAGAATCGGTAAATACCGAATCTTAACGATTCGGTATTTACCGATTCTGTAATACCTACATCCCCCCCCTCTATTTTACCACTTCTTAAATACCGAATCGGTAAAATTCGGTATTTAAGAAGTGGTAAAATTAAATTACCTACATCTAGGCCCTAATCTCCAAGTAGCCTAACAAAAAAATATTAATGTGTTCTCAAGTTACGCAACTGGTACAAGTTCGCGCTATGTAAAAAAAAAAAAGAAGTTGATCGGCCTTTAGTCTTCCCATGCTTTTAGCATTTATTCTCACTGTTAGTTCTTTAAAAATCTGAGACTTACAATTAGCTCTGTTGTACCATGCTCTCTTTTTAGAGTCTGTCTGGTTATAAATGATCTTATTTGCCTCTTGTGCGCTGATGATGTTAGTGACAGTTTGCTGCATGTGCTTCTTTGGTGGCCTTGGTGAGTGGCAGTAGAATACTTGGCCCCTTTTGAAGACGTTGATGGATTGTTGGCTAATGATCACAGTTTGAGGTTTCCAGGAGCTTATAGACTACTGCTAAGAACCCGCAGTGTCTTGCACTCCAAACTCTCCCCTCTGTGAGCCACAGCTTTCAGATTATGTTGTGATTTGTTTCCATCCCCCACTAAAGTATGACCTTACCGTTTCTACCCGTGCTTCGCAATTATGTAGGCAGCATTTCCACTACTTGCTTTCTGGGGCTTATCCAGTGCCAAGGCCCAGGGTTTCACTTCTCCCACAGTCGCCTCGGAGGCCGCTGCAAGTGTACACCACTTTCACTTTCCCCATGGCCAGCAAAAAGTATCTTACATATAAGTGTGTTTCATCTTGAGTAGGAGCAGTGAGGATAGGCTGTAGTGTTCAAGACTTCTGTAGATAAAGGTTTGGTGCCTTTGGAGCCTTCTCTACGCACGTCTATGCAGCCATCTTGTCAGGCCACAACCCCTTCCATACCTTCTCTAACTATAACTATCTAACTGCTAGGAAACACTCTTAATGTACTATTAAAAGTATATGGAATGTTTGCGTTTTTAAAATTTAACATTTTTATTGCAAAACTATGCTTATCACATTTTGGCAGCAGCATGTTTCCTTTTTTTATTCATGTGGAGTTGCTTGCATTAAAGAATATATATAAAAATCAAAGCATCACACCCTCTCATCTTTACCACACCTATTGACTTTGCAATTGCTTCATACTTACATTTGTTTGCAATTGTTTTTCTTCTCTAAGAAAGATAACTTAAATTAATTATTGTACATGACATGTAAATCTTTCTTTGAGAACACACGCACTAGCCAACCCAAGAGGGAGTTAAGTCACATTTAGGAGGAAAGTAATGTTTGCTGGTGCAGGTGAAGGTCTGTCCATAATCACAAACATAGTTTAATTAATTGCCTTTGCTAACCTCTTATGTTTCATAGTTTTTGCTCTTGTTCCATAGAGTAGAATGTGGTTTTCCTTTCTTGCCATTTAGGTCTATTGCCAGTCGCATGCACTGCAACCTTGCTCTATCACTGTCCATTGAGATAGGTTATGGCATGTGGGATGTGAGGCTGTATAAAGATGGAAGGTGCTGGGATACACCTAAAAAATAATTTCTGGAGCAAATGGTGCCTAAGAAAGGGATAGATCTTTCAAATATAGGGCTAAATGATGGACAATTTACAGGCTAACTACATTCAGATATATGACAGGACTTTTTGTGCTGACTTTAATCCTGACCAGAAGAAAGCTTTAGACAATCATGGTCCTAGGTCCTCAATTGCTTATCTGAGAATGCTGAGAAGCTCATATCAGGCTTCTTTCAATTTGTGTGTCTGCTTATCTATTGCTTCTTAGGACTTTCTGGTTATGAAAGAGCGATGTAACATGCCTTCTCTTTAATTATGCGCCTCCTATTCTTTTCCAGTATGACTAATAGACACTGAAGGAAATCATACACATCGCTGCCTGCTAAACCCCATCATGAGTAGTAATGCAGAACCAACCACCGCTATATTGAATGTGGCCTAACGGCTAGGGCAGTCGATCTCGGAGCTGGGGAACCGGGTTTGAGTCTCGAAAGGGACACTCAACATTCTGGGATTCTGGGAAAATCACTTAGGGCCAGATGTATCAAGCATTTTCCCATTCGCAAACAGGCCAATTTGGGAAAAAACCTTTTTGGATGTATCATCTCAAAAGGCATTCGCAAAATAGGGAATCACAATTTTTGCGATGACCTGTTTTGGGAATACATTTAAGGAATCGCAATTTGCGATTCCTTAAATGCAATGCAGGAGGCAAAAAAAATGCGACCTGGCTTTAAGGAATTGTAAATTACCACCAACTTCAAGTTGGTGGTAATTTGTGAATTCCCCAAAAATGCACTTTTTAAGCATTTTTCCAGGTGCCCTTATGTATGTGTGCCACATGTGCACACATGCATATGTTATGTTATGTTATTATTGTCTTGTATAGCGCACGGCTACTCAAGAGAGTGTCCCGGCGCTTTATTGCAGACCTGTATCAGAACATAACGGAAAAAAGCAGAAAGGTGGGAAAATCCCTAACTAACCATTAAATCAGATATCTACAAAGTAAAAAGCCAGGTTTTAAGGCCCTTCCTGAACGCAAGTAGATTGGAGGTACTACGCAGTGTCACTGGCAAAGTATTCCAGAGTTGCGGAGCCAGCAGTCTGAAAGATCGACCTCCTATACGTGCCCTTTTTATACGAGGGACCACGGCAAGAAACAGAGACCCCCACCTCAGGGGCCTAGCAGGATGGTAAAAAGCTAGCCTTTTTTGTAGATATTTTGCTCCTGAAGCATGTAGAGCTTTATGGGCCAAGATCAGGGCCTTAAAAACTATCCGCTTCCGGATGGGGAGCCAATGGAGTGACTGCAGGAGGCCCGAGACTCTAGCACGCCCGGGTAATCCAAAAATGGCCCGCGCTGCCGAATTCTGGACCACCTGCAGTCGTTGCAGCAGATACTCCGGCAGGCCGAGATAGAGGATATTCGAATAATCCATTCTCGAGCCGATTATAGCCTGAGCCGTTATCTTCCTGTGATCCTCTGATAGCATGGGAAGAAACTTACGGAGCATTCGGAGAAGACCAAAACAGGTGCCAGTAAGACCAAGAATCTGGGATCGCAATGTCAGGCCATTATCGATCTTAATCCCCAGGTTCTTGGCTAACTGGGAGGAGCCTGCAGGAGGAAACATATTCGCAGGCCACCATTCCTGCCAGTCTGGATCGATCTGCAACTGAAGAAAAGTACCTCCGATTTATCCGGAGTTGCACTTGGGGCTGTTAAGCTGGAACCAATTAAAAACAGCCCCAAGGCAACCCCGGATACTCTCTCCATCAAAATCCGCTCCTTCCCCGCAAGTAAAGAGGAGCTGGGTATCATCAGCATAGGAAACGATCTGGGCCCCGAAAGACTCCACCGGTGCCGCCAGAGGGGTCATAAAGATGTTAAAAAGAGTCGGGCTCAGAACTGAGCCCTGAGGGACTCCGACACCCAATGACTGGATTTCGGCGGAGCTGGAGGAGGCCCAGACCGTTTGTCGACGGCCACCCAAAAATGATCGAAACCAGCTGAGCACCGTCCCCCTCAGACCAATCTCATAAAGTCTGGCGAGGAGACCCTCATGGGGGACGGTGTCAAAGGCCGCCCACAGATCGAGCATCACAAGCATCGCTTTGCCTCCTGAATCCAGCACCTCCTTAACTGCCTCGGAGACTTCCAAAAGCGCTCTTTCGGTGCTCAAGTTGGTGCGGAAGCCGGTTTGAGTGGAGTGCAAAAGATCATGGGATTCCAGATAACCGGAGAGCACCTTGTGCACATACTTCTCCAAAATCTTGGCAAATGCGGGCAGAAGCGAGATAGGCCTGTAATTAGCCAATATCTCCAAATCCAGGCCGGGCTTTTTAAGCAAAGGAATGATCATCGCTCGCTTCCAGGCCAGAGGGACTACACCCTCACTGAGAGAGCGGTTCAGAAGAGGATTCACAATAGGATTAATGACTTCAGCCATTTTAGCCAAAAATTTGGCAGGGCATGCGTCGATAGGTGATCCTGATTTAAGGCAGGCCATCAGGTCCAGAGACGATGAAGCTGAAAGGGATGGAAAATCTGCCAAAATCGGGTCTGCCCTAGCTGTTAAAACAGAGACACCCTCTGAATAGTAAGAGGCTTCAGGCCCCTTCAAAGGAAAAGAGTCCTGAATCAGCTTGATCTTGGAGGTAAAGAAACTCGCGAGGGCACTCACCCATGCCTCCGAGGGGGGTACCTGAGTCGATGAAGCACGAGGGGCCATGAATTCCCTCACGATGACAAATACCTCCTTACATGAATTGGAGGCAGTCTCAATTTTCCATGAGAAATAACCTCTTTTCTCAGAGAGAATGTCGCGATGGTATGCTTTGACAGAGGCTCTGTAGGTGAGTTTAGCCGCCGGATCGTATTGCGAACGCCACGCTCTCTCTGCCACCTTGCACTGCCGTCGTGAGGCCACCAATGCTTCGGTAAACCAGATGGCGGACGCCCGTTTTACAGTATTGTGAGGAGACCTCACCGGGGCAAGATCATCCAACCTCTCCGTAAGCCACAATTGCAACAGCTCTGAATCCCTTTCTAGGTCCCCTGACAAGAGACAAGAGTGTGCCAGACATGCCTGTGCCAGCAGTTCTGGAGTCACCCGATGGGATGCCCTCGATCCTTGGCAAAGCTACCTGGGAGGAACACTAGATGGTTTTCTTGCCTCCGACACATAGTACTTGACCAACCTGTGATCCGACCATAGCACCTGTAAAGGTACTGACATCTCTATAGAAGTCGTCGAGAAGACCAGATCCAGGATATGGCCCTTTTCATGCGTCGGTCCGCAATGATATAGAGAAAGGCTGAGAGGAGCCGTCACATCCATCATTTTGATCATGTCTACATCCTTGTCATCATCCATATGGATATTAAAATCGCCTGCCAATATGCAGTGCTCAGATCTGAGTATCAGTGTCGAAAGTATCGACTGGAGCTCTTCAAAGAAGGTGCCTGTTGGCCCCAGGGGCCTATAGACAAGAAGTCCTTTAAAAGATTGGTGCGGTGATAATACTATGGAGAAAGCAAGGGATTCGCATCCCATAATAGCCTCCATAGGAATCGTGGTACAGGTGGCTCGTTTATTTACCACAAGGGCAACACCCCCCCCCTCGCCCTTTCAGTCTATCTTGCCTAAGGATATTATAATCAGGGGGGATAGCTACAGCAATATCGGGGTTAGAAAGCTCCCCTAGCCACGTCTCAGTCAGCATCAGGCACAGAGGCTTTTCTGTTACCAGAAGATCATAAATATCTAGAGCATGCCGGCTGAGAGATCTGGTATTCTAGGGGTGCATTTGGCACCCTTGAAATTGCATGCGCAATTTCCGAGTACCTATTGGGTATTCGCAAATTGCTCATGCAATTACCATTCATTCTTACATAGGCCCATAGGAATGAGTGGGAAGCCATTCCTTATTTGCGATTCTCAATTTGCGAGTAGCAAATAAGGAATGCATAGGCATCGCAATTTTATTTGCAAAACCTACATACATTGCATTTTGCGAGTCTATAATAGCGAATTGCTAAAATTCGCTATTATAGACTCGCAAAATGGAATCTTGATACATCTGGCCCTTAATCTCCCCATGCCTAACACAAATTAATGTGTCCGTCTGTAAGGTAACTAGTGCTCATGTAAAGCACTCTGATACCTTCGGGTCTAGCCGCGCTATATAAAACTCTGTCAAAAAACAGACTCCTCGTTTATCTTAACGAATGCTCTAGCCTGGTGTAGCACCTCCGTATGCACATGCTTTAAAGTAGCATCCTCTGGGCAACACCATCATTTGCAATTGCTAAAGGACGTCCATGAATGCAAACAACATATACAGAACAATCAATCACTTCGTGAATCTTAAAGAAGTCAATGTGCATGTGAGGGAACCAAGACCCTCACAGTTCATCACACCCTAGGCCTGTGGGGGCACAACTGAGGAAATATAGAGATCTGGAAATAGAGGCACGCATGGGAGACAATGGATTCAGCTTGCACCGAACAAACACACTCAATAGCTGTATTAGCCTAGATTCTTGAGAAATACGTTCAATGTTGGAAATCCCTCACCATCATTCTCTGCTCCAGCTGGGCGCTTGTCCATGTTCATCAGTATCCAGGAGCACAGCTTGATATATTATACAGAGAAGGCAAATAGCCCAGGTATTACAAAGGCGACCCTGACAAGGCCATGCTGGGCAGAGTATGCTTCCAAAACACGTTTTTGATTAATTTCCACTTGGAAAATTATGCCGACCCCGACACAGCCAGCCTATCGGACCTTATAAACAGTGTAGACATGAAGCAACGAGTCAAGGGGACTACACAGAAGCCTGGGCGCACATTAGACGGGTTTTTCATCAATAACACACAGCTGGAGTATATATAACTGCTCCCAGTGGTCTGGGCAGACCACAAGGCTGTGTTGTTTAGATTGACCCTACCACACAGGGACTTGAAGAAATGAACAATGAAGCCCATGTGCATTTTTTCTTCTGGTTATCCATCTTTTTTCTAAAGTATGGCACACTTATTTTATACTGATGTAATATGTATACTGAAATTGTATTTCCTTTGCTGAGTTTTTGCCTTTTCTCCTTTCTTCCTCTCCCCTCCTTTCTTTCTTTCCCTCTCCCTCTTTTTCTCTTTCTCGTTTTTCCCTTTCTTATATCTTATATTGCTTGCTTATGGTGTTTCATATCAAATTTGTTATTTCTTGTTCTTGCTGCATTCTTGTACCCAATAAAAAATTTTCTTTAAACTTAAAAATAAAGTTGACGCTATCTTTTCCATGCTGTCAGGCCCCAATACTAAGATTAGACCTAAGGCGGAAACAGACTCTAATCCGACTCCCCGCGTCCTCGCCCAATTTGACAATTTTGTCCCAGTGAAGTTCACAGATATTTCAAAAATAATCATGCTGGCTAAATCGGGCTCACTATCCGACCCATGCCCACTGTCCATACTTAAATTAGAGGTGGAACCAGTCGCACTCACTCTAACATCTATTATCAATGCGATGTTTGAGGAAGGCTATTTTCCCAAGATATGGAAAAGAGCATCTATAATGCTCCTGCTGAAGAAATCTAATTTAGATGCCAAGGACTCCAACAATTTCAGACCAATCTCCAGGCTTCCTCTACAGGCTGCTAGAAGTCGGAGTGAAGGGGACAGCTTGGAAGCTGCTCAAATCATTCCTTTCCGACCGGGTTCAAACTGTGTCCCTTGGGGAGTTCACAGCAAAACCCTTCACGTTACCTTGTGGAGTACCACAGGGATCCTCCATAAGTCCGACTCTATTTAATGTATCTGTCTCTCAACTTCCGTCCCTGATCCAATTGCTGGGTTTCGAGTTCACCTCTTACGCAGACGACACCCAAATTGTAGTGTCACTGCTACCTGACATGGTACAAGATACGGCCACTCACTTTCAAGACTGCCTAACAGCTGTAGGAGGCTGGATGACCCAAAACGGCCTCAAGCTTAATTCCAGTAAGTGGGAGGTGGTTTTGTTTGGTAACCATCCGAATTTTTGGTCACCGGATTGGAGGCCGGAAAAAATGGGCTCCCTTCCTAAACTTATTAGGAAAGTTAAGAACTTGGGAGTTTACATTAACAATAAACTCAGTCTGAAGGACCAGATCAACGCAGTGGTCTCAATAACATCCTTCACTTTAAGATCCTGTAAAAAAATCATGCCTCTCCTTCCCACAGATAGCCAAAAAACTGTCTTCAAGGCCTTAGTCATGTCCAATTTAGACTACTGTAACAGCTTATTCTTAAACATCAAGGAAGGGCTCATGAAAAGACTTCAGCTACTGCAGAATGCGGCAGCCAGAATGATCACTAAAACACCCAAACATGCTTCAATATCAGCAGAGATAAAAAAGCTTCACTGGCTGCCTGTAAAGAAACACATTTGCTTATAGGCCCTGTGTGTGGTCCATAAATCCCTTCATGTATATGGACCCCTGCACCTTAGACTGAACTTCCAATGGTTTGTTCCTAGGAGAACGCTGCACTCATCAGAAGCCAAACAGGTATCAGTGCCCTTGGTAAGGAAAGCCAACTGGGGAGGTAGACGTTTTGTGGCCGGAGGCACTAAGGCATGGAATGACTTACCATTTCAGCTGAGAGGTATAACTAATCACCTTGATTTCAAAAAGGCCCTGAAGACGTGTGTTTTCCAGTCCAGTTAAACAGCTTCACCCTTGCTTAGGCCTCTGCAGGACATCTGATTTCAGTGCCACGACACCCAAGGGTAACAGCACGCTTTACAAATAGCATTCAATCAATCAATCAATCAATCAATCAGGGGTTGGTGAAGCGCGCTGCTCACCTGTGAGGGTCTCAAGGGGCTAGGGGGGGGGGGGGAAAGGTAGGGAAAAGGTAGGGCAGCTCCGGTCAGTTGAAAAGCCAGGTCTTGAGAGCCCGTCTGAAGGTGTGCAGGGTTGGTGAGCGTCTCATTTCTACATGCTGTGGCTGCCGTGTAGGAAAAGGCTCTCCCTCCAGATCTGCTTTGGCGGAAGCGGGGGACCTCTGCCAGGGCGAGGTCGGCTGAATGGAGGTTCCTTTTGGGTGGGTGGAAGCTCATTCTGTTGTTGAGGTATTTGGGTCTGATGTTGTTGAGTGATTTGTAGGCGTGCGTGAGTAGTTTATAGGTGACCCTCTTCTTGACAGGGAGCCAGTGGAGTTCTCGCAAGTGTGGGGTCATGTGTTTGTGGCACGGTACCCTAAGATGAGCCTGGCGGCCTTGTTCTGGATGGTTTGGAGTTTGCATAGTAGGGATTTGTTGATTCCTGCATAGAGGGCGTTGCCATAGTCGAGCCTGCTGGTGATGAGTGTGTGGGTGACGATCTTTCTGCCGTCCGGCAGGATCCACTTGAAAATCTTACATAGGATCCGGAGGCAGTTGAAACAGGTGGAGGCGATAACGTTGATTTGGCGGTTCATGGAAAGGGATGAGTCCAGGATTATGCTGAGGTTCCGAGCGTGGTCCGTTTGGGTGAGTGGGGGTCTGAGAGCGGGAGGCCACCATGAGTCGCTCCAGGCCGAGGGGCGGGGTCTAAAGATGAGAACCTCAGTCTTTTCGGAGTTGAGTTTGAGGCAGCTGTCTTTCATCCAGGTGGCCACGTTCCTCATTCCTTCCTGGAACCTGAGTCTGGTGTCATCTGGGTTGGTGGTGAGGGAGAGGATGAGCTGGGTGTCGTCAACATAGGACACGATGCTGAGTCCGTGCTGTCTGACGATGGCGGCGATCGGGCCATGTAGATGTTGAATAGAGTAGGGCTCAGAGAGGATACTTGGGAAACTCCGCAGATGATGTCGGTGGGTTCGGAGAGAAAGGGGGGGGGGAGTCTGACTCTCTGTGTTCGGTTGGAGAGGAAGGAGCGGATCCAGTTGAGGGCGTTTCCATGAATTCCTGCGTTATGGAGCCTGGTGGTTAGAGTGCGGTGTGAGACGGTGTCGAAAGCTGCAGAGAGGTACAGGAGGATGAGGGCTGGGGTATGGCCCTGGTCGAGCAGCATACGGATGTCGTCGGTGGCGGTGATCAGGGCTGTCTCGATGCTGTGGTTGCTGCGGAAGCCGAATTGGGATGGGTCCAGGATGATGTGAGGGGGGCAGGGGTCCGTGGGGACTCCTGTGTGAGTTTTCTTCATGGTGGTGGCAATAAGTTCGATGGACGCAGGGGACCAGGTAGTGATGGTGGCCATAGGGGTGAAAGCATTCGTTGATTCATTGAAGTTGTCATAGAGGGTTATGATCTTCTGTTGGAAGAAGGTGTTGAGCTTGTCGCAGAGATCTTGGGAGGGTGTGATGTCAAAGGCTTCACAAGAGGGTTTGGTGAAATGCTTCATGACATTGAAGAGTTTGCTACTGTTGACTGCGTTGGTGTTGATTTTTCCCTGACGAAGGTTCTTTTGGTGTCTTTTATCAGCTGCTGGTAATTCTTCATGGCGATCTTGTGATCGGTGTGGGCTTCCGTGGTCTTCTGGTTCCTCCATGTTTTCTCGAGGTGCCTGCAGGCGCTGATCCAGCGGCCTATAGAAAATATATCATAAACAACGCTACCCAACTTCATAACCTATAAACAAAATTCTATACTAATTTATGGACCCATTTATAAACATGACATATTTTGGGCCTACTGAATCAGGTGGTCAGATTAAACCTATATACACATTATTTACAAACTATATACAATGATATACATCTGCGGAAGGAATATTGTCATTAGAACAAATCCTAACCATTTAAACGACCACCATTGGCGATGGGATCTAGCTAATAGTAACCTACAATTCTGAATAACCAAGACCAGCTTGTTTGTCAAAAGTAAGATTTTATTTACTAAATTATGGTATTTCAAATTGTAAATTTATTATTGTAATTTTATTAGCATTAAAGTAAGCATGTTTAAAAGTTTCAAGATAAAAATACAGTTTGAGTAAGAAATTCAAAGTTTAAGTAAGATTTTAACAGTTTAGCATTTCTAAAGCCTAAGTCCCTAGCTAAGCTAAATAAATGGAAATTAAAGTAAAGTTCTTTGAGGATTCTTACGTGCTCCACGCAAAGTCCAGCAGCACTTCACCCTCATCGGAAAGTCAGAAAGCAGCAGCCAGCCCATCCCTAAGGGCATGACTTTTTATACCTTTCTATGCTAACTAAACTAAGCGAAGGAAAGTTTTCAAAGATCCTCGAAGTCCCATTGGTTGAGAGTGACAAGTGACATGTCACCCATATTTCAAAAGTTCCATTAGGTCACGTTTCTTAAAGACCATTGTCTTTTCCGAATGCAACCAGGAGCTTCCTTGGTTTGCAACAAATGTAAATCAATGTTCTCACAGTGTTCATTTTATTTCCGCGGGTGCCAAGTTAGAGCTGACAAAATTGTTTTTTATCACTGACTTCCGACCTTGGCCACGTCCGACAAAATGTTGACAGCATGTCAGATTTGCTTAGTGAATGCAGCTTTGACGAACACTTTTTTCAGAATGGGCTTCTCGTGAGTTGTGCAGAAGTAAAATTCAGCTTTAGTAAACTCGAGCAAACTAGGCCCAAAAGTAGACAACTTATGCTTTCTAGTAATAAACAAAAACAAGAAAAGTATTAATTAAAGAAATAATGTTGATTCTGTATCCACCCTAGGTTTACTAATTAATTAACCCTCCCGATTAGTCTAATGTTACCTAGCAAATGCAAACATATAAAGCAGCGTTTATATCTACCAGTCTTCATTAATCCATGAAACTTATATGCACCTAGAATAGTAGAAATGACATCACATAGACAAGGAAAAGCAAAATAAGCACATGCCTCTTTTAGATTTGCAGCAGTTAGTAATGACAAAAACGAAAACAACAAATTATTTTTATTATTTTGCACGAACAAAAAGATGCAACATTTATGCACGTTTATGAGCACACATGTTAGTCCCCCCATGTGTAAAGTTTAATCTAGGTTGTATTAACACGATACATCACAAATTATTAATATTATTATTCATGTTATGGAAATGTGACTTTACGAGTTTAAACAAAATTTTGTTTTCTATCTCGCTCCATCAACTCCCTCATCTGGTGATTAACAAATCACCACACCAACACCCAAAATTTTGGTAATTTAAATTTCCGAGAAATTGATTCAAATTCATTTGTATCAGTAATCCTAAAAATCTGTTTCTGCATAATCTTTGGAATTAGCATAACGCTCTCTATGTAACTCCTGTAATTCAATCTCCCTTTCTTCTTCTTTTCTAAGTTTATAGATTCTTTTCTTTTCTTTCAACTGCTTCTTTCTTTTATGCAACAAACAACCTATTTTTGTCAAAATAAAAATGAATACTATTATAATCAAAGGTGCCAAAATCTTACCAAGAATTGAACTACCAATTTCATGAAACCAATTTTTAATAGCTTGGAATCTTTTTGAAAGTTTCCCTGTAAAATCATCTTCTTCTAAAGGAATTATCTCAGAATGCATTTGTGTAATGTTTTTAATGTACATCTCAATATTCTTACTTTCATCAGGTATATATGTACAACAATGTTGTACATGTAAAATGCCACAGACTCCTCCCTCCTTTGCTAGGAGTATGTCTAAAGCAAGGCGATCTTGAATTACCATAGATCTTATTGCAACTACTTCAACATTCACTAATTGGAATCCATCAGCTGTGTCTGTTGACAATCTGTCAACAATTGTGGACAATTTTCTAATTCTCCCTGCGTTTAGGGTTATACCAACAAAAGGTATTACTGCTTGAAAAATATCTCCCAGAACTTCTGTAAAAGTTTCTCTTTTGACTCTATTTACATAATTATGAATTTTAAACAATCCGTCTGAATCTCTATCAACATGAAACACTTTAGGAAAAACAATTCCCACATAACAAGTTCCATACCAATGGTCTGGAAGGTTGTAGTAGGCTTTGTCACCACAAACAAAATAAATCCCAGGGAAGATTGGATCTTTTCCACCTTTGAATCCCCAACCTCCCAAAATCTGATAAGTATCTTCACAGTTACTTGCACCTACAAAATAATTATCAAAAAGTGTATTATCTCTTCTAATGCAAAGCTTTCCACTAATTGGTTTATCTATGTGAATTGCAACATTTTCAAGCATTTTGCCATTTAATTTCTCATCCTCTTTTTGCCAGAATTTTGACTTAGTCTGCTTGACTAATTCATTTCTTTTGTAAATTGCTCTTCTCTCTTCAACCATATTCAAAAATTTCTTTCCCTCAGCACTCAATTTGCAGGTTAGATTATTCTTATAAGCATACTCGTAAGTAAGTTCGTTAGTAACAAGGAAAAATTCTCTCATTTGTTTTGCTTTCTTGTGCTTATTTAAAACACCATCAATCTTTATATTCGCAAAAATCTCGTCAAAATCTGAATAGTAATATTCTAAGCGTCCAGTTTGATAAAATAAGCTAGTTAACACACTACATGTTACACCATATGTGAGAGGAAGCATATTGTATGTCACTCCCTCAGAAACAGAAGCAGGTAACTTGACGCAGACATAGCAATCTTTTGCATCCATTACCTTGACATATTCACTCAAAAGCTTTGTGAATGTATTACTTGAAAAATCACTAATAGATTTATCTTGATGAAAGTTAGGTTGATGATCAATAGCTTTAGCAGATGCACTATGTTTAGTTTGACTAACTAAAGCTTTGCTTGTCATGTTGACTTTGTGTAATTCTCTATTCATCTCTAATGGGATGATCACAGCTAAAACTAACCAGAGCAGAATTAAAATGAGCAGACACACCAGAGTCATCTTACAGCATCTCTTAAAAACAGAACACTTTGAAGTGCTCTCCTTAACATAAGGCATTTTTGGTTAGTTTTAGTTTTGTCACAAAATTAAAAACAAAATTAATTTTAAAATTTCTAAGACTTAAACTATTTATACCCCCCTTTTAAAATAATTTTATTTTTAAAACCCTAAACAAGTTTTCTTCGACCTTATGTCATACATAAGATTTCTTCAACTAAACAGTTTTTCTTCGACCTTATGTCAACTAACAAAATTTCTTCAGCCTTTTGCCAAATTAAAATTTCTGTACTTCAATCATTGTCACTAATTTCTTCTATTTCGTTTTCTTCTTCACTACTACCATAAATGTCAATAACGGGTGGAATTACTAAATAAGTCCACTCAGGAGATTTGTATTTCTGGTTTGGTCTCACTATTCTTTTTCCTTTTCTCGACACCACTTCAATTTTCCTTCCAACTCCCACTTCCTTTCCAGGACTCTTTTGACTACTGATTTCTTCAACTTGCTCTTTAGGTTTCTTGATCAACCTAACTCTCAATCTTCCACCAGGCCAGTAGTCTGCTTTTCTCACGTATTTCTTCTTTGGTTCAGAAGCATTTGATTCTGACTTCCAAGCCCTTTTCTTTCTGTTTTCACTTGCACCATCCACGTCACTTTCTTCAGTTTCGTAGTCGGAAATTTCAATTGACTCAGGAACTTCTCTATTCGGCAGTTTTACTCCTTCAGGAACACTTCTCTGATTTCCAATACTGGTACTTGGTAATTCGTCTTCTTCTTCTTCTTCAATTACCTCCAACTTCCCAGATTTTGGATTTCTGTTCCTTACTTCAGAGCTTGTTTTCTGCTTTTCGATACTCTCCTGATCTGAAACTTCTTTTTGTTTCGCTTCTCTGTCTTTAATAAAAACAACTGAATCCTCTGTTATCTTTCCTTTTAACAGATTCTCTTCACCTTCAGAATCGATTTCAATAATTTCCAAGTCTTTTCTTGTTGAATTTTCATTCACAGATACAGGTTCCAGATGTCGACCTTCTTGTCGATCTTCAAGATCTGGATTTATTTCATCTTCTGCTTCAGAATCAGAATCATCTGTAGTATCACTTTCAACATCAGAACTTTCAGGAGTTGGTACTGGAATAGTATGACTAGGATGAATCCAACGTTTCAATCCTTTGCATTTTACAGCATTAGTAGTGATCAAAATTATTTGCCTAGGCTTCTGCCATCTAGGAGCCAGACAATTTCTTCTCCGATGTACTTTCGTTCTGACCCAGTCACCAGGTCTCAGGTCATGTGTCAAAACTTTTTCATTTGATTGTGCTTCAGTTCCCACCTGATTAGACACAGAAGTCACTATATCAGATAACCTTTTACAGTAATCCAAAATAGCACTGTCATTTATGCTCAACAGTTTACCTACAGGTACAAAAGCTTGCCTCATAACTCTTCCCATTAAAATTTCATGAGGACTCAAACCTGTCTTTTTATCTGGTGTACTTCTTAATGACATCAAAACAAGTGGAAGAGCATCTGTCCACTTAACACCTGTTTCAAGACACATTTTTCCAATTCTGTTTTTAATTGTTCCATTAATCTGTTCAACTACCCCAGATGCTTCTGGTCTGTATGCACGGTGTATTTTCTGCTCAATGCTCAAAGCTTCACAAATTAATTTCATTAGTTTGTTATCGAAATGGCTTCCTCCATCACTCTCAATAGTGACTGGAAAACCGTACCTTGGGATAATTTCTCTGAGCAGTAGTTTTGCTACTGTAATTGAATCACAATGTCTTGTAGGAAATGCTTCTACCCATCTTGAAAATAAACAAACGATTACAAGTACATATTTTAAGCAATTGTGTAAGGGCATTTCAATGAAATCCATCTGTAACCTGGTAAAAGGACCACCCTCTCGACCAATTATTCCTGTCCCCACCAATGATTTTCTGTTTGGATTCATTTGTTGGCAAGATAAACACCTTTGACAAAAAGATTCTGCAATTGTTCTGAATTTAGTATTGAACCAAGTTTCTCTGAAAAGTCTAATCATAGAATCTCTTCCAAGATGTGCTGGACCATGATATAATCTGGCCATATCTGCAATTAAACAATTTGGTAAGACTATTCTGCCATCTTTGTAAACCCACACTCCATCTTCTTCACGTGGGGTACAATCTGATCTTAACCACAGATTTTTTTCCTCATCATCTGCTTCATTTTGTAATTCTCTAATCTCATTCCATGTTTCTACAACTGTTGTTAGCATTAATGAATTTGAATCAGTTTCTTTACTCCTTTCCCGATTGTATGAATAACCTTTTCTTGTGCAGTATTTTGCCGTTTCATCTGCAAATGCATTGCCTTTTGAGATATAATCAACTCCTTTAGTGTGCGCTGCACACTTGACAATTGCGATTTCTTTCGGCAATTGTATTGCTTCAATTAATCTCCTTATGAAAATTGCATTTTTAATTGGAGATCCTGCTGATGTCATATAGCCTCTCTGAGACCAGAGTTGTCCATAATCATGTACAACTCCATACCCATATTGACTATCAGTAATGATGGTAACTCTTATATCTTTTGATACTTCACAAGCACGAATTAAAGCAATTAATTCAGCCACTTGTGCTGAACGAACTCCTTCAAGACATGATGCTTCTTCAACTTCTTTAACTGTACAGACTGAGTATGAGGCTTTCAAGACACCTCCTTCTGATCTCAAACATGAGCCATCTACAAAGTAGACAAAATCTGATTCAGATAGAGGTCTATCTTTGATATCATGTCTTGGTTTCGTGCAGAATTCCATAACATCTAAACATTCATGTTCTGTTTCGATGTTATCAATGATTTCAGAATCAGGCAGTAATGTAGAAGGATTCAGATTCAAACATCTTGAAATTGAAACATTATCTGCTCCTAGTATGATTTTCTCATACTTTGTCAATCTGCTGCTTGTCAGATGCTGAGTTTTACCTCTTGTCAGCAATATTTCAACTGAATGAGGCACAAAAACTTTTACAGGAAATCCCATGATGATTCCTTCACTCTGTTCAAGACTAACACTTGTAGCTGCAACTGCTTTCAAGCAACCTGGTAATGCTTTTGCAATGGGATCAAGAACTGCAGAGAAGTATGCAATAGGTTTCTTTAAATTCCCATGTCTCTGAATTAACACAGACAATGCACATCCTTCTCTCTCGCTGCAATACAGTTCAAAATCTTTCTCGTAATTTGGCATACCTAAAGCAGGAGCTTGGCATAAGCTCTTTTTCAAATTCTCAAAAGATTCCATCTCAATTTCATTGAGAATAATTGGATCTTTTACATCAGACTTTGTTAGTCTCTGTATTGGTTTTGCAATTACTGAAAATCCACTTATCCATTGTCGACAGTAACCAACCATTCCTAAGAACATTCTGACCTGTCTTTGTGTCTTTGGAGGTTGCATTGCTTGAATCATTTTAATTCTCTCAACTGTTACTTGCCTTTTTCCTTTTGCAATCCTGTGACCAAGGTATTTTACTTCTTGTTTGCAAAATTGTAATTTTGCTGGAGACACTTTATGTCCCTCTTCTGCAAGGCGATTTAACAGTATTATTGTGTCTGTCACACAATTTTCTCTTGTCTTTGCAGCTATCAACAAATCGTCAATATACTGCACTAACGTAGACCTACCTGGTAAGTCCAAGTTTTCCAAAGATCTTTTTAACAACTCATTAAAGATTGAAGGACTTTCTGTATAGCCCTGTGGGATTCTTGACCATCCGAGGGTCTTACCTTGGAATCTGAAAGCAAAGATTTCATAACTGTCTGGATGTAAGGGAACAGTAAAGAATGCATTGCAAAGGTCAATGACAGTGTACCATTCAGCATCATGTGGAATCTGGTACAGAATTACTGCTGGATTTGGAACCACAGGACAACATGGAACAACGATTTGATTAACCTTTCTCAAATCTTGTACGATTCTAAATGCTCCATTTGACTTTTTAACTCCCATAATTGGTGAATTACAAGGACTACTCTCCATTTCTTTTAATACACCTTGTTTGATTAATTTTTCAATTATAGGTGTAATACCTTCAATTGTTTCTGCTTTCATTTTATACTGTGGAATGTTAGGAAATTCTATTCCTTGTTTTAATGTAATTTTTACTGGATCTACGTTTTTCATCAGACCCATCTCGTTCCCAGTAAAATCCCATATATCAGATTTCACTGTTTCCTTGAGCTCTTCAGGCAAATCTTTCTCTTCAAATGCAGGAAACAATTTTGTTTCTTCTGCTTCCATCATCATCATTGTCATTCTGTATAAACCATCTTCCTCCATTGTTTGTAACTCAACTCCATCAGGAGAACAATATATTCTGCAATTCATTTTACATAGAATATCTCTGCCTAGTAAATTTACTGGACTACTATTACAAACCACAAATCTGTGTTTGTCTCTATAATTTCCAATTTCAACTGGAACTGGATCAGTTAAATCAGTTTTAATTTGTTGATTGCTTACTCCAACAACTTGGATGGTATCCCCAGAGAGAGGTAGGTTTTCAATTTCCACTGATCTAACAGTAGAACGGGTAGCACCAGTGTCCACTAGAAAAGTGATGTCTACATCGTTAACTTTCCCGTTTACAAATGGACCGGACTGGTCAACCTCAAGAGTGGCTCCAACAACACACTCTTCCTCCTCTCTCGGGCACCGTCAGCAATAATCATCAGAATCACTGTCTTGGCTTTCTGTTAACAAAAATTGTTGTGAAGCATTTTGCATTTGCACCCTTTGTTGCTTTTGCTGTTTTTGCGGTCTTATTACCTGTTCATTTCCCTGAAATCCCACGTTTGGATTATATTTTTGAACTCCCCCACAATTCGGAAATGGTGGTTGTGGCAATTGATCCTGGCAATTATTCACCTGTTGCTGTTGCTGTCGCTGAATGTTTAACTTGTTTAACCCCTGTTGCATCTGTAGCTGTTGCTGCAGGTCAACACCATTCTGCATCTGTGGATTTAATAAGGGATTCTTTAAGTTTCTAGGAGGTTTAGGACACTCGTCTCTCCAATGTCCAATTTCGCCACAATTAAAACAAGGTAATCTTTGTTTCAACTCCTCAATCTTTGGGCTAAATTTTCTTGGAAAAATATTACCTTTAAGCTTTCCTTGTATCTGGTTCGTATTTCCAGTTTGAACAAAATTTGTGTTCTTATTACCCATGCTGGCAATTTGTTGCTCAGCTACTTTTACCTGAGCCCACATGGCTTTCTCCTTGAGCTTCTTTTGTCTCACCTCTAATTCATCGCTGCAATACTTAGCTTTTCTCAGAATATCATCCACAGAAAGTGATTGCCATCCTACAATGCTATTCCTGATCATGTCTGCAATTTCAGGTTTTAGTCCATAAACGAATATATAGATAAAATGACTCATGTCCTTTTCATCTAATTTTTCATAGCCACTGTATTGTTTAAAAATTAACAGTAACCTCTCATAAAAAGAATGAACTGATTCCTTTGTTTCCTGATTCGTCCTTTCTATTTTAACCCAATCAACTTCTTTGGGTGGAATTTTGTTTTTCATCCAAACGATCACTTTTTCGTAAAAATCCATTACAAGAGGATTTGGGGCACCTGTTTCTTTGATTCGTTCAGGTTCTGTTTTTGGCCAACTTATTGATATTTTACATTCTGTCCAAAGATCTGATGGTACGACAATGTCGAAAAATCCATCTAAATCAATCCACAGAACTTTTGACACTTTGATAAATCTATCCACTTGTCTATACCACTCTACCGGTTTCTCCCTCAATTTTGGAAAATCATTTGTAAATAGCAGTATGTCCTGTCTTGACCAAGGGACATGAACATATCCTCCACCTGCAATCTCTCTCATTGGAAATTGTTTTGACAATTTTTCCAATTTTTCATCTTCCTTCTTTTTCGTCCATTTTACTCTCCATTTATTGAGTTCTCCCAGCTTTTTGATATAAACAATCAAATCTTTTATATGCACTATTCTTCCCATTGAGTTCAAACTCTCAATGTCACTTTCCGAAAAGTCTAGTCTGTAATGTTTTGCAAAATTCTTTTGTTTACTCACATCGATTTCAAGTTCGGCTGCTAGATCTTCTAATTGATCATATTTATTTTTAGTTTTCCACTGTATACTTTTACAAATGAACAGTAGTTCATCATCTCGATAATAATTTAAACTATCTGGACCAATTGTTCCAATTATTAATTCTTCGATATTTGCTTTTAATTTAGCCACATCAAGTTTCGGAGTAGTTACCCTAACTTCAGGACTCCCTACATCTGAAATAGCACCCATTGGTGTTTTTGGAGATAAATCCTCATTAAAGGTTAAATCTGGCATTCTCGATCTCGAAGAGTTTATTTCGGATATGTCTGAGTAAAATTTTTCAGCAGCTTTTTGAATTTCTGCATTTAAAGGAATAGTTAACCCTGTTTTGTTTGATTCTCTTTGATCAAATACAGGCTGAACAGGACCAATCGTTACTGGAACTGTCACAGCTTCCATGCTTTTTGTCATTCGTTTAATTAATTCTTCTTTAGATTTAAAATATTCAGCAGAATCAACAGCCTCAACGTTTCTTGTTTCTCTTGCATAGTCTTTTGGAGCTTCTCTTGCTCTTGGAGTCATTGCAAAATGTCTACCTTCATTTCGAACATTATCAAATTCTGGTCTTCTTGGAGTTTCAATAATTTCACAATTATTTGGATAAAGTTTTGGAGTTTCATTAATTGGAGGTGCACTCGGTGAAGTTTCAGTAGAAACCACCGGAGTAGACCATGATCTAGGAGGTCTTAAAGGTTGATTCTTTCTAGCTGTAGTGTATATTTCTTCCATAACTGCATCTTCAGATTCGCTTTCTATAGATTTCCCAGCAGGAGTACCCATGACCATTTCCTGAATTAAATACAATCCTTCACTCATGTTTCCCTGCCTCCACATTCGCAATCTGTCTTCATGAGTTTCTCTTCTCCAAGGTGGAGTTTTAGTAGGTCTTTTGATTCCACTAGCTTCTCTTTGTAACTGATACATCTCATCTTCCCACTCAACTAAAGCTTCAAATTGAGTTGGTCTCGGTTTTGGAATAAGAGCGTTCATTTTCTCTCGTAAATTTCTCAAGACTTTTACATTAAATGAACCATCATCAGGCCAAGTTAAAATACCGTCGTTCTTAGTATAACGTTTCCAGCTATCAAACCATAAAACAGTATGATATCCATATTCACCTTCCATGTACGCTGCAGGTGTTTTATACTTATGAAGTAATTTACCACCTCGCGTTTCAATTTTCTTGTCGGGTGAAAATAAATTTTTACGTTTCTGAAATAATGTTGGCTTTTTCTCGACGTGTTTAAAATGATAACTCATTTTTAAAAGTTAAATTTAATTCGTAAAATCGTTCGTAAAATATTTCCGGGATGTTCCGCAAAGCAACCAATCCGTGCGCGAAACACACCAACAAGCCAATGACAGTTGAGCTACGTCAGTTTCCTGCTCAACGAATAAAAATGGAGTTTTTCTGAAGGACCAATCAGCTTACAGGTCGTCAGTGACTCAAGAGCCAATCAGAGTATAGCTTGTGACGTAGGTCACCCAATCCCAGTGCGGCTCTGTGACGTACACAGCAGCTGCGGTTTCTCGCTTCTCACTCCTAGCGCTTACCCCTCCTTCACAAAATCTTTTCACAGCGCCATTTTAAGGACACTTTTCAGTGTAAATTAATTCTTTAACAATGACAATAAGGACTCATCTGTTCGTTTCACTATTTAGGATAGTTTACATACATTCAAGTATCCACACTTCGGAATAGTCGGCGCTATTCACACTAAGGATAATTTTCAATCGTCGGTAGAGTAACTCTTACCCCACCCTTCTAACACGTAAAATTATGGACTCGGTTTCCTCTGAACGCACCGCGAAGTGACAGTTCTAAGAGTTCCACTTGAACATAAATTACAAATCAAATTCGCACTTTCACACGGAAAATTCCCTAATTTCAAACACACATGAAATCCGTACAGGGCTCTCACCTGTTTATAGAAATCATGCACCGTTAGCAAAATAACGACGTTATCCGTACAGGACTCTAACCTGTTTATAGATATAAAACATGTACCCCTACAGGACTCTAACCTGTTTATAGATAATCATGCACCGACGCTACTCTGCCCTTCATTCAAGCTCGGATATAACTAATACTTTTATCACAGTGAGTTTTATGGAAGGCGCTTTGTCCCTATTCTCATGCTGCTCTAATTTCTTAGAAAACCCTCACTTTACAAGATTCACACCTAGCCCTAACACTGTGCTGCACGGCGACAACACTATGGTACACGGCGATACCTCTTGTGATACTCGGCGATATCACTGCAAACAGAACAGATGACTTGCGTGACTAATTTCTCGCCACACAATCTATACCGGTATAGCTTACGGATAGCACGAAAAACAAACTCAACATGTGTTAAAACATCGATCCTATTTCTATACCATAACGCTTTAGTAAACCTTAGCAACCAACATATTACCTTGGTTACCCTTAGCAACCATCAATTTCTGCTACCAGAGAATTGATCCAGCGGCCTATAGAAAATATATCATAAACAACGCTACCCAACTTCATAACCTATAAACAAAATTCTATACTAATTTATGGACCCATTTATAAACATGACATATTTTGGGCCTACTGAATCAGGTGGTCAGATTAAACCTATATACACATTATTTACAAACTATATACAATTATATACATCTGCGGAAGGAATATTGTCATTAGAACAAATCCTAACCATTTAAACGACCACCATTGGCGATGGGATCTAGCTAATAGTAACCTACAATTCTGAATAACCAAGACCAGCTTGTTTGTCAAAAGTAAGATTTTATTTACTAAATTATGGTATTTCAAATTGTAAATTTATTATTGTAATTTTATTAGCATTAAAGTAAGCATGTTTAAAAGTTTCAAGATAAAAATACAGTTTGAGTAAGAAATTCAAAGTTTAAGTAAGATTTTAACAGTTTAGCATTTCTAAAGCCTAAGTCCCTAGCTAAGCTAAATAAATGGAAATTAAAGTAAAGTTCTTTGAGGATTCTTACGTGCTCCACGCAAAGTCCAGCAGCACTTCACCCTCATCGGAAAGTCAGAAAGCAGCAGCCAGCCCATGCCTAAGGGCATGACTTTTTATACCTTTCTATGCTAACTAAACTAAGCGAAGGAAAGTTTTCAAAGATCCTCGAAGTCCCATTGGTTGAGAGTGACAAGTTCCATTAGGTCACGTTTCTTAAAGACCATTGTCTTTTCCGAATGCAACCAGGAGCTTCCTTGGTTTGCAACAAATGTAAATCAATGTTCTCACAGTGTTCATTTTATTTCCGCGGGTGCCAAGTTAGAGCTGACAAAATTGTCTTTTATCACTGACTTCCAACCTTGGCCACGTCCGACAAAATGTTGACAGCATGTCAGATTTGCTTAGTGAATGCAGCTTTGACGAACACTTTTTTCAGAATGGGCTTCTCGTGAGTTGTGCAGAAGTAAAATTCAGCTTTAGTAAACTCGAGCAAACTAGGCCCAAAAGTAGACAACTTATGCTTTCTAGTAATAAACAAAAACAAGAAAAGTATTAATTAAAGAAATAATGTTGATTCTGTATCCACCCTAGGTTTACTAATTAATTAACCCTCCCGATTAGTCTAATGTTACCTAGCAAATGCAAACATATAAAGCAGCGTTTATATCTACCAGTCTTCATTAATCCATGAAACTTATATGCACCTAGAATAGTAGAAATGACATCACATAGACAAGGAAAAGCAAAATAAGCACATGCCTCTTTTAGATTTGCAGCAGTTAGTAATGACAAAAACGAAAACAACAAATTATTTTTATTATTTTGCACGAACAAAAAGATGCAACATTTATGCACGTTTATGAGCACACATGTTAGTCCCCCCATGTGTAAAGTTTAATCTAGGTTGTATTAACACGATACATCACAAATTATTAATATTATTATTCATGTTATGGAAATGTGACTTTACGAGTTTAAACAAAATTTTGTTTTCTATCTCGCTCCATCAGCGCGTCTGGCCTCAAGGAGTTCGGTGGTGAACCAGGCCGCTTTTGGAGGACGTTTAGTGGTGGTCTGCCGGAGAGGGGCTAGTTTGTCGGCGCAGCTGGTGATCTACCGGTGGAGTTCCTTTGAAGCGGCGGTGGCGTCATGAAGGAGGGTGGCGTTAAGAAGGTTCTTGGTGATCTAACTCCAGTTTTGTTGAGGCGGGCACGGGGTTTGTTTGGGAGCGTTGCTGGATGTGAAAGTGAAATGGATGCAGTGGTGGTCTGTCCAGGAGTGCCAGGTGGTGTGGGTGTACCGGATGTTCGACCCTTCAGCAAAGATGGGGTCTAAAGTGTGTCCTGCAATGTGGATGGGTGTGTTCACCAGTTGATTAAGTCCCAGGTTGGAGAGATTCTCAAGTAGCGTGTTGGAGTCGGGGTCCTGGTGGTTCTCGAGGTGGAAGTTTAGATCTCCGAGCAGAATGTAGTCCGTGGAGGCGATGGCGTGGGAAGCGGCGAGTTCTGTGATGGCGGTAGTGGGTTGGGCGCGAGGTCCTGGTAGTCTGTAGATGAACGTGCCCTGTAGCGTTGTCCTGTGGTTGGTGTGGATCTGGAAGCTTTACTGGCTGTGGGTGCGGTATTACATTAACATTAACAATGTTATTAACCGGCATCTTGCAATGCACTGCACTGAGTGATTCTCTGCTATATCTGTGCTGTACTGATTTGCTCGAGAGAAATGTGTGAAACGCTTAATTGTCTGCATGTCAGACTGTGCAACACAGCTCAGATGGTGTTACACCGCACATACCCTTAAGGGGCTGGGCGTTGGTAAATCGACCCATTAGCTCTTTAGAAGGAACACTAGCACGCCTGGGGGGGAGAGGGAGGGTTGCTTGATTTAAAGAAATACAATTGTCATGAAACAGATGCGCCTGGGGCAATCGAAACAAAGGTTATGGTTTAATGTGATCCTGAAAAAACATTTTTTTTAGGGTTCGGTCTAGCACAGTGTGGGGTGCAAGGCATCCAGCCATGTGTGTTTCAAACGATACTGTTTAACACCAATGCCTTGTTCTTAGGTATAAAGAGACGCTTTTAAAGAGAACAGCAACACACTGACTGCGTTGTTAAGCTGTAATGGCGACCATAAAGCTGTTTCATCTTTTTTGTGACTCATTACTGAGTGAAGCTGACAGTAAAGGACACGAAGCGTATCACTGTCACTTTGTAAATCATAACACAGTATCGTTGCCTTGGTTTTGAGCACTAATGAAAGTGACATTTCCAGGGAGAACTGCATTTATTTTCAGTGTGTTCTTATTTAACCTATTTCCAAGTAGCACAAAAGGCGAGGGAGGGCATTCTTTGATATAAGCCTTCAAACAGGCAAATGGGACTGCAAAATGAATTCACACGTGCAAATTTCCATTATGTACATATTAGGCCGCACAGCAGAGCAATCATTGCAGCTTTGGTGTTTTATATTAATCATTTATTGCTCGGCAGCGATTTTTTGTCAGGGAATGTTTACTTATGTTATATTGAGGATATTGTATTGTGCTTGCTCGCAATTTTAGGGGGCTTAACAGTTTTAAACCTAAGACACAAATCCAATAAACATTTGCAAATTGCAGTCGTAGCAATCATATATCCTGAAGGACCCTTAATGTGAAATTCCAGAAATGAGAGACCATTGGTATTTCTTTTGAGAAGAATAAGATTGACTTAGTAGTGACCCACCCAAACTACAATTAGTAGCGATACTACAGTTTATAACATAAACAAAGGTAATCTGAAAACTTGTGGAACAAAAATACAAAGACATTTTTGCAAGAAAGCAGGGTGAGTCAAACACATCTGTGCCTTCGATATTATTTTTCATGTATCAAATAACTATTCAAGACTATTGCCAGCAAAAGAAGCGCCAGCAAAAGATTCCCTGTGCACTCAGGCCTTGAAGTGCCTGCAATCTGAAATACAGCTGATGTTTCTTGCAGACCAGATGATGAACCATTGTGATTAAATGGTATTTCTGTTTTAGAAATGATTTGGGAAACGTACAGTAAAGTGTATATTATTTTCTATTTCAAGGGAAGCCATTATTCTGTTTCAAAAGCAAAAACATTGCCAATAGGGCAGCTTTTCATGTATGGCGAAGAGCTGCGAATGACTATTAGTGAGCTAAATGATTCATTTCAATGATTATTTCTTTTCAGTTCGTTCAGTGTCACACACTCTGGGCATTTTATGAGCTCCTTGTGCCTCCGTAGCGTCACATTTTGTAAAGCAATGCTGGCACAAACCACCAAATCATATATATGAGGCCACGCAAAGCCACTTTGCATGGCTTTGAATGGCCTCATAGAAATGAGGTAAGGTAACGCAGCACGAATCGCTGCATTCTCTTACTCTGCACTAGAGAGGTGTTCCATGGGCATTGCGGTCGGTATTCCCAAACAACACCCATGGATTTTGATGCCTCTCCAGATTGACAAGACCATGTAAAACTGGGGATGACCCAAAACCTTACACCTCCTTAGGGGAGCTGCAACAAGGAGAAATAACTTTATTTCTCCTCGTTTTTCCTATTTCTGTCCTGCATTCTACAGCACACATAGAAAGAGGAAAAAGCCTCCCAGAATTGTGTTTGTGCAAGAAGCTGTCTCTTCCTGCACAAAAACAATCCTGCATGCATTACAGACATCCCTGCACCACCACAGGGAGAAAGGACAGGAAGGCGCCATATGCCATAGATACAGCACATTCCTACCCTTTCACATTGACGCAAGGCTTTGATGTGCTGCCCTGTGCCAAATCCCCATACATATGTCTGTGGGATCTGAAGTTGCCTTTTGGCTTCAGGTCAAAGGATGTGCATAAACATCAATTCATATTTTTTTGCAGTCTTATATTGTGCAGTCTTGACCCAAAGTATTGGGGTGCTTTGAATGAGCACCAGTTTCAGCACACAATGTCACATTGCATGTTTAGGCATGGGAAGATTAACGGTTCAATTTAGTGCAAGATTCACAAAGGGACTTATGTGTAGTAAAGTTACGAATGTGGAGTCTTCGTGCTTGTGGCAGAATCTCTGCATGCCGCAATACAGAGAGTGCGCTGTATGGAAATTATGCTCCAAGTGTGGAGATTCTGCTACAAGTGCGGATACTCCACCATAAGTGCAGAGACTCCGCACTCATAACATTATTACAGGTAAGTCACTTTGTGAATCGGGCCCTTAGAGTTTGGCAGACAGGATACACGACACAAAAGCAACACACCAGCAACTGAGTACACTGCCTGCCAAACTGAAGGTCCACCCACCTCGAACAGACATTGATTATGTCACTGGCAGAGGCTATTCCATCTCTGCCACCAACATAAATCTCTGACGGCCAGACAGAGTAACACTATCTGAGGTTTAGCCATGTGTATGCCCACCTGAATTAAAGAGGGCATACACATGGCCAGTTTATAATGTCCGTCACCACCAGGTAAAACTGACAGCAAGGGGCAGCGAAAACTCCCTTGGTGAGGGGGAGCATTGTTTTTTTCTTTATTTTCCAAAACAAAATCTTATTTTGATGATTGGAGATTTAAAAAACATTATTTTTTACTTGCATTTTTTGCAAGTTTGCAATGTGGCTATATCATGTTGACGGAGTTGTCTGTAAAATGTACAATGCATTGACAGAAACACTGTGGTCCCAGCTCCTGCCAATGCTACAGACATGTGCCGGGCCGGCGGACATCTAAAAATTTGGCAGGTTGAGTAAAACCCCATCGCCGCACTCTGCATTGAGCCATAAATAATTTGCCAAGAATCACAAGATTTATAGCTAAGGTTGGGAATCAAAACTGATTCCCCAGTTCTGAAGTCGGCAGCTCTGGGCAGAACACCTCATCCTCTCTCCAGTGTACAAATATGCAAGAACATAAATAGAAAAATAGTGCATGAGTCTATCTGCCAGTTGCAAGCTTCTGTTGCACCACATGTTTATGTATTAGAGCAAAAAGAAAAATGAATGGGCTAAACAAAACTTCTATGGCAATAATTGACCTATGCTTATGGTCAAAGCTGTCTCAATTTCCTCCTGTCTGGTAACTACAAAAGGATACCTGGCAGGTGAAAATGGTTTTACTTCTGCTTAATTGTACACCACAGCTGTGTACAACCATGGCTCTAATAAACACTGCACAGAGAGTTTGGTTAAATTAAATTAAAAAAATTACAAATTTGAACACATGTATACACCTAAAGCTCTTCGATGAGTCTTCATGGTGCTTGCATTGTAGAAGAAGCCGAGGTCCTCAATGACTCACTGATCACATAGTACCCCACCACATTCAGATACTTCGGGATATTTATATATCGGATGCCAGACGATTTGTTTGAGGGTAACTTGACCAGAGCAGTCTCGACCCTCCGGGCTCAAATGAGATTCTGGAAGACACTTCCTCTAAATGTCATGAGCTGTATTACCCTGGAGAAAATGATTATGTTACCCAAGCTGCTCTACTATTTTTCAAATCTCTCACTCTATGTTCCACCTAAGTTTTTTCGAGAATTAGAACGGCTGCTCCGGGATTTCATATGGTCTAATGGGAGACCGCAAATAGCTCTGGGGAAACGATATGCCCCCCCTGATCTGGGTGGGTTGGCTGTCCCTAACATGGAGCTGTACTACTTGGCTGCTCAACTCCAATGGGTGACGAAATGGCTTGATGGCCGGGGTCTGGAAGACACGGCGGCCACGGCGCAGCCCTGGACCCACTCTCAGATCTGCCATCTGTACCACCCTATTGCGAAACCTCCAAAGCCAGAACAATTATATCTGGGTTTGGCGCTGTGTTGCTATTAGAGGAACTTATATCTTACTCGCGAGACCCTCCTATATGCCCCTGTTCTGCTGCTACTCGGTACAACACTGGACAAGTTAGATACATCAGAAGCAGCTCAGACGACTTGGCGTACCGCAGGAGTAGCCACACCACGGGATCTTTATAGTGACGGTACGTTATTTGCGTTTGTAACACTGGCTGAGGATGCTGGGTTGCCAGTAGGCCAATTCATTTTGCACGCTTCCCTTCTGAAAGCACTATATGACGCCTGGGGGGAATTGACGATGGAACCACCAACGCATCTGCTACTTCAATACCTGCATGTTATGGGGTTGGGCTCCCATGTGGTGCATTGGTTAGTGGAAGCGCTCCTTATACACACTCTTAAGCCAATGGCACGGCTCTGAGTTACTTGGGAGACGGACAGAGGCTGGCCGTGGACCGATGAAGAATGGGAAGCTGTGTTAGCAAGCTCCAGACACATATCTAGGAACTCCAAATTCAAACTTATACAGACATACATCATGCAAAGGGTGTATCTCTCGCCGGACAAGATAAATAGATATTTTCACATTACCACTTCTACATGCCCGTGCTGTCAGCAGCTAGGTGCAGACTTGCTACACATGCTCTGGTCGTGCGCATCCCTGCAGCACTACTGGCAAGAGGTAGCCACAACACTAGCTTCATGTACAGACACGCCTCTGCAGCTGTCATGGGAAATCTGCTTGCTGGGACTTTATACCAGATCCAAAAATAATAAGATTGCTTCAAGAGTCCGAGATCTAGGTTTAATATCGGCAAAAAGGTTAATAATGAAAAGATGGAAACGTGCCGATCCACCAGAGGTTGTGGGTTGGAGGCGATCATTTGTAATGTGGGCGCAGGCGGAGAGCATGGCGCTCCACAGGGAGGAGACGGCAGGGCTTCACAAATATCCTACAGTGCAGGGCTGGGATACTATGCTAGTGGCTCTTCAAGATGAGGCCACAGTGAGAGAAAAGGAGATACAACCCGCTGATGTGCATTAGGCATGGTAGCGCTCAGTGTCTTGATCGCGGGACGCTGCTGTGCCCAGCTGCACAAACAGTTACCTACCCGAGTAATATCCAACTCACTACTATACTCACAGAAAACCCGCAGGATGCTGGGAGGGGCGAGGTGCTTCATTTTTGTGTTATAGCTACACACAGTCACACACCTTTACTTGGCCCCTGACTAGACGAGTCATAACATATTGGGGCGTAGACAATACAATGTTATGCCAAGACAGGTAACAGCGACTCAACTCACATAGTTTGGATGGCAGTTTGTATTATTGTTAGATTGAGTTTTGAATTTATGTTTATTTGGGTAGAAAAAGGTCTTATTGGTATCTAAGCATGACATCTCAACACACACTGTCGATTTATAAGAGTGTATTTACAATTTTGTCCAAGCTCGACTGATAAATAGTTGTGATGTGATGATAGAGCATGCATATCAGACATTACGGTAATAGCCTAGACGAGAAATGACCTGATCATGCTGAGTATGGCCCTGCATCAAATATAATAACCATGATGTGGCAATGTATGCAAACAACAGCACACTGAGACTTTTTCAAGTGTACCCCCAAATAACATATGTGTCTGTAAGCTGGAACGTTATGTTGACATTAGCCTCATGTTGCTGTCAACTGTATTATTGTACATAACTTGGGCTCTGTAACTTCGTGACGGATAATCGAAAAAGCTGTATAACAAATATGATGTCAGTTATGACAAAATCAGAAAATATCAATAAAGATAATAAACAAAAAAAAAGAGTCTTCATGGTGCTTGACACATTCTGAATGTGTCTTCAGAAGCTGGGGACAGGCAGCAAAATGTTGAGGACTGGCATTGCCCATGGAGAAATAGCATCAGTCAGGCAATGACATCAGTGCCTGACTAGCAAAGTGCCAGATGTCAGAAATGCAAGGAGTCTCGCATAATGGACTTCCCAGGATGTTGCACAGTCACCTTGTATCCTTTGCTGGTTACACATTGAAATGGTTCAGTATCAAAAGGAACATCAGACTTTCCTTTTCTATGCTGACGAACAAGGACTAGATCTCCTCTAGTAAACGTAACATCTCTTGTATGTCAATATTTATCTACATAGGCTTTCATTTTCCTCTTACAATCCAAGTATTTAATGCATTTTTCTTCGTCTGATTTTGCTCTTCTGTTGGTCCATTGAGGAAAATTGGCTTTCAAGGCTCTCCTGACAATCAAGGTTGCAGGGCTTTCACTAGTGGTTGAATGAGAGGTCAAGTGGTAAGCTCACAGACTGGAATTTAAGACAGCTTCATGGTCAAGCTTCTGTATGACAGCACGCTAGACAGCTTTCTTTAGAGTACTCATGAAACGTTTGACAAGGCCGTCGGCCTTGACCAAAGAGCGGTGCTCTTTTGATGCTTCCTATTAACTGACTGAGAAAGTCTCTGAATTCTCGACTGTTGATTTCAATTTTGGAGGAACACCCCAGAGCACATAGAAACTGTCTAATCTCTCAATGCTACCTTCTTGAGTGATTGCATGACCTCTGACCTATCCCAGGGGCTGCTCTCTCCCCCAGCAGCTCCTCTGTTGTTCCACTGCTGTTGAGAGGTGGCCAGTGGGAGGTTTGAGCCTTGCCTCTGCTGTTCCTGATTGCCACTGCCACGGGTGATTTTTGTGCCTGCTTGTCTGTCCCTGTGAGAAGCCACGTATTTTGTAGCTCTGTGCCCCTGTGCCCTTGTTCATTTGTTTCTTTGCCTGTTTACTGTGCCCTTGTTCATTGTCTCTTGTCCTTTTAGTGTGCCCTGGTTCACTGTTGTACTGTGCCCTTGCACTCTACCGTCTCCCTTTCCTGCGGCTGCCCGCCTGCAGCCCCCCCCCTTGTTGTCCCCACTCCTGCCTCCCAGCTGGGCTTCCCTCCCCCCTTCAATATGTAATGGCACCGCTCAAGGGTGAGCAAGCACGACCTCCGGTCAGGGACTGATATCTCCCCCAGCAGCTCCGCCATTGTTCTGCTGCCGCTGAGAGGTGGCCAGTGGGGGGTTTGAGCCTTGCCTCTGCTGTTCCTGATTGCCTCTGCCTCGAGGCGATCATTGTACCCGCTTGGTTTGTCGTTGTGCCTGCTTGTCTGTCCCTGTGAGTAGTCCCGTATTTTGTAGCTCTGTGCCCCTATGCCCTTGTTCATTGGTTTCTTTGCCTGTTTACTGTGCCCTGGTTCACTGTTGTACTGTGCCCTTACCGTTCTCCCATCTCCTTTTCCTGCAGCTGCTCCCCTGCGGCTCTTCCCCCTTGCCATCCCCGCTCCCACCTCCCAGCTGAGCTTCCCTCCCCTTCACTATATAATTGTGGCCACTCTAAGGTGAGCAAGCACGACCTCTGACCTCTCCCCCAGCAGCTCCGCCGTTGTTCCGCAGCTGCTGAAAGGTGGCCAGTGGGGGGTTCGAGCCTTGCCTCTGCAGTTCCTGATTACCTCTGCCTTGGTCGATTGTTGTGCCTGCTTGTTTGTCCTTGTGAGTAGCCCCGCATTTTGTAGCTCTGTGCCCCTGTGCCCTTGTTCATTTGTTTCTTTTCCTGTTTACTGTGCCCTTGTTCATTGTCTCTTGTCCTTTTACTGTGCCCTGGTTAACTGTTGTACTTTGCCCTTGCCGTTCTCCCGTCTCCCTTTCCTGCTGCTTCTCCCCCGCAGCCATCCCCACTCCCGCGTCCCAGCTGAGCTTCCCTTCCTCCTTCACTATATAATGGTGGCTGCTCGAGGGTGTGCAAGCACGACCTTTGACCTCTGGTCAGGGAAAGTTCTCTCTCCCCCAGCAGCTCCACCGTTGTCCCACTGCCACTGAGAAGTGGCCGGGGGGGGTTCGAGCCTTGCCTTTGCTGTTCCTGGTTGCCTCTGCCTCGGTGCGTTCGTTGTGCCCGCTTGTCTGTCCCATATTTTGTAGCTCTGTGCCCCTGTGCCCTTGTTCATTTGCTTCTTTGCCTGTTCACTGTGCCCTTGTTCATTGGCTCTTGTCCTTTTACTGTGCCCTGGTTCACTGTTTCTACTGTGCCCGTGCCGCTCTCCCATCTCCCTTTCCCGTCGCTTCTCTCCCGCAGCCCTTCCCGTTGGCCGTTCCCACTCCCAGCTGAGCTTCCCTCCCACTTCACTCTATAATGACGGACCCTGCGTGGCTGTGCCGCTGACAAGCCCGTCTACACCCGTCTGTGACCCACCCGTGACTAGTGCCAGATCCCTGGATCTCCTACCATCCACTGATGCAATTCATCTGCCCTCCTCGCACTAAACCCAGGAAGAATCAACACCTGCCAGCAGGCTACGCCGAACACAACCCACGGCCAGTTCTCCTGCCGCCACTGCCGCCAGACCTTTACCACCACCCATGCCACAAACACCGACGACGCCCTGAAATGCATCCTCCTCCATGTGTGCTTCCTGCACAGAAATCTGGAACCTCCCTGACACCCTCTCACCAGACGTCGCCTTCTTTACAGAAACCTGGACCAACCCCTCCTCCGCCCCTGATATCACCATTGCCATCCCAGACGGATACAAGATCCAGAGGAAGGACTGGGCCAACCACCCAGGAGGAGCACTTGCCATCCCACACAAAAACTCCCTCCGTATCCCTCCGCCTCTTGACCTTGAGCAACGCCTTCTCCGTCGCCGAACCCCTGCACTTCCAGGTCCAGTCCAGCCCCAACTCCACAGTCTGTGGCACCCTCACTCCTTTTACCTCCACCGTCACCGACCTCCCCACGCCATTGCCTCAATGGACTACATACTCATCGGAGACCTGAATTTCCACCTCAAAACCCCAGCGACCCCAACTCCACCACCCTCCTTGACAACCTCCCCAACATCGGACTGAAACAACTCATTACCATGCCCACCCACAAGGTAGGACACAGCCTTGAACCCAACTTGGCAGGAGGAAACAGAACCCACTTTAGCCTCCCCACTTAAACCCCATGGACTGACCACCAATGCGTACACTTCTTCGTCAACAAACCCAAGCCGCCCAAACCTGATCCGGAACCTTTGAGAAAAAACTGGAGAAGAGTCACTGAGGAGAAGCTCAACTTCATCCTCAACAGCAACCCCCATACCGCCACAACCGACACCAACTTCGCAGCCAGGGAACACCTGGATCTCAAGCTGCGCAGACAAGCTCGCTCTGCTACACAACTCCAACAGACAGCGCCACAGGAAAGCCTCTTGGTTCACCGCCGACCTCCAAGAAGCCAGACGCCTCGAGAAGATATGGCAAAACAACAAGATGCCCGAAAACCACACCACCTACAAAGACGCCATGACGAAATACCATCATCACATCAGAACCACCAAAAGAACCTTCCTCCACTACAAAATTCTCGACTACACCAGCAACTCCAAGGAGCTCTTCAGCGTCATGAAGGAATTCACCAAACCTCCCAGCAAAATCACAAACATTACCCCCTCCCAGGACCTCTGCGACAAGCTCAGAACATACTTCCACCTGAAAATAAAGAACCTCTACAATAAGTTCAATGACCAAACCCGACTACGCGAACATCTCCCCCTCCAGCAACCCCAGCCAGGCCACCAACGACTCCTGGACACTGGTTACGACCGAAAAGACCACTTTGACCATGAAAGGCATCTACTCCTGGGCCCCCACGGACCCCTGATCACACCACATCTACCACAGAGCTGTCACCACCATCGCACCAGAATTACAACACATCCTAAACGCCACATTAAGGTCCGGCACCTTCCCCAATGACAGGAAACATGCCGAAGTCAGGCCCCTGCTTAAGAAACCCTCGGCAGATCCCACGGACCTCAAGAACTACAACCAATCTCTCTCCTCCCCTTCATGGCAAAAGTCACTGCGAAGACCTTCAACTCTCCGCTAACTAAATTCATCAAAGACAACTCCCAATCCGGATTCCACAGCAACCACAGCACACAGACTGCCCTACTCACTGCCACAGACGACATCCGCACCCTCCTCGACCAAGACCACACAGCAGCCCTGATACTACTCAACCTGTCAGCAGCCTTCAACACCGTCTCCCACCACACACTCGCCGCCAGACTATACAACGCCGGCATACAAGGAACCGCCCTCGACTGGATCCGCTCATTCCTCACTGGCAGAAGCCAAAGAATTAGGCTACTACCTTTCCTCTTCGAACCTACGGAAATCAACTGCAGAGTTCCCCACTGGGATCATCACTCAGCCCATACCTCTTCAACATCTACATGGCCCCCTCACCGCCATCGTCAGACAGCACGGCCTCACCATAGTATTCTACGGCAACGACACCCAGCTCTTCCTCTCCCTCACCAAGGACCCCACAACCACCAGACTCAACTTCCAGAAAGGAATAGAGGACATCGCATCCTGGATGAGCAACAGCTGCCTGAACCTTAATTAGGAGAAGACAAAACTCCTTGTACTCAGGACCACTCCCTCAGCATGGAACAACACCTCGTGGCCCACCGCACTATGCAACTCTCTGACCCCCACGGACCATGACCAGAAACCTCAGCATCGTACTCAACTCCTCCCTACGCATGAACAAGCAGGTCAGTGCTGTCACATCCAGCTGTTTCAACACCCCCTGCATCCTCCGGAAAAACTTAAAATGGATCCCCCCTAATCAAGAAAGACAGTCACCCATGCACTCATAACCAGCAGGCTGGACTACGAAAACACCCTCTACGCTGCCATCAACAAGTCACTACTCCACAAACTCCAGACGATACAGAACACCGGAGCCAGATTCGTCCTCGGCATCCCTCTCCACTGGCTCCCCGTCGAGAAGAGAGACTCCTTCAAGATATTCGCCCACGCCTACAAATGCCTCCACAACAAAGGACCACAATACCTCAAAGAGAGATTGGCCTTCAACGTACACAAAAGAAAACTCTGCTCCACAAAGTTCACCCTCGCCGGAACCCTGCACCTCCGCAGAGCCAGAACATGAGAAAGAGCCTTCTCCTACATCGTGGCCAAGACCTGTAATGAGCTTCCTGTCGACATCAGACAAGTAACCTCCCTGAACACCTTCAAGAAATGTCTCATAACCTGGCTCTTCGACTAATCGGAACTGCTGTTCCCGAACCCCTCTCCCCCTCCCCCCCGCTGACCCCCACCCCAGCGCCTTGAGACCCTCACTGGTGGGTAGTGCACTTTAAAAACCCCTGATAAAGTTTTGATCTCATTCAATTTATGCTGATCGACTTGGAAATTGGACACTTATCCTTTTGTTTATGAAGCCCTGATGAAGTCAATTGCAAAGACTTATGCTTGATGAAAGACGTGTAGGCTGTTGTGGCTGTCTAAAGGATACTGTTCATCTTCCATTATTTTCGTTGTTGGAATTGGAATAAAGAAGTATTGAACAAGAAGGACTAGATGAACTTAATTTGAACAACACCGAAATTGGGATCACATGAGAATCTGAATTGACTTTGTTTGACAATTAATTGTTTATGAACTTTATACTTTTGTGAAATTTGGTATCTATATTACTAGCATTGCTCAGGGAGGAAACGCTCTTTCAAATGGTATAATTGTACACTTGTAATTGCAGACTCCAACATTCAATTCACAGCAGCATTTTTGCTTTTGGATTTCCAAATATAGTCAATAATGCTTGATGATCTATCACTAGCGTGAAGGGCTTCCCATACAGAAATACGTGGACATTTCCACAAGCTCACACCATTGCTAATCTTTCTTTCTGATTGTGGGAATAAACATGTTTAGTTGGGACAAACTTCGGCTTCCATAAGCCACAATACATTTTTGAGAATTTGGTTAACTCCTGTGCTGTGCAAGTATGGCACCCAATTCGACAGGGTTAGCCTCAATAACAACCTCAGTATGTAGCTCTGGGTCAAAAAATGTCATTTCAGCTGCATTCGCAGCAGCTTGCTTGGTCTTCTGGAAGCTTTGCTCGCATTCATGTGACCAAAGAAAATAAATATTATTTTTCATTAAGTCTGTTAATGTCGCACAGACAGTGGCAAAGTCTTGTATGTATCTAGAGCAAAAACTGGCCGAACCAAGAAATTACTGTAACATGGAAATTACTTAGTGAGTGACTGGCAGTTGATAACATTTGCACTTCAGCCAGATCAGGTGTCATACCCCCAGCAGGAAAAATGCTTACATAACAGGCTGTATGATTCATCAAAGGACATCTTTGAATAGCTTTGCAACTGATGACAAACAAAAACTTAGTCTCTTGTAGTGGAATATATCTACAATTCTCCTCGACTTCCAACTGATGATCTCCTTTCTTGAGATCCAGGCAAGAGAATACATTAGCACCATTCAATTGTGTTATCATGTCAGCAATGTGCAGACCTGGAATTTTTTCTCTTTCAAATGTCTTGTTTGCTTGACGCATATACATGCAGATGCACACAGCTCCTTCACTGTCCTTTTTGGGTATTACCACTATGGGAGAAACCATGGAGTTGGACCAGTGGAATGCTCAATGACATCCTGCTTGAGTAAAGATTCAACTTATTTTTCAACAGTTTCCTCTAAGGGAAAAGCCATTTGTTTGTATCTTTGAGCAATATGATGGACGTCCTCAATAATGTGTAACTGGACTTTCATAATTTGGAGTTTTGCAAACCCATGAAACAATAAAGAGAATTGACCTACTATTTCTTGATGAGTGTTCATGTTGTAGTTCACAGATATCAGTCTCATATCAGCAGCGGTGCTGAAGCTGAGTAAACAAGCACTTGATGCCATGCATTGAAGTACATGAAAGGTTGCTTGCACTTTGGTTTTCTTATGCTTCATTGTTGGCACAAATGAACCTTGACTTTTTAGTGGCGTCGATGCAGCCCATGTATACACTTTAATTTTAGATGGTGTAAGTCGGGGCAATTAAGACCGTTTATTTTATTTATCCTCAAGCATAACATTTATTGATGCTTCCACTATCAATAAAAAGAGGTAATGATCAACCATTGACTTTCAGTGCGAAATTCGACAATGTTTGAATGACTTTGGTGATTTGCTGACGGAATTTCTCTTGGACATGAGTTTTTCCTCACAGGTGGCCAGTCCAACATTTTCATGCTTTTATGAGGTAAACATCGGCATAGCACAACCATCTTCCTCACTTGTGTTTGATATTGCTGCAGAAGATCTGTTTTTTGAAGATTTACGTCTCGACTTTGGTGTCAATTTGCCTCAGCTGATGTGGTACTTTGGCCTTCTGGGCATGACTCAAACATCACCTCTTGAACTTTCGGGCAGTCACTTTGTCTTTGTACCATGATGCACTTACTTTTTTCTTGACCTTGCATACTTCCACAAAATGGTTCTTGTTTCCACAGCCTTTACAGATCTGCCAAATGACAGTACATTTTCCTTCGTGTAGAAATGAAAATCCACACATGAACCGCAACTCTTACATTCATGACTGACTCTTTCTGGACACCTCCGGCCTCCATGTCAGCAGGTTGTCGATTAGCATGCTCTTTAGCTCTGGCAGCCGTGAGAACTTGCACCAGACTAAGAGCTTCTCTCAACATCCGTTGACTGAACGATTCTAACAAGCATCCTTCAATCACTTACAAGTATATAGCTTCCTCATCATTACATTTATTAAACAGAGTTTGATGAGCTCTGTGCTTCTTGACTGAAGATATACCTTTCGTAATCTACATTTAGCATTAGATTATATTTTAGGTTCAAGACTGCTTTGATTTGACTGTATGTAATTTCATCACCTCGCAGTATTTTCTTTATGACTTCTTTTACACCTTCACCAGCTAAATTTTTAGGGTACTTGATAATCTTTGTGTTATCAGCTTCTTCATTAGCATCAACAAAATAATTAACTGCCTCTGTCCAGGCAGTCCATCTATCCCCAATATTCAACTTTTTGGTGATATTGAATGGCGGTGGTGGTTTCAAGAAGATGGCAGCATTGTAACCATTTACGAGATTGGCTGACACTGAGGGTGTAGTTCCTCCGACACAGTTTGCTGTTCGCTAGGACCTGCTTCATCCATATCATCTCTAAGACTCTATTCTATTATGGCCACTGGGTCATCTTGGACAGCCTACGGAACCTTATCCTCCCACTTGGTATCCATGGGAACCCTTTGCTTTTAGGAGATCTTGAGAGTTGTTTTGAACCACCACCCAGCAGCTTTAGTGGTGGCCGGCTTTGGGTATGGAAAGCTCTGCAAGCACAACCCTGGGTGCTTTCTCTGGGGTTGCTCACCCCTGAGCAGGGGTACTATGGCTCTCTTCACTTAGTGCACGTAAGAAGATGACTTTTTTAGTATTTGAATTTCATTGTTTGCAAGCCTCACTTTGTGCTGTCTGACTACTGATTGATCTCTGCGTGTTGCATTATTCCCTCATATGAATGTAGTGCTTCGAGTTGGATAGTAGTGCAGGACCTTCTTGTGTGGCATTCCCAGCAGGTTCTTGACCACCGATGTGTAGACTTCTCAGTTAAGCTTTTATTAACCTTAAAGGCTTTACACAGAACTGGGACTGTGCTTTAAGTCCACATACGCCAAACATCTATTCTGCACTTCGATGGAGGCACACGCAGTACGCACAAGCAATTTGCTGGACCACAGAAACTTCTCTGGGAGAGCACTGTCGATCTTCAGGTTACTTATTCCCTATCTCATCGCCAGTTGTAACGTCCTCCGCAGCCCTGGTACTCACCAATGACAAGATCACACACGGAGCTTAGTATAACACATCTTTACTCTTCTTCATGTAACCACAAACTCAACATTCTAAACCTACATTCACCTGACTACGCTCTAATGCTTACCACAGTTCTACAGAGTCCTTCAGGAGCCACAAAGGTTCTGTTATTACAAACTCAGACAACACTATACTTGCTATGACAGTACATGGAAGGAGGCATGGAGGAGATAGCAAGCAGTCGGATGGTCATGTGAGGGAAGAACTGCAATGAAGCTAGATGTCTTAGGAGAGAAGGGTGGGGTGTTTGAATGATTACAGGAAGAAGAGTTGGGGTCGGATGGATAAGGTGGAAGCTAGGAGGTATTATGCGGCTCATGAGTGAAGATCAAGACAGCCAAGTTAGGGAGGGGCATTCAGGAAGAGGAAGCAGTGTCCCTCTAAAAATTCATGTTCTGTTTTTAAATTTGGATAGTAATGATAAAACTTTGATTTTCTGCAGGTTGTGCTAAATTGGAGTGAAATCTGCTGGTGAGTTTTCTTCTACCATAGGGAAAGTAATATGGATGAATATCAATGGTGGATTTGCCCCCAAATTTTTGTAATAACTCCACAAATACTCACCCAACTCAAAGGGGCTTCTTTACAATTTACAAAATGTTTCACTATGTTGCCAGAATGATGGCAGAAAGACCACTCCAAAACCTGTGGTGTAAGTCCTCAGCATTTTATGGTTCACTTTGGTGTGGGTAATTCTTTGCTCATGCTGCTTGGTAGGAGCAGCTTGGAGGGGAACAACTCCATTGCACATGGTACAGCACATCTGGGCGGATGGGTGGAATTGAGTTCACAAGTCTGGGTACTGAGAATATATCCATCCAACATAGGAGAGGTACCTAGCACTTACTTTTTTTTTTTTTTAAAACAAACTTTATTTGTCACGGTTCATATACACTGCATAGCTCTGTAACTCGAAGACTGCTGCACTCATCAATTGTACAACAAAAAATGACGTTGACTTTTATATACTTGAAGAAACCATAATTGGAAAAACCCCTCCCTCCTCCATACATAGAGCCCATCAGCCACCCAGCAAAGCCCGGCTTCCACACACCCATCAATTTATCAAATGAACATGCCCTTCCAGCGGCGGATCCAAATCCAGTCCCCGGTAGTCCGCCCATTATTCCAAATCTTATAATGTTTACGAGGACACCCCCTGGCAATGGAGACCGGCTGTTCGAGTCCCATGCAAAAATCTATCCCATTCCTCCATGCAGCCAGCGACGGTGCCCGGAGCGCCTTCCAACCTCTATAATGTCCCTCTTTGCCAGCGTGAGACCTAGCAATAGGAGGTGTTCCTCATTTCCATTGCCCCCAACACCCTCCATGACATGTAACAGGGCCAAGCGCAGCGTGCGGGGAAGCTACCATCCCAGCACTTCTGACAGGCTTGAGAACACCCCTCTCCAAAATCTGTGCAACTCCAGACAACTCCAGTCTGTGTGCAAAAAAGCTCCCTCCACTGAGCCACATCTAAGACACTCGGGGGGATACAATCATTCCCGCCCTCCACAAGCGCATTCTGGGAAAATACACTCAGTGTAAATATTTGTATTGAATCAGACGCAGGCGCGTGGCTATTGCCGCCCCCGTGGATTTGCTAACGCCTCTGCCCAGTCCTCCTCCTCCAGTTCCCCTACATCCTCCTCCCATGCCGTCTTAAGCCACTGCAAAGTTGCGGAACAATGAATTATCAGTGTCTGGTATATGCGAGAAATCTTGCGGTCTGGTAATTCCCCCATAAAGACCTTAGCTTCAATTGGGCTGAAATCGGGGAGAGATTCCAGGCCCTCCAGGCTAGGTGCCAGCGCGCGTCGGAACTTCAAGTTTCTGAACAACTGGGATCGTGGCATCGCATATTCGTCCCGTAGATCTTGGAATGATTTAAGTGTCAGATCAGCCATCACGTCTCCCAGGACCGAGATGCCTATAGAGTCCCATCCCCGAAAGCCCTGCAAAGCTGCCAGCTGAGTCAAGCGCCCGTTACCCCAGAGAGGAGTCTCCCGAGTCAGAACATTCCACCACCCCATCCTACTCTGGGCCTGCCTCCAAACGTGAAACACCACCGGCGTGGCCGGTGGCAGAATCTTCCGAAGCGGCGCGGAATACAAAAGTGTGTGTAAGCATTTGTTGCCCATTAGCTGCCGCTCAACCACATAGCCTGGGTCCCTCCTATCCCCGTACCAACATTCATTGAGGACCAACAGGTGCGCGGCCTGGTAGTAACTTACTTTTAAAAAGTCCCCAACATGCCTGGAGTGTTCACACCATAAGTCAGTTGCAATTTGTGTTTTTTTCTATGTATGACTGCCATGTTCAAGACCCTGTCTCTTTTCTAAAGGAGGGTGCTGGAAATAGTTGCTTGTGAGCTACCTTTAATTGGCAGTGTGCCTGACATAATTTCCTGTGGTGTCAAATCTGTCTTAGCAGTCTATCCTATAGTGGAGAAGACAGTGGCTTCAAACACTTCAAGACTGTCTTCCCCTGCACTCATTAGAACGTGAGGCAGTGCAAATAATGATGGGTGTGATTTTAAATATTGGTTGGCTATATTTATTTGTTAATTTCCTTTTCATAAATATTCTCTCCATTTTTAACATCTGCTTTGCTCCAAAAATTACACTCATGAGTTGAGGTTTCTTCTTTTGAATCAACTAAGCAAATTTCCACACTGCAGCAAGTAGCTTTAATACTTGTTAGCACATCAAGCTGGTATTTGACTTTAAAGACAGAATCCCCCTACTCATGAGGTTCTTAATATCCCCTAACCTGGAGTATATCCCCTAAACTGGAGTAAAGCTGCTTTCTTTGTTGTCTTTATAGCTTAAGGTCTATAGTTAGAATTTTGCTGCATGTGATACTCCCTAATAAACGTGGTGGATGCTCTGTCTGCTGTATTACAAGTGTGTTATAGCCTACAGCACTTTTAATACAGCATACAGAATAACCACCGCATTTTGGCAGAGTATAACGGGCCAAACTCTTAATAAGACCCAGTGCCTTTAAAGAGGCTGTCAATTGCTTGTATCTCCATAATTTTCCTTTATTCCAGGCACACTGTCTTTTGATTTTCAAACATATTAATATTAGACTTTAGATTTCCAATTAAATTCTGAGCCAGATCACGAGCTAATTACAAGTGTTCTCACACATCATGAAAATGAATCTCCAACCCCTCTCAGTACCACAAAATGGAGCTTCTGCTGACTCCATTAGTCAAATATACATACTATGATTTAAGGGCATCATTTACAATGAATTGGGGTAAAGCAGCCTCGCAAGTCTTTTTGATCCGCCGCCCTATGCCAATTCAAAAGGGCAGGAATACATAGTATTTATAAGATATGGTGCATTCAGGTACTTTCTACCTGCGCCAGTGCACAATTTGGTGCCTAGTGCCAAAGCAGGCATCCTTGCACCATGGTGCAATGGTATCTGCGTAGTTGGCAGGATTGTTTTCTGCAGGATTAACCTGCACAAAAATAATCCATGGAGGCTTTTTCCTCTTTCTATCTGTGTTGCAGAACACAGAGAAAGAGGAAACATTATATGTCTCCTCTTTACGCCTCCCCTGGGGAGCTGTATAGTTTTGACAAATTCCAAGGTTTACAAAGCCTTGTAAATCTGGTAATGTGTCAAAACCCATGGGTGTTGCATGGAAAACCCACAGCCAATGCCCATGGAATGCCCCCTGACTCAGTGTAAGGCATTGCAGCGACTTGCACTGCGTTGCCTGACACCATATTTATTAACATAAAAAGCCACGCAAAGTGGCTTTAAGTGGCCTCGTAGATATGGGTCTGCACTCTGAGCCCCCAGAGTGTCTATATAAGCCCCATAGACTGAAATATGGATTCATTACATATTGAAATAATAAAATAGCATTTGGTATGCTTGAAAGAGGTTTAGGTCCTTCGATAGGTGGAGAGTGGACTCCATGCCATGTGAGACGTATGCAGGCAGTCCTGGCTTTTTAACTAACAGCATGAATTGTTCTGAAGCGTTTAGTTTAACTTTAAACATTTTTAAAAAGGGATTACAAATTCCAAGTAAACACAGTGGTGTTGACTACAACGCCACGCCCGAGGCAAGGTAAAATATAGGACAATCGGCCATTTACATTGTCATGCATATTCATTGGCTTTTCAGTAGAAGAGCTCAAGTGCTCCTTGTCAGAAGAGGCTTCAGTTTATTTTTACAACCGAAAGTGGCCCCACTTCAAGTCGAAAGTCCCTAGCCAGTCCAACTTTGACATAGGTTGTCATTCTGGGACATGTATTTTAACTTTTCAAAATTTCTGTGGTCTCACAAATAAAGCATGCAAAGTACTGTTGGTGAAGAAGTCATGAATGGCTGAATTTGTTACAAACGGCATGGTGCCATGTGCAGCTATGCCTAGAACTAAAGGTTCTCTACTAAACTTTGGTAAATACAAATAGACCGGAATTTCCCTGCAGAAAGGCTGGAGAGAACATGACCAGAATGGTGGGATTATAAGAAAGCCAGAGACCTTCTGAGGCAAGAAGATTTGTTGTGAAAATGACTGATACCTTGACGGTGAAACTGAGCCTTTGGAGCTGTGATTTGAGTTTGAGTGCATTGATGTTTATTTAAATATGGCTGATCAGATTGCCAGTTCTGTCACGTGGTTGCATACATTTTGTTGCAGCATATATAGGTAAATGCATATATGTGGAAAAGGAGTACAGAAAAGCTATTTGAAGAAGCGTTCAGGAAAGTAATAAATGACTATGGCAAAATGTAAAGGTGGCATTTATGTTCAGATTGTGTTGTTCAAAAGCACAATTTCACCCCCGTTTCCTGTTAACAGTTCACAGCATTTGAAGTTATTCCCGTGACAAATGACCTTCATATTTAGGTGCAAAACATATTACTGTTTGTGGTTCTTTTTTGGAACAAGGCACTTTGAAATGTTTTTCAGAACTTCTCAGTATAATCACAGAGATTCTGATACCATAATTTCTGACACTCCTCTGCATGTCTATGCACCACACGAAGTCCACATTAGTGAACTAAGTATTTGTATAGGCATATCATTTCACGTATATGTCGCTTATTGTCGATGCTCATTCTCAATATCCTGCATTTACTTTGCTGTTCTATTTGCTTTTGGGAGCCTGCGTGAAACATCCAGGACAATCTTTGTAAAATTATATTTTGGGGGATATTAATACTAAAGAAAACCTTAAAATAAAATGTCCATAACCACCCATGGCTTATTGGCGGTAGGGTGGTGAAATGGGAGTAAGTAAAATGCGTATTGTGTAATTTAGATTACAAATCAATACAATACTATACAAAAAATTAATAATAAATAGATCACAGGCTTTTTCGAAAAAAGTTCAACAATACTAGCCATCGTCTGCAGAAGAACCAATTAATTAGTAAATACATTTCATAATTAATTAAAAGCTTAAAGATTTGAGTTAGGACAGGCGCCTAATGTCAATCAGTTCTTTCAGCCTGACATAAACGTGAAACGTATTATGTTGTACAGCCGATTGTCTTATTTGTTGCCCTATAAAAACAAAGCAAGGTAAAAATTGTAATTGTTCTTACACTCGCTTCACGAAAAAGTGGTTCTAGGTACCTGTTCTTCAAAGTAGTGGGGGTAAGCAAAAAATACGTTCTATCCTTTTAAAGGATATATTACATGAGTTGTCTGTGTACATCTACACGATTTGATCAGGAAACTTTAAGCTGTGGAAGCAGGATATATTTGTCTAAAATATGGGATTTTTTGTTCAACGATCTAAATTTGCAAATAAATAGGCTTAGACTCTGTTCGAAAATATGTTGATCGTGTAACCAGAAAGCTTATATTTAATTTCAGAATCTGTATCACTGTCATAAGACACTAATTTCATTTTTCTTTTGATTAAAACTTGTCTTGTATACTTAAGAACAGCAAAGCAACGCAACAATTGAGACTGGTGGCTGTTAGACCTGTCACACTTAAGGTTTCTTTCACCAGACTGTTTGCCTTTTACTACCTGTTTTGCTGAGTCTTTTTGCTGACCTCCTGATTGACATATTTGATCTTCTAATAATTCCTTTTATAAAGTGGTATCACTTATGCCCACAGCCTGTATGTCAAATACTACTAGTGAGCCTAGAGCACTGATAAGTAGCCTCTGAAACCTGTCCCAGGCCTGCCATTGCAGTTCCTGTGTGTGTAGGTTTCCTGCCACTTCGACTTGGCCTTTAAAACTACTTGCTAAGCCTTGAACTCCCATTTTATTAAATATAAGACAGACCTTAAGTCTGCCCAAAGGGGCAGAGTACTACGTACGTAAAAGGTAGGACATGCACTTTTATGTTTTGCATGTCCTGGTAGTGCCAAACAGTCTATTTTATTTTTCACTACTGTGAGGCATACCACTCTAAAAGGCCAGCTTTGGAAATTCACGAATACACTTTTAAGCTGTAATTCCTGATCAGAGAGGAATAGCTTTTTCATGTTTCTTATGTTTGGGGTGGGAATGATAAATCCTCCTTAATGGTGAGGTTGGATTTAACATTACTAGTTTAGAAGTGCCACTTTTAGAAAGTGTATCCACAAGTTTGGGTAGGGGGTGGGCTGTACCTCCTCTTCAGGTGCACACCAAATTTATTAAGATTGACATCATTGTTTGAATTTGCAGTATTACTTGTTAAATTGAGTGCATACCAGCTGTTATTGTTCACTTTTATAAAGTGGGCATTTCTCTGCTCTTATCTCTTCTGTGCTTTACAGCCTAAGAGTCTCCACTACAGTCTGGATTGGGTGACAGCTACACTTTGTGCTTTATTTAGAAACAGCCACAAACACGTTTAAGTGAGGCTCATCTGCACCTGAGCACTTCTCTTTAATAATCTACATTCTGATGGGTCTTCCTGGGCAGAGAGAACTAGGAGGAGCTAACACTTCACTTGAACCCCACACAAAGAACTGGTTACCCCTCACATATAGCCGGGCAGACAGGGCTGGTTTGAAAGAGATATTTGTGCAATTCAAAGAGCATCCCAAAGTCACCCCATATCATTGACACTCTCAGGTATAAGTACTAGGTCTTAGACTCCATAAAATCTGACACTACTGGAGTTGTAACTAAAGGTTTGCCAGAAGAACTGCTGTGCTGTTTAAAGGACTACACCAGTCAGAACAGAGAGACCATGCCAGTAATATTTGGATATGGTCCCATATGGGGATCTTACAGTATCAAAGGAGCGACGGACCTATCATTCAGAACCAAACGTCAGGTCAATCAAGTATAGCTATATTTTTTTATTTATTCATTTTCTTTAATTTTCAAATTGTCATATATTGATAGTACAAAAGATATAAATACATTCATAATTCAGAAAAATAGATAAAAACACACATGATCAATATTACAAGTAGCGTCCCACACACACCGTACATATCTCATACTGCCATAATCACTTACTCGGAAGACAACCTCACACCCAATCTTTCACACATCCAATAACAAATAATCCCACTAGTACATAAACGCCATCAAATGAATTGATAACAGAATGGATCACAATTCATTATACAAAGGAGTGTGGGGCAGACACAAGAATGGAAATAGCGACTGATGATGGAATAAACAGTCCTGCCGCCAACAAGAACCACGCCGACGTGTGTTTTGGTGTAAAGCCCACACAGGCCACACCTTCGCCAGAGCGATGATGTACCATGGAGTGGGAGACTATATATCAACATGTGTTAAACACAGAATCCAGATACCGAACATCGGTCCTAGAGGAATACGTTCAAATTAAGTTCTAAGGAGGGCATCTTTTCAACTTGATTCCGGACAGCATCCATCCTCAGATTAGACGAATCTTCCGGACCCTTCGAAGAAGATATTCAAGTCTTGATTTTTCCAAAAGGAAGTGGTCCACAGAATCTCTTGGAAGCGACGCCTCTATAGTGCAGGGGCCTCCATATAAATTAGAAGCCTGAATTTCATCAAAATGCAGAGGTCCACTAGATGTCTTGATAGAGGTATCTATGAATGCACCCGCGGATCCCACAAGTGGAACTGAGAGTATATAGTTTTGGCGGTCAACATTCGTGGCATGGGACTTAGCTCATCTGGCAGGGTGCACGGATGCCGGTATCCTCGCGGGACTAAATTGGACTGCTGATCTCTAAGGCCTGCTTTTCTGTTTATTGCTCTGCTGCCTGTTGCTCTTTAACTCTGCAGAAGGAGAGCTGGACTCTGCCTTCACTCCAAGTGATCTCCAAGGGCTTGTTAGCTTGCCTCCTGTTGCTTAAGACGGAGGAATATCAAAGTCTCTACTCATGCTCCTGTGCATGGCTCACTGGAAGTAGCCCAGGCACTTGCAACACGAATTAAGATGCATCCCCTGTAGCAGAACTGATGCATCAAACTGGTTGCGAGAGTAAAATCGGCGCATCATCTCAAAACCAAAGGTATGTCTGCAGAGATCAATGCATTGGACAGCGTATCGCCATCGCAGCAGCTTCATGCGAACGATGCATCCCCCCAACTGCATGGCAAAACCTGATGCATCGCTTGATGCCTCTCGATTCCGGCACCCATCTTTGGAACTCACGCCTAGCCTTTACTGCATGGAAAATATCAAATGCATTCTTCAACTGTGTGCCTAGACATCGACACATCTCGCTGCTTGTGACCAGTAAAGGCACTTTGTTCATCTGGGTCTGTGTGGGTCCTGTTGCTGGCTAGTCCTCAATGGCAGTTAGCCAAAACTTCGACTTTGTAACCGCGTTACTGAATTTATTCTTTTGAATTTTCGATATCTCAACTTTTATGCATTAGAGTTTTGTAGTTTTGGTCTTATTTTGTTCAGAAGCCAATAATCTATTTTACTAAATCTGTGTGGATTCTTTTTGTGGTGTATTCATTTGGTTACAGTGTGAGTGTGTTTCACAAATACTTTCCACATTCCAAGCCAAGGCAATCTACCAGAAGGTAAGCACAGGTTATCTTTTATTGTGTACTTAGCTTACTCTGACTAGAATGGTGGTTAGCCTGAGTGCATACCTACCAGGATACCCATTTTTAACAGCAGAAAATGGTAATTTTCTAAGAGAAGGTTTAGCTGGGTCTCGGTGGCCACAATTCTTGTACTTATGTGTACTTTTAAGTCTTCACTAATAAGTCCCTTTAGTCTTGACAAAGATGCATTGTGATGATCACATACATATTAGATTGCATTGATTTGGTTTAAAATTGCTAGATGGTCAAGTCCAAGTTCTGATCTGATTTCAGCCTGCTGTGATGATGATCTTAAATTGAAAATGTTTAGAGCAAGTTTATTGAGAATAGTGATTAAGGCCTCAATAAGTTGATATTTACCAACTAATGCCCTGTATAGAACTGCTCTGATTTTCATGGTTAAATCAGGGAGGCTGGGACCAATTGCCCCTCCCCGTACAAACATGCAAACCGTGCAATGGCTCCAGCTGGTATTTCCAACCCATATGTAATCTATTCTTTATGTGACAACCAATTTAATTTTAATCAAAGGGTACAGCAAGATAAGTATATTCTGGATCATACTTTATTTCGTTACTCAGTTTCCAGATGTATCTTGATTTTGAGTTTACAAACACCATTTTTTTGTCTTATAATTTATGGATAATCTTTTTCTGCGTGCTGGAGTGACTTCTGATGAGTATGTAACTATCCTAACTACTGTTAAGTAGAATTGGGCACTCAACGTTAAATTGGTGAATCCACCTATTTATTCTTGACCTATTCCACGTGGTTCTCACTTCCATAAAGAAGACTTTTTAAGGATTCTCAACTACCGTAAAACATTTTAGGTTTGTGACATTTAACTTGATAAGCAAGACCTAGAACAATTACTTATTTTATTTGGTCTTCAGAAAGGATCCACATACCTCTGCATGAGTGCTTAATCTAATCTAGAGTTTCGTACACCCCACAAACGTCCACATTAACTTTCTCTGATATTTTTTTTATATATACATGTACTTTGGAAAAATCATTCCATTATCAGGGGGCATTTAATGGATAGATATTTTCAACCGGAATAATTACTTTGGTTGGACGGTTTTGACCGTCGGCTGACAATTATCTGTCACATTGCAAGTTTTTGGTCCCACACTGAAGAGAACAGATTTTTGGTTGTGATCATTCAGCTATTCATTCAGTTATCTTAATAAATAAGACAATTCAGTCATTATGTTCTTCTACGGTCCTCAGCATCAGCTGGATTAGCTGTGAAACGATTTGCTATATTCACCTTATTGGCGTGATTTAATCCTATGACGATTATTGTGTTGTTTTTCTTCCCACATGAATAGAAATAATATGTTAACAGGTTTGGCAAAGAGTAACCTAGGCATTTTGCATCTGAAAAAAATGCAAGAAATAAAGCTGGAATATCATCCTCACTAGAATCATTTACCAGTGCATTGATGGTGGAAGCCAATCATTTTAGATGTTATTGCTGGTGTATACTTAAATATCATCTACATTAAGGTTGCACCATTTTAAATGGATGAGAGAGCTAAGATGAGAGGAGTGTATCTGAACTTAAAAACTAAAATATTGAGATGTTATTGCAAAGTAGGACATTAAAAATACATTAAGTTGAAGTGCATTTAGTTATAATGTATGTGAATCAATTTGGTTGAACAATAGGCTAAGATATATAAATGATGTTGCAGGCCATGTTGACTCTACTTAGAAAGATGAGTTACTGTACGAAGGAATGTTGATATGTTTTCTGGATCAATATACCAGAACACAGGACAGGATAGGCTTTCTAGATCCCCTGACACTAAGGCCTTTGTCAATGTTCCAACCCAAGACGAATACTCAGTTGGGCTGCAACCACCGTGCAAGCCACTGAGCAGTAACTGAATGAGATGTGTTAGGCCTGTCCTTCTTGTGAAGAAAATTATCTGCATTACTTCACATTCAGAGGCCTTATTTCTCTGTCACCAGGCCCCTCCATGCCAGACCCTGAAAAAGGCACATGTTACATTTCTCTGCAGCACATTAGATATTTTGCTGAGCAGTCACGGAGAAGAGGCCCAGCCCGGGGTGTCTTAACAGTGTCAAACAAGGGTCGACCTGATAAAGCTGCATTCCGGCCCTGAGCAGGAGGCAAGCAGAAGCCCCTCTGCAGAGATAAGGCCCAGTTTTGCTGTCGGCTGTCAGAGATAAGTGGGGCCCATGTCAAGGGAAACCTCCAAGACAGTTACACAAGGGGTGGACAGGTAGGGCCAAACCAACTTGCTAGTATGAAGCAGCAACACTTCTACAGATGAGAGCAATCTGCATGCTGCCCCAAGTTAGAGATAAGACCAGACATGCTAGTCACTCTGACACCCAGGGCCCTCCCTGACCAACAGAAAGGAAACAGCCCTCGTGTAAAAGTCTGATAAAGTTACGCAAACAGGCAGTGCGAGTTTTTGCTGACCTTGCTGCCCCCCTCTATGCACCCACCCACCTATGACTCATTACAGTGAACGCCTACATGCTCATATCTTTTTCTTTCCTTCTGCTTGGAGGGCTCCTCCCTATGTATGCAAAGAATGTATAAATATTGTACTCTGTGAATAAAGCTCAGACCACTCCTGTGCCCGCTTGGTGCTGGAGCTCTCCCTTAACTCGAGTTAATGCAATAAAGCCCATTGACTCTGACACCACGGACTCTGCTCCTCATTTATATTTGACCCTTTTTGCATTTATAGAAATTATGATAGTGTAAATAATTTATTTACCACATTTTCTGGCGTCCGAACAGGGACGCATCCCCTTCCCCACGTGCCGGTGATGTAGGTCCGGCCCCTGCCCCCTTCTACAGCCTAGACGGACTTCAAGTGTACACGCCAGCGGGACTTCCCGCCAACTCCCTCAGGCCCACGGAGGAGGCGGACTGCGACCAGACATCCACACGAGGCGGTGAGGAAGATTGCGGAGCGTCCTGACCCAGAGCCCAACCCGTGAGAGAGCCGAGTCCGAGGTCTTCAGAGGTCCGCCATTCCTGCGCAAGCGTCAAGCATCCGATGACCAGGTCTTCAAGTTCTGCTTCCCAGTGAGTACCACTGAGAACGCATAAAGACGGGTTCATTTAATGAACACGGTAAAGACGTGTCTCCTTCCCGAGACCGGTATGGTTGTACTGTATTTCAGTACATAAGTATATGTTGTATATGTTTGAAATTGTTTTAGTTAGGTTCCAGCATGCCGTTGTTTTCAAAATTGCATAAAATAGGCACTAAAAAGGGAATATTAGAAGAGGCAGTTAATGTCCCGCCAAGAGATACCCCCGGCCAATTTATGTATAACAAACATGGCATAGGCGCCGTTTTATACCTTGATCTCTGGGTAGATTATACAAAGGATTTAGAGGCAATGTATAGATGGCCTGTTACGGGAACATGGGATGCAGAATGTATCATGAGAGTAGAAGAGGAACTATGGAAAAGGAAATCAAGGCCTTCTCAAAAAGAAGCCATTGACTTATGGCGCAAAGAAGCGAATAGGAGAGCCCAGAAAGAACTCAACAAAGCTGAGAAAGGTAGACAGATGTCAGAACAGGCTAAAGGAAAGAAGTTACAAGATGAGGGTGAACAGGTCAGATCAGAACAGATGGATAGGGAGAGAAACGCTCTTGTTACTGGTATCTACCCTGTACTCTCAGAGGAGGTCAAGGAGGAAGTTCCCCAAGATGTACCCCTTAAAATTAAACCAACGGCACCAGAGGCGTTCCTTTCCGCCTACCTAGCAGAGCCACCCCCAGCCTACATAGACGCAGCATTTCCCCCGCTCCCACCAGAGGCCGTGCCCCAGCCAGTCCAGAACCAACAACAGGCTTCCGGGGGTGCGGAAGGGGGGGGGGGAATAAGGATATAAAGGATGACGTCGAACTCCCTAGATGTATATATGATTTACAGCCAGGTATTACTGGTCCAATACGCGCCATATCAATACGAGTAAGGCAAGCCATCGCAGAGCTAGATGGACTGCCTGATATGAATACACATTTAAATGCCTTGTATGAGTTCATCAGAACAGGACGGAACCATGAATGCGTAGCTCAAGCTATGGAAAATAGAAAAGTAAAAGCTAAGAACAACATCCTCCGTTTTATTATCAACTGTCTGATCAGGGAACTTGATGGGGGTGATGGGGACGTGGAGGCTATTTTAATAGAGTGGAGCGAAAACATCAATGACGGTAAACATGATAAGGCAGTGCAGACAGAAGCAATGACGAACAAGATTAAAAAGAAAATACTAGCAGTACGCAACGTCGAGAAGGAAGGCAGGGATAGTGTGTCAGAGGAAGGGGATAACAACGAGCCGGCAGACAAAATGAATTTTCTGGGCATTGCACGGCACTGTAATGGCGCCAAACACCATCGACCTCAGAAAACAAGGGTTAACCAGGAAACACACATCTCTCCTGAGGATTTGTTTCAAACAACTGAAAAGGCCCTAGACCATTGGATGGACGACGAGCCACCCTGTAGTGTAGTTCCTATCATCCCAATAGGCTCTGCGCATTGGAATAATACCTACAGCAGTAAAGGCCTAGGCCAGACGTTAACTAGGTCTACTACTGTCGATACTAGACTTAAAGTTTTGGGTTTGCCAGCTTAGCTCAGAGTTCACTAGAAACTTTCTCGAATGTTCAGGAAAGAATTAACTCCCCTGATTAGACAAGAAGGGATTTCGTTTCTGACAACCATAGAACATGACAACTTTGCTCTCCCCTAATCAAGAGTGTATCTCGAGAGTCGTGTGAACAAAAGGCAAATTATTTTACTCAGTCAGTACGTGCATTCTTAGTCTCATCAGAATGTAGAGAAAAGGAAGAGACGGGCGTGTTCAATAAAAAGGTGTTATTTATTGATCAGTCTCTTTTCTCATACAAGAGAAATGGATCGATATTATTGCAATACTTATAGCTAAGTAAAGTGCATACATTAAAAGCAATACTATAAAATAATACTGTAAAAACATTGATATGGTTTCTAAGCCATATGATGTTTTAAAATGAATAAAATATATTACATACACATATACATTTGACTAAACGTACTCAACTGGTGTTTCTAAATACGCCTACCCCGTGTACCTGACCTAAGTCTAATACGTGGGCGGGAATAGAAAGTTACAGTTTAAGTTAAGTTTGTTTTTGCCAAGTGAATAACTAAAGAATTCTCTGTGAGGGGTCATTCAGTTCTGTACCTGGAAGTTAGGATGAATGAGGAATGGTATCTCTCTCTCTGGTCTCGATATTCCAGGCTGCCTGCGAGGGCTACCCAGAAACGCCGGTGCTGGATTCTCGGCAGGAGAAAGCAGCGCGTCTCTCAGCGCGTCAGGAAGGCGGGGCTGCTGCCAGTGGGGTCTGCTCTGCTCTTGGCTTCGGCAAGTATGGCTGCTCCGTCTCGTCACCACGCGTGTGTTTGCATAGGGCAAGATCGGTAATATTTATACCTTTAAGGTGCCGAGATTGACGTAAGGATGGACATAGATACGTCAATAAGGATGTCATACGACTTGCTTGTTAGCACATTCTTTTACTGAAGTTCTCGGTGAAATCAAAACAATGGCCGCAGGGTTTTGCCCAGGTTGTCATAGGTTTGATTTGTTATGAGAACTCCGTATGCCTTATCAGGGGCTGGAGGAATATCGCTTGTCTAATTAGATCGCAAGCGTTATGACCTAATCAGATAACACGTGCCTGTGCCGTAGTGTGACTGCGTCAGATAACGGTATCTGCATCATGGGGGTTTTCTGCCTCATGGGCTGACTGCTAGTTAACTTGTTGGTTTGTTTAACTAGAATAGGGTCAGGAATAGGGGGATCGATTCAGAACCTATAGGAATACATGACACCCACTCCACGCTAACTATGGACATATTTACTAATCTAGGCATAGTATAACATAGTACAACATACTATAGAGTAGTGTGTATACCTTACCACCCCAAAATACATAAATGCATTTTGAAATTCTTCAAATATACGGAAAATTGCAGACATATATATTGTATGCACTCAAGCTATGGAATAATGCTAAAGTAATCACGCATTTGTATACATTATTGCTTATTTGGTATATGAGAATTACACATGAAATGGTTTCTTAAATACAGAAAAAAGTTTTGAGACCATTCCATCACAGAATAAAATATTTGTGAACATACCAGCGGGCAGCTAAAGTCTATAAAGTATCTAAAAATAGAAATCTTAGTTCTTTAGGAATAGTTTCTTACTTTAAGCAGAAGATAAGTGTCCCGAAAAACCGAAAAAATGAATTGGGGCTTCTGAAAGAGTTGCTGTCCGTGAACTGGATTGAAAATTAGTTCATGTGACTTTATTATTTAAAGTTGAAGGCCGAATTCAGGGAACGCCGTGTGCGAGCTTGCTCAAAAGTCTCTATTTCTGTTCGGGTGAGAACATCATATCATTTAGGCTTTCGAAAAAACTGTCAACAGCTTCCTGGGAAAGTTCCACTAACTCGGAAATAGGTGTAATCATGCATTCTTGTGCATGATTGTCTCCATTGACATTCTGATTCGCATTGCTGACAGAAGGTCGTACCTGTTCGATGCTGCTTTCATCTTGAACTTCACTACCCATCAATCGTAGTGGTGAAGCTTCCACGAATGCCGTCATCAGGATTGGTAGCCTTTGAGGGCAGCACAAAGCATGAACCTTGATCGGGCTCAACAATGTTTCTGCATCCATCGGCGCATCCGATTGTAGCGTCAGACAGGTGTCTAACACGCATTCTTCTCCGCATAGCAGACACCTTAATACAGGTAAAACACATCTTTGCCACATTGGTCGAAATGATAGAAACCAAGTCATGTTCAGGTCTCTAAGCCGGGAGAGTCCCAGGATTTTTGATATCCGGTCCCGGTATCCAATGGCTAGGATTGTTTCTTCCCTTGTCGCAAGAGTTTTGTCTGTGACATGGGTTGCCATAACGAAAAATAAGGACTAAGAATAGGATTCCTGCAATTAGTCCCAAGATCAGGGGAAGTCCGCCAAAAATCGAATGGACGAAATCTGGAAAAATACCCAGTATGGCTTTGAATGGTGTTAATGCCATCGAAAATACTGTCTTAAATACCTTTGAGACCCCATTGGTATCAGAAATATTTAAGATTTCATTCAGGATTTCCGCGAAATGTACGGGGGAATTAGTTGATAATAATGTATGTATCTCTGCAGTCGTCCTTGCGACTTGTAGATCATACGTTTCTTTTGATGACGAGAGCCTGGTAGGCGTCTGAAGAAGCACTGTTTTCATTCTGCTTAAAGTATCTATTCGAATAGAAGTAATTTTCAAATCGGGCCATGCCCTTGCCTCCCTGTCTGGGAAGGAGCTGGGGAACAATGAGCGTCCACAGCACTTGACCTTCGCAGTCGTAGTTACTAGATAAGGAGTCCCGGGCATAAGACTACAACATCTGCGGTCTACAATAAGAATGTAACTCCCATTATAGAGTCTTTGAAAGAATGGTTCTATTTCTGTTGCAGGTGCGCCTTGCTGGTGACATGAAAGGTTGTATGAATTCCCTTCACAGGCTCCATGCAAATTAATTCCGTTACACAGAAGTGTGCCACTTAGTGACATCGCACAATTGTTGCCACTAAGAAACACTTTCTGTCCTTTATTACTGACACATGCATGTGAATAGGGCAGGTTCCATGTTGTTTTAAGGTACCCCTTTCCCAATTTCTCGTACATGCCAGCCTGTATATATTTTTGGCAGTATTGAAACCTGAAGGTTGAGATTGGAATATTTATTATCCCATGTATTATCCATTCACTGACAGGTCGTTCTGACATTGTCACTGGTAATCTTTCTAGTTTTTCAATGCTCAAGATTGTATAATCAGCACCCTTTTGTGCCATACTGATTTGTCTATCAGTAAGGTTAAAGATTTGGAATAATGACGTTGTGTTGATTAGACGCCAAGGCACATAGCCTGAACGCAGATTTTGTAACGTCCAGCCAAGCTGTACAATAGAGCGCAATTGTGACTGACCGTGTTGTAATAACAGTAAGTCTTGCGATAATATGTCGATTGCTGAAGACACAATGCTGTCCAAAGAAAAAATTCTGGAGGACAGAGTCATTAACCCATTGTCCACTACAGAAAGTGATTTTTCCAAATTAATACGGTTAATTTCCCGTATTCTCTCTGCTGTTTCAATTTGAGTAACCTTCCAGGCCTCATTGTATGCTGCATATACAGAGGCTGCTATGAAACGCTTTTGACGCTGTTTGCGTGGTCCCAAAGTGAAATCACGCAAGTCAGCACCATCAGTAAGTAAAGTTAGGTGTTGCTTAATTTCTGCCAGTGTGGAAGTTTGTAGCCATTGAAGGCATAATTTGCCCACACTGTAGGTGGTTATTATCCCTGGGTGATGTCTTTGGGGATATCTAGGGTCTCGCCTGGTCAATTTGAACCCCTGCGTTTTGTTCAGGAATCTGTCTTGACAGTTATTAGTATCTGTGGGCCAGATCAACCACTGTTTCCAATCAGGATGTGTTCTGTTTTGGTTTAATATATGGTTTACGTCTATCTCTTCATCTGTATCAGAGTTATTGCTAAACATTGTTGGCTTTGGAATAGACGGTTTATTTAAATCTTTGATTTTGGCTAAGCCAAGACAGGTGGTCTGTTGAACAGTGTCATTTAAAAATATCATTTGTTCTGGGATCATGCAGGCTCTAAACAAAGCTTTTATACCCTGTACTTGCCATTCTTTTGTACCCCAAACACTTTTCAATTCAACATTTTTGTCCCAATAATCAAATCCAAAGGTATTCATTTTTTCAAAGAATGAGTCTGAATATAACAATTGTGTGTTGGTTATCATGGTCTTGGTCCCTGTCTTATTTGACAATTTAAAATAAAATGCTTCAGCATTACTTGTGTTAAAACCTGAAAAATATGAATATTTGTCGTAAACGGTTCTTGAGCTCCCTTTTGGAGGTGTTGCACAATGTTCCCATTGATTATAATTTAAAACATTTCTAGGTTGTGCTGATCTATGTAAAAAATGGTTACCATAGTGGTTATAACAGTACATACTATCATAATTGGTAGAACCCTGCAAATAATCATGTTTGGTAAATTTAGCAGACATTACTAAATCAGACATCATATTATTAATGCTTTCGAAGTCCCAATCATCAGCAAATGAGTTTGGTTTTACAAAGTCACTCAAGGAGATCTTAATTTGGTGTGGATATTTCAGGATCTCGACCGGACCATAAATTTCATAGTCAGTGTTGTCCCAAGCTACCCCACCAGGTATCGGATTGGCTGTGAAGTTGGCTGAAGAAAGTTCTCTTTTCTCGACGTGTGAAGATGTGTGTGGTTTGAGGATCAAGTTGATTTTCTGACTTGCTGTGTCCATTTTAGCATATTTTCCTTCAATGAAGCGTCCCAAAGTTAGTATCATGATGAGCCATAGTATGAGGATAAATGCACCAAAACCCACCCAAAATTCAATCCATGGAGAAATCAGATATGTTTCTTTCAGTTGTTTCAAAAGTTCTTTAGCTTTATCTTTAAAGGTTTTTGATGATGGCTGTGTCTTTGATTCACTGAAGCCTTCAGAGGAATCATCGAAGTTTATGAAGTAGCCGGATGCAGTTCTGTCAATTGTTCCAATTGGTTCAGGATTTCTGTTTCTTGCATTTTCGTTTGGTACTTCAGTATAGATTGGTGTGTCTCTGCTAAATGTTTTTATTTGGGATTTCAGAGGTCTTAGTTCTATTGCATTGTTGCATAGTCCATGTTGTTCTTCTGTAGGCGTTTCGAATGTGATGAGCCTCTTTGTTAGGACCTCTGTACTGGTAGCAAACCTTGGTGTTCTGCTACTTATTGGGAGTCCACTTGGCCTACTGTTTGTTATCGGCCACATGATTGTGGTTTTACCAGGTCGATTGATACAACTCGGTTCTCCTTTTTACCAGCAAGTGGCGGTAGTACAACTGATCTTGTCCCGTTGACAGACAAGACAGGAACTGCTTTTCTGTAAGAAGGCCCAAATTCCTTCTTTACCGCGATCTTCTCCCTGACTAGATCCCCGACTTTAGGAATCCAGACAGGTCTTGCTGGGACAGGTGGTGGTTCTTCAGTGGTTGTTGGCTGTTGTTTCAACTTTATGTTGCTCAGGTCTTTTCTTGTTTTGTTTAAGTCCTGCAAAATAGCCAAACGGTCTTTGATATCAAAGCTTTTTTCTTTCACCACTGAAGTCTGACTGTCAAGGTCAGAGATAATCATCCTAGTTCCGAATAATAATTCGTACGGACTGAATCCCTTCAGAGAATTTCTTGGCAAGTTATTGAGACTACGTTGGACACTTATTAGATGTTTGACCCACCCAGTTCCCGTACCTAATACCTTTGCCATTATAGATTGCTTTATGTCACGGTTTTTTCTTTCAACAATTCCGTTCCCCTCAGGGTGAAATGGACAAGAGTACCGCAAATTCACGCCCATTCCGACCATGGCCTCCTTATAAGCTCTAGAGCTAAAAGCAGGACCATTGTCCGAATGCAGCATGCCAATTGCGTATGTGCCGATAAAGACTCGCAAATCTTTTATAACAGTTCTGGCGTCAGCTGTTCGCTGGGGCCACATCCATATGAATCTCATGCATGAATCCACTGCGACCAAGATATATTTATAGTTACCATCCCTTTGTAAGGGACCGCAGTGGTCTAGATAAACACATGCTAATGGTTTATCCGAGATTAGAAGGGGCGTCTGCGCTGGACGTCTCACCGTTGATACTTTCATTTTTTGACATATTTCACATTCTAGAACATAGTTCCTTGTTTGTCTTCTCATTTGTGGCCACCAGTATCTCTGTTTTAATAATGATACTGTGGCTGAGACGCCAGCATGTATAGAAGCAAGCGCTTCGTGTGCCGCTATTATTAGTCCTAACCTATGTTCCATGTTTGGAATTGCCCTATCCCCCACTCCAGGGATTCGAGCAAAAGGAACATTGTTTGCATCAGTTATGTATGAGTATTTTACTGGAAAGCCTTTAGGGAGTGGTTCTATCGAATCCTTTTCTGAAGCGCTGACAGCTTGTAATATTTCGCTGTCTATTTTTGTTTTTGACCGGGTGACGGCAGCTACGGAAGCCGTTTGCACAGCTGCCTTCGCGGCCTCATCAGCCAATGAATTCCCTGCAACGTGAACGCCATCACGTTGATGACTCAGCGTATGTATCACATGAGTCTTTGGTAGTTCTTTTTGTAATAGAACTACTTGTTCCCAGAGCATTTTATGCTTGATTGTGCCACCTTTCGCATCCTTGAAGCCATTCTGAAGCCAGATCTGCAAGTATTCATTATAAGACTGTACGCAATAATACGAATCGCACACTATGAGTGTGGGGAATTCTCGATCGGTATTTTCAAGCGCCATCTTGAACGCCAGTAGTTCGGCTCGCTGAGCTTTACAATCTCCTAGAGATTGTGTTTTAGTGAGGGTTGGTTTAAATTTTCCTTCGTGCCAGCGACCTTTGACAATCGCGCACGCAGCACTGTAAGCTTGTTTACCCCCTACTGCGGGTTGTGCTGATCCGTCTGTATATATTATACAGCCGTATTGTTCTAGAGGCAGAATTTCGGTCGGCAGAGGACATTCAAATTCATATTGGAGAAATTCTTGTGTTTTTAAGTTGGGATCAAATTCGTATGCTACGTCTGTTGCAGCAAGAGAGTTAGCCCATTGTATCCATCTTGGATGGAGTGCTTTAGCATTCGGAATGCTTGCTTTTGTTACAGCCTCTAAGGCTGGTATCGGTGTCACGATTATTATTCGTTTACCTTGTGCCAGGGCTCGTTCTTTTGCTATAGCTGTCTGTGTTGCAGTTAGAATTTTTTCCGTAGGGCTAAATTTCATTTCAGCCTTAGTGTACAAGTGTGATTTGAATGCAATTGGTACCTTTTCTCCCTCATTAGAGGTCAGGTATGTGAATCCGCATCTCCCTGGGATGACTCGAATCACAAGATTGCGTGTGTTATCACGTGTTTCTAATTTTGTTTTAATTAGCATGTCTGTTTGTAGGGATCTCAAAATTTCTGTGTGTATTTGAGTCCAATTGGATCTTTTAAAATCAGGTTTTATCAGATCATAAAGGGGTTTGACCCTTTCTGTGTAATTTGCAATGTATGTTCTTCCGAAATTTAGGAAGCCTAGAATCGACTGTAGGTTTTTTAGTGTTCTAGGTGCTTGGAGTACGGCACATTTCTCTAGGAAATTGTCAGCCAGGCTTTTGCCTTCACTTGATAACTCATATCCTAAGAATAGGACTGTCAGATGGGCAATTCTGGATTTTTTAAAGTTGAATTTGTAACCCTCTGCAGCGAACCCAAGTATTATGGTGTTCACTCTCTTCAAGTGAGTCTCCAAGTCATCATCTGTTAAGTAGATGTCATCGACATAAGATAATGCTTCATCATCATATAGTTGTAGTAATTCTGTTACTCTCGCTGAGAATACCCCCGGGCTGTTCTTGTACCCCTGGGCTAACCGACAGAATTGTTTTTGAGTGCCATTTATTGAGAATGCAGTTAAATATCTGCTCTCTGGTGCTATGTTTTGACAAAAGAATCCATTAGAGATGTCCAAGGTTGTTTTGTATTTTTTGCGCACTATGTTATTCATTAGTGCAGCACTGTGTGAGTTTTGCACTGCAAAAGTTTTGCAACATGTGTTAAGGTGTCGGTAATCCAAAACTAGACGATATGAATTGTCTGGTTTGGAGACCGGAAACAAAGGGTTGTTCATTTGTGAGGTGCAAGTTTCAATCACCCCCTGGTATTCTAGCTGATCTAGTATTTCATTTACCTGTTTTTTAGCTTCTTGCTTAATTGGGTACTGCCTTTGTGCAGTTGGTTGTGATTTTAACTGGATTTTGTGAGGAGGAGAGTCCTCATCCCATCCTACATGATTTTTATATAAGGCAGGAGCTAAAGCCACTGCCCATTTTCTGGCAAGTGTGTATTTTTTATGAATCGGGATATGATTCGAGAAGGCAGGCATGATTATTTCTTCGCCATGAGGGCACTCCCTAACAAACTCTGGTGATGTGATTGTTATGTTTTAGGGCGCCATCAAATAAGAGCAAATGCTCTTGAAATTTGAGTGGTACTTCCACCTCCTCGAAAGGAGTGTACTCATTAGGAGGTTCCTCTATTTTGTAATAGTGGAAGTACTTTGTTACAGCATTTGCTGCTGGAAAATGTATCCATGAATAGTATACCTCTGTCTGCCGATATTCGTGTGCCTCAATTACGAATATGACTGTGCCACCTCTAGGTGTCAGTCCATTTTCTATAAGTTTCAGGGTTATAGATCTCCTTTTGATGACCGGGATGAGTATTATATCCCCGTCCGCATCTAGTGCTGCAGCATCAGCCGCTGCGAGTTCAGCTGCTAATCTAACTGCCTCTCTTTCTTCTTCATTTTCTGACATTTTACTGTCCTGAAGGTTATTTCTTTTGTTTGCAGATCAGGTTTCTTATGGAAACAAAGATTAGATGCACAATATTTTGGAACAGTGTATCCTTCAACGTTGACTATACCAAGAACCATACATAGGAGTTCCCTCCTGCGAGGTCTGGCGGATATAACCTTTCACCCACTCCAGACGTCTTTGGAGTATTTGGGAAAAGGGGTCTGAGTGAGAAAGCACGACTGAGTTACTCTAAATGTCTTACGTTAGTTTTATCGCCCTTTCCAAACGCGTTGGGCGCCATGTAGTGTAGTTCCTATCATCCCAATAGGCTCTGCGCATTGGAATAATACCTACAGCAGTAAAGGCCTAGGCCAGACGTTAACTAGGTCTACTACTGTCGATACTAGACTTAAAGTTTTGGGTTTGCCAGCTTAGCTCAGAGTTCACTAGAAACTTTCTCGAATGTTCAGGAAAGAATTAACTCCCCTGATTAGACAAGAAGGGATTTAGTTTCTGACAACCATAGAACATGACAACTTTGCTCTCCCCTAATCAAGAGTGTATCTCGAGAGTCGTGTGAACAAAAGGCAAATTATTTTACTCAGTCAGTACGTGCATTCTTAGTCTCATCAGAATGTAGAGAAAAGGAAGAGACGGGCGTGTTCAATAAAAAGGTGTTATTTATTGATCAGTCTCTTTTCTCATACAAGAGAAATGGATCGATATTATTGCAATACTTATAGCTAAGTAAAGTGCATACATTAAAAGCAATAGTATAAAATAATACTGTAAAAACATTGATATGGTTTCTAAGCCATATGATGTTTTAAAATGAATAAAATATATTACATACACATATACATTTGACTAAACGTACTCAACTGGTGTTTCTAAATACGCCTACCCCGTGTACCTGACCTAAGTCTAATACGTGGGCGGGAATAGAAAGTTACAGTTTAAGTTAAGTTTGTTTTTGCCAAGTAAATAACTAAAGAATTCTCTGTGAGGGGTCATTCAGTTCTGTACCTGGAAGTTAGGATGAATGAGGAATGGTATCTCTCTCTCTGGTCTCGATATTCCAGGCTGCCTGCGAGGGCTACCCAGAAACGCCGGTGCTGGATTCTCGGCAGGAGAAAGCAGCGCGTCTCTCAGCGCGTCAGGAAGGCGGGGCTGCTGCCAGCGGGGTCTGCTCTGCTCTTGGCTTCGGCAAGTATGGCTGCTCCGTCTCGTCACCACGCGTGTGTTTGCATAGGGCAAGATCGGTAATATTTATACCTTTAAGGTGCCGAGATTGACGTAAGGATGGACATAGATACGTCAATAAGGATGTCATACGACTTGCTCGTTAGCACATTCTTTTACTGAAGTTGTCGGTGAAATCAAAACAATGGCCGCAGGGTTTTGCCCAGGTTGTCATAGGTTTGATTTGTTATGAGAACTCCGTATGCCTTATCAGGGGCTGGAGGAATATCGCTTGTCTAATTAGATCGCAAGCGTTATGACCTAATCAGATAACACGTTCCTGTGCCGTAGTGTGACTGCGTCAGATAACGGTATCTGCATCATGGGGGTTTTCTGCCTCATGGGCTGACTGCTAGTTAACTTGTTGGTTTGTTTAACTAGAATAGGGTCAGGAATAGGGGGATCGATTCAGAACCTATAGGAATACATGACAACCCCTCACGCCACATGAGAGGGAGTTGGCTCGGTCGGCCACCCAGTGGGTGTCCCAACATCATGTATATAATCCCGACATAGTGGCCCAGATGTTCCTGAGCCTACCACCACTCGAACAACGCCTGGCCAGCATCTATATGGTCCAACACTTGATCACGTTGTATGAGAGCCAATATCACCACCCTGGCAAATTATATAAAATACTGGAAAAGGTAATACTAGATAGATGGATGAAACAGGGCCCAGAACTGATTAACACCATTTTAGACTTGCGTCTCCAATATGAACAATTCCTGTCCGCCTCAATGACACCCGATCCTCGCCCCAGAGGACAGTACCCTCTGCGAGAGGTCCACCCCATAAGAAAACAAGATGGCTCTGTCCAGCGGGTATATGTCTATACCCCTCTCACCAAGCTAGAAATACTGGAAATGAAGAGGTTGTTACCTTCCCATGATAAAGAGAAATAAAAGATATACTCCGTATAGGAGACTATACTTACCCTGATATCCTAAGGTTACTAAAGGTCTTGTTACCAGCAGGCATTTACGAGAAACTTAAAGAGAAAGACTGGGATGTGGGAGATAAAACTTTGAAATGGGCAGAGTTGCAAGCTGAAGATGCAGGTAGGGCCCCGGGGGATGGCCTTGGTGAAAAAATTAAGGAGCTGACTGGAACTCCTTATACAAATTTTACCAAGACTATTGACAACCAAAAAGGAAGACTGGGATGCAATTTCAGCATGTAAACAGAAACCAGAGGAAGACACAAGCGATTACTACACTAGGTTGGAGAAATGTTTCGCTGTCAACAGTGGTTTAAAACACAGTAGTGAGGCCTATCCCCACCTTTTTGTGACCAAACTGGTAGATAACGCCCTTCCTCAGATTAGGAATAGGGTGCTGAAGGTTGAGAGTACTTGGCAAGCAAATAGCCCCTCACAAATGTTACAGATGTTACAATACCACCAAAATAGAATAAGGGAAGAACAAGAACAAGAAAAGAAGCGCATGAAGGATACAAAAATGAAGGTGCTAGTTGCCCAAACAGTACCTGCAAACACGAACAAGAATGGTACCGCACCCACTAAAGGGACCTGCAATTATTGTAAACAACAGGGTCACTTTGTAAGGGAATGCCCCATCCTAAAGCACAATATAGCCACAGGTAAAACAAAGGAACGGCCCTATACACCCAGACAGTACAACACTCAGCAGACACAAGCCCTCACCCTGCAGCAGGTCCAGACGCCCGCTGCCGCTGCACCTCAAATGTATCAGTACACGCAGTCAGACTACCCAGAATACCAATCTTTTTCATGAAACAGCCTCGAGAGGGAAGATCGCTCGCCCCTTATCCCAGTTCCTGTGGACCAAGAGGGTCCTTATGTACATGCTCGTTTGCTGGGGCAAGATAGAAAGTTTCTGATTGACACAGGGGCAAGCAGGACTACCATCAGTCATGACGAGGTCCCAGGGGCACCTCTCTCGGGCTCACAGAATATATCCCTGGGATTTTCTGGAAAGCCAATTGTCAACAAAGTATCAGAACCAGTCTCTTTAGGGGTGGGTCCACTGACACGCACCACAGACTTACTACTCACTAAGACATGTCCAGAAAATTTACTAGGTATAAAGACCCTAAAAGAACTGGGAGCAGTTATCTGTTGCTCACCAGAAGGAGTAAGACTGTTTTTGCGTGATTTCAAAGGGCATTTCACGGTTAGAGATTTTGATCCCAGACTTCAGGATGTCCCACAGTATCTATGGGCACAAGGTTCGACTGACATAGGTTACATGGATATAACACCACACGAGGTCACTCTTAAGGAAGGAGTAGTCCTACCCCGAATACGACAGTACAGGATTCCGCCTGAGGCTGAAACAGCCTTATTAAAAATAATTCAAGAACTCATTGAACAGGGGGTGGTGGTGGAGACAGACTCGAATGTGTGTAACTCCCCCGTCCTCCCTGTTCCTAAACGCACAGACCCTCAAGCACCCCCAGTTTACAGACTAGCAGTTGACCTTCGAGAACTGAACAAATGTGTGGTCCCACAATACCCAGTGGTCCCAGACATTTCCTCATTATTTACTGCCATTGATTCTGAGGCAACATTTTTCACGGTCATTGACCTGAAGAATGCATTCTTCAGCATTCCAATACATCCTGACAGTCAATATCTTTTCGGATTCAGTTTAAAAGGACGCAGCTTCAAATTTACAAGAGCTCCCCAAGGCTTTACAGAAAGCCCAAGCGTTTACAGTCAGGCATTAAAGAGACAACTTGACAGTATTAGTATGCCTACCAACACAGCATTAATACAGTACGTGGATTACATTCTCATCACAGCAAGATCAGAAACTGACTATGAAAAGGCTTCCCTCACGGTCCTTCATTTTCTGGCGGACAAGGGGCACAAGGTGTCCCCTTCGAAGTTATAGTTCTGTGAACAGCAAGTGGCTTACTTAGGGCACTTGCTGTCCAAGGAGGGTAGGCAGCTGACACAAGAACGAATTAAATTGATTTCCAACATTTTACAACCCAAAACACAGAAAGAAGTATGTGCATTCATTGGCCTTACTTCCTATTGCAGACAATGGATTCCCCAGTATGCCCACATAGTCAAGCCACTCATACAATTGACTACATTGGAAGCGGCCACCTCTAACGTCCTCCCTTGGACATCAGAGCACACCCTAGCATTTGAGGAACTAAAACGAGCGTTATGTCAAGCACCAGTTTTAGCCACTCCTGATTACAAGAAACACTTCACCCTGTTCGTGACAGAGCGGGATGGAACAGCATTATCTGTTCTCACACAAGACCAAGCAGGGAAACACAAGCCATGTGCTTATTTTTCTAGTACACTGGACCCTGTAGCACAGGCTCTGCCAGCATGCTTGAAATCTGTTGCGGCCACAGCTTTGGCCATAAGACAAAGTGACTCGATAGTGCTGGGACACTCCCTGACAGTACAAGTACCACACGCAGTGGAAGTTCTCCTGAATAGGACACAGACACAACACCTGACTGTAGCAAGATTGACAGGATACGAGCTGACACTATTTCAACCCCACATAGAGATTAAAAGATGTAACATACTCAACCCTGCCACTCTTTTACCCTCAAGCACAGATGACACCACACCCCATGACTGTGTGGAAGTAATAAATGTAGTGACGAAGCCAAGACAAGACTTGACAGATGTTCCACTCCCAGACCCTGACATAACGTTTTATGTAGATGGATCATGCATGAGAACAGGGGCAGGAGAATTAGTGGCAGCATACGCCGTAACTACTGACCATGAGGTCATAGAGACACAAAGAATAGATATCCTGTCAGCACAAGCAGCAGAGCTCATTGCTTTAACGCAAGCCTGTAAATGAGCAAAACAGTTAAGGGTTAACATCTACACTGATTCACAATATGCGTTTGGGGTAGTTCATGACTTTGGCGTACTATGGAGGGAGAGAGGTTTTCTGACCTCACACGGGGCCAAGATACAGCATGGCCCTCTCATACAGGCCTTGTTAGAAGCAATACACCTACCTACAGCCATAGCGATCCTGAAATGCAAAGCACACACCAAGGCCACAGATGTCATTTCCCAAGGTAATGACCTGGCAGACCGAACTGCTAAACAGACAGCTCAGACTCCAATTGACATAACAAACTCACAGGTATTACCACTGACAAGGACTATGACAGTCAGGGATCTCTCCAAAGATGTACAATATATACAGACCCATGCCACTCCAGATGAAATAAAGAAATGGACTGAACAAGGAGGGGTCCAGACTGACCAGAGTTGGATGACTAAAAACAAAAAGACATGGTTCCTCCCAGATTCTATGGTACAGGTGATAATAGAGACAGCACATAGCCCGGCACACTTGGGAGAGAAGGGAATGTTGGATGGCCTGCAGAATATCTGGTTTAACAAACACTTGCGAGCGGCAGCAAAGCAGAAAGTGAAGACTTGCATGATTTGTTGCCAATTCAACCCTGGAAAAGGCATCTCAGTGGAACAGGGTGGATTTCATCCCCCTGATCACCCTTTTTAGGTTCTCCAAATGGATTATATCCAAATGGACAGATGTAGAGGTTACAAGTATGTCCTGGTAATAGTGTGTGCCCTAACCAGATGGACAGAAGCTTACCCCGTCCCAGATTATACTGCAGTTACAACAGCCAAACAGTTAGTGAGGGAGTTCTTCCCGAGATACGGGTTGCCACGTGTCATTTACTCAGACAATGGCCAGCCCTTCTCCTCTGAGCTCATGAAACAGGTGTCCCTTCTGTTGGGATATACCTGGAAGTTCCATTGTGTAAGGCATCCCCAAGCAGCAGGTTTAGTAGAGAGACATAACCAGACCCTCAAAACAAAATTAGCTAAAATCTGTGCAGAAAAGGGCGTGGATTGGATGGTAGCCTTACCGGTTGCCCTCTTTTACATGCGCATGGTAGCTCATTCTAGAACCGGCCTATCCCCATATGAGGTGGTCTTTGGAAGACCGCCGAATATGTGGGGTACACCAATGCCTAAAAGAATAACTGATGTTGACAGTACTATGCTCACAGATTACCTGGCTTCCTTGATGTCTGCACTACTCTCTTGCCGTTCGCAGGTTGCCGCTGCCTTCCCTGACAACACCCAGGTCGAGGACCATGCCATAGCCCCAGGGGACTGGGTGCTAGTGAGGAACTTCGACCGGACGAGCCCTCTGGACCCCAGGTGGAAGGCACCAAAATTAGTCCTGCTGATGACGAGGACGGCCATCAAAGTCGAGGGAAGAAAGGGGTGGCTGCATGCCAGTCACTGTAAAAAATACTTTGGGACTACCGGAACATTTGCTAAAACAAAGACAGTACAGACTTTAAGCCCCCCTTTTTGGAAAAGACTCCCCAGCAAGAGTACACTTCCAAACTGAGATCTAGAAGGTCAGTCGACGTTTGATTGTCTAAGTCCACTCGGTGGTGAAGCGGTTGAACATGATGTCTGACTTGAATAAACTAGTGAACAGTAAAGAAAAAAGGACTAATATGAGAGAGAAATACTGCAAGCTATTACACAGCAGATGTATAGTGTCTCTGATTATTGTAAATTTTATGAGCATTGTGCTAATAAGTATTCGCTGGTTCTTACAAGTTCTCTATCCACCTGCTGTCTCACAGAACGCCACCACAGTACACTCACATGTTGAGCTCCCAGTACACTTAGAGAACAGAAGAAATGAATTTAAGAACAATACTTTCATCACCCTTTTGCAACAACATCAACTGGCCATAAACACATCCAACTGCTGGGTGTGCGTCTTCTTCCCCACACAGTTGCCAAAGGCATGCCTTTCATCACTCTCCCTTTTTCTTATGAAGGCTCTCGTACTGGTTGGTGGGAAACAAACAAAGCTTCCTATATGGCCAACAGGGACACAAAAGAGCAGTCTCAGCTCCGATATCACCTATACATTTTATGTTGACGAGGTGAAAAGAACAGGGCATGTGGTACCCCACTAGAGCAGGAAGCCTATGCTGACCACGGTAACAGATCTAATAAGTTATATTATCAGTATATGGACAGGAGAAAAAGATCCGTTTCACCTGTTTTTGTGGCATCAACGAAAGCCCCATTTTGTGTCCAAAGTAAAGGAAAGATACGTATGGGTGATAGCATCTGCAATCACACAGTAAATTTGAATGGAACAAACAATACACAGCTTATAGCCGCACAGGGCACGTACTTCATATGTGGGGATAAAGGTTATACATGGCTCCCACAGGGCTGGTCCGGCACTTGTTACATTGCTTTTCTCCTTCCCCCCACCTACACTGCCCCTGCGTACTATCATGAAATTGAGCCTCTGACTGTCTATAACAGACGGCGAAGGGGGGTCATAGATACAGAAGATCCAGCAGGGCAGGAGGCGGGAGACTTCTTTGCCGGAGTCATTCCATTTTGGGGTCCAATGGTAAACAGCAGGAACATCCGCCACCTCACACGAGTGGTGCAAAATACGATAGATGCAACGGCAGGTGCCCTCTCTAATCTCACAGCCGAGGCGGTCGCGGATAGACTCATGACCCTACAAAATCGCATTGTTTTAGACATCGTTCTGGCTGACCGTGGTGGTGTATGCAGATTGATCTCCACGAGTTGTTGTGTGTTTATTCCAAATAACGCACCTACGGTATACCAGGCCATTGCCAAGCTACACAAGATGTCAAGTCAGCTAGACATGGATAAAGGAGAATGGTCCTTAAGCAGCTGGTTGTGGGGATTAGTATCAACATGGGGATGGAAAGTGTTGACTGTAGTAGGATCAATACTGTTTATCATCTTCAGCTGTTGCCTCTGCATCCAATGCGGCCCGGCCATCTGCGGTCTGTGCGCCACTGCCTGCATTCCCCGTCCACATGTGCAGAGCAGAAAAAATGAAAAGATCATGTTGCAAGAACACATTAACGGCCTGATGAAAATAGAGGTGTATTAGAGGGGTGCGCTTGGGGACAAGGAGGGAATGAAGAAAATTACATATTTATATGTATTTGTGCCCCCACGCGCTACCCTCTCATCATCTGCCATGTTGAATTAAAACCCCTGCATTACTTCGCATTCAGAGGCCTTATTTCTCTGCACCAGGCCCCTCCATGCCAGACCCTGAAAAAGGCACATGTTACATTTCTCTGCAGCACATTAGATATTTTGCTGAGCAGTCACGGAGAAGAGGCCCAGCCTGGGGTGTCTTAACAGTGTCAAACAAGGGTTGACCTGATAAAGCTGCATTCCGGCCCTGAGCAGGAGGCGAGCAGAAGCCCCTCTGCAGAGATAAGGCCCAGTTTTGCTGTCGGCTCTCAGAGATAAGTGGGGCCCATGTCAAGGGAAACCTCCAAGACAGTTACACAAGGGGTGGACAGGAAGGGCCAAACCAACTTGCTAGTATGAAGCAGCAACACTTCTACAGATGAGAGCAATCTGCATGCTGCCACAAGTTAGAGATAAGACCAGACATGCTATTCACTCGGACACCCAGGGCCCTCCCTGACCAACAGAAAGGAAACAGCCCTCGTGTAAAAGTCTGATAAAGTTACGCAAACAGGCAGTGCGAGTTTTTGCTGACCTTGCTGCCCCCCTCTATGCACCCACCCACCTATGACTCATTACAGTGAATGCCTACATGCTCATATCTTTTTCTTTCCTTCTGCTTGGAGGGCTCCTCCCTATGTATGCAAAGAATGTATAAATATTGTACTCTGTGAATAAAGCTCAGACCACTCCTGTGCCCGCTTGGTGCTGGAGCTCTCCCTTAACTCGAGTTAATGCAATAAAGCCCATTGCACGGACTCTGCTCCTCATTTATATTTGACCCTTTTTGCATTTATAGAAATTATGATAGTGTAAATAATTTATTTACCACACTTGACAAGGTCTTCCCTAAAAGTTTTACCTTAAGCCCTGCTGTTTGTAACTTAATTGTTGTTGGCATTAGGACTCTACTCTTCGTGACTATTAGCAGACTCTTTCATGCAAGACTTTGCTACTCACCAAGACCGCCAGCGCAAAGCTTGGTAAATATGACTCTCCACACTATAAGGACAGCTAGAAATGACAGGCAACACAAGATCTGCAATTCATGCTACAGCAACAACAGCCTGCGCTATCTGCCAATGCAAAGCTCCAGCAATGACCGCATAGAATGCCAGGCCGCTCTTCGCACTAAAACGACGACTATCCTCAATTCTCACATTGTTCCTCACGGCGTCTTCTATTCGACATCTCGAACTGTACTCCCATTCCCGACTTTGAGAAGGCAATTTTTTTCTCTGGGTCTAACCTAGTTTTTGTTCTGGCATGCTGTCCATCATGGTCAGCCTGAATATCTGATTTTCCCCATGTCTAGCAAAACCAGTTGACCGCCCCCACCGGATATGTTCACCTGTATACCAGCTAGCTCACAGGGACACTATGAACTCCTCTTACCAAGGACAAAATAGGTTTTGGCAACTATCGAAATTGACAACCCTGACCCCTCAGGGATCGTGTAAAACTGTAGAGTACTTTTCGCTCAATCACTCATGCTCACTTCATCTCAGAGAGATACACAGAATAAACGATGGGACGTTTTCAATAAGCATTTATTCAGCCAGCGTCATTCTAGGGTAAAATATGTGTGCTGCAACAACCATAAGACCGAAACAGGTATGAACAATTATAAGCACCAACAGAGTAAATGGATGGTAGATTTCTACCATAGTGCTAAAACAATGGATATATGCAGGTATTTAGAAGCATGACAATATTATGCATACTCCTTCAATGCTAACCCTAACTAGATGTACCTAAATGTACCCAGCATATATGCAGGCGTACAGCCAAGAATTGCTCTATGATAAAACCAATCCCATTATCATGTGAGAGAACGAAGGATCCCGCCTTGGTCTCGAGATGGACACCCGCCGAGGGATGTTGGACCACTGCGTGCTGGAGTGGCTGTGTGCAGGAACCTCAGCATCAGTGTCAGTTTGTCAGCATGGAAGTCTTTCTCCTCTGCCCATCCAAGCAAAGATATGGGGTTCTACCTTGCTGTGTCATGTCAGCTGAGGATGACGAAAGAGATGACCCTTATAAATATTTATTAAACAGAAGATGGTAGTCCTGCTGTGATTCTGAAAATCCTCATGCATAATAAACTAGGCTAGTTTTCAGAGAAAACCACACAACATTTATGCAGCACCTAACTAGGTAAATGGTCAGTACAAACATGTTATGTAGTACGATGGCATGGTAAACGTACGTGAAAGTTTAAGTGACTGCCCAGGCCTAGATTGGGATACATTATAAATCATAACAACTTAGTCTTGCATGACTAGATGTCTTCGGTGGGTGCTTTTATCTTTGGGGAGTTAGCTTTTAACTTAAACTTTAAGAATAAATAACTCAAGTTGTAATAATTGGGTGTTTGTCATTTTGGTGTCAAATATATATTTTTTAAATTGACTCTATTGTTCTTGTGTTGTGTTTTGACTTTATTACTGTTTGCCTAAATACTTTGCACTTTGCCTCTAACTTAAGCCTGACTGCTTTGTGCCAAGCTACCAGAAGGTTAAGCAGTGGTTAATTTAGTGACTTTTGCAGTATACTCTGACAAGATTTCAGGTTGTTGCCTGAGTGGTGCTTCCATCCCCCTCAACTAATAACCTGCTTATTTCTTACAAGATGCACTTCAGCAATAGTTCTAGGAAATTTCATAGGGATGATTAGTGGAACCCAAACCCCATTTTACAAAAAAGAAAGAAAGACTCCAGAACAATAGGAACAATGGGTACGTCGAAAAGATGTATTTTAAAATTAATCAGCTATCCTATTGCACGCTGTGGGAGTTGTAAAAATAATTAAAACAAACAGAATAGTAGCTGCAACATTTACAAGTAATCTGAACAGCAGTGAGTATTCCAATATTTTCCTGTTTAGCTCTGTTACAATCCCAATTCTAATCTTTGCTTACTAAGCTAAACGCAACTCCAAAAGGACAGTCTAATTTAAGCTTCAAAGATGTTCCACACAATCATACCTGACTGAATAATGAAGTTAATGTCAATATAATAGCATAGTCCGCTATCCTCGTTCATGCTAGGAGGATGGCTGAAAGGCCCTCATCAATTGAAGCCTGAATACACCACCCATTATCCTTCAGAAAAGTAGCTGAAGCAATGTTGCATAGCTCCTCCTGTCTCTGCCCTCTGGCAGCAGGTTATCTCTAGTCCTTTAGGCTCTTTCCTAACTTGTATTAACTTAACCAACTATTGCTGTATCTTTCAGAATAATCAATTGGCAGAAGGTAGACTGATACCTTTGACTTATCATTCTATGAAACTTTGCCCTTTGAAACAAGAAATACAATTATTGGGTTTCATTAAACCTTTTTTACCATTCAGAAATATTTATTTTAGAACAGAGTAGGCTGCTCAAATTAAATACTGTGACTATATTTGAGCAGGTTTGATTATCACATTACAAAGAAAAGTGATATCAAGCGAACATAATCAATCATTCAAGCAATCACTTGTAGAGCGCACTACTTACCCGTGAGGGTCTCAAGGCGCTGAGGGGAGGGGGTGCTGTTACTGCTCAAAGAGCAAGTTCTTGAGGAGTCTTCTGAAGGTGAGCAGGTCTTGGGTCTGCCGCAGCTGGGTTGGGAGGGTGTTCCAGGTGTTGGCGGCGAGGAAAGAGAAGGATCTGCCACCGGAGGTCGTTCGTTGGATGCGGGGGACGGCGGCGAGGGTGAGGCTGGCGGAGCGGAGCTGGCGGGTGGGGATGTTGAAGCTGAGTCTGCTGTTCAGGTAGGTCCGGTGTTGTGGAGTGCTTTGTGTGCATGGGTGAGGAGCTTGAAGGTGATCCTCTTGTTGATGGAGAGCCAGTGCAAGTTTCTTAAGTGGGGGTGATGTGGCTGCGATGAGGGATGTTGAGGATCAGGCGGGCAGAGGCGTTTTGAATGTGTTACAGTCGTTGTAGGTGTTTGGTCAGGATTCCTGCGTGTAGTGTGTTGCCGTAGTCCAGCCTGCTGCTAACCAGGGCTTGGGTCACCGAGGTTTCGGTCGGGATCCACTTATAGATCCTGCGGAGCATGCGGAAGGTGTTGTTCTATGTATGTCATTCATATGTAACTAATTAACATATATAACATAAAAAGGAGGATTCCGAAAAAAAAGCATAAGCATGATAATTATAATAATGTGACAATACTCAATACAACAAGAGGAAGACATAAGTAAAACTGTTTTGATTCCAGTTGGCATGGCCTTATAGGAAGAGCTGAGAGGCTAAAAGAAAAACAAAAATGATGACAGATGATATTTGACAAGAGATGAATTGGTGGAAATAAGAAACGTAGGAAACTGAACTGCTTGCAGATTTACCCCTCATGTTTTTCCGCATTTGAACTGTTATTTGCAGTTTTTTTACTCTGACAGCACATTGACACAATTTAACCAGACTCCAGTGGCAGTGTTACTTCCCATAAAGTGGCATGTGTAATTGGCATCCCCAATTGGCAAGAGCTCAACTTCCTTATAAGTCACTGGCAAGTGGTACCTGTGGGACCCAGGGCAAGGTTGGAGAAGGGGTACGCAGGGCTTGCAGTACTGGTTGTGTTACCCTGAATGACCCAAGCAAATTAATGACAGTAGGCCTGCCATTGCAGACTGCAGGAACTGTGCTCACTACTCCAATTTGACTTTGTCCTCACCATATGTGACAATGTCCCAGCACTGCTTTTAGTATATGTCAGTCACCCCTAGGGCAGTTCTAAGAGCCCAGGAGGCAGGATGCAGTATATCAAGAGTGTTGACATGTGAATGCAAGTGTACATGCCTCTATAATGACTTGACCATTAAAGTGCACTATAAGTAATAGGCGGTCTGTAGGATAAGGTGACTAGTACCCAGGCATACCTGGGTTGCTAGTTCCCTTATGTTGCTTATGTTAGTGTTGCCTTGCCTTATCGCCCCTGAAATTAATCTTGTGTCAAGGGAAGGCTGGCATGCACCCAGGTGGCTACCTTAGCGGTTGCCCACCTGGTTACCCCTGCTGACATGTACTTTGGCTGGCAGGCTTGGGTTTTCCCACTCCAGTTGCCACCAAGACAGAATTCTGACCTCCCACCAGGTAGTATGCAAGGAAGTCACACCTCCCTCCCCTGAATGGGTTAGTGAAGTGAGACATCAGAGCGGCAACCTTCAAAGGCTCTTCCCGCCTCAGATATGCAAGAAGGCTGTCTCCCCGTGGAGGACAAAGCCCGATCGGTGTGCTGGACCCAGGCACGGCGATAATTTAGGTATGCAGGAGGTGTGCTACTCCAAGAAGGCTGGCTACAGGCCTAGGGTTGGCAGTTGATCTGCACACCTAATTTGGACTTCTACCATCTTTACGAGGGCAGAAATAGAGGGTTTCGGTAAAAAAAGTGAAACACACCACCAGATTTGCTATTCTCAGGGGCAGATTAGCTGTATGGAGTAGCTGCCCATTGGCTACCAGCTCCCACACTCCTAACTACCCAAAATCTAAGATTTAAGGGACACCCCTGACACCAGAACCCACAATCTTATCAACATATTTCAAGGATGATTGTTTTCTCTGACAACAAGACTTTGCCACGCCACAAAGGAAGAGTCGGATATTGGAACTGCATGAATGACTTTTGCCCATGGCCAAACCTAGGCACTTCCTGGTAGAGAGACCCCTGTGTGAGCCAGAAGTAGGTTCAGACTCCCCTGGACTGGTGCAACAAGTTCCCTCTGTGCCCGGACTCATCGAGCAGGGTAAAAGTGAACCTTGGTCCTAGGACCCCAAAGAATTCTACCGTGTGAGGATAGAAAGTAACTTAAACCCAATATGACCATTTGTCACTGAGCAGCTTTTCCCATTGACCACAATGTTAAAAGCCCCATTTTAAAGCCCACTGAGAGCTCACCAGTTACATCAGCACCCGGATTCCCTGAGCACATTGAAAATACCCTAATTGTTGAAACCTGGTCTTGGGCCCCCAAAAGACCTCTACCATGCATGAGTGGAAAGGAACTCAACCCCTAAGTGACTCTTTGTTACAAGCAGATTTTTCCATAGATTGCAATGTTAAAGGCCTGCAGTCCGTAATGCATTTATTTTCTAATGCCTTAAAAATTCATAACTCCAGTTATATGCAACATACACATTTTGTTTTGTGTCTAAACTTAAATAAAAATTAGCTTATTTTTATAAATTGGTGTCAAATTTCTTTTTCAAGTATTGTCAATTACTTATGCACCATAATGGTACTGTAAAATGCTTAACATGTTCATCCTGTAATGGTTGACTGCTCTTTGCTTAACTACCAGGACTGACCTAAGGATTATTGCTGTTGTAAACAAGATCACCTTTGAAGCACTGCGATAATATTACATGTTAAGCTCTCATAGCCATACTACATAATATTCAACTTTCCTACAAGAAAGACTTTTAATGTTGTTATCTGAATATTTTCCTATAATTGGCATATGGAGTTGAAAAGGCTGTTTTATGTAGAGCTGTGTAAGTAACTTCATACCTGACTAACTTAATTGTAAGTAAGGGACGATGCATTTTGAGAATGCATAATATGACAGAATGTTTTATGTTACATTTTTGTGGTCTTTTTCTGTCAGTAACTTCTTTTAGTCATTTGTTTCATTGTCTTATGTTATTCTATTTCTGTTTTCATTGCAACAGCAAGCATCTCACAACCACCATTGTTCCTTTTGGAAGCCAGAGAACCATAGTCTTCCATTGAAACAGTGAAACGCTATCTCTTTGGGAGACCGTTCAAAATAACAAAATAAATATACTCCTCTATAATGTGTACATTGAAGGACGAAACGTTTATGAGAGAACTGGGGAATGTGATACTCCTGAAGTATTTGCTTTTTCAGTTAAAATGTAAGATTCTCATTTTATTCCATAGATTATTTGTGTCATTGCAAGCTGCGAGAAATTGAGTTATTGGTAGAATGGGGCTGTTAACCCTACCCAAGCAACAACCACAATCCCTGTCAGGGTGAACCATGAAAGTCACAAAGTTAACCTAGGCTTAACCCTCTGATAACGTGCAGAAAATAATTCCTTCTTAATTAAGAGGCAATGTGTAAAGTATTATTGCAGATCACAAACAGTAATAAAGTGAAAACACAATACAGAAAAAATAAATTATTTGACATTAAAATAACACATATCCAATCAGTACAGAAGCTGTGCATTTTATAAGTTTAAGTACAACTAGTGTTGAAAAGATTAAAGTGGCAACTATAGACATCTAGTTGAACTTGACCGGTTCAAAGACAAAAAATATGGCTGCCCTCGATGGAGAGTGAGACATATACAAAAAGTGGATTGTGCACGGTCGACACTCACCTTCAAACTTAGGAGAAATTTCAAGAAAAATTCTCAGAGAATGTAGAAGTTCAGTGTGGCAAGGCTGCAGGCAATGGCTGAGGAGGCGACATTGTCATCAGGGGAGCCTTGGGAAGAAGTTGCGCTAAAGATTTCTACGTTCTGACTTAGTCTCTTTCTAGAAGTCAAAAGTCTCCAGTTGTGGAAGGCTGGAGGCTGTAGCCGACGAGGGCTCCACGAAGCCGGATACCCCATCTGGTAAGGACAGCTGAACAGGATTTATTGCTTGCTGAGAAAATCATAGCAGGAGCTGCCGCAAACTAAGGCTGACCAGCGATGCACCTCCCGGTGGTTTTCTAAGCAGTTTTAAGCCACAAAATGTCCAAATCTAATATTTTGCGTTTTGGCAATCTGGTCACTTTAACAATCACTCACAAAGGTCCAGGCCTGGGGGCACTTCACTTGGAGGGTCGAGACTCACATAGAATGGGTCCAGGTGAGGGTTCAAAATGATTGGACCCGTTTCCATCCCTGAGGCTCTAATCAGTAGGCCAACCAACTAACCCTTGGAGTCACTCTAGTAGTGCTGGGTGTGAGCAGTGGCATGAGGACTCAAGCAGTATGACAGACCTCTGAGCGTTTAGGACAGGTTTCAGGCAGCAGGGCAGTACTTCCAGGTGCGAAACAGCAGTCCACTAAACTACACAGCAGGCTACAGCACTGGGCAGTCTTCTGACAGTCTTTCCACAGGTCCAGAAAGTGAAGTGAAGAGTGGGTCTTGGGTTCTTATTTTTATACTTGGTGCCTTCTTTAGTAGGGTAAGTTTCTAGAGAATTCACTTTGGAAGTGCTCGAAGTTTCCTGACACCCCAGCCCTGTTTACAGGCAGGGTGGTTGACCAATGAAGGGGTGACAAATCCTTTGTGTAAAGACAGGAATTTGCAAATGGGTGTGTGCCCAGTTCTCCCCCCACATCCTGCCAGTGATGACTCATTCAGGCACGCCTAATCCCTCTATTGTGTGGCTGTTAGGGAGGAATAAGCAAAGTCTAACTGCCCACTTCACCCAGTCTTGTGACCCAGGAACAGGCTGCAGGCACCAAATAGTTAGTTTAAAATCCGACTTCACCATTAAAGAGTACTATTTTTCAGATACCAAAACAAAATCCTTACCTGCTCCGAATCAAGCGTTAGCACTTTCTAAATCTAAGAAGACAACCCAATATTATACCATGGAAGAGGTAGACAGCAAAGTAGTGAAAAACAAATGTATGAGTCTTTTACTACCATATACAACTTAAAAGTACATGTCCAATGACTTAATTTCAATGAGCCCTAGGGGAGTTTAAGGCTTGGCAAGAGGTTTATCTTGCCCAGTCAAGTAGCAGTTTAAAACTGCATTTAGGCTGCAATGGCAAACCTGGGATATATTTAAAGGGCTACTTATCTGGGTGGCACAATAGGTGCTGCAGGCCCTCTAGTAGCATTTAATTAATAGGCCCTGTGTATATGGTAAGTCACTTCACTAGTGATTTATAAGAAAATTAAATGACGAGAGAAGGAATTACTTAGTGAAAATAAAATGAGATTTTCTAGGTGTGGTGATGCATTTACATCTCCATAATAGTAGTGTGGTTTGTAAAAAAAAAACTTACAGAAAGTGTGGCCATAGATCACATTAAGCAGGTTGTGTGGTGAAGGTAAGTGCTAAGCATTAATCATCAATATGAAGATGAATGAATGAAGGGTATTTGTAAAGCACACAGCAACTCAGGAAGAGTGTCCCAGTGCTAGAGAACCTCAGAGCTAGACTGCTGCTGTCCCTGAGGGGGGAAACCTTTAGGTAAGTGCTGGAAGAGCCGGATTTTCAGCAATTTCCTAAATGTAAGTAGGTTAGACACCATTCTGAGTGTCACAGGCAGGAGGTTCCAGACTCGGGCAACCTGCACTTGGAAAGAGTGACCTCCTGTATGAGTCCGTGAAAACTTAGGGACAAGCGCCTGATGCAGTACTGATGACCTCAGGGTTCTGCGGGGAAGATAGCATGTGACTCTCCTTCTGAGATGGAGTGCGCCTGTACCCTTTACAGCCTTAAAAGGCAGGACCAAGGCTTTAAAGCAAATTCTTTTTTGAACAAGAAGCCAGTGCAAAGCCTTCAGGTGAAGAGAGAAATGAGCTCTCGTCCAAGCATGAGGGCCGCCCTGGCAGCCACATTCTGGACCACCTGTGGTCTATTCAATAGGTACTCCGGGAGGACTAGATATAGGACATTAACATAGTCCAGCCTTGAGACAATAAGAGCTGGGACAACAGGCTTTGTTTGGGAGAGAGGCAGGGGGGGAAGAAACTTCCTGAGCATCAGCTCGAGGTCAAAAGAAGATCCTGCGACTGACCAGATTTGGTTTTTTATGGACAGAGTATCATCCATCTTGACACCCAGGTTCCTAACCATACTAACCGAGGCAAGGAGAGGCGACGTCTGATGACCACCATTGTTTCCACTGATCCAGAGGTGGAGAGCTGAAGGAAGTTACCTCTGATTTCTTTGGGTTGCATTTAAGTTGGTTTTCCCTGAGCCATGCAAAAACCCCAATCAGGCATGTATTGATCTTCTTTTCTGCAAAGTCCTGTCACGCATAAACAGAAGCTGCGTGTGTTAAGCAGAGGAGATTATTGTCGCACTGCAAGCTTGAACCAGAGGAGCAAGGGGGACATATACAGGTCGAAAAGTGTTGGGCTCAAAATTGAGCCCTGAGGGGCGTCTACCTTCGTAGGGGGAATAGGAGCGGAGAAAGGAGGGGACCAATTATCTTGCTATCTATCCTCCAAAAAAGAGGAGAACCACTTTAGCACCGTGCCACCCCGGCCGCACTCCTCTAATCTGTGCAGGAGTCAGTCATGTTGCTTGGTATCGAAAGCCAGAAGGTTTAGAAAAATCAGCACTGATTTACCCCCTTAATCCAGCTTCTCCTTGATGGACTCAGAAATTTTGAACAGAGCTGTCTCTGTGCTGAAATTAGATCTAAAGCCGGACTAGATCTGGACGAGGAGATTATTTTTTTCCACATAATCCGTGATGACTGAGTTAGCATATTTCTCCAGGGCTTTAGAAAAAAACAGGAGGAGTGAGATTGGTCTATACTTGGATGCCACAAAGAGGTTGGTAGAAGGCTTTTTTAGCAAAGGTAGAATTTTAGCATTTTTTCATCTGCAAGGCACGTGGCCTGTCCTCACCCAAGAGTTAATGACAAAGTTAGCAGCTGGGTTAATGACTTAGCCCGCCGTGGCCAACACTTTTGCTTGGCAGGGATCTGTGGGAGAGCCTAACTTAAGGCCTTTCATGATCTCCAAGGAAGTCTCCATTTGAAGAGGGGGAAACTGTGTTAAAGATGGACCCTCCGCTGGGACTCCGGATGTTAGAGATTCTGAGCTCTAGCCCTCCACCAAAAGGTTCTCAGCAAATGAGTCTTGTATAATTTTGATCTTATCATGGAAAAAGGAGGCAAGTTGGCTTGTCCACTACATAGTAGGTGTAAAACGCCTGGCGGGCGATTTCGGGGAAGAAAAGTCTTTCACAACTTTAAAAATGTCCTTGCTTCTATTGCCAGATGACTCAATTTTGGACGAAAAAAATGCTTTTTTTTGGCCTCATAGATTTTATTGTGATGGACTTTTAAGGATTGCTTATAGATTTCTTTGTCCTCTGCATCAAAAGTTTTACGCCATGCTCTTTCCAGACGTTTGCAGGAGCTCTTGCTCTGCCTAAGACCTTCATTGAACCATGGGGCAGAAATTCTAGCTGTCTTGGAAGAGCAGGTGGAAGTAGGAGCCAGTGCCTGGGTCCGTTGCTGCAACCAATTCTCCAAGCAGAGATCATCACTCTCAGGATTACCACTAAATAAAAGCAGGTGGTGATCTACCGCTTCGCTCAGAGTTGCTGGAGTTATTCGATGGAGGGGTCTTGAGGTAATTGCTCTCTGCTTCCCAAGAGATTGAGGGCATCTTACCAACCTACACACCTTAAAGCCTATAAGGTAATGATCAGAACATACTAAAGGTGAGGGCAAGTCTATTTGGAGCTCTACGTTAGAGAAAATCTGGGCGAGGTGACAAACAAAAGGGGACAGGTTGAAGATGGCAATGGACTCGGTCAATAAGATGGTCTCAGGCTCCGAAGGTTTGTCCAAATGAATGTTAAAGCTTCCCAATACCAGGAAGTGCTTATACTTGAGGACTAAGGGACATTGACTCATTGATGGATTTTAGGAAATTCCTGGCTGGCCCTGGGGGCCTATATATTAAGACTCCAGCCGGGGATTGGTTTACTGATAGTACACAGTGGAAATCTAAGCATTCTGCCCCGTCCAACTCTCCTATAGGGACACTGTTGCAATCTTTTTTTAAAAAGATGATTGCAACTCCACCACCCTTGCCAACAGCATGATCTTTCCTAAGGATCTGATAGCCTGAGGGGATGGCAGAAACACTGGTGGGGTTAGAGGCCTCGGTGAGCCATGTTTCTGTCAGAAACATTATTTCCGGGCTGGACTTGTGTAGCAACTCGAAAACATGAAGTTCATGCTTTCTCAAAGAGCGTGTATTAAGTAAAAATGCTTTATAATGCCCACCTTGGCTAGTCAGGGAGGTTCGTTCTAAGACCCCTGTCCGCATTACCCACCCTCCCAGGATTAGTCCCACCCTTCAATCAATCAATCAGTGACACTTATATAGCGCGCTACCTACCCGTAGGTTCTCAAGGCGCTGGGGGGGGGGGTGCCGCTACTGCTCGAACAGCCAGGTCTTCAGCTTCTTCCTGAAGGCGAGGTGGTCTTGGGTCAGGCGCAGGTCGGTCGGGAGGGAGTTCCAGGTCTTGGCGGCCAGGTAGGAGAAGGACCTTCCTCCCGTAGTCGCTCTTCGGATGCGGGGGACGGCGGCGAGGGCGTGGTTGGCTGATCGGAGGTGGCGGTTGGGCGCGTAGAAGTTGATTCGGCTGTTGAGGTAGCTCGGACCCTGGTCGTGTAGGGCTTTGTGTGCGTGGGTGAGGAGGCGGAAGGTGATTCTTTTGTTGACGGGGAGCCAGTGGAGGTCTCTCAGATGTCCGGTGATGTGGCTGGTTCGTGGGATGTCGAGGATGAGTCTGGCTGAGGCGTTCTGGATCCGCTGGAGTCTCTTCTGGAGCTTGGCGGTGGTACCGGCGTAGAGGGCGTTGCCGTAGTCCAGTCGGCTGGTGACGAGGGCCTGGGTGACGGTCTTCCTGGTCTCGGTGGGGATCCACCAGAAGATCTTCCGTAGCATGCGTAGGATGTTGAAGCAAGCCGAGGAGACGTTGTTGACTTGTCTGGTCATGGATAGGGAGGAGTCCAGGATGAAGCCCAGGTTGCGTGCATGGTCTGTCGGTTTGGGTGCGGTGCCCAGGGCGGGAGGTCACCAGGAGTCGTCCCAGGCGGAGGGTGAAGAGCCCAGGATGAGGACCTCCGTCTTGTCAGAGTTCAGTTTCAGGCGGCTGGTCGTCATCCACTCGGATACCTCTTTCATCCCTTCGTGCAGGTTGGCTCTGGCGGAGGCGGGGTCGTTGGTCAGGGAGAGGATCAGCTGGGTGTCGTCGGCGTAGGAGATTATGCTGAGGTTGTGTTTGCGTACGATGGCTGCGAGGGGGCTCATGTGTCAGGACCCTGATTTTTTGGGCTCTCTTAAGTTCCTCAGAAGCAGACTACTAGACCCACCTTGCAGCACCACTTATTCCCCACTTAGCAAGTAAGCCTTGATCAGATAAGGTGGGTTTCAACAATAGCAATGATTAGGAACCAATATCATCATATCACAAAAGAGGCAAGAATGGCTGTCATTCAAGTAAGAAGCTTTTATAATCAGTTAGGCAAGTTGGCACAGATACAGAACAATAACAGGAGTATCAGCTCTAGCCTCACTTGAGGAATAGAAGTTCAATAGACCATTAACATTATTATCCAACTCACATGAAAAGTTTCTTGAAAGACTAATCACAGTAAATCTCAAAGCATAACAAGTATAAGTTTAACTTCTGAATGTCTTTGGGTTCAATACAATATTTTAGCCACTCTGTTAAATTCACAGCACTGACTGAAACAATTTCAATGAAGATTGAATGAGAACCAAGTTCCTTGACACCTTTAAAATACAGTCTCGTCACCAAATGAAACGGAAGTTTAGGCAAAGTCTGAACCAACAGAACTAGTTAAATAACTTCGTTCGACAAGCCAAAGCAAATAATGTCGCCAGGGAAAACGCCCCTCGCGCGATGTCTGACGAGCGCCCTTGAAGAAATTACCAGCCGGCAACTCAGGACTTGGCACCAAGAACAGAAAAGGATAAATCCTACCTGCGTTTTCGTGGTAGATTACTACCATTCAAGGAATCTGGAAACTGGAACAGCGGAGAAATCCACAGCGCGGGAGCGAAGACAGGAAACAGGAGACCTCCAAACTCGGGAACCGGCAAGAATAATCCGCACGGAGACCAGGGCGTGGCTCCTTTTATAGTTCAGATCGGAGGTACAGGGGCTGCAGAGGGAAAAAAGATCTCGGCAGCAAATTCGAACAAGACCTTCAAAAGCCCTGGGGCCAACAAGCATTGGTAAAGCGGTAACACGCAAAGAACTGCCAAGTGAATGCAACAAGCATTGGCAAGAGGAAACGTTCCAAAAGGGCACTGCACAGGGCACAGACACAGTTCAAAGAAGCAGTGGTACAGCACAAAAGCATTGGCACAGCACAAAATAAACACTTTATGACACTAAGCAGTGCATCAGAGGTACGGTGCAGGCAAGAAAACAGGATACATAGGACAGTGCAGTACGGTGCAGGCAAGAAAACAGGATACATAGGACAGTGCAATAGGGATCCTGACAGTGCCCCCCAACAAAAAAGGTGACACCTCCCCCTGAGGCTCAAAAGCGGGAGACCGGGTGTTTGACATGAAACAATCGTAATAAACGAGGAGCATGAATGTTCACCTCGGATACCCAAGAATCCTCCTCAGGTCCGTAGCCCTTCCAGGAAAGCAAATACCATAGTTTCCCTTTGACACGTTTACAATACTTAATACAACGTACTTCAAACTCATCCTGGCCTTTCACACGCAAGGCCGGAGGACGAGCCCTCCTCTTGACAATGGCCTTTTTCAACAGCGACACGTGAAAAACAGGATAAATTCTCATGCCCTTGGGAAGGAGAAGTTTGTAAGTCACAGGGTTTACACACTTAATCACTTTGTATGGGCCAATGAACTTCGGGTGGAATTTATAACGGCTCCTGAACTGAAAGTTCTTTGTAGAAAGCCAGACCACGTCCCCAATGCGAAGATCTGGACCCTTCTGCCTTTTTCTGTCGGCAAACCTTTTGTAAGAGGCTTTAGCTTTAAACACATTAGCCCGCAAGACCTTAGTAACTCGTTCCATTTCACGGAAATGGGAATCCAAGGACGGTATATTGGTTTCTGGATGAGCCAGGAGTAAAGGTGAGAAATGGGGATGTCGGCCATAAACAGCAAAAAATGGCGACAAACCAGTAGGGGCATTCTGTAGATTATTGTACGCAAATTCAGCTTCCCATAACAGAGCTAACCAGGAACCCTGCTTTTTGAACAAAAAACACCTCAAATACTGTTTCAGGACTTGGTTAACTCGTTCAGTCTGCCCATCTGATTCAGGATGGAAGCTAGTAGAAGTGTTAGTTTTGATGTGGAGAGCTGAACACCAGGCTTTCCAGAACTGTGAAATGAATTGTGATCCACGGTCTGAAGTTATGGACCTGGGAAGACCGTGCAAACGCACCACGTGTTCCAGCAACAATTGAACTAGTTGAGAAGAGGTTGGAAGTTTAGAGCAAGCAATAAAGTGGGCCATCTTAGATAAACGGTCCACTACTACGAGAATGGTAGTCATCCCCTTTTCTTCTGGTAAATCAGTTATGAAGTCCATTGCAATGTCCTCCCAGACCTGTGTCGGGGTGGGAAGTGGAAGCAGAAGACCTTTTTTACGACCATGTTCCCCTTTTGCTTGAGCACAAACATCGCAGGCTTGTATGAACGAAACTACATCCTTACTCCATGTTGGCCACCAAAAGTTCCTTTGTAGAAGTTCCTTGGTTTTGGTGATCCCAGGGTGACCTGCCAATTGACTTTCGTGACACCACTGTAATACCTGTGTTTGTAACTTTTTAGTTGGAACAAATAAGAGATTGGAGTAAAAGGGTAAGTTCTGATGAATAGTTCTTTTAGGCCCTTCTTGAACCCATGATAACAGTGTTGGAATTGGCATAGCTTGTCTTATGTGCTGAAAGAAAACCTCGGACATTGTAGCGCCTATTACTTGACCTTCTGAAAGCATGTTTCTGGGTTTGGGATCTTGAGGAACTTCATCAGACTTGTGATCGTATCGAGATAAGGAATCTGCTTTATTATTTTTTGTGCCTGATCTGAAAGTGATGATAAAATCAAACTCTGCAAAGAATAATGTCCAGCGAAGCTGCCTGGGAGTTAAGGCCTTGGCACATCTCAGGAATTGGAGGTTCCGATGGTCTGTGTAAACAGTCACCGTATGTTTAGCCCCCAACAGGTAGTGGCGCCATTCCTTGAAAGCATAACGAATGGCCAAGAGTTCTTTCTCTGCGATGGTATAGTTGGTTTCTGCAGGTAAAATTTTTCTAGATAAAAAGGCTATAGGATGCAATTCATTGGTGTTTTGGTCTCTTTGAGATAAAATAGCCCCAATTGCAAAGTCAGAAGCATCGGCTTCTACAATGAAAGGCATCTCTGAATCTGGATGTCGTAGAACAGGAGCTTGAGTAAAGGCTCTCTTAAGAGTTTGAAAAGAAGAGTCTGTGTCGGTGGTCCAAATGAATTTAACCTTCTTCCTTAGAAGTTGGGTTAAGGGTGTGGCCAGGGTAGAAAAATTCTTGATAAAACGTCGGTAAAAGTTAGCAAAGCCTAAGAAGCGTTGGATATCTTTCACCGAAGTTGGAATTGGCCAATCTAGGATTGCCTGGATTTTCCTTGGAGCCATAGTAATCCCTGATGGAGAGAGGATAAACCCAAGAAATTCAACCTTGGTAGTATGGAACTCACACTTAGACAATTTACAGAATAACCCATGGGTTCTTAAGGTGTTCAAAATAGTTTTGACGTGTCGTATGTGTTCTTCTGGTGAAGCTGAAAAAATTAGAAGGTCGTCAATGTAAGCTATGACAAACCTATCTAAGAAGTCTCGTAGGACATCATTAATGAAAAATTGAAAGGCAGCTGGAGCGTTGCATAAGCCAAAAGGCATTACACAATACTCAAACAAACCAAAGCGAGTTCGGAAAGCTGTTTTCCACTCATCGCCTGGTCTGATACGTACCAAATGGTAGGCACCTCGCAAGTCGAGTTTCGTAAAAATTGTGGCTGAGCGCACTTGATCAAGGAGCACCGGGATCAAAGGTAGAGGGTATCTATTTTTGATAGTGATGTTATTGAGAGCTCTATAGTCAATGCAGGTGCGCAATTCTCCATTGCTTTTAGGCACGAAGAAAAGAGGAGAGGCTGCTGGAGACTTGGAGGGCCTAATGAAACCATTTTTCAAAAATTTATCAAGGTATTCACGAAGATGAGTGTTCTCCAGCTCGGTCAAGGCATAAATTCTGCTACAGGGTATTTTGGCACCTGGTACTAGATCAATGGCACAATCATAGTCTCTATGTGGTGGAAGAGTTTCGGCCTTTTGCTCACAGAAAACATCTGTGAACTCTTCGTATATGGATGGTAAGTCTATGTCTTGTTCAGCAGCTGTGGAGATATATAGGGCAGAGGCTGAATGCAGGAGGGTACTAGGAGAGTCCTTTGAGTTTTTTTCAGAACTGTCATTACATTCTTGTTTGCACCAGGAGGAATTGAAATCAACAGAACGATCTACCCAGTTGATAACTGGATTGTGCAGCGTCAACCAAGGGATGCCCAAGATAACTCCAAATTGGGGTGCATCGATTACATCGAAAGATATGGTCTCTTGGTGTCTTCCGGAACCTACATTGCAAACCATAATAATGGGAGTGGTACAGTGGGTGATCATTCCAGAAGTTAGCTGAGTTCCGTCGACTGCATAAACAACTTCGGGGTTTTCTTTCGTGATTAAAGGTATGTGTGTCTTTGCAATAAACTTGGAGTCAATAAAATTTCCGGTGGCACCAGAGTCAATCATCACTGCCACCATAATTGGTTTCAAATTGGGCAAGCTAAAGAAAACATTCAAAGTCAAATGAGGCACTGTTAACTGTAAGGTATTTGCAACAGACTGTTCAGGAGGGGATAGCCAACTCGAAAAAGTCTCCTGATCCAAATTCGAGTTCTCTAGTTTTCCGACTTAGTTTCCTTTTTGTCTTGAGACCAAGAGTTCTTAGGTTTTAGCGAACATTCTCTAACGAAGTGCCCCTTTTTTCCACAATAGAGGCACAGTCCATTTTTTGGCCGAGTCTCTTTTTCTTCGGATGTTAAGGGTTTCCTTAGACTTCCGATTTCCATGGGCTCAGTGGCTTCCGGATTATTTGGATGCGACCTTTCCTTGGCTCTAGAAAAGATTCGGACGTCTGCTCTTCTTTTGTCACCTTTGCGATCAGCTACTCGATGGTCCAAACGAAGACTAAGAGCTATAAGATCTGCACAAGTTCGAGGCTGAGGATCAATTGGTGCTATAAGGTCTTTCAATTTGTCTTTAAGCCCTTGATAATAAAGAGCCGTCCTTTTTGCCTCTGGCCAATCAGTCTCTGCTATTAGGCGGTTGAATTGGGTAAGATAGTGTATTAATTCCTTATTTCCTTGTCTTAACTCTAACAGTTCTCTATCAGCGGACCCTGTTATAGTACGTCTATCAAAGATTCTTTCAAATTCACGTTTAAACTGTACCCAATTGGATAACAGGGGATCATCTGCTTGCACCAAAGGAACTGCCCACATAGCTGCGTCACCACTCAGAAAAGAAATCAAAAAGGCAATTCGAGATTGAGCATTTGGAAATGAAGCTGGTTTAACCATAAAATGTAACTGAATCTGGGTTAAAAAGGTCTGAAATTTGTTAGGCTCCCCAGCGAACCTCTCAGGCTGGGCCAAGGGAACAGTTGTAGGAACAGTTACTGACACAGAGGGTGATGAGCCAGCTACATTTGCTTGGGGATGACCTAAAGACGGTACTGAGTCTATGCGTGACTGTAAGCGGGTTACCTTATGGGCTAAAGCTGCAGTTTCATTCCTACTAGCTTGTAGTTCCGTCTGCAAGTTCCCTATCATTGCACACAGATCATTCATGGTGGCTTCCATTTGGCTGCTGCTCGGGAGGAACAAATTCGTGGGCGGATTATTCTGTCAGGACCCTGATTTTTTGGGCTCTCTTAAGTTCCTCAGAAGCAGACTACTAGACCCACCTTGCAGCACCACTTATTCCCCACTTAGCAAGTAAGCCTTGATCAGATAAGGTGGGTTTCAACAATAGCAATGATTAGGAACCAATATCATCATATCACAAAAGAGGCAAGAATGGCTGTCATTCAAGTAAGAAGCTTTTATAATCAGTTAGGCAAGTTGGCACAGATACAGAACAATAACAGGAGTATCAGCTCTAGCCTCACTTGAGGAATAGAAGTTCAATAGACCATTAACATTATTATCCAACTCACATGAAAAGTTTCTTGAAAGACTAATCACAGTAAATCTCAAAGCATAACAAGTATAAGTTTAACTTCTGAATGTCTTTGGGTTCAATACAATATTTTAGCCACTCTGTTAAATTCACAGCACTGACTGAAACAATTTCAATGAAGATTGAATGAGAACCAAGTTCCTTGACACCTTTAAAATACAGTCTCGTCACCAAATGAAACGGAAGTTTAGGCAAAGTCTGAACCAACAAAACTAGTTAAATAACTTCGTTCGACAAGCCAAAGCAAATAATGTCGCCAGGGAAAACGCCCCTCGCGCGATGTCTGACGAGCGCCCTTGAAGAAATTACCAGCCGGCAACTCAGGACTTGGCACCAAGAACAGAAAAGGATAAATCCTACCTGCGTTTTCAGCAAGCGGATATTCGTGGTAGATTACTACCATTCAAGGAATCTGGAAACTGGAACAGCGGAGAAATCCACAGCGCGGGAGCGAAGACAGGAAACAGGAGACCTCCAAACTCGGGAACCGGCAAGAATAATCCGCACGGAGACCAGGGCGTGGCTCCTTTTATAGTTCAGATCGGAGGTACAGGGGCTGCAGAGGGAAAAAAGATCTCGGCAGCAAATTCGAACAAGACCTTCAAAAGCCCTGGGGCCAACAAGCATTGGTAAAGCGGTAACACGCAAAGAACTGCCAAGTGAATGCAACAAGCATTGGCAAGAGGAAACGTTCCAAAAGGGCACTGCACAGGGCACAGACACAGTTCAAAGAAGCAGTGGTACAGCACAAAAGCATTGGCACAGCACAAAATAAACACTTTATGACACTAAGCAGTGCATCAGAGGTACGGTGCAGGCAAGAAAACAGGATACATAGGACAGTGCAGTACGGTGCAGGCAAGAAAACAGGATACATAGGACAGTGCAATAGGGATCCTGACATCATGTAGACGTTGAAGAGGGTGGGGCTCAGAGATGACCCTTGGGGGACGCCGCAGATGACTTCGGAGGCTTCTGACTTGTACGGTGGTAGGCGGACTCTCTGTGTTCTTCCGTCGAGGAAGGAGATGATCCATTCCAGCGCCTTGTCCTGGATTCCGACGTTGCTGAGGCGCTGTACTAGGGTGCGGTGGCAGACAGTGTCGAATGCCGCGGAGAGGTCTAGGAGGATGAGGGCCGCTGTTTCTCCATTGTCCATCAGGGCTCGGATGTCATCGGTGGCGGCGATGAGGGCGGTCTCGGTGCTGTGATTGGCTCGGAAGCCTGACTGTGAGGGGTCGAGGGATCCGTTCGTCTCGAGGAAGGCGGCCATCTGCTTGTTGACGGTCTTCTCGATGACTTTGGCTGGAAACGGGAGGAGCGAGATGGGGCGGTAGTTCTTGAGTTCAGTGGGGTCCGCTGTTGGTTTCTTGAGGAGAGCGCTGAGTTCGGCGTGTTTCCAGCTCTCAGGGAAGGTGGCGGTGTCGAAGGAGGTGTTGATGATGTCCCGCAGGTGGGGTGCGATGACAGCGTCGGCCTTGTTGAAGACGTGGTGAGGGCAGGGGTCGGTCGGTGATCCGGAGTGGATGGAGTTCATTGTGCGTATGGTGTCTTCGGTGCTGATCGGGGTCCAGGCGTGGAGGGTGGTGGTGGGGGGTGGTTGTTCGGTCATGGTGTGCATTGGTTGGTTGTTGAAGCTGTTGTGTATGTCCGAGATCTTGTTGTGGAAGTATGAAGCGAGGGAGTTGCAGAGGTCTTGCGATGGGGTGATGTCGTTGTTTCCTGCGCTGGGGTTGGAGAGCTCTTTCACGATGTTGAAGAGCTCCTTGCAGTTGTGTGCGTTGTTGTCCAACCGGTCCTTGAATGCTGTTTTCTTGGCGGCGCGGATCAGCTGGTGGTGCTTCCGGGTGGCAAGCTTGAGGGAGGTCCTGTTGTCCGATGTAGGTTCCCTTCTCCAGACTTTCTCGAGGGCTCGGCAGTTCTTCTTGGAGCTCTTGAGTTCGTCGGTGAACCACGGGGCTTTCTTGCTGCCGGGTCTGCTGGGCGGGGTCCTCAGCGGGGCGAGCTCGTCCGCGCAGTTGCTGATCCACTTCGTGAGGTTGTCGGCGGCCTGGCTGGGGTTCGCTGAGCTGGCAGGAGGGTGCTGGCTCAGGGAGGTGGCGAGCTGGTCTGCTGTGATCTTGTTCCAGCTTCTGCGGGCGGCCTGTTGCTAGTGGCGGTGGGTCGTCGTTCTCGTGAAGGTGAAGTGGACGCAGCTGTGGTCCGTCCATTGAAGCTCTGTGGCGTGGCTGAAGTCGATGTCTGGGCTGGAGGAGAAGACTGCGTCCAGTGTGTGTCCGGCGAGGTGGGTGGGGGTGGACACCAGTTGCTTGAGTCCAAGATTGTCGAGGTTGTCGAGCAGAGTGCTGGTGTTGCGGTCGTTGTTGTCAGAAGCCACCCATTTACAGTGTGTGCACTTTGAAATACCTCTTTTGGAATTCATAGCAGCGGGGTTATGGCACGAGATGCCATACCGATATTTAGCAGCATGGCTCTGCTGTAAATTGTGTGCTGTCCGCGATGTGCATGAAAACCGGCAGCAAGGCCAGCAAGACGAGTAATGATTTGGTTGACAATGATGATGAAGTAGTAATTCTGGAATTAACTTACAAGGTACAGATATAGTAATGTTGGGAACGCTAAAACTTACCTGGACAACGCCGCATCACGCCACAGATAGACCGGCTCTCCAGCCCACGCCGCCACCGCCGAGAGTCATCCTTCCTGCACTTGGGACGCGCCGCCGCTCCGGGACTACGAATCCCGGCAGCCTACGCGGCGGCGCGCGCTGTGACACCGCGAGGGCGCCAGGGGAGGCGCACAAAAGCGGGCAGGACCAGCTTCGCGGGACGCGAGCGGGACGCCCGGGGCTGAGCCCGGGCAGAGGGCGGGCCGTCTGTGGCCGTCAGTGGTCTGCAGTGGCCGGGCGGGCCACGTCCCTAAGTTGTACCCTTCCAAGGTGAGCACTGTACTTGGATAAGAAAATGGGCGACCATACGCCTGCTGTTAATAACAATGATGTTTCCACCCAGGGTGTTGATACCTCCATCTCTCTCATCACATCCTTTGAGACATTGATAGATACAGCCTTCAATGAGATTGTGGAGACTGAGAGGAGGTTTTCTATGGGTCCATTCTCCACTAATTTTAATTCGAGTGTAACAATAAACAGTACAAGTAGTACTTATGGGAATACGCATATAACCCCTGCAGTTATTGTTGTTAAGCCGTCACATCTTCCTGTCGATGTGCCCACTGTCCTAGATGACGAAGATACCATTACTTATATAGCACAGGACTCTGCCTCTTCTTCACCGGCAGTTGTCGCCTTAAAACCGGCACATATACCTACACCTACTGTAGCCCCGCTAAATGAAAATGTTCCAACTATCATAATAGCTTCACCTGATGAGGTTCATACCTTGGACAGTTTAGAACTTAGTAGCAATAAACCGGGAGGTGAAAAACGCAAAAGAGGCACCACTAAGCAAAGTGCCAATAAAAGGAAACAACCGTCAACCCGTAAGAATCAGCCCACACCCCAAAGTTTGTGGAATAAACAGAAATCCACAGGGACACAAATTGTTCCTATGGAGGATGAAGATCAAGCAGATATGGGCAGTACTATCGTCGCATCTGCTATTCACTCGAGTGAGAGTTCTAACACTGTCTGGACCCAAACAACACTAATGGGAGATAACTACAATCTTTCAAGACAGAATGTGAACCTTATAGAAACTATAGTGGACACTATTTTTAATCGATAGAAAAGCAAATGATCAGTCAGTTTAATAATGTTTTTAAAAGACTTGATAGACTTGACAATTTGGTCAAAAACGGAGAAACAAAAAAGAAGGGGTCTGTTGTTTTGGACCAAATTAGGGCCGATCGTCTTATAAAAGAACTGGAATCTGTAAATAACACTCTGTCTGCAAAGAAACAGGAAACTTCTATTCTCCTGGGCGGGGTTCTGAGTAACCCCGGAACTTTACCGCTGCCTACTGTGTTACCTACAGTTCCACCAAGACCCATTGATGGAGGGCCACATTCAACAAAATCAGATTTGACTACTAGGCCTACCCCTACACCCGCTCCCGGAAAAACTACAACCTCCCTCATTACCAACTATACCAACACTGTTCCGAATTGTAAGAATGGTTCTACCCAACCGGCGACAGCGTTGAGATCGACTGTTGTAAGTAATACTGAGGGTATTGGTAAACAAGGGTCAAACAAATCGATAAAGCATCAAGGGCCGGCATTACACCTGCCTCCAGATGCTTGTCCCTTTGTTTTGGTTCTTGCAGCTGTACCACAGCTGAGGGAGAGCCAGGGGGAATCTTGGGTGCAATTAAGAAACAAATGCATAGATTGGCTGACTAAACATAAAGGCGTTGGTTATGATATCTCTAGAGAGATTTTATCGGCACGTAGGGTGTCGTGGATTGGTCCTTTAACTAAAGATAAAGAAGGCGACTGCATAGTTCTTAATTTTCAGAACCCAGGGACTGTGAGAAACCTTCTTCATAGAAACAGTAATTGCTCTGCCATTTCTACTGTTGTAACCATGCTACCTCTGAGTTATTTCTACAGACAAATGGCAAGACACCCACGGCCTCCTCCTGTGCAATTTTTACCACAACCACTACCTCAACCAATGCACTTTCACCCTTCACCTATGTACTTTCAGCCACCGTCTATGCAATTCCAACCGGCCCCATTTCCTCTTAATATGTTCAATAGATTTGCACCTTTGTCGGATTTAGACTTGCAAGATTGACCATCTCTGCCTAACTCTGTTGTACCATCTCTGTCGCCAACTTCTGAATCTCAGGTTGTTCCCCAATATTTGCCTCAACCTTTGCCTCAACCGGTTACGAGTCAAAAAATTTTGATTTTAGAAAGAAAGACCCTGGATTCCGAATTATCAGTTGTAAGTTGGAATATAGCAGGTCTAAAATCGAAATTAAAAATTCCAGAATGGCTAAACTGGGTTGACAATAATTGCGATATATTGATGCTGCACGAAACTTGGTGTATAATGTCACCATCAATGGAGGGCTTCTGTTGTTACAATTTAAAAGCTACCCCCTCCCACATGGGTAGGCCTAGTGGGGGTCTATCCATTTGGTCCAAAATAAAACCTGGGGTCCAAACTAAATTGATCCCTACTTTAGGTAACTGTTTTATGGCTATTAAGTATTTTAATAGAATGAAATTGTGCATTATTAACTTTTACAATAATGATTTTGTAACTCACCCTAATGATAATTTTATTTCCTTGTTCGCATTCATTGATGACATTATGGAAGGGCATAAGTATGGGCCTTTTGATGGTATTTGCATCGGAGGGGACTTTAATGCCCATATATATCGCAGCAGCCCACCATGTAAAAACGGTGAAGAGTTGTGCATCCACAATAGATTACATATTTACATGCCCATCATTAAGTGACATCATTTTAAAAGCAGAAGTCATCTGTTCCGCTTATAGCGACCACTATCCAATTAGAATATATTTACATAATCCGCAGACCATGAAGGTTGCAGCAAAATTAGAGAGTGGGCCAAAAACTCTGTCTTTATCTACCGATAGATTAAGACTAGTGTGTAAAGGGGTAGACAATAAAGATATTCTAGCTAGAGTAATTAGAAAACATCCCGTGGTAGTAGAGACTTGCTTGTCACACTCGAGCCCCTGTGATGTTGTGGTTGAGGCCTTTGGCAATTTATGTGGAGCCATTAAAAAAGAATCTTCTAAACCAGCTAGGCAGAATATAGTTCAAAGTCCACGCTGGTTTGACTCTTCCTGCTCCAAGGCCAATAGGGACCTGAGGGCTGCCCTAAAAACCAATCCTAGGGATGTCCCATTGGTAAGAGATTTAAGATCAAAATATAAAATTGCCCTATACACCAGATCTGAGGCTTTGGTGATTAACCATTGGGAATCTCTTACACGCACTGCCACGCTAAAGGATACAGTTGGCTTCTGGAGAGAAGTGAAGTCCCTAAGATCTTTTGGCTCTAGCTTCAACCCTATTAACTGCAACATAACCGGTGAGGCCTGGGTCGAGCACTTTTCTCAAATTTATGCTATATCAGCTACCTCTCTAGTTATTGCCCCCCTACCCAATAGTGCTGAACCTTTAACCTTTTTATTAACGGAGGTCGAGGAAGCTATAATTGATAGTGCAAGTAACAAAGCACCTGGCCCCGACGGTCTCTCTATCGACCAGATTAAATCAGAAATTAATTTCTGGGCCCCTCTTCTATGCAACCTATTTAATAACCTGTGTGAAAACTCAATTCCTGAATCCTGGTCGAACAGTGTTATCGTACCAATCTTTAAAAAAGGTGACAGGTCGGATCCTGCCTGCTACCGTCCGATCTCACTGATCGATAACACGTTAAAGGTCCTTGGTAGGGTAATCTTTAAACGGATAAGGAACTGGGCTGAGGACAACAATGTTCTTCATTGTAGTCAACTGGGATTTAGAAGCCACATAGGCACAGTTGAACAGTGTCTAAATTTAAACTTGATTATGGCTAAATACATTATCGTTAAAAAATCCCCTCTTTATTTAGGTTTCATGGACCTGAGTTCCGCATTTGATTTTGTTAATCGTTCTAGGTTGTGGTCTCTTTTGCTTGATTATGGTTTGGATGACTCTCTGGTGTATTTTTTATCTGAGTTACATAGGGACTTAAAAGCAAGAGTACGGATAAATAATGACAGCGATCTGTCCAATGATGTTCTTATTAGCAGAGGAGTTAGACAGGGCTGCGTACTCGCCCCCCTGCTTTTTATTTTATATATCAATGGGTTGAGGAGCACTTTGAGTAAAATTGTTAAGGATGTTCCAATCATAAATGGCGTCCCCATTACTACCCTACTCTATGCGGATGACGCAGTACTAATGGGGCGAACCCCGAATGCTTTACGCATTTTAATGTTGGGGTTTGTTGCGTTTATGTCCGACCTTGGTTTAAATACCAATTTTAAAAAATCCTTTATCAGGAACTGCGGACCAAAAAAGTACAATATTACATCAATTAAATCTGGTAACAATATTTTAAAATGCACTAGCACTTTTCCCTATTTAGGGTTACTCTTCTCTAACTCAGGTTCTTGGCAGCCGCATGCAGCTTATGCGAGAAATAAAATTGGCAAGTCAATTAATTCAATCTTATCCCTCCGACAACCGAAACTGGCAGATGTGGTAACACCCCTACTTAACATATATCGCACCCAATGTCGACCAACTGGGACATATGGAGCAGAAGTGTGGGGATACTGCAAAAGCACGGGTCTTCAGTCTGAGGAAAATAGATTTTGTAGGAGGGTGCTGGGGGGAGTCCCCTGCGCCTCTACACTTATTTGTCATAACGAACTGAGACTGTCTTATATTGTTGACTTCATTAGGTCTAGGCCTGCTCTCTTTTGGATCAAGGTATGGTTAAATCCAGCAGCGTCCTTAACGCGCAGTATAATATCTGACTGTTTGTTAAGTGATAGTTCTCACCACATACCTTGGTTCAATGCAGTCAAGGATAGCCTGCAGAGTGTGGGTCAGGGCTCCTTGTTTAGTTCCCCGGATTCTATTGTACCCGCCCATAAGCACAGTATTAAACGGGCTTTACTTGACTTATATAAAGAGGATCGCTTGAGATCTGAGTCTATTAAACTTGGTGTTATTAGATATCAGCTCAGTATTGACCTAAGTTGTGATAATTTGATTAATCTGAATAATTTTTATAGATACTTGTCAATACCCATAGGAAAGTGGAATCGGAGCCTTTTGTTCAGGTTTCGGGATGGAAGCATAGTAAATTTGCTCAGCTTCCCCCTAGGCTACAATAAAAAATTGGAAGAATTGGACTGTCCCTGTTCTCAGGGCGGGAAACAAAGTCTATTGCACTATTTCTTCTTCTGTGGCTTCTATAAACTGTATACCTGTCAATATCTAAGGCCGACCCTTTGTAAATATAACCTCAGAGATTTTAATTTTGCTTTAAAATTTCTCCAAATGCTGCATACCGATGAAATTATATATACTGTAAGCTGCTTTATAAAAAGATGTGTGAAATCGAGGTCATGCATGGAGTTTGGATAATTGCTAACAGCACTATGGCATTGTTGCACTTTTTGCATTTAATTATTTTATTTTATCCTAATTGCCCATTGATTTAGTTGTATATCTATTTTGATATAAATGAATATTTTGGGAGTACATAACCTGAATCTTATGTCTAAGTTGTTAATAGAATAATGTTTCTCCCTTTACCATCTTTTTGTACTGTATACTATGCTCTCCGCACTTTATGATATATGCTGCTTAATTGCTATCTTGATAAATTAGCTTATTTATATATGTTTTTAAACTGTCTTAATGCATTTTTACCTGTATGTACTTTTATGGATGTATTGTTAATCCGAATAAAGATCATTTGACTTTGACTAGTAATGTTGTCTAATTTGAGACATCCTACACCTTTGTGGGTATAACACATTTTTGGATATTGTTTGCAAAATTGAAGCCTGATTAAGAGATAAGATATATCACTAGGTGCATATGCAATGACTAAGATAGATGTGGTTGGGACTAGTATGAAAATTAAATTGAAGGAAAAGATTAAAGGATTAAATGAACACCATCGCAAAGGAAAGTAGAAGAAAAAGGAAAAAGGAGAGGGAGTGATTACAGAGATCCCTGGACAAAAAAGGGTAGCCTGCATTACATATCTTGTACAGTCCTTAAAGACAATCAAGCAGGAGGAGAGGCCTTTCGATTTAGAACTATTATGTAGGTAAGGAGATTGGAGGGCAGGAGAGTCAACAACTGTATTGTGGGTTTAAACAGGCCAGTGCAAACAAAGCAAACTATGTAGCATTTGTCCCATGTAACATTTGTGAAACTGTTCACAGAAGTAGAGGAGACAGGTTATGGTATTTACATGTAGGATACATTGAATTACACTCTATTGTCACGTAGCACCATCAGTAGTATCTCAACCATGAGCGCTGGTGATAGATGGGAGGTGCTGAGGGGTAGAACCAGGGCTTTGTCACAGTGTCAAGAAAGCACATATCATTGAATGGTAACTGGTGGTAGAAGAGTATCAGGCATGTGGGAGTGTTACGGCCACAAGTGATGCACCCCGAGCACAGGCAGTAATGCTGCCATGGACGAGGCAACAGAGATCTGTGCCGCCCTCCACAAATACCCGCAAGTCGGCGAAACGCTCTGCCAGTGGTGGGAACTGGATACGGACTTGCCGTTCACCACCGCGGCCCGTAAGGGTGAACAGGAACCAACGTCATCACGTCAGAACCTGGAAGCATTTAAAAGACGCTTCCAGGTTCAAAATGGTGCAGATTCTTCAGCCTAAACAACGGATTATAGCAGAACATGTTTTTTGAAGGGTCAGCGCTTCTTCTGGTGCATTAAGGCTGGGGTTCCACTGCAGCAGAGTATTCTACCATAGTGCTTGGTTCTGATTTTCTAGGAGGTCACGGTATGTTTGCCCTAAGCTCTATTTGGGAACACAGATCGTTTTTGCCAATACCTTGGAGGGATTGTGGAAATGTGATACTATCATTTACCCTTTCTCAACTGTGATTAAAGGCTTCTGATTAACTCCTGCATAAAGTTGTAAGGTGGATCACAATTCTTCCCACCCCTCCACTCTCACAAGATCAGATAAGTTTGTTGCCCATTGTGTCAGTAGCAAATTATTGAGACATTTGTTTCAGTAACTCCCATCTAAGGTGACATCGCTTTTATTTTCGTTGTTTCTACTTGGAGCTCAACTTCTGTATAGGATATACTTTTTTTTGTTCTGGATTCTAACAACAAGTGGTGACCAGACGTTCCCGTTTTCCCAGGACGGTCTCCGTTTTTGAAAAGTGTCCCTGTGTCTCGACACTTTTCTACAAGTGACTCAAATGTCCCTGTTTTCAAACAGTGTCCGGGTTAAGCACAGAAATTGCGCCTGTTTTTCACTGATCCAGTTGAGCATGCACGAGCATGCTCTCTTTGCACTGTTTACTGTGTGTGTCGTCACTGAGGTGAGCACTGTAGCAGGAAGGGAAATCCTTTGTGGAGGGACATTTTCTCTTGGGATTTCCCTTCTCTTTTTACACGCAGCGCCACCTACGTCATCGTGCCAGCCATATTTGAACAAATGCATATCATCAAAACTGAATCTTCGCTAGAGGAGGAAATAGTGATATTAAGGTGCAACCCCAGTTTATGAACTTTCTGAACTTCTGTGATCTGTTGAGGCTCTGTGTTTGCTGCGCCCCAGATGTCCCACCTAGAAGTAGACGAAACAGAAAGTATTTCTGAATGTTAGGGTGAGTGTACAATAACACATGTGGTGATGACGTCCCAAACGTCCTTCTCAAGCTCCAACCATTCATTTCTACCAGTTCCAAGATCAGAACAGAAATCCTGGGCAATGGAACACTGGTGATCAGGTAAAAGGTTGAGTCGCTATTTGAGACCTTCATTCGGTGGCTTCAGGTTGAACTTGCCTTGGCTATTAAATCTGCTCATTGTTTCCAACATGTTTTTCAGATTGTTAAAAATGTCCCCTATTGTTGCATTATTTAAACATATTTACTAAAAGTGGATATGTGGCAATAGCTTATCTGTTTCATGTACCAAGAACATATAGATTGCACATTCCCATATCATGCCCTTTGCTTGCGTTAGTGATCTTTTAGTTGTATCAGTGGCCTAGATATTGCACATTCCCAAAACCATTACATTTCACTTAGCTAAAGATCCGTAATTAATAGCACGTCAGTTGCACATGGAAGTTGTGCATCTATTGCTTGCATCAGCAGTTTACCATTTTCACGAGCAAGCATACTGAGGGGGAGGAAACTCAGTTCCTTCTTCATTTGGGGTTTTCTCCTCATCCAGATATATTGAAGCAGTTCTGACTGTAATTTTGCGAGCATGCCCTTTGGTGGGTCCACTGGTAGTGCTTGGAAGAGATATAGTATCTTTAGCAGCACCATCATTTTGACAGCTGTAACGCTCCCCAGCCAGGAAATTTGGTGATGTTTCCATCGAGTTAGGCCAGCTCTGATCTGTTGTGTAATGCCTTTTTTTTTCTTTTTTCTAGTCCTCATTTCACCTTAACCATCTGCAAATTCACATAGAAAAAACCCTCTTCCGAGCTGGGCGCCCTGGGTCCATGCTCTTGCATTCGATTTTAGGCCAACCAGGCCAGCTTCATTTGTGGGAGGCTTGGTGTAATCATTGGACCGCGGGTACTTAGACCAACCTCATTTCTATACCTCAGAAATTTAATGGTGCCCAGATACTCCCTTCCCCTTGGTCCAATCTCGCCATACTCAATATTCCTCTCACCCAGATCTCATATTGCGGTGGCTCAGGATCTTTCCACAACCTGCAAATCTCTCTACGGGCTGCTAATATCAAGCAGAGGAATAAACCAATCGATTTGTTAGATAGTTGATTTATAAGATTTCTCAACACCGAAAAAAACTAATGACAGGATGAGACTAATCTCAACTTTAAAAACCCCCTCCAGTGCCCTCCCCACATTTCCCCAAAAAACCTTTAGTGCTCCACACTCAAAAAACATATGCAAATCGTCCGCCTCCACTAGACCACACCTAGGACATTTCGGAGCCTAGTTTAACCCAAACCTAGCAATTTTTTTGGGGGTGTAGTACAATCTATTCACTACAAAAAAATGATTCTTCTTTAAAAAGGCTGATTTGACATATTTATTTTATATAGATTATGAAGGGAGAAAAAAAACAAATCAGCAGAAACATCCTCCAAAGCTGATGAATTCCATACCCTATAGGGGGGAGGAAGTTCTAAATCCTCTGCGTCAATTAACGCCCTGTACCATATCCCTACCTCCTTTTTTTGGGGATTTGCATTTTGGAGTGCATTCTCAATCTCCCAGTTTCCTCCTATACGGCCTCTCTCGGCAGCAAACCAAGAACTTATTTGCAGATACTTGAAGCAGGAAAAAGAGTCCCCTATCTTACCCTTTAACACCTTCCATGGATGTACTACGCCCAGTGATATTAGATCGGACCAGATGGCAATTCCCGCCCTCCTAATTGGAATAGCCAAGATGTCATTTAGGCAGGCGGGAAGCCCAGGGGAGTCCCAAATAGGGGCATAGTCGGAGTAATATCTTATTCCCCACTTCATTTTCAAGCTTTGCCACACCCTGAGTGCTGACCTCATTATTTTTGACCGAACCTTTTTGAAAAATCTGGGAGCACCAAATGTATATAAAAACCCGGTATTACCACCCTCAAAATGGACCATAACATTCAAAATCCTCCCCCAATAAGAGCCAGGAGGACTAGAGAGTAGACAACAAATATTTTTTAACAAAAAGGCAAGAGAGTATAAAAATATATCCGGGAAAGCAAGGCCACCTTTATTCAACCTCCGTTTTAATTTCTTCCAAGATACACAGGAGTTTTTATTAGCCCATATAAAGCTTGCTATCTTACTCTGAATTTTTCCCAGTAATTTCCCAGGAAAGTCCAGTGGGACAGCCCCAAACAAATATATCAGCTTTGGCAGGATAACCATTTTTACCAGGTTTACCCTGCCATAAATAGTAAGGGGAAGATTTTGCCATTTCAAGAAACAATGCTCAATTTCTTTTAACACTTTCTTCAGATTCGTCGTGGGAATATCCTCTATATTATGGGTTATAACAATCCCCAAATGCCTAAACACCCCACAGTGTCTCCCGGTGTGATCCTCCACTCCCCAGCACATGACCTCAGTCTTGGAGGAGTTGACCAAGTAATCAGAAAGCCGGCCAAACTCAGCCAAGGTGTTTTCCACCCTAGGAAACACTTCTGCTGGGTTGTTGTTATACACCAGCAGGTTGTCTGCATAGAGGGCCAGCTTACACTTATAATCAGAAACCTGAAAAGGGATAATCTGCTCATCAAGTCTCAAGGCTTGAACCAAGGGCTCAAAGTCAATATCAAACAATAAGGGTGAAATAGGACACCCCTGTCATGTCCCCTTTTGAATGCTAAAACTCGGAGTCAGTAGTTCGTTAAGTAAGATGGCAGCTGACGTGTTAGTACATTTATAAATCGAAGACCAAAGCCCATTACTTTTAAGGTTTCCCAAAGGTACAACCAACTCACACGGTCAAACGCCTTGACGGCGTCGTGAGCAGCTACCGCCAAGGGTTCCGACCGTGCCACCGCCAGGACAATACACCCAATTAGTTGTAAAATTTGTTTCTGTACGAATCTTCCTGGCAAGAAGCCCTTTTGGTCCTCATTAATCAGTTGCGGAGCTACCCTCACCAACCGCCCTGCCAGAATTCTAGTAAAGATCTTATAATCTCATTCAGCAGGGAGATTGGTCTATATGAATCAGGTCTAATGGGATCTTTGCTGGGCTTTGGGATCAGTACAATTATTGCTTCCTTCCATGGGGGGATTCTGCCCTCCGGGCTAAAGACAAAATTATACAGCTCCCTGAGTCTAGGTACAATAACTTCTTCCAAGATTTTATAAACCTCCCCCGGAAGTGCATCTGTCCCTGCCGCTTTATTATTTTCGATCTTCTTTAAAAAGCTCCTTATTTCATCATAAGAAAGTGGGCTTTCTAACAGGTCTTGGCCCTCCCTTGACAGACTAGGTAAAGCTTTACCTCTAAGCCAATCTTGAATTGAGGCGATAGAGGGAGCCATGTCATCTTTATAGAGAGTGGAAAACAAAGACAGGAGACCTCACCTCTGCATATTCACCTGATGACTGGATACCGTACCACTCTCATCCACTATCAGCTTATTGATATTGTTCCTAGCTCTGTCACCTTTGATCTTCCGTGCTAGGTTGGCCCCTGCCTTTTCACCATATTCAAAGTTTTCCATATTGTGGACAGCCAATTGGGTTCTGAGTGTTTGATCTAACTTATCCCTATGTGTGAAGTGGAGACTCTCCAAGTCTTTAAGGACTTCTGGCAGATGTTCTGAGGTACAGCTAGATCTAACCCTTTCCAACCTGGAGATCTCCTCCTCCTTCCTTTTAAATTCTGACCTTTCTTCCCTGGTTTTGGAGCTTATCCAACTGTGCAATACACTGCGAGTATGGGCATTAAACTCATGCCAAGCATACTCCAATGATGTTGAGCCCAGATTCTTGGTGAAGTACTCCACAGTTGATGTTTTAATGGTTCTTATTAACTCCTTATTCGACAACATTGCCCTTTTTAAAGTCCATCTAGGGACATTTGTTGACTTCCCCTTACCATATAAAAAAGTTAATGGGGCACGATCGGACAAGAAAGATGGAAGGGCTGAAATATCTACCAAATGCTCCAGACATGACCTGCCCGTAAGAATGTAGTCTAATCTAGAAGAGTGGCCATACTTTTTACTAAAGAAAGTAAAGCCAGATTCACCTTCCTTCTTTGAACTCCATAAATCCACTAACCAAAGCTCATGCATCATGTTAATCATTGTCCGACGCACGCGTTGGGCTGCCACAGAGCGGCTAAAATTAGACCTATCTTTAGAAGGATTAAGGAGAATATTGAAATCGCCACCTATTATTATTGGCATGGTGACTTCTGCCAATATGGCTTGCACTTTAAGAAGATAAACCGGATCATCAACGTTAGGACCATAATAGGATACTATGGCAAGTTCCACCCCCCCATTACCACCTGCACCATAATCCACCACCAGATTGATCAGATAACGTATCCTTAATAGAGCTTTCTAAGTTAACTCTGAATAAGATCGCTACTCCTCTATTATGAATAGTTTGCTCTGAGCAGTAAAAACTTCACCTATTTATATTTACTAAACACAACTCTTGCTTCAAGAAAGCCCAAATGTGTTTCTTGTAAAAGGATAACCTGTGCAGAGGATTGCTCCAAGTACTTCATTATTAATCTCTGTCTTCGGGGGCATCGGAGACTATTAACATTCCATGACAGGAACTTTATTTCATTCGGTGTCATTCTATACCGGGTTTCCCTTTAATTTTGAACAGACCAAAAGTATACTTCCACTAACAGCTACTGTGAAAAAAGGACTTTTTTTTTATTTTCTACCTCAGCAACCCCACCCGTGCTCCCCCAAAGCCCCCAAAACCCACCCTCTCTCCCACCCATGATCCCCCTTGACCCTCTACACCCATGAGGAAACCTCCCTTCTTCTCTGGGCAATGCCCTTGGACGAGGCCACCCCCCCCTTGATGTGTGGCAATCACTACTTGCTTTAATCAGCTAGGTTCTAAAAATATACACCTTAAACATTTTACCCTTTTCAAAAATACCCCAATGTCACAGCTTTTACTAAACAGGCCCGCTAATCACTAATCACACCTTACCAGCACTTGCTCCTCCACCACTGCTCCCACCCCCACTTTCCTTTCTAATTTTCTCTATTAGGGCATCGACTTCTTCTAATTGACGTATGTTATACATGTGGTTATTCCACATTATACGTAGTGATGCGGGAAATCTCAGTTGAGTCTTAGCCCCCTGGGCATTCAAAATCGTCATTCTCTTCCCCAATTCCCATTGCTTAGTAGCCGTAATAAGGGAAACATCCGAACGAATAGAAAAAGAAAATACAGTGGAGAACGAACTGCATTTTAGCTCACCAGCCTTCAAGGCAAGAGACAAAATCCTCTCCTTCATGGTATATGTAAGGAAGTTCACCAAAAGTTTTCTAGGGCGTTCTCTACCTTGGACTCTCCTAAATGGATCAGGTGCACCCTCTGAATATCCATACACAAGTCCATGCCTGCATCCTCTGAGTCTTTCAAAATAGTAGCCTTCAGGAGAGAGACAACAAAGGGCCAGATGTAGGAGCCCAAATACCGGTCGGTAACGGCCGAATTCGGCCGTTACCGACCGGTATTAGGGTTTTCTGATGTAGGGGGCCTATATTTTACCGATTCTGTAAATTTACCGAATCGGTAAATTTACAGAATCGGTAAAATACCGAATCGGTATATTTACCGATTCGGTAAATTCATATGTAGATGACACTCCTGAGAGTGCCACAGGCCCTTAAGAGTCGGTATTTTACCACACAATCCTATTGTGTGGTAAAATACCGAATTCAGGTGTGCATGCACATTGCACACTGTGCAATGTGACACACAGACATGCCCTTAGGGCATGTATGTGTGCCACATGTCACACATGCCTGTACTTGGGGTGCTAGAGGGTGTCAAAGTGACACCCCCTACACCCTTGCAGGATTCGGTATTTACCGATTCGGTAAATACCGAATCGGTATTGTCCATTAATTCCTATGGGCTTCATGGCCGATTCGGTAATTACAAATGAAAATTTACCTACATCTCCCACCTTCTAATTTACCGATTCGGTAAAATTCGGTATTTATGAATCGGTAAATTAGAATTACCTACATCTGGCCCAAAGTCCTTTAAATCGCTCCCTTCTACATCCTCTGGGACATTTAAAATTTTCAGATTGTTCTTCCTTGAACTTTTTTCCAACCGCTCTATATCATCTTTCAGATCCTGATTTTGTTTAACCATTTTATTCACTGAAGCAGAAGAAATACTCAGGGCTTCCTTTATTTTCAGTAATTCGGCCTCGAGAGCATCCGTTCTTTGAGATACCTCCTCTACTTTCTCTGCGAGTGCTTCACAAGAGGCTTGGATAGCTGCCTGATTGGCCTCTGAGGTAGTAAACCTCCTGCCAATGTCGTCTTTCAGGCTTAACAGAATATCCGCCAGCGTCCCAGGGGGCCCAGAAAAATCCGGAATACTAGGAACAGAATGGACAGACTGAACAGATGATGGAGGTGACAGAGAAGATTGGTTAAGTAGCTCAGGAGTTCCGTGCATCTGATGTTCAGGGTGAGACTCACTCTCTTTCACTAAAGTTATTGGGGCGTCAACCTGCTCAGTTTGCTGAATCTCTAATGCTGAAAAGCTATTTGATAGTTCTATTGACGGGTGAATAGATACTATATGGTCCTGCACAGACGAGTGCTTTACAGTAGCAAAAGGTTCCGTAGAAGATTGGGTGCTTAGCTAATTAACCACCAAATTTGTGGCGGTGGCGGTGCTGGAAGCTATAGATGTAGTGACCAAAGTTGCAGCCGGGGTGGAAGCTATTGCCATATTTAAAGCTACCACTTTGTCCTTATCCATATCCATATCCTTTAAGCTATTTTCCATTCTGTTATTTTGCCCAGACACCACAGCGCTGGTGGAGATAACTTTATAAATGGATTTCAGTGAAGGCGTAATTTTGGCCTGAGTGCCTCCCCTAGGTTTTTTCTTGCAACCTTTTCCCCTGCCTGGAGGTGTTACCTCTACTACAGAGGTACCGATTGCCTGCCTGGTGGTAGCCTTTACTACCACTATGGGATGTGAAACAGACTTCGTTGTCATAATTACAGCAAGGCTACTAGGGGGCCTATTACGCAAGGTGTACCGACAAATCGCAGGTTCGCAGAGCGATATTTCTTTAACCAAGCTCACATTGCTGTCAAGGCTGCTACCCGCTCCCTTCTCCATACGATAAATTAATTGAGGCACAGAATTGTTTAAGGTATGCAAACGGTATCCCTTCGATGTTGGAGATGGACATATATTTTTTAAGGTCACCTTGGCGAAGTCATTCACACATCCTACATAAATCTCAACTCCTACCTCCTCTTGCGTCTGCTTGTAGTCCTCCTGTAAGACCTATAGTCCTGCTGTTTGCCAAGAAAAATAGAGGAAAGAAGTCAATACAGTATACAAAGGCAGGTGGGGTTGAAACAAAAGGGTCCGCCATCTCCACACTCTAGCAGCCCTAAAAATATGACTAAAGGGGAGCTCCGAAACCACCCCACCCCCGCTGCCCTGCACCATCCGCACGTCCCACACTTAGGTCTTTCCCACCATTAAACAATTGTCCAAAAAAAGTTCCGGGGGACAGGTAAGCTAGCAGGCAGGAGCCAACAAGCTCCAGAAACAGGCGCCCCCAAGAACGTGCAAAAAAAAAGCACGGCAGCAAAAAGGATGCCAACCAAAAGAAAACAGTTCCAGCCCCAAAAGTGCCAAGGAGTTCAGCGCCGAACAGAAAAGACGCCTCCCCGCATGCCCACGCTGAACGCAGGAGACCGGTGGTGGGCGGTAAAGGTAGCAGCCGGAGGCGGGGATGCGAAGACCCAGAGCGCCAGCCCGGCAACAGGAGGCAGGCACGTGAACGTGGAGGAAGTACACAGGCAGGCCGGGCTGAGCAGCAAAGGGAACGGCCGCGGACCGGAGGCAGCCCGGCAGCCCGGCAACAACAGCACAGGAGCACAGGAGCTCCGCAACCCAGATGGAGCCAAAGGTGAGCGGAGGGGCGGAAAAAAAACAGGCAGGCAGCCGGGCCGGGCAGCAAAGGACTGGAGGCAGCGCCGCTGATGCGGAGACCCAAAGCGGCAGCCCTGTAACCACAGCGCAGAACCACAGAGCAGAAACTCAGCGAGCAGCCGCAACAAGGTGAGTCCAAAAGCAGACAGTAAAACGGGAGAAACACATTGTAGCTGACTCAAAAAGCACCTCGGCAGGCTATCTGTAACATCGATTCACCTCTGCCACACGCCACACATCTCAGGAGGTCAGGAGCGCTCTGTCGCGGCCGTTAGCTTCCGGCCGCCATGTTCCCCTGCATTCCACCCTGTTGTATAATGCCTGATAATTAAGCAGCATCGTAGGCGGGATTTTCCGATGGATCCCCACCGAAACCAGGAAGACGGTCACCCAAGCACTCGTCACCAGTCGACTGGACTACGGAAACACCCTCTACACCGGAACGACAACCAAAATGCAGAAAAGACTCCAACGCATCCAGAACGCCTCCGCACGACTCATCCTGGACATCCCCCTACACAGCCACATCTCCGGACACCTGAGAGACCTGCACTGGCTCCCCGTCAGCAAGAGATTCACGTTCCGTCTCCTTACCCACGCACACAAGGCCCTCCATGACCTGGGCCCCAGGTACCTCAACAACCGCCTGACCTTCTACACTCCCACCCGCCAGCTACGATCGACCAACCACGCCCTCGCCGTAGTTCCACGCATCCGAAGAGCCACCATGGGAGGAAGATCCTTCTCCTTCCTGGCAGCCAAGACTTGGAACTCCCTCCCCATCCACCTCCGTCGTACACAAGACCACCTCTCCTTCAGGAAGCAACTCAAGATCTGGCTGTTCGAGCAGTAGCGGACCCCCCTCCCCCAAGCGCCTTGAGACCCTCTGGGTGAGTAGCGCACTATACAAATTTCTTGATTGATTGATTGATTGATTGGTTGATTGATTGATTGATTGATTGAATGTAGGTTCCAGAATAATTCCCAGATATGCGATCGCCTCCGGTGCCCATTGAATAGGGTATTGTGCTGCTAACTGACTCACAAACAAATGGGGAAAGGAGAGGTTAGGCACCTGTGACTTGGAAGTGCCCGGTTAGGAAAGCCACAAGGGCCATAGCAGGCTTATTCAACATCACCAAAACATCATCGGCATAGATGCTTATAGTATACTGCTCCCCCAGAACACTCCTCCTGTGATCTGGGCATCATCCCCAACTCTCTGAGCAAGGGGTTCCATACATAGGGCGAACAGTAGAGGTGACAACGGGCATCCCTACTGTGTATCCCTGCCATTCGAGAAAGGGGCAGAGGTGTGGCCGTTGACCTGGACCGTCGCCATAGGCTGAAGGTAGCAGTTTAATACCTGTGTTCTGAAGTTCTCTCCCAGTCCAAAGTGAATGAGGGCTTGATCCAGAAAAGGTCAGTGTACTCGGTCTAAAGCCTTTTTGGTGTCTGTTGCCAGAAGCATGAGTTTATTTAGGGCACAAGAGGCGTTCTCTATGATATGCAAGATACGTTTAGTGTTATCACTCGTCTGTCTTTGAAGGATAAAGCCTGCCTGATCTGGGTCTACAATGAAAGGCATATGTGAGCTCCGTCTACCAGCCAGGATTCCTGTGAACAGTTTGAGATCAAAATTTAAGAGGGAAATGGGGCGGTATGAGCTGCACTGTCTTATGTCTTTACCCGGTTTGGGAATGTCCACGATTTAAGTGGTCAGCATTGAGGCTGGGATCTCCCCAGGGCTAGTAAATGAGTTAAAGAGCCTCATGAGTATAGGGGCAGGAGATTGGCACCAATGCTGAGCAATGTAGCTTTGTGACCTGTCATCCTAGGGATCATTCATCTTGGCCAGTATCGTAGGGATATATTTCAGTGCCGCCAGTTGCCCTTCAATGATTTCCACTGGGTCTGGACAGCCAGCTCTTCCTTCAGGGCCTACCCCCGCTGGTGGGTTCATCAACCCCTCAGGTGTGGGGGAGGAAGTACCTGGGCGTATGCTCCCCCAATGGCAAATCCAGTCCCAGAACTTTACACACCTCTTCTAGAGATCTCAATTGAAAAAGTTTTCCATCTAAGCGATAATTATGCTGAAGGGACGTCTCCAGGAATAGGTCACTACCTTATTCCATAAATGTGTTGTTACTGACAGATCTCCATCGTCTTCTGCAGGGTGATTGCTGCTAAGTCCTAATACAATGTTGGTTTCTGATTCCTGAAATTAATGGGGTGAGACTCACAAGCCTTGCATAGTATCTCTTCCTTTACTGGAAAATCTCCGAGACATACCAAGACATCCGCTGGTGGGCCTCACATGGCGCATAGTGGCCCTGCAAATGGAGCTCAGTCAATCTTGATGTCAGTGTCCACCAGGGCCCCCAAGACGTGACGGAAGAGGTTCCTGACATATCAGAATATGTCCTCCCCGTCTGTTTTTGAAGCTATGCCCCTGATTCAAGTGTTGTTTCAGCGGGACCTGTTCTCCAGATCTTCAGCGAGAGCTTGCAGATCTATTTGTTGCTCGCAGAGATGGATGACTTCCTGCAGTAGGAATTCTATTCCTCCCTATCATTTCCTTGATCCTCCAGTATTGCAACACGGTCCCCAGAGAGTCCATGTCTCTCCTGATTTCCCTGATATCCTTTGAAAGATCTCTCTTAATAGCCTGCAGGTTGTCTCTCAGGGAGGTGTACATGGATTCAAGAAATGCATGGGTCACTGGCTCCAACACTGCACCCTCTTCACTGCCCTGCATTGGATCTGAGACAGCAGGATGCTCACCAGTGGAACCCATGATGGCCTGGAGAGCATGTTCTTGAGGGTGCAATCCTTCTTGTGACTGCCCACCACCATTCTTGCCAAGGCGTGTAGGGGATTTGCTCAGTGTCCCCTTCCCCAGCAGGCCCAATGCAGTCTAGCCACCACACAGCAGAAAATTGAGAAATGATCTCAGGTCTGAGCCAGCAATCAAGCTGTTTTAGGGGGCACAGATGTGCAGAAGGCTCCAAAAGTATGTCACCATCATGGGCGGATTTGCCGTCTGTCAGCCAATCTGCCCATGCCTCACCCAGACTGACAAATAGCTCCTGTGGCAGGCCCAGGTGTCGCACTTGCTGTCTTTTAGGGCCTCATGAACTTTTTGACCCCTCCACCATCTGTGCCCGACAGCGAGGCCTCTCTGGTGTTGTGGGCGGCTAGCAACATATGGTGCGCTTACCTATGCAGCCAAATGCAGTTTGTGAGCCCGTCTTATATAAGGGTGGGCGGCCAGCTACGCTCCGTGCACGGAGTGCGCGTAGTGCCGTCTCCTACGCATTTTGCGTAGCGGGCGTAGCCAGGCGGCACTACGCGCGCTCCGCAGATGGTGCGTAGCCGGCCGCCACCCGCCTCCCTCCCGCCCTCCCTAAATATTTAAATAAAATGATAGAAAGCTTTTAAAAACACTTACCTTGTCCGCCGCGTCCCCGGGGCTCCCTCTCGCCGTCCTTGGATTCGCGCCGCCATTTTGGATACTAATGCGCATGCGCGGGCGGCCGCGCATGCGCATTTCTCATGAGAAATGCGCATGCGCGGGCACCCGCGCATGCGCATTAGTATCTGAAATGGCGGCGGCGCGAATCCAGGGACGGCGAGAGGGAGCCCCGGGGACGTGGCGGACAAGGTAAGTGTTTTTAAAAGCTTTCTATCCTTTTATTTAAATATTTAGGGAGGGCGGGAGGGAGGCGGGCGGCGCGTAGTGGGGCTACGCGGAGTGCGCGGGTGGGCCTAGTTTTGCGCCCACTTCGCGTAGCTCCGCGGAGCCCCACTCCGCACACTACGCCCAGGGTTAGTCTTATACCCTTCTGGTTCCTACCTCCGTTTGTGTGTCAGCGTCTCCTTGCCAACCTTTGATATGAACAGTTAGCCGCTACTTGTTGAGGCCTAACCCCGCTGCTGCTACTAATTGAGGCTGTCTCTGTATGCAGATCTTCCGGGCACTCTGTAGGCCATGCCAGCGGAATGGACTTTTCTATGCATTGTGAGCCGCCACTACTACTTGCCTCTCCCACTTCCCTGACACAAGCACCAGATGGGACCTCCCAGATCTCCCCAGGGCTGCTTCTTCTACCGGAACCAGGTGGCAACACTGTCCTTCTTCATGTGTTTCTGCTGGGTAATGTTGTCACTGCTTTGCATCCTCAGGCAGTTTTGGAATGGCTCCTAGGCCTCCAAGCATGATTGCCCCCTGTGGCTGCTTTCCGTTTCTCTACGCTGCTCCCCTCCACGAGGGCTCACCTTGGGTGGTGGGCCTCAGCTGTAGGGGTGTCCATTGCTGTCTGGCCAAGGCAGCGGGCACAGATTGGCTGCTGCAGCTTGCATCCTACCCCAGGGCCAGAACTGCAGAATGTGTCTGGAAGACCGCCGCTCACCTGGACTCAATGTTTGTGGTCAGCTACTTTGCCAACGAGTAAGTGGAACGCTGCTCCCTGGCCTCTGGTGGCTGTAACAGTGGTCAGCTACTCCTAGGAGGATAGCAGCGCAGCTTTACAATGGTAGGCCAGTAACTGGCACGAAGAGAGGGGAAAGAATGCTGGCTGGATACACAAAATGGCCACCAGCCACATGGTCACAACAATAAGCAGGAGGCCTAGAACAAAGAAAGCATGCAAGCCTATGACAAAAGCACACTGGCTAGCTATACAAAACGGCCGCCAGCCACATGGTCACAACAATAACAACAACAACCAGCAAGAAGGCATGGCCACAACAAAGAAGATATGCAGGTCTATGGCAAAAACACTCTGGCTGGCTACATAAAATGGCCACCAACCACATTTTCACAACAAACACTAGCTAGAAGGCATGGCGACAAAGAAGACAAGCAGGCTTATGGCAAAAGCAAACTGGCTGCCTACACAAAATGGCCACCAGCCATATGGTCACAATAAGAAGCAGGAGACCTAGAAGTTAGAACGAAGAACACATGCAGGCCTATAGCAAAAGCACACTGGTTGGATGCAAAAACTGTCCGCCAGCCACATGGTCACAATAATGAGCAAGAAAGCATGGCCACAACAAAGAAGACATGCAGGCCTAGGGCAAAAGCACACTGGCTGGATGCACAAAAGGACTGTCAACCACATGGTCACTCACAGCAAGAGGCAGAAAGTCTGTAAAGCGAAGAGCACATGCAGGCCTATAGACAGTTCACTGACTAGAGAAAATGGCCCTTGCCAGTGGCCATATTTCATGTGTAACAAAGGCAAATGGTGGCCTATGACAAACAAACACACACACACACTGGCTAGGCAAAGAAGGCATGGTAAAATAGAGAACACAGCATTAATTCAGCAATGGCAAAAACAAAATTTAACTGGGCAAAAACAATTTTTTTACAACAGCTCACATCCTTCAAAGGCATTATCCCGCCTAGTCCTATATACTGTTTGCAAAAAAATAACATGAAATACCACAAAAAACACGTTTTAAATTTAACAGATACCACATAAACAGTTGTTTCATACACCCATGACTAGTACTGGGCCTATTGCCAGGAATGCCATTTGGCAGACTGGCCCACATAGTGAATTAATCAATATTGCAAATGTATTTTTTTTTTAAACATGGAAAACATGTAGTCAACTGTGCAACATTTTTCCTTTACAAAAGAAGAAAAATGAAATGTAAAGAAATCACTAGACCCCTACTGAAACAACAGGCCATGCACCACAATACATTATCAAAATCCTTGAAAAGTGCAAATAAATCCAGGTACATGGCCCCAATCAAACAAACAACACTAGTTGTTCAACTTACTTGTGAAATCTCAAGTACAACGTCCATAAATCCAATGGTATATTCAGCAGACACAAAGAGTGATCCTTCTAGCCCAAATCCAAATGTAAAGTGACCAGGAGATGGGCAAAGCACTGGGAGGAGCCTGCCGGACAGGAACAGAAAGTTGGAGACTCTAGGGTGCTTCCTTCCAGTTGGAAAAAGGTATATAAAACAAAAAACGGACTCCCCTTACAACTACAAATAAAACAACGCCAAATGTCAATTCAAGGAGGTTTTTAACTCCAAATTGTCAGTTCAGAAAGATTTTGATGCTTCTCGAGGAGACTGCAGCCATGGTAGATCCTACGAGTTTGGGATCGCGTACGGCAGAAAACATCCACCGGAAGTCGCTGGCACCTGCAAACAGCCCCGAAAATCTCATGAGTATTCGGGAGAGCCTGGCACGTTGCTCCCACATGCACAAAAGGACAATACAAGCGCACCAAACAAAAAAAACTCCACTCTGCAAACTCAGCAAATGGAGCAGAATTTTATGCCTGTGCTTAATCAAAAATTCTAATGGCCTTAGGGGACCACCATTGCTCTGCTACTATGCCACTGCAGACAGTATAAACCAGTGTTTGAGCTGAGCATCATAATTGTGGTTTTTCTTATCCTTTGACCCTGTCCTCAGGTAGGTCGCCTGTGACGGTGCCCCCACTGTCGCCTTGCCCCTGCCGCTGCCTGGTACTGCGAGTCTCCTCTGTAGTTTGCTCTGTTTCGTTAACCCCCATTTTTTACTTCTGCTCCCGTTTTTGCCTTCTGTGCTCCCTTTTTCCCCCGTATTGCCCCTGTGTCCTCTCCCCTCTTTCCCCCGGTTTCCCTCTGTGCCACCTTTCCTGCCACTGCATCCCTGCGGCCCCGCTGTTTCCTTTCGCCGCCCCACTCCCACCTCCCAGCAGCTCCTCCCTCCCACAGCCTCTCATATGGAAGCCGCGCAGCGGCCGCACAGCGGCCGCGCAGCCGCTGGTGCGCCAAAGGCGCGCCAAAGGCAAACCTGTCTGCGCCTGTCCGTGCCTGGACCACGCCCAGCACCAGAACCCCTGGACCCCGAAGCCACCACAACACCAGACTGCACTACGACTCCAGCACCCTCCGCGCACTCAATCTCGGACGAGATCACCCCTGCTACCGGGCCACCCCGAAGCACACCCAAGGGCCATTCACCTGCCGGAACTGCAGCTTCTCCAGGATCCGGCACGCCAAACCACCAAACAGAGAACCCGACCACCCCCGATGCATCCTCCTCAACACCGGCTCCGTTCGCAAGCACGCCATCGAACTCTGGGACCTCCTAGACTCAACCAACCCCGACGTCGCCTTCTTGACGGAGACCTGGCTGAACACCACCTCGGCACCAGACATCGCCATAGCCATCCCAGAAGGCTACAAGTTCTCCCGCAGAGACCGCATCAACGGAGTGGGAGGGGGAATCTCCATCATCCACAAGGACACCCTCAGAGCCTCGACCAGCACCGACGACACCCTCACCACCGCCGAGCACATGCACTTCCAGATCCACAACCACCCTCAGAAGAACACTCGTCTACAGACCACGCGGACCCAGGCCACAGTTCAGCGACTCCATCGCCGTACTCATCAGCACCCACACCCTCGCCTCCACGGGCTACATCCTCCTCGGGGACCTGAACTTTCACCTCGAGAACAACAACGAGTAAGTGGAACGCTGCTCCCTGGCCTCTGGTGGCTGTAACAGTGGTCAGCTACTCCTAGGAGGATAGCAGCGCAGCTTTACAATGGTAGGCCAGTAACTGGCACGAAGAGACGGGAAAGCATGCTGGCTGGATACACAAAATGGCCAACAGCCACATGGTCACAACAATAAGCAGAAGGCCTAGAACAAAGAAAGCATGCAGGACGATGACAAAAGCACACTGGCTGGCTATACAAAACGGCCGCCAGCCACATGGTCACAACAATAACAACAACAACCAGCAAGAAGGCATGGCCACAACAAAGAAGATATGCATCTCTATGCCAAAAACAATCTGGCTGGCTACATAAAATGGCCACCAACCACATGTTCACAACAAAAACTAGCTAGAAGGCAGGGCGACAAAGAAGACATGCAGGCCTAGGGCAAAAGCACACTGGCTGGATGCACAAAAGGACCGTCAACCACATGGTCACTCACAGCAAGAGGCGGAAAGTCTGTAAAGCGAAGAGCACATGCAGGCCTATAGACAGTTCACTGACTATAGAAAATGGCCCTGGCCAGTGGCCATATTTCATGTGGAACAAAGGCAAATAGTGGCCTATGACAAACAAACACACGCACACACTGGCTAGACAAAGAAGGCATGGTAAAATAGAGAACACAGCATTATTCAGCAATGGCAAAAACAAATTTAACTGGGCTAAAAATTTTTTTTACAACAGCTCACATCCTTCAAAGGCATTATCCCGCCTAGTGCTATATACTGTTTGCAAAAAAATAACATGAAATACCACACAAAAACAGATGTTTTAAATTCAACAGATACCACATAAACAGTTGTTTCGTACACCCATGACTAGTACCGGGCCTATTGCCAGGAATGCCATTTGGCAGGCTGGCCCACATAGTGAATTAATCAATATTGCAAATGTATTTTTTTTAAAAACATGGAAAACATGTAGTCAACTGTGCAACATTTTTCCTTTACAAAAGAAGAAAAATGAAATGTAAAGAAATCACTAGACCCCTACTGAAACAACAGGCCATGCACCACAATACATTATCAAAATCCTTGAAAAGTGCAAATAAATCCAGGTACATGGCCCCAATAAAACAAACAACACTAGTTGTTCAACTTACTTGTGAAATCTCAAGTACAACGTCCATAAATCCAATGGTATATTCAGCAGACACAAAGAGTGATCCTTCTAGCCCAAATCCAAATTAAAAGTGACCAGGAGATGGGCAAAGCACTGGGAGGAGTCTGCCGGACAGGAACGGAAAGTTGGAGACTCCAGGGTGCTTCCTTCCAGTTGGAAAAAGGTAAATAAAACAAAAAACAGACTCTCCTTACAACTTCAAATAAAACAACGCCAAATGTCAATTCAAGGAGGTTTTTAACTCCAAATTGTCAGTTCAGAAAGATTTTGATGCTTCTCGAGAAGACTGCAGCCATGGTAGATCCTACGAGTTTGGGATCGCGTAAGGCAGAAAACATCCACCGGAAGTCGCTGGCACCTGCAAACAGCCCCGAAAATCTCATAAGTATTCGGGAGAGCCTGGCACGTTGCTCCCACATGCACGAAAGGACAATATAAGCACACCAAACAAAAAAAACTCTACTCTGCAAACCCAGCAAATGGAGCAGAATTTTATGCCTGTGCTTAATCAAAAATTCGAATGGCCTTAGGGGACCACCATTGCAATGCTACTATGCCACTGCAGACAGTATAAACCAGTGTTTGAGCTGAGCATCATAATTGTGGTTTTTCTTATCCTTTGACCCTGTCCTCAGGTAGGTCGCCTGTGACGCTGCCCCCACTGTGGCCTTGCCCCTGCCGCTGCCTGGTACTGCGTGAGTCTCCTCTGTAGTTTGCTCTGTTTCGTTAACGCCCATTTTTACTTCTGCTCCAGTTTTTGCCTTCTGTGCCCCCTTTTTCGCCCGTATTGTCTGTGTGTCCTCTCGCCGCTTTCCCCCGGTTTCTCTCTGTGCCACCTTTACCGCCGCTGCGTCTCTGCGGCCCCGCTGTTCTCTTTCGCTGCCCCACTCCCGCCTCCCAGCAGCTCCTCCCTCCCACAGCCCCTCATATGAAAGCTGCGCAGCGACCGCGCAGTGACCGCGCAGCGGGCGAGCCGCTGGTGCGCCGAAGGCGTGCCAAAGGCAAGCCCGTCTGCGCCTGTCCGTGCCTGGACCGCGCCCAGCGCCAGAACCCCTGGTCCCTGAAGCCGCCACAACACCAGACTCACTACGACTCCAGCACCCTCCACGCACCCAATCCCGGACGAGATCACCCCTGCTACCGGGCCACCCCGAAGCACACCCAAGGGCCATTCACCTGCCGGAACTGCAGCTTCTCCAGCATCCGGCCCACCAAACCATCAATCAAAGAACCCGACCACCCCCAATGCATCCTCCTGAACACCCGCTCTGTTCGCAATCACTCCATCGAACTCTGGGACCTCCTAGACTCAACCAACCCCGACGTCCCCTTCTTGACGGAGACCTGGCTGAACACCACCTCGGCACTAGACATCGCCATAAACATCCTAGAAGGCTACAAGATCTCCCGCAGAGACCACATCAACGGAGTGGGAGGGTGAATTGCCATCATCCACAAGGACACCCTCAGAGCCTCGACCAGCACTGACGACACCCTCACCACCGACAAGCACATGCACTTCCAGATCCACACCCACCCTCAGAAGAACACTCGTCTACAGACCACCCGGACCCAGGCCACAGTTCAGCGACTCCATCGCTGACCTCATCAGCACCCACACACTCGCCTCCACGGACTACATCCTCCTCGGGGACCTGAACTTCCACCTCGAGAACAACAACGACGCCAACTCCACCGCCCTGATCGACAACCTCGGACTCAAACAGCTTGTGATGACACCCACCCACGCCGCTGGACACACACTGGACCCCATCTTCTCCGCAAGTCCCCACGTCTCCTTCAACCACACCACGAACCCCACTGGACAGACTACAGATGCGTCCACTTCACCTTCAGGAAACCCACAACACACCACCGAACCCAACAGATGCCACGCCGCTGCTGGGGCAAGGTCACCGAAGAACAACTGACCACCGCCCTCACCCTGGGACCACCGCAAACCCCACCGACCCCGACACAGCCGCCATCAACCTCAAACAGTGGATCAACGACTGGGCCAACACCCTAGCCCCACTCAAGACTTACGCCACCAATCATACCAACAAGAAAGCCGTCTGGTTCACCGAAGAACTTCGGACCTCCAAGCGCACCTGTCGGCAGCTGGAGAAGAGCTGGCTCCGCGACCGAACACCAGACAGCCAGACAGCCCACAAGAACGCCTCCTGCAGACACCACCAACTCATCAGGACCGCCAAGAGGACCGCCTTCAAGAACCGCCTAGACAACAGCGCACACAACAGCAAAGAGCTCTTCAATATCGTGAAAGAACTCTCCAACCCCAGCGCCAACACCAACGACATTCCATCATCACAAGACTTGTGCGACTCACTGGCCACCATCTTTCACCGCAAGATCACCGACATCCACGACAACTTCAACGACATCCACGACAGCTTCAACACCACCACACCCACCTCCACCGCGAGACCACCACCCCTGTGACCACCACACGCACCATCCACCTGACCACCTGGCCCAACGTCAGCAACGATGACACCATCAAGACCATGAACTCCATCCACTCTGGGTCCCCATCTGACCCATGCCCTCACCACGTTTTCAACAAAGCCAGCACTAGGTCAACATGTCAACATGTTTCGCGCCTGCGTCGCCATAGGGGTCGTTGGCGCTTTGTCAGGACCAGAATTATAAAATGTAAAGTGCACGTGCACTTTACATTTTATAATTCTGGTCCTGACGAAGCGCCAACGACCCCTATGGCGACGCAGGCGCGAAACATGTTGACCTATGTCTTTCTATACCCGGGCATAGTATGCCACTGGGGCTAGATTTTATTTAGCAGATATGGCTGCTCAGGGTATACTATCAAAACAATCGCTGCATGGTTACCCATTATGAATTTTACACTACACTTGCACGCACTATTTAACCCCTTTTGACCCACCACCCCGCACACCCGCATGCACCATCTGGCAGTCCTACAAAAGATCTCCGACAAAGAGACCCTTCGGGGGACCCGTAGGGAATTGCAGCGCCGGCCCTACGAGGAGCAATTGCCCAATGATGAAGCATGACACCTTTCGAGGTGTGTGAGGGCAACAGAGGACACAAAATGGTTTCCCTGTTTTCTGTGTGTCTCTTTACCTAGGGATTCTGTTTTTCTCCCTTTTTAGTTTCTTCGTTCACATATGGGTGACTTGTTGCACCCTCATGCATTGGTGACTTTTTTGCACCTTGTACTAGGAACAGTGTCCCCTTTTTGGAAATCATTACGAAATAAGGAGCATGGACACTGGACCTTTAATAGCTCCTTGGTCCCCCCTTCTCCCCTTTGTATAGTATTTTAAGCACGACGTTCCAGCCGAGGGACCAATCTATCCTCTTTTTTCTTGTTCCTTCCTTTCTACAGGCGCATGGGACAACATTTTTCTGCCAGTGGGAATTACCATTGGATCCCGCACGTGTATAATTACTGTAGCAACTTTTGGGCGGGTGTTCCCACTTATCACACTGTAACTTGATTAGTTTGGCTTCTCAACCAGATGGGTGAGGCAGGAGTCATGAAGATATTTGCACCTTGAGTGACAATTCATCTGAGCCCTCTATACTCTCTGACTTGTGACAATATCCAGATTATCTATTTGTCGAAATCCCTTGGGCAGGCATTAATATGTGGGACTCCCACTATTTCTACGGGGACCACGTACAGCTAAGCGGGACATGCACTCATTTGAGTAGTTTTTACGACTGTAATTTTGGTTCACTAGCACGAGTAAAATTTAAATGGTTTATTACCGTGTTGAACCTTCACATCATTCAAGAGCGCACTGCTTGTAGATTTATTTTCGTAAGATTACACAAACATTTGGAGCGCGTGTATTGCGCATGTGCGGGGGATTAGTTTACCCGAATTTGTGCACATGCGCGGTACGTTTGATCACCTAAGCATGCACATTACCCACCTTTACTTTACAGGATGTCCCGGATAGGCAAGCGCCCAGCACACCTGACCCTTGTGACCTGTTTAAAAGTCACCGGGGACTGCCACGTCATTTCCTGGCAACGCAATGAGGGGGTAGGTGTGGAGGAGGCGGCACCCGACCTAAGATGTGAGTAAACCTTTTGACGGAACACGGGCATTGCGACCATTGAGCACTCTGAACATGGCGTCCCATGCATATTGGTAAAATCCTTTTGATCTGTTATTTCCACAGCTTGGTAGAGTGGGTGAGTCCATTGCCTGGTGTCAGCGGATGGTTTTCCTCAGTATAGCGAGGTGAGCACGCATCAAGAGAAAACATTCCTTCGGGCACCGACATCTGATGCGGCTTTTCTGAGTATCTTGTTATATAGTGGTTGAGACCCCTTTTTACTTAGTATATATATGAGTGCAATTGGGTCCCTCTTCACCGCCGCATTCTATTAAATGGATGCGAGTGGTCTACATTAATTCTATAGGGCCCACCCACATGCTACAACCCATGCTTTGCTGGGTACCTTTGATTATCGGGTATGAACTTGTGTCTCATGCGCCTGCTATTTTTAACCCTTACATGTTTTGGATGTGCACACTGCGGTGGCACATTATGTGGCATCAAGGTGTTCCTGGTGCTATCATTTGTATTCTATTGTGTTTTGTCTTCTTCTCTAGGTACTGATCAGGAGCGGTTACAACATACAGCTGTAGCCAGATGTTGGTTATACAGGTTACTGCCCACCCTGATCGATTATGAGGGTATTTTAAATTTGTTTTTCACGTGCACTTTACATTATATAATTCTGGTCATGACGAAGCGCCAACGACCCCTATGGCGATGCAGGCGCGAAACATGTTGACCTATGTCTTTCTATACCCGGGCATAGTATGCCACTGGGGCTAGATTTTATTTAGCTTATATAGCTGCTTAGGGTATACTATCAAAATAATCGCTGCATGGTTACCCATTTTGAATTTTACACTACACTTGCACGCACTATTTAACCCCTTTTGACCCACCACCCCGCACACCCGCATGCACCATCCGGCAGTCCTACAAAAGATCTCCGACAAAGAGACACTTCGGGGACCCGTAGGGAATTGCAGCGCCGGCCCTACGAGGAGCAATTGCCCAATGATGAAGCATGACACCTTTCGAGGTGTGTGAGGGCAACAGAGGACACAAAATGTTTTCCCTGTTTTCTGTGTGTCTCTTTACCTAGGGATTCTGTTTTTCTCCCTTTTTAGTTTCTTCTTTCACATATGGGTGACTTTTTGCACCATCATGCATTGGTGACTTTTTTGCACCTTGTACTAGGAACAGTGTCCCCTTTTTGGAAATCAAAAGGTTTACTTTGCCAGGTCAAAATTGCAGTAATGGCAATTTAAAACTGGACACACAGACTCAAATAGCAGACCTATGGCATGTTTAAGGACTGCTTGGGTGGGTAGCACAGTCACTGCTGCAAGTCTACTAGTAGCATTTCATTTACAGGTCATGGCCCCATGTAGTAAGACTGTTCTAGGGACTTTCAAGTAAATTAATTGTGCCAACTGGGTGTAAGCCAATGTAATGTATTTAATCATATGATTTGGAACTTCGATAGCGATTCACATAACACAACAATACAAAAACATATTTTAAAACACAACAGGAAAACATTGTTCAAAGCAGAGGTAGATACAGTTCTTTGCAACAATTCAGCCTCTGGTCAAATTTAAATATTATGATTTAAAGGAAGCAGCAGCCTTCAAAAGTGACGTTGTGCATTGTGCAATGTAGAATATACAAGAATTACATGCTTAAAAACGTACATTTCAGGCAAAACAGATCACTAACTGTATAGAGGACAGTAACCATAAAAATTACAACACAGGATATACATATCAAACCAGACTGAAAATATATACAAATTCATAAATACACATTTAAAAAATATCTATAAAATAAAAAAATCTTGTTACAAGTCGTTTCATTCAGAGGAAATATAAGGTATGCGCGAGCCACCAGATCAGAGTGCATATTATGTTTGAGAAACAAAGGTTTTAAAAAGTAACGTTGTCCATTGTACATCACAGAGCATACAAATAACGCATGGTTTAGATCCTGAATATAAAGATGGCAAAACTCACATATTCTCTCCTTTTTCTGGGACTTTATCCCAAATTCCAGAAACTACAAGAAGCAAGAGCAAATCCATTCTCATTAAAAGGATCAATCTTTTGACCCCATGAGGAAAGTTCCAATTAAGATAAGCCTGAGGTTTGCTCCCTAGAGTACTGTCTTGGATCACCTGTTTTCACAAGTTAGACTTGCACTTAGCAGTGTCTCTGGCCAAACGTATTTTATGCAGAGAATTCTTTTTATACAACACTTTAACAGAGGCTTAGACATAAAAGAGCCCACATTCAGATAAAGTCCAAAAGTTTCCTTTGCTACCTCAAAAAACCTAAAGAAGGCAGACTTTTCGTACAGAATATAAATCATTTCAAACTTCAAAGATGCACAAAGGGTTGATTTGATTTCGGTTCCCTCCTCTCTGCCTAAGAATGATTTCCTACACCTCAGAACCACCACCAAAGCACAGAGATAAGAAGAGCATAAACCAAACTCCAAGCAAAAGGCATGGGGTGCTGCAAGTGAATTTAAGTTACAAGTCCAATGGAAAACATATCCTTCAATTCCCTTAAAAAAGTCCAAGATTTTCTTCCCAACACCTCACATGCAAAACATACTGAGGGATGAATTTTAACCCTGAATATCACCAGAACATGGCCAGAATGGCATCTCCCACACAATTTATGAATCTATGAGAGCAGATGCCTGGGAAAGGGCAGTACTTGAGCAAAGATTTAGTTTGTCATCATCCTGCACTCTACTAGAAAAGATCTTGCCCAAATAAAGGTACAAATCCACTTTTTATAGCTTATCTTTCCCTAAAGACCATTCTCTCTTCTCTTTGTGCCCTTCTTACAAAAAAATCAAGATTGTTCTTTTGGAGATGTTTATTTTCCAAATGTGGATTTCTATATACTTTGTCATGGAGGCTAGGTGCTGTTGAAAGCCAGTAGGGGTTAAATCCATTAAGGCCACATCGTTAGAATACAGCAAGGAATTAATAGACATTGTTCCAACGTTCGGAGGATCCGTGTTGGCCTGACTTAGGATACAGGGAAGATCAAATATATAGAGGGAAAACAAAAGAGGTGCAAAAAGCAGTCCTGCTTTAAACCATTTTGCATTTTAACCTTTTGAGATAAACCCTGCTCCCCTCTCAAAAGAATTTAACACCAAGTGTAAGAGTGGAGCTTAATAGTAAGCCTTAAAAGGTGTTGCTGGATAACCAAATGTAAAACCTTTCACACCGCGTTTGATGATCCATTCTATCAAACGATGTGGAGAAATCAATGAAAGCTGTATACATGGGAATGACCTGAAGAACGGGATATTTCCCAATTAATACATGGAGCACCACAATATTATCAACATCTAAATGATTTCTACTAAAGCCTGCCTGTTCCTGGGGAATATTGTTATTTTCTTCCATCCATTGTTGTAAATGGGAGAGCAAACTCTGCTTGGAGCACCACAATATTATCAGCAATACTATGATTTCTCCTAAAGCCTTGATGTTCCAGGAGAACATTGTTTTTCTCTTCTTTTTTTGTATCCTCATCTTTCGCCCTTGGTGATCAACTAGTAGCGTGTGGAAAATAACCTTACTGTTACAGATAATCTGGAAGGAGCACGAGAGAGACCACCCTAATCGCCCCACAGTAAGTAGTGTCATAGTCCACTTAAGCCACTTTAGAACAACCGTGTGGGACATATGCTGCGTTCATATACCCGATCCTACACCAGTTCCAACTTTGTTGGGTATAGTCAAATAGAGGGGAGGATACCAAGCAGCGTGATCATTAGACCTTGGGGAAAAAAAAAAAACCCAAGATCAAACCAAAATGTATTACCAATTTAGTAGCCTCCAGAAGATTCTCTTATTTTTATTTCCTGATCTTAAAAGGTCCATCTTTGATACTTGTAGCACTGATGTTTGCCAGTCCAGCAAGGTAGGAGATACGGGGTCTTTCCATTTCTTACATATTTCTCTCCTTGCCAACAACATAAATTTTTTTTTTACATATTTTGCAGGACCATGAAACTCTGGAGAAATACCAAAGATAACCAAGGCAGAACATAGAGTTAATCGGGATCCCAAAGAAGTAGATAATAAGGTGGTAACTGAGGTCCAAAACGATGTTAAGAGTGGGCAATCAAAAAACATGTGCAAGTCCGAAGCCTCTGCCAGTCCACACTTTGGACATTAAACTGGCGAGCTATCCGAGAACTTCGATAAATGTTGGGGCGAGTAGTAGGCCCTGTGTAATGTAAACGAGTGGTTACGACGTAACCAAGATGGTTTTACAATGCTCCACATGATCTTAAAAGAATCGTGCCACATATTTTCCACACTAATATCCATCATATGTGTAGACCACAACTGCTCTGGTAGCTGGAAATCGCCCTCTGCCTCATCTAGTATAAGATTATACCAGAATGAGACCTCTTTGTTAAATGGAGGCTTATCTGTTAGGAGAGACACCAGTGTACTATCCCCTCCCAGCTGGAATCTGCCTTTATGAGAAGTCTGTGAATGAGAATGTGCCCAACTTTGCATTTGAAGGTATTTAAACCTAGAGAGCCGAGACCCCACTTTTAGTCTCAATACCTCCCATGGCAGTAGTGATCCCTCCACAAAAATGTCTCCCCAAACTAACAAACCTGACTCGCGCAGCGGTGTAGCGAGACTATCTAGCAGCCAGGTCGGTGAGCCAGGAGAGTTCCATAGTGGAGTCTTACCTGAGTAGTAGTCTATTCTAATGGTGCCGCTCAGTTTAGCCCATGTTCTACATGCGTCTCCAAGCACCTTCAGTTGTATTTTCTTAAAAAACTTGGGGTCCCCAAACTTAAATAAAAATTCTCGATCAGCCACTTTTCCACCTCTAAGTAACGCAGCAAACATATGCCCACAACCTAGATTTGTCGGGGATTTTAACAACATCCTAACATGAGACATGTGGAAGGCCCACCGGTAGAGCTGTAAATCAGGGGCCGCCAAACCTCCCTTCTCTCTACGTCGCCTGATCTTCTTCCAGGCAATTCTCGGATTGCGGTTGTTCCAAATAAAAGAGCGAATATCGCTTTGAAGCTTAGCTATCATAATGGGATTGAAAAAAAGGGGGATATTATTAAATAAAAATGTTACCTTGGGTAAGATCGTCATTTTTACTAAGTTAGATCTACCCAGCAGAGATAATGGGAGTGTAGACCATGATTTCACTAGTCTACGACATTCTTTGGCTATAAGCGAGAAATTTGCTGGAGCTATCTCATCTATGTCTTTGTATATATTCATACCCAGGTAACGGAGGACCGAACTCATCTGGGCCCCTGCCACGGGCTCAGGGTCATTCCAGACCATTATGTCTGTCTTGGCTCCATTGACCTCGTACCCCGATATGGCTCCAAACTCTGTAGCCAAAGTCATTACTGCCGGAAACGCCGACCGTAACTCTGATGTAAAAATAAGAACATCATCCGCATATAAGGCTGCCTTCCTCTCCCATCCCTCAAACACAAAAGACTTGATGTTGTTATTATCTCTTATCTTCTGAGCAAAAGGCTCTATATAAAGATCGAATAAGAGGGGGCAAAGGGGGCAGCCTTGGCGGGTACCCCGAGTGATGTTGAATGGGTCTGATAGTTCTCCGTTGACAAGTACAGATGCTGACGGGTTCATATACAGAAGTTTGACTGCATGTCTGAATTTTTTACCAAGATTAAATTTCGCTAAGACCTCCGATAGGTAAACCCAGTTCACCCTATCGAAAGCCTTAGTGGCATCCAAGGTCATTACTGCTAAAGGAAGTGATGCCATCGTTGCCATATCGATCGCGCCTATAAGGTCATAGGTCAGCTCATACAACTGGCGCCCTCTTACAAACCCTTTTTGATCTGTGTGCAAGATGTTTGTCGCTACTGCCCCCAACCTATTTGCCAGTACAGATGTAAAGATTTTGTAATCTGTGTTTAATATGGAGATTGGTCTGTAAGACCCACAGTTTGATGGTGATTTTCCTGGTTTTAAAATCAATGTAATTGATGCATTATCCCATGATTTAGGAGGGGGCATTCCTTCCAGGAGAATCTTGTTGAGCAACTCAGTCAAAAAACGAATAATAGTTAAGATCAAAACCTTATAAATTTCAGATGGCAGTCCATCGGGGCCTGATGCCCTACCTTTTTTGCTGCTGGATATAGCTACCCTGACTTCTTCTTGTGAGATCGGATCGTCCAGCTTATTACTTTGTTCTAAAGTCAAGGCAGGAAGAGAAACGCCCGCAAGCCAATCTTCGGCCTGCTTTGACTCAACGTTATTGTTCTCACAGTAAATTTCACTAAAGAAGTCGCGGAGCGTTCTCCTAATTTCGACATCAGTTGATAGTATATTTCCTCCAGTCGTAATTGAGTTGATATTATTACGCACTAACTCAGTCTTTGTTTTCCAAGCCAGCAGTTTACTCGCTCCTTCGCCATATTCAAAATGTGCCAGTCTGCTGGCCTCCCACCTCTCTTGAACCCTGGCATTTAATACCAAGCTTAACTCTCCTTTCAAGATAGTCACCTTGTTCTGCTTTTCATGGACTATAGATGCACAGGGATCAGGGTGACTAGCAATTTCTATTTGTAGATTAGCCAACTCCGATTCTAAGGAGGTCACTGTTTCCCTGTAAATTCTGTTCTTATATATGGCCTTATTATTAATCTGACCCCTTAAAAATGCCTTAAGTGTATCCCATATAACACCTGAAGAGGCGGATCCTATATTTTCATCCAGAAAAAAACTGGGTCTCTACCTTAAGGGCATCCATGATGTTAATAGATGACAATAGTGATCGATCGAATGACCAGTTACTTGATCGAGTTTTTGGAAACCCATCCAGGTCTAGTAGAATTGCAGTATAATCCGAAAGATGAAATGGTAAATGGGATTCTGATTTAACCAGATGGACTAAGGATTGGCTAATCACGATAAAATCAATTCGAGACTGATGATGGAATCTATAGTTTCGAAAGGTAATTCCTCTTTGTAGACCATGCATTGTTCTCCAGATGTCATTATATCCAAGCTGCTTCATGTTATCCTGCAGGTATGCCCTAGTTTTCGACAAAACTTTAGCTCTATTAGATGGTGATTCATCCACTAAGGCAGTGGTTCCCAAACTTTTGACTCCTGAGGACCCCCTTGAGTCACCACTGGGAGCAGGGGACCCCCAACCAATTTAAATTTCATACGTTAAAACAGTAATAAAAAAATAAAAAAAACACATGTATGCACACAAAACAAATACTCGAATTACTTAGGATTTTAGTGGCATATGTACAAGCCCCTATCACCATGGAAACATCACTTTTTGCGATGTTCTCGTGTCGATAGGGGCTTCGCCTTATTTACAAGGCAGCGGTAAGCCACTTAACATGGTTTAACGCTGCCTTGTAAATAAGCGCATTGCTTAGCGTGAAAGGGGTTGGTAGTGTGTTTTGCCGTGGTCGTTCCATCGCAAAACCCATTGATTTTGATGCTGTCCCTATTTACAAGGGCAGCGTAAATAGGAGGCAGCGCCAAAATTAAGACCAGGGAAAACCAGGTCTTAACTTGATGAAACAAGGAGAAATGCTTTATTTCTCCTCGTTTTTGCTTTTTTGCAAAATACCTTGGATTGTTTATTTTCAGGAAGGTGACTCTTCCTGCACACAAACAATCTTTAAAAAATGTCCTTGCTGCTCCCCAACGTTTATTTTCTTGTCAATCCTTGTGTTATTTCTTAACATGCTATGTAGATATTGTTTTGTACTGAATGGTCTCATGAGCATTGTTAATAAAAATATTTTTTTTAATGCATTTTGTAACTTCCATGTGTGTTGCATTAAGCAGCACACATACAAGTGACAAAACCGCATTTCAAGATTGTTTATGTGCAGAAAGGGGGACCATCCTTTACATAAACAATCTTCCCCTTCACGCAGACACCCTTGCACTGTGGTGCAAGGGTGCCTGCGTTAGAGCTACACTGCTAAGTGTAGCACCAGCACAGGCCGAAATGTAGGGCTGCACCATATTCTTGTAAATATGGTGCAGGCATGCGTTTCTGAAGTAGCGGAGCGTGTCGCTAAGCCACAGAGGGTAACGACACGCTCCGCCACTTCTTTTGTAAATATATTGAAAGAATTTGAAAAAACTAACATTTTAATAGGAAGGTTGGTGCTGCATCTCAGTGACTAACTTTTAAATGGTTGGTTTTATTTCGCAGTACGAGGCTCCCACTCCTGCCAGGGCCAGACTGGAAACCCAAAGCAGCCCTGGCATATGTTTTCAGACCAGTCCCCATATGGTGCACCCCAAGTGCAGTGAGTGTGCCTAACCACTACAAAGGGGGCTTTGGGAGGCTCTCCTCCCCTGAAATTTAGGAAACAATGGTGCAATTGACAACACATTTTTAATTATATATTTTATTGTATTAGCTTTTAACGAATAGTAAACGAAGACCTTACTATGCACCAGGATACGACAATCTTTGTTGGGGTTCTTCAATGATTCCCTTATAATCACCCTCCAACAGTGCCTCCCTTCTCTCCATAGCCCCTCTGTCACATGTATTTAATTTGTTTTATAGCATCTCCCATACCATCGTAGGATGCTGGAGCACTTTACATCACACAGATATAGAGACAATTAATCATAAGTGTAGATCAGTGTATATAAAATGTTCCATAAGGAGAAAAAGGACTAAAAGGTGTAGGATTCACATGTCATTTATACTGGTAGGCATTTTTAAAGAGTGCTTGGTCTGGAGAAGCACAAACACTCGGGATTCAGAACATAAGACAGTGGTTAGCATTGACTTTAACAACAAAAATGTATTTCCACCCTAATAAACCTTTTTAGCAGCATCTGGATAATAAAAGACAGGGAAAAATCATACGTTACTAACTTGCACTATGCAGTTTGCAAGCAGCTCTTTGATGACAGTTTATAGGTCACTGTGCTAGATTAAGGTTGTCACTTATGTACTGCACAGTAACAAAATAATCTTTGTGACAAAAGCAGTGACCCACTCACCTATGCACATAAAATACTGTTATTTAAAATGCCTGGTACACGTTCTTTGCAATAGGCATATTAACCCTCTGTGCTACATTAGATAAGTCAAAGCTGCTACAGGACAAAACTCTCACATCTCTCCAGCAGATACATTAATCACTGGGGTTATCTTGACACTTTTATTATTGCTCGAAAACTGCTAATCATACAAGTGCAGTGCTTTTTAAACTGCTGCCTGCGGACCCCCTGGGAAAGTGTCAGGGACCCCTGGGGGTCCGCGGACCACAGTTTGGGAAACACTGCACTAAGGGATATAGGACTATATTAAAATCGCCCGCCAAGATAACTGGATCAGGAAATGAATATAGATGTGAGAACAGGGCCTTCAATGCAGAGGGATCGTCCTGATTAGGGCCATAGTAACCTACTATGGTTATCGGGGCCCCATATATTATGGCTGACACTATTGCCCATCGTCCTCCTGGGTCTACAAGTTTAGAAACTAGTCTCGCTTTGATGGATTTTCTGAATAGGATTGCCACACCTCTAGTATGTGTTGTTTGTGATGTCATTATACAGGCATCAATCCATCTATTCCTCTTAACCAATATTTGCATCTCTGGCTCAGTCAAATGTGTCTCCTGGAGTACCATGATCTGCGCACTAGAGTCTCGAAGATATTGCATAATAGTATTTTTCCTAGGACTTGTTCGCAGACCATTAATATTCCAGGAGAGGATAGAGATTTTACTCATAGGAATACTGTTTTCAATTTACCCATGTAAAAATAGATTTTAACTGAGACATATTTTACCAATAACCCCCTCACACAAAAAAACAACCTAATGTGAAAGAGAGGACTCTTTTTTAGTTTTTCCCCCTGCAACCCCCCCCCCAGTGCCCGTGTCTGACCCTCCTCCACCCTTGTTTTATCTATCTGGAAAACCAGATGATAGCACTCTGTTGTTAACTCCCTTCTTGTACATTTATGGCCGGAAGACATGGACATATAGAAAAGAAAAAAAAAAGAGAGAAAAAGGAAAAGGCCCCTTGCTTTGGTTCTGGCGCCCCCATTGGCTCCACCTCTTATGTTGGCTCCATTTTCTGTAACCGCTGGATTGGATCTACAGGGTCCCACACAAGGTGCTACAGCAGATACATCAGATATTTTGCCTCTCCCGTCCAGTGCTATTCCTCACATTAGCGCAAATGCAGATCTGATTACCACTCTGCAGGCGTCTTTCCAGGGAATGTTTTCCTCGCTATCTGCAGACATTAAAAAGGGTTTTGAAACCTCCGCAGCTAATCAAGCGGATATTAGGTGTTATTGTGAAAGCCTAGATAAAAAAATAAGTGACCTTACAATGAGAACGGAGGTACTTGAGGACAGGGTCACAGGTATGTCCTTACATCTAGACGAGGCCAAATCTAACATCAACACACTTAGGAAAGAAGATCAAATCCTATCGGAACGGATGGAGATACTTGAGAACAATGCTCGAAGGAATAATCTTCGTATAATGAATATTCCTGAAGATAAAGAAGGCTCAGACATCAAGCAGTATGTCATCTCGCTGTTGAAAGAGGCGTTGAGATTAGATCAGTCTGAGGAGGAATTAGCCCCAGATATACAGCTCATCCATAGAGAGCCTTTTAGGAAGAATCCACAAAGGACCAAGCCAAGAAAGGTCTTGGTTAACTTCCTCACATATTCTCTTAAGGAAACCATCCTAAACCTAGCTCTAAAACAGAAGACTGTCAGTGCAAAGGGCTTTAATTTTCAAGTTCGATCGGATTTGTCCAGGGTTACACTGGACAAACAATGGGTACTTGGGAAAAGGCTTGAGGCTTTTAGAAGCTATGGGGCAGTGGCCCAAATGGTCTTTCCGGCAGCATTGAGAATTATGTACAATAACACCATGCACAATGTAAGATAAGTGCAGGCAGCGGACAAATTACTGCTTACAATAGGTAGAGAGAAGGGAGCAGGTAATTAGATGATGCCTCTTTTTTGGGATAGTTAAAGCTAATTCGTTAGGCACTTTATAAAAAAAAAAAAAGTGGAAGCAATGGTGGAAAAAAATACATATAAATAAAAAAAACACATGGGGAAGCATGGGGACATATAGTAAGGGTATAGCTGAGGGAAGAAGATGAGAAAAAAGAGTTGAGGCCAGGCTGAGGCCAGGTAATATGCACAAGAGAACTAGTGCACCGCATATACCCTCTTAAAATGATTTAGATAAGGGGCATGAGGTACATAGGTTGACTTTTCCTTATGCCAACCAGAGTTTTTCAGGGGAACATTGTTATTTTCTTCCACCCATTGTTGTAAATGGATAAGCATACTCTTGTTGCATCTAAAGGTTCAATCTGTCTAAAGCTTGCAGGAGACGATTTGGGTCCCTTTTTATACAATGGGAAAATAACACTTCCCTTCAGAGAGGAAGAGATTTCACCATAACTGTAGCATAATTAAAAAAAGTGGACCAGGAAAAGATCCCCAATCTGCTGTCTCCATTTTGATAACCCCAATAGGAACCTTTTCAGACCCCATTTCCTTAGAAGGTCTAGAATTCTTCATAAAGCCAACAATCTCAGCTATGGATGGAGCAATATACGCTGCAGTCGTTTCATCATCCACACAGAGCACCACTGGATCAGCTTCTCAGTGTTGTTAGAATACAGCTTAGAAATATATCTCACCGAAACATTGTTGGGGAAGGGAATAGCATGCTCGGTCACCCTAGCATCACAATTTACGGCAACCAAGCACCAGAATTTCAAAGAATCCCACTTAATATCCCATTCCCCAAATGCTCTTGTGCTTTATATCTGCATCTTCCACATTTAAGACAATCGATTTCATGCGGTATTGTCAAGGAAAACAAAGTTGTTTCCTTTTCAGTAGATTTATTTCCTGATTTAATGCCTTCAACCTAGAATTTCTCTTTTGCTGCTCCAGGGACCTTTATCAGAAGAGGCTATTTTATGAATCCCCGCCATATGGGATTCAAACATGGATATGAGGTCATCCCCTTAACACTCATTCAAAATGGTGCATCCACATTTGATTTTGAAGCTTATGGGCACAATGATCTTGGCTGTCCAAAAGGTACAATCATTAGACTTCTTAAAGCAAATCCTGGCCAAAGAAGGAATCCTGTGAACTAATTGCTGGACGCTAAAGGCTATATAGTTGTACCTATTAGGCAGTGATCACTTATAGCAGTAGCACACACAGTATAATCACAGGCCCCAAATATCTGAAAATAAACTATAACATAATCAAGTAAACTCTGTTCATGGGAGTGAGCCAATGTTACCGTTTTAGGGAGAGAGTACAAGCACTTTAGCACTAGTTTGCAGTGCTAAAGTATGCGGAGTCCTGAGGCCAGCAAAATCAAAGTCAGTAAAAAGTAGGGGAACCAAACACTAAGGATGTTAGGTCCAACACCTGTGAATTAAATGCTGTCAGTGGGCTTCCGGTACAAAAGGGGGTGGTGATGGACGGAGCATCTGAATCAATCAAACACTCACACCCAGTCAAAGGATCTGGGTTGAATCCATCACCGTTCTTTAGCCCACTCTGCCACCCCAGTTCAGACATGGCTATATGCAAATCAGTCTGACCCTGTGCCCCATGGGAACAGTACAGCCCGAACTGCCAAGCCATGTCTTCCCTGGACCGGAAACAAGCTTCCGAGGACCGGTTTCTTGCATTCCAGCCGTCTTCAGCCCGGCTTGCTTGAATCCAGTGGCAAAGTGAGCCAGCACTCATTGTGCCACACACTTAAGTACATTTTAAAACATATCTCAGACCTGCCTTTGCAGCCTGTAGCGCAGTTTTAAAACTCTAAGTAATATACCTTTTTCCAGGTTTAAAACTTCCTTTTTAAAATGTATAAGTTGCCGCTAAGGTAGGTCCTAAGCAGCCTGTAGGGTAGGGTGCCTTGTATTTAAATATAAGAACATATTTTTAAGTTTTACATGTCTTGGTAGTGAAAAGAACTCTTCTTCACTGCTGAAACGCCTCTCTCCCCATTGGATGGCATCACGTTACTTTATTACATTTAATAAGTGCGAAGGTTTGATTAGCAAAAGATAGGGATGTCAAGTTTGGACTCCAATGGATTGTAATGTAAAACCATCTTTCATGGCAGCATTAGATTTTAAGTCACAGTAATGAAAATGACACTTTTATAAAGTTGCCTTTTTTGTCCTGAACATTTGGTGCCTGATGCCTGTCTCTTGAGTCACATGACTAGGTGTAGCTGGCAGATCACTTTTCTCTGAATTGCTTGACAGTTGGCCTTTGTGTACTTCCCCAGACAGTGACCCAAAAGGGGACTGGGTTTTGGCAGGAAGGACCACCCTGCCTAAATTGCTGGGGGCAAAGCTGTCCCCTGCCCCACTCATATTTTAAAGGACTACCTCCAACAGCACACAAAGGTACCAGACCCCAATCTTTTGTCACTCCAGACTTTTGGGAGTCTTGACAGGGGAAGGGGAAAGCGTTTAAGAACCAGATGTGGGCCACTTCAGTGGCTGGCACTAGGTATCAAATTTCGGAGCTTGGGAGCACTTTCAGTACACTCCTGGACCTGTGCAAATTACAAGAAGAAGGACTGCATTGATCCCAGAGGACTGCCCTGTTGTTTGAGGCATGCCTTGTTCCCCAGAGAATGGCCCTACTGCTAGAGGCCCTCCTTGCCCCAGAGGACTGACCTGCTGCTTGAGGCCTGCCCCAATCGCTTAGAAGACTGGACCTGATCCTTTCATCCCAGGCTACCTGAGTGACTCCAAGGGTCAGTTGACTGACCTCCTGTTCTGAGCTACAGGGATACAACAACATCCAGAGACCTCCCTGCAACTGCCCAGATGACCTGCTGCAGTGGACCTACCTGAACCTGCAACTGGACCTGCCTTATTCCTGCAGGCCTTTGCTAGAGTGAGTCCCTGATCCCCAAGAGGTGCCTGCCCAGATGGTCCTGGCTGGACCCTGGCCTGGCATTAGAGTGCACTCCTCTGCAGGTAAAAGAGAAATCCTGACGTTTTTAGCCGTTTGTGACTCATTCATGCTGAAACTCTGCCACCCACCTCGACTGCCAATGCAAAACACCTGACTCTTTCAGCTATATCGATTGCCAGCAATGACCGACAATAATAGATCTGCTTTCCAGAGACAGAGACATCAATGACAGCTTATGGTGACCATAGTAACAAAGAAAGGAGTATGCAGTTCCTAAAGAGGCTGGGTGTCATGCCTCATCATTGGGTGTGCTCCTCTTCGGGTTGACCACATAAAGCTTAGAGCAACTGCCTATATAACATCACTATGGACAGTCGCCATCACTCCTTTTAATCAGGGTTGGAGACAGGATAATTAAAGTAGTTGCCCTGATCCTCCCTTCCCTGTTTTAACTCACTTGGTCTTTTTTAGAAACCATAACACTACACTTCTACATGTTAGGGCCCCTTACACACACTCACCATACATCAAGGATGAAAGATCTCTGCTAAAGAGCCCCCACTGAGCGTGCCCGTCAGGTATTGCAGTGCCGACCTGCCGAGGAGCATGCCCAATGTTGAAGCATGACACCCAGTGGCCTGGGTGTGTGAGGGCCCTAAATCCGAAAGGAGGAATTCCCCATCCTCCTTCTTGGTAGCCAGTCATATGCACTTATTCCCTCAGTCACTTTCCGCCTTTTTAGGAACTGCATACTCCTTTCTTTGTTACTATTATAAGGGCACATATGCTGGACCTTCAAAGCCCCTTTTGTCTATTTGTTGTTAACACAGCTTATGGTGACCGCTATCTCACAGCTCCAGCAATAATCCTCGTGACACCCAACTAGATCTGTGTGCTACAGCTGCGACCATCGGAGACGTGTGGACAACTATTCACACTGCAGCAACAACCCTCGGTGACCATCTTCCTGCTCCTCCTAAACTCCTCCACAAGGAGTGGAATTCTTTTGGGACGGACTTTGAGAAGGTAGCTTTTTTAACAGAATCAACCTGGTCTCTGCATCTGACCCGTTCTCTATTTGTGGCTGGCCTGAACCTAGCACAACCAGTTGACAGTGAGTGGCGCTTTGTGCATTTAGGCACTACATCCACCTAAAACTGTGAAATTGCATATCTTCTGTTCTACTGATTAGAGTTTTTGTTTTTTGGAATCATTTAATTTATTAAAATGTATCTAGTTATCAAAATTGATTCGAGAGTTTTCTTCTGTTGTGTTTTTGCTTTAATAAACATTTTGTAATGCATAAATACATAACACAGTACCTTTAAGTTATGCCTGCCTGCTTTTGTGCCTAGCTACCAGAAAATGTAACACAGGTTAATTTAGTGACTTATGTGGTTCACCCGGACTAGTACTGTGGCTGTGGCCTGAATAGAACTTCCAACTCCGTCCCCCAAAAACCCAGCCTCTTCCAGTATGTTAGTAGCCTGAGCATCCCTTTAGTATTGATATTTGTAGGATGATTTGTCTCATCTTAAGGAATTTTCATCTGATAACAAAAAGTATTTTGTTAGCCTTCTGTTTGAAATGAGTACACCTGTCAAAAGACTAATTAACAAGACTGTAGCAGGACAATATGTCAGAAAATGAAACGAGTACCCAAGAATATAAACATTACTTTGATTAACTGCAGTTGGAAGTTCCAGCTATTAAATATGTATTGTGAGCTCAAATATTACCATAGCCAGCAAAAAGGGAGATATTTATCCAGTTACCCCGAAGGGGCCATAAATGAAGCAGGAACTCCATCAGAACTCTTCTCAAATATGCGGATACTAGCAGCCCGTCCCAAGGTTGTCCGGGTATGAAATAGAATGTGTGTAATGTGTGTGTTTGGCAAGGGCAATTTATTTTAAAATCTCGCGGCAGACAACGTTTTTTGTTTCATTAGAATAGGGACGGAGAAGGCCCAGCTGCAGCCCTGGTTGATGTTAGCAGGCGCGTGTAATTGGTGTAGTGATCTGCCGCCTGAGCCCGGCTACAGCCCTGGTTGATGTTAGCATGCGCGTGTAATGTCGTTGAATGAGAGAGTTATCAGCCGCGGGTAAATACGTTTAATGAGAGGTTGAGTGACAGCGAGTAGGAGAGGCTGCAGTAATTGTCCCCGCAGACACGCTCATTTGCGTGTTCCCCCACTTGAGGCCCAGATGCAGGCCTGTTTGATGTTAGCAGGCGCGTGTTCCCCCGCTTGAGGTCCAGCTGCAGCACTGGTTGATGTTATCAGGCGCGTGTAATTAGTGTACTGATCCGCCACCTGAGCCCAGCTAGAGCCCTGGTTGATGGTAGCAGGCGCGTGTAATTTCGTTGAATGAGAGAGTTCAGTAACAGCGCGCAGGAGAGGCTGCAGTAACATTACTTACCAGGCCTCCAGGTGAACGCGTTTGTCACGCTCCCAGCACACGGCCACAGCTGATGATCCTCTGATTAAAGTACGACCCACATGGCATGAAGGGCGGAACGTAGCACACGCCCCCAGCATTTCTCACGCCCCCAGCATTCCTCTTGATGCGGCACAATTGCGTTCACATGGCATGAAGGCCGGACACATGCCCCCAGCGTTTCTCATGCCCCCAGCGTGCCCCTATTGCTGCGCAGCAACGTAATTGGCGCTTGTATATACGACTTACATGGCATGAAGGGCGGACACACGCCCCCAGCGGGGATCACTGACATTATATCGACCACAAAAATATCGAGATACAAAAATATCGAGGAGAAAATATCGAGGGGCAAAATATCGACTGCCTATCTTCAAACAGGTAAGTACTAAAATATCGACTCCAACATATCGAGTTACAAAAATATAGACTGTCAAAATATCGATTTTTTTAAATGTCTTTAAATTAAGTTAAAACTAATATAATATTAAATATATTTAATATAAACTTAGTAAAAATTATTAAATAAATGTAATATTAATAAATAATTAATATAAATAAATAAACTTATATCACAAAAATAATACACACATATATATATATATATATATATATAAACATAATATTAAATAAACATATATAATATTTTTACCGTAGCACAGCAAAATGGTTAAAATGTATTGTTACAACTCTAGTGAGTTCAACTGTAGCAAAAGCGTTGGATAGTGTAGGGGTAAAATTTACTATTCCCACTCCAGTGGGTGCAACAGTAGGGAAAGCGCTGGATAGCCTAGGGGTTAAAATTACTATTCCCACTCCAGTGGGTGCAACAGTAGGGAAAGCGTTGGATAGCGTAGGGGTAAAAATGACTATTCCAACTCCAATGAGTGCAACAGTAGGGAAAGCTTTGGATAGCGTAGGGGTAAGAATTACTATTCCCACTCCAGTGTGAGCAACAGTAGGGATAGCGTTGGATAGCGTAGGGGTAAAAATTACTATTCCCACTCCAGTGGCTGCAACAGTAGGGAAAGCGTTGGATAGCGTAGGGGTTAAAATTAGTATTCCCACTCCAGTGGGTGCAACAGTAGGGAAAGCGCTGGATAGCATAGGGGTTAAAATTACTATTCCCACTCCAGTGGATGCAACAGTAGGGAAAGCGCTGGATAGCGTAGGGGTTTTTATTACTATTCCCACTCCAGGGGGTGCAACAGTAGGGAAAGCGTTGGATAGCGTAGGGGTTAAAATTACTATTCCCACTCCAGTGGGTGCAACAGTAGGGAAAGCGCTGGATAGCGTAGGGGTTAAAATTACTATTCCCACTCCAGTGGGTGCAACAGTAGGGAAAGCGCTGGATATCGTAGGGGTTAAAATTACTATTCCCACTCCAGTGGGTGCAACAGTAGGGAAAGCGCTGGATAGCATAGGGGTAAAGATTACTATTCCCACTCCAGTGGGTGCAACAGTAGGGAAAACGCTGGATAGCGTACGGTTTAAAATTACTATCCCCACTCCAGTGGGTGCAACAGTAGAGAAAGCGCTGGATAGCGTAGGGGTAAAAATTACTATTCCCACTCCAGTGGGTGCAACAGTAGGGAAAGCGCTGGATAGCGTAGGGGTTAAAAATTACTATCCCCACTCCAGTGGGAGCAACAGTAGAGAAAGCGTTGGATAGCGTAGGGGTAAAAATTGCTATTCCCACTCCAGTGGGTGCAACAGTAGGGAAAACGCTGGATAGCATAGGGGTAAAGATTACTATTCCCACTCCAGTGGGTGCAACAGTAGGGAAAGTGCTGGATAGCGTAAGGGTTAAAATTACAAATCCCACTTCAGTGGGTGCAACAGTAGGGAAAGCGCTGGATAGCGTAGGGGTTAAAATTACTATTCCCACTCCAGTGGGCGCAACAGTAGGGAAAGCGTTGGATAGCGTAGGGGTTAAAATTACTATTCCCACTCCAGTGGGTGCAACAGTAGGGAAAGCGCTGGATAGCGTAGGGGTTAAAATGACTATTTCCACTCCAGTGGGTGCAACAGTAGGTAAAGCGCGGGATAGCGTAGGGGTTAAAATTACTATTCCCACTCCAGTGGGAGCAACAGTAGGGAAAGCGCTGGATAGCGTAGGGGTAAAGATTACTATTCCCACTCCAGTGGGTGCAACAGTAGGGAAAGCGCTGGATAGCGTAGGGGTTAAAATTACTATCCCCACTCCAGTGGGTGCAACAGTAGGGAAAGCGCAGAATAGCGTAGGGGTTAAAATTACTATTCCCACTCCAGTGGGTGCAACAGTAGGGAAAGCGCTGGATAGCGTAGGGATTAAATTTACTATTCCCACTCCAGTGGTTGCAACAGTAGGAAAACGATGGATAGCATAGGGGTAAAAATTACTATTCCCAATCCAGTAAGTGCAACAGTAGCAAAAGGAAAAAAATCATAAATAAATATAATTAATAGAAATATTATTACCAATTAAATTTAATTTCCAATACCAATTACTTTTATTTACCATTTAAATGTTATTTAATGGACAATTATTAATTAATTAACAATCTTAATTAATTAACATAATTCATTAATTATTATTAAATTACTTACCACTCTATCCCCCTATAAACTCCCAACCCACTACAGAAATTAATTTACTAAATATTAATTATTAATCAATTAAATATTTATAATTAATTACCAAATAAATTTTAATTAATTACCAATTATTAATTATTTAACAATTATTATTAATTGACATAATTAATTAATTAAAATTAAATTACTTCCCACCCTATTCCCCTATAAACCCACAACCCGCTACAAAAACTAATTTAGTAGAAAATAATGATTTATCAATTATTCAATTATAAATATTTACCAAATAAATTTTAATTATTTACCAATTAATAATTATTTAACAATTATAATTATTTTACATATTTAATTAATTATATTTAAATTACTTCCCACCCTTTTCCCCTATAAACCCACAACCCGCTACAGAAAATATTGTATGAAAAATTAATTATTTATCAATTAATCAATTATTATTAATTACCAATTATATTTTAATTAATTAACAATTAATAATTAATTAACAATTACTATTATATTACAGATTTAATTAATGTTATTTAAATTACTTCCCACCCTATTCCCCTATAAACCCACAACCTGCTACAGATTTATATTACACATCTATTACAAATTATTAAAAACGTACCTTATTTTCGATATTTTTGTTGTCTCTATTCTATCTAGTCGATATTATGTCTAGTCTATATTTTTGATTCGATATTTTGGCTATTAATATCGATAGTAATCGATATTGTTGTAGTCTATATTATGTCTGGTCGATATTTTGTCTAGTCTATATTTTTACCTCGATATTATGTCCAGTCGATATTTTTGCATCGATATTATGTCTGTTTACCCCCCAGCGTTTGTCACGCCCCTGGCGTTTGTCACACCCCCAGCACAGGCCCACAGCCCACGATGTGATGCCCGTACGACACGCCCCCAGCCCACGCCAACAGCACAACGCAGACACGCCCACAAGGGACTACTTTGCTGGCACGGTTCTTTTACCTTTTAAATGTATAGTGGAGTTGGCCTAACGGCTAAAGCGCTCGACCTCGGACCTGGGGATCTGGGTTTCGAGTCTTGGTAACGACGCCAAACATCCTGTGATTCTGGGCAAATCACTTAATCTCCCCGTGCCTAACAAAAATGAATGTGTGTCCTCATGTAACGTAACTGGTGCTATGTAAAGCGTTCTGATACCTGATTCAGTTCGGGTCAAGTTCGCGCTATATAAAACTCTGCAAAAAATAAAAAAATAAATAAAAAAATATGGTGGCCGTCTGCATAGCCTATGTCTTTCTGCTGCAACTGCCCTTTCCAACGCTGTATTGGGTTTTTTGATTGGTGCTGTGGTTACTGAGATTACCCGACTCAAAGGTTTGGGCTCTCTCTTTATAATATTAGTATGGATAAAGCAAAAATATGCGCAAACAGCTCAAGTGGGCGCCACGATTATTTCTCAGGAAGTGACCGCTGCAACTGTTGTTTCTAAGGAAAATGCCGGCACCTAAATTAAAGTCAAACATGTTCATAAAACACCACATATGGCATAACATTGCATGTCTCCTTTACACCCACACTTCGGCTCATAAATGGTACCGCCTGTTTTACATTACCATCTCATCAAATAAGTCAGCATCCCCTGGCAGTGTAAAAGCACCTCAAAGTGCAGTCAGGCTCCACAGCTGCTGCACCACTAAAATTATTCTTCTATGAGCCAAGTCTGCTGCCTCTATTGCGTTCACAATCGCTCATGAAGGACATTGGAACAAATTAATCTTAAATTGTGTCTTACACCAAACGCATCAAAGCAAAAAACTTCAAATAAGCTTTTGAATATGAAAAAGCAGAACATTCTTGACACCTTGGATTTCTTTAATCTTTCAGAGCATACTTTATTCAACTAGTCATTTTGTGCAAGCTCTATATTGCACGTGATAAATGGATTTGGAGCTAATTTATGCAACTGCAACAACAATATTTATTGTTAATATTTAAAATCGTGAAAAATGGAGCATGTAAAAGGACATATGTATTAGAGGGAATACTGTACTATGCAGTGCATTGCTCAACCCAATGCAATTTAAAAAGTCAAAAACAAGGTAATCCCTGACATAGATAAAATGTAACGTCGATGAGCATACAGCAGTCAGTGTTTTTCAGAATATGATGAATGCATCTGCTAGCTGCTTACTAATGATGCCGAGTCTATGCCAAGTGATACCGTTTTGTGACAGCTATCCTACAGATGGTATGCAGTGAATCGTGTTGCATCATAAAACCTGCTCTGGGGATGTATATATTTTCGAGACATAAAAAGCTAAATATTGAAAAAAAAAGCTTATGAAGACTACAAATTGCATTTATTACTTACAATTTCATCTGAATTCATATGGGAATTGTACGGATCATTTATTACAAATAACGCTGTGGATCGTGGTTTGGTTGTGCTACAGAGTGGAACCGTTCCCCATTGACTCACTGAGAAGACAGGAATAAAAAAATGTGATACAAAAACACAAACATCAGATACATGGCTCACCAATCCCCTACAATCTACAAATTGGCTGACATACATTTATAGTTACAACAAGGAACCAGTACATCTATTTTCCTTTTTAGTATTAATTCTCTGCCTCATAGCATATTTATTTGTACATAATCTAAGTACAACTGCTGGTCACTATGGAGAGTTGGGACTCATAAATGTATTAAAACAAACTCCTCTATTTTTCTGCTGACTGGTAATGCTTGTTTTTTAACTTTGTACGTCGGGGCACTGATATACTGTTCACAGTGTACATACCTGAATCTTAAAATATGGTACAATTGTCCAATCTGCAATTTACATATCTAACTTTCCAGTAAGACCATAGTAAATGGTACATGGAAATACACAATGGCAAGCTATATTTCACCTGTGAACTGTAGCACCTACAGTGCCACCAGCTAGGCTGACAAGCAGAAACATGGTTTCAGGCCTTCATGTGTAGCCTGACTGTTGCTGATTATGAACCTTCTGGCAAACCTGTCAAAATACCCCTTTTTGACATGAAGCAAACCTACTTGTAAAGCTTGTGGTGCTAGAATGGGAGCTGACTGCTCATTGTCCGAGACATGGCCATAGGGGTGCCACAAGCTCCCTCAAGGGTAGAAAGGTTCTGCCATGTTGGATTTTACCAATAATGGAGCACTGTTGGATAGTTTGCAGTGAGACAAATATGATTTGTGGCAAAAGTGAGTGGGAAGTCTTTCAGTTCAAGACCGTTTCCTCCTCGCACAAGTGATCCCCACAACTGGCTATTCTGTTCTACAAAAGTTGAACCTCAGCCACACTCCCTTGACATGCAGATAAACAGAAGAAGGACTGTACCTGTGGTTTGAGACGTGTGTGGGGGCCTGAATGTCTGAACCTACTCTCACATGTACCCAGGACCAAGAAGTGGACTCTAAGGGTCATTTGGCTGACTTGTTGTGTGGCTACAAGTACATAAAAATATGCAATAGACCTTTTTATAAGAGACTGCGACCAGTATTTGGAACTGGTCATCTATACAGGGTCATCCCTCAAAAACATTTGCCTTCACCCCACATGTTTGAGCTCTCTTCCTAAAACATGGTAAAATTTAACTAAATCAATTGGTACATTTAGTTTACTACATGTACCCAGGGTCTGTACCCAGGGCCTGTAAATTAAATGCTACTAGCCGACAGTGACTGGAGACAAACTGGAATCAGAACAGGGAGGAAGGTAATTCCAGACACGTCTGAGGGGGTTTCCTTCCACTTCAATGCTGGCATCAGGTAAGAAAATAGTACCCTCAGACCATCTCTTAAGTACACTCCTAGACCTGTGAATTCTACAGGACAGCCCAGCAGACCTGCTGCACTGCACCTGCCAGGACCTGCAACTAGACCTGCTGGAAGCAAGGCCTGCTCTCTTAGAAGGAAGACTGGACCTCCTGTTCTGAGTTACAGGGATATGACAAACTTCAGAGTCCTCCCTGCAGCTACCCAGCTGACCCGCTGCGACCAGACCTTCCTGGACCTGAAACTGGATCTGCCTAAGCCCTGCTGGAGTGAATTCCTGATCTCCAAGAGATGCCCCAGGCTCTTGGCCCTTGGCTGGCACTCAGTTAAGCACCTCATGTGAAGAGAAAAGGAGAAATTGTGAATGTTTGGGCTCTTCCTGACCATGAACTGGCCTGTTCACAGCAAGATCACCCACCAACGCTGACCGCCAATGCAAAGTTCCAGTGAGCCTGATTCTTTGCTCTACAGCAACTTGCAGCAACAACCAGTATTGCGAGAGCTGCACTTTGCGCTACAGCATCGCCAGCCCACGGTGACCGCCAATGCAAAGTTCCACTAATTACTACTCACAATGCCCTAAAGGATCTTACGCTACAGCAGTGACTTTCCGTGACGCTCTACTTGCTCCTCACTCTACATCAACAACCATCTGCGATACTCTCTCTGCTCCTCTCAGCCTCCTCCACTGCAAGCTGGACTCTTCAGGCCAGACTTTGAGAAGGCAACTTTTTCAGCAGGACTAACTTGGTCCCTATATCCTGCCCACGCTCCATTGCAGTCAGCCTGAATTTGTGAATTTCACCCAGTTTTGCACAACCAGAAGTTCAATTTCTAGGCACTTTACGTAATAAAAGCTGCATATCTCCAGTTCTACTGATTGGGCTTTTATTGTTTTGGTGTTAAATAATGTACTCTATTTTGCTCTATGTTTCTAAACTGGTGTGGGATTTTTCTTGTGATGTGTTTTGTCAATGTGTTACTATTTGCATGCTGCATAAATACTTTACACATTGTCTCTTAAGTTAAGCCTGATTGCTTTTGCGCCTAGCTACCAGAGGGTTCAGCACAGTCTCATTTTGTGACATATTTGTGATTCACCCTGACAAGGGCTGTAGTTGTTGATTGAGTACGGTTTCACTTCCCTGAACCAATAAATTAGTTTCCTACACTAGTTGCAATTCTAAGAGGAGTGGACTCTGCACATAGTTATGCTGAAGGGAGTCCTGAGCCCAACATGCTCTCACTGAGGGCCAGGGAGCCTTAGTGGTATCCAGAAAGACTTATTCTGAAATCTCCAGGACCAACCACCAGATTCAATGTGTCCAATGTGTGACCTCCTTAGGCAGAAACATTAAGTTGGTCCTGCTTGGAGCCACCTGAAAATCCAGTTTAGTGGACAATCACTGCAAGCTCGTCTGTCTCCTGTGCACCCTTTGCAGATACAGGCTGCTGTCCTGCTGGAATAATCTGAGCTTTAAAAAAGAGACAAAAATTCGAAGGTAGAATGTTTGCCTGGATTGAGGTGGCAAAAGTATCCGAACAATGAGAGGACTTCACTAGGAGCAAAATTTGACAGGTTCATCGGTATCTCACTCATAGTCTACATGGCCTTCAAGTGACTTCACTGGATACAGCCTGCTGCCAAGGCCTGCTGGAGGATTCTGACTTCATTTCAGTGACTTAAAGAGAAGGTAACACATTCACTGAACCAACCTGCTTCTCACATCCGACCCGTGCTGCATCACGGTGGTCCTGAAATTACACCTAGATCCCAATCACATGCGAGCAGTACTTGGTACATGGGAGCCTCTCACCACCATAAAAAACTAATACATTGACCTTCGGACAAAATGGCAATGTTGCATGACTTCATGGACATGCCTAAAATTTGACAATTCACATCATTGGCAATCGCCAATATTTGGCCACTTCGCCACTGTATATGAGCCAAAACCCTGACATACACTGAATGGTTCATAAAATGTGATGACTGGTAAGCTTTAAAAAATATATATTTACAGACTTAATGGCCAAATCGACAAAAGTAATGAGCCATCTTCCATGCTTCTGACCCTAAGTGTACTGTGACATTCACCCGCTGGACACCTAGACATATTGGACCAGCTGCTCTTGACCTGTAAACCAATTAGTGAATCATTCCTATATCCTTTCCACTATCATATGCATGAGCAAGTCAATTGCGTCAGCTGTCTCCCCGCCCCCTTATGTTCCCTGCTCCAGATATGAGTATGACAGCCTGACCTAGAGGGCCAACCAAGCCAGTGAATGCAAAAACCACGATGAACAAATACTGCAAGCAGTGCCCGTCACACATTCACCCCCTTCCCTCATCTCCCCTTTTTAAACCACCTGTCTCTCCAGTCCACCGATATTCTGATTTGATAGGCAAACCCCAGGATATCCATGACAGTCTTGGCTGTGTATTCCTTTAGCTATAAACATGACTTCACGAATGTACAAAGTTTGCCTTTAATATCTCAAATTAGAATGCTTGAACATATTGATTCTCTATGTGTGTATGTTGCGCCTACGTTTTGGATTGATTGTTATGATGTGAACAAAATCTAAATGAAGAATTTCTTCGAAGAGAAACAAACACATAACCTGTCATTTTATGCAATAAAGTGTCATGCTGAGCCCTGTAGTATTTCCTATATATTAAACCTAATGAGTCACCTGCAGCATTAATGAATGAAACATTAACTAATTTTGTTGAAAAAGGCCGGGTTAAATTGAGCCATTCGGCAGTCTAGCCACAAGATCCTCCGGTTTCGCGTCTTTTATTGGGATATTTTACTTGATTCTCCAATGACTCTCAGCGGGGATCTTATTACCGTACCTTATTAGCAAGATGCATTGCGTGAAAGCATGAAGTCCCCCATCTTTGGAGCATATGATTAGAGGAAACTTGTTTTAAAACCTGTGCCATCAAATGGACGAAAATCACCCGCGATACATTAGAAAACTCTTTACCTTGGTGTACATTGCAGTAGGCTTTGAAAAAACAAAACAAGAAATCAAATCAAGTACTGGATTAAGTTATTGATATCATAGTTTTATTAGCACTGAAAGACATTTGTAATCAGGGAAACGTCAGGCTCAATTGCAGGATTATACACGGGTTCAAAAAAAATATTTAAGATTTGGACATAAAATAGGAATACGACAAGAATAAAATGAGTTAACAGCGTAGCAATATAAGGGGATTATATTCTAAGGTTTTAACGAGCTATAGCTTGGTGCAAAGCGACAAAAACATTGCATCGATTTACTTACCTTTGAAAAAGCAGTGCTTAATTTGAAAAATATTAAGTGCAGGTTCTCTAATTTTTTGGGAGGACACACCCACTTCCCCGGCCTGGCCCACTTCATTCTGTGGCCCCACCCAGTTCCTTTATTGCTCCTCCCACATCCTCAAGCCTAAACACATCTGAGCCACTTCCTCGCTCCTTAAATTCCACAAGAAGCTTAAGACACATAATCAACTCGGGCCTCTCATCTACATACCTGCCCAAGTACCTGGATACCCTCTTGGGTCATTAGTGCGATATACAAATCAATATTACATAGTATAATATAAAATATCGAAAGCCTGTGACAATAACCTAAAAGTGAACTCAAATTAGAGAATGTGTGTAAATCTCAAAATTCATCTTTAGGAAAGGTCATTTAAGGACTTGATGCGGCTTTACAAACTAAAGAGAAAGGAAAGGATAAAAGAAGGAATATATCACAGAAAGCAGCAACAAATGCAGGCAGGAAAGGGAGTACTGCAATGAGGAAATAAGTAAGTAATGGGTGAAAGAAGAAGGAAATAAGAAAAGAATGTGAAAGGAAGAAAGGAAGGGATAGAGGGAGAAAGGAAGTGAATGATGTGCAATGGATGAATCGAAAGAAGAAAGGAAAAGAGGATGGAAGGGTTGAGGAAAAGAAAGGAAGACATTTAGAAGGGATGAAGGAAGGAGCAGGAAAAAAGAAAGTAAGGAAAGAATGGAGGAAGAAGAAAGAAATGCACCAAGGGAGGAAGGAAGGATGGGGAATGAATGAGGGTGTAAGGAAGTAAGACTGGAAAGAGGAAAGGCGGCAAGGCTGGGAGGTGCTGAGGAAGAGAGAAAGGAAAAGGAAAAAGATGGGACAAAGGAAAGGAAGTAGGTCATGGGAATGGATAAGAGTATGAACAGTACTGGTCAAGGTGGGACAGATGGAACACTGACAATGTAATATTGAAAAGAAATTAAAAAAACAAAAGATTAAAATACATTTCTGTGACCTTATCACACCATGTGCGTTTGTAAAGCACATACTCACCAGAGTGGGACTTAACACCTAACTAAAAATGTAATTCAAATTCAATGGCACTAATTTTATCAACCTCAGAAAGATGAAAGACTGAGTGCCACACCATTATTTAAATGTATGTCCAAGATCAAAGTGGGATGGGAGGAGCTGAGGAAACCGACAGAGCAGAGGTTGTACTTGCTTTTTCTGCAAGATTCCCTGTTTACATAAGCGTTGTAGGCATTGGTGACCTAATTAGAAGGCAATGTTATTTGTCCCTATTTTCTCCCCATTGTCCTTTTTGATTCGTTTTTATGACGAATCAACTCGGCTGGAGATGATCCAAGGCTCGTGGTAAGAGTACAGGTAAGTGTGGCGAAGTAAACACAGGCCACCACCAAACACGTAAAGGGGGAGATAAATGGAAACCAGGCCAACCAGAATGCGGACCAGGCAGCACTACGGACCCAGCAGCCCACTCTAACTCAAGAATACTCTTGAGTATCCAAAACCACTACGACTCCCCTTTGACACCACTTTGACACCCTGTCCATGCTGCAGCCACAATCACAGCCCCCCTCTGCCCTCGCTAGCACCTTGTCCAACAGCCTGAAACTCCACCCACTAAGCACCACCATGCACCACACCTCACAATGCCTGATTCACAGGGTCTTGCATGCACCCTTGTACATATAACTTCTTCTCGTGGAATCCGCCCCATTACTCTGTGATATGACCTCGGCAGTGGCCGTCCCAGATGAGGGAATCTGGTAGCCGCAGTGGTAGAAGTGGGCGGGGACGGAAGGGCACAGCGTGCCCCTACTTTTACAAACTATTTCAGTCCGTTCCCCTACTTCTTTCTTTAAAAACAATCGTCCCGGGACGGCAAGAATAGTCCTACTTAAGGATAACTTTTTCATTCAGCTTCCAGGGGCTGCTCGCACTTCTCTGGTGAACTCCAGAGGCTGCAGCAGCCCCTCCCTCAGCTCCACAGACCGTGGGCAGCCCATTGTCATTCTGATTGAGGCTGATTAGCCTCTTTCGAATGACAATGCGTCGCCCTCTGCCTTTGACGATGGTGTGCCGATCTTTTGTGGATCTGGAGATTGAGGGACAGTGTTCTTCGAGACAAATCCCCCTCCTGTGAGCGTTATGGTGTGAAGACCTTTTCCCTTTTAGGATACTGCATCATCAGTGAATTAAATCGATCGTTTTTCAGGATATAATATGTCTTCTGTAAAAACCTCTAGTCCAGATCCTCCAAATATACCACAGTTTACAAAGTGCTCTTATTGTTCAAGCTTACAAAAAAACCTCTAACACGATGCACGCCAGGTGTTAACGCAGTCCAGTGGAAGATGCACACGCAGGGAATTTGTGGTACAACGCGTTTTCTTTCCTGTTTGCAATGAGGTTAGAGTTAGTAATGACAGAGGAGCTTTCCCCAAACTGAGTACTCTGGGGAACTTGCCCCCTTGTGTAATTTGTCCATGTTGTACACAGAGTGAACAGGGCAGGAACAGTGATGGGACAGAAGAGGCGACAGGAAAGGAGAGGTAATGGAGCAGGAGAGGTGACCAGGCAGAAGAAGTAACAGGCAGGAGAAGTGACAGCGTAGGAGAAGTGACAGGGCAGGAGCAGTGACGCGGCAGGAGCAGTGACTGGGCAGGAGAGACAACAGGAAAGGAGAGGTGAGTGGGGAGGAGTGGTGACCGGGCGCGAGTGGTGACCGGGCGCGAGTGGTGACTGGGCGCAAGTGGTGACCGGTCGCGAGTGGTGACCGGGCGCGAGTGGTGACTGGGCGCGAGTGGTGACTGGGCGGGAGTGGTGACTGGGTGGGAGTGGTGACCGGGTGGGAGTGGTGACCGGGCGGGAGTGGTGACCGGGCGGAAGTGGTGACCGGGCAGAAGTGGTGACCGGGCAGGAGTGGTGACCGGGCAGGAGAGGTTACTGAGCAGAAGCAGTGATTAGGCATGAGCAGGAGCAGTCATAGGGCATGAGCGGTGATCAGGGCAGGAGCGGTGAACAGGGCAGGAGCGGTGAACAGGGCAGGAGCGGTGAACAGGGCAGGAGCGGTGAACAGGGCAGGAGTGGTGAACAGGGCAGGAGAAGTGACGGGGCAGGAGAAGGGAGGGGGTATGGAAATTAACGAGGCAGGAGCGATGATCGTGCATGAGCAGGAGTACTGACAGGAGCAGTGAAAGGGCAGGAGCAGTGATGGGGCAGGAGCAGTGACGGGGCAGGAGCAGTGACGGGGCAGGAGCAGAGACGGGGCAGGAGCAGTGACTGGGCAGGAGAGACAACAGGAAAGGAGAGGTGAGTGGGCAGGAGTGGTGACCGGGCGCGAGTGGTGACCGGGCGGGAGTGGTGACCGGGCAGGAGTGGTGACCGGGCAGGAGTGGTGACCGGGCACGAGTGGTGACTGGGCGCGAGTGGTGACTGGGCGCGAGTGGTGACTGGGCGCGAGTGGTGACTGGGCGGGAGTGGTGACCGGGCGGGAGTGGTGACCGGGCGGGAGTGGTGACCGGGCAGGAGTGGTGACCGGGCAGGAGAGGTTACTGAGCAGAAGCAGTGATTAGGCATGAGCAGCAGCAGGAGCAGTCATAGGGCATGAGCGGTGATCAGGGCATGAGCAGTGAACAGGGCAGGAGCGGTGAACAGGGCAGGAGCGGTGAACAGGGGAGGAGAAGTGACGGGGCAGGAGAAGGGAGGGGGTAGGGAAATTGACGAGGCAGGAGCGTTGATCGTGCATGAGCAGGAGTACTGACTGGACAGGAACAGTGAAAGGGCAGGAGCAGTGACGGGGCAGGAGCAGTGACGGGGCAGGAGCAGTGACTGGGCAGGAGAGGCAACAGGAAAGGATAGGTGAGTGGGCAGGAGTGGTGACTGGGCGCGAGTGGTAACCGGGCGGGAGTGGTGACCGGGCAGGAGTGGTGACCGGGCAGGAGTGGTGACCGGGCAGGAGAAGTGAACGGGCAGGAGAAGCGAGGGGGCAGGAGCAGTGATGGGGCAGGAGCAGTGACGGGGCAGGAGAGGCGACAGGGCAGGAGAGGCGGCAGGAGAGGCGACAGGAGAGGTGACAGGACAGGAAAAGCAACAGGGCAGTAGAAGTGACGGGCAGGTGACGTGACGGACAGGTGACGTAACGGAGCAGGAGAGGCAACGGGAAATGAGATGTGAGTGGGCAGGAGTGGTAACCGGGCGGGAGTGGTGACCGGGCAGGAGAAGTGACCAGGCAGGAGAGGTGACCAGGCAGGAGAGGTGACCGGGCAGTAGAGGTGACCGGGCAGGAGAGGTGACCGGGCAAAAGCAGTGATTAGGCATGAGCAGGAGCAGTCATAGGGCATGAGCGGTGATCAGGGCATGAGCGTTGAACAGGGCATGAGCGGTGAACCGGGCATGAGCGGGGAACAGGGCAGGAGCGGTGAACAGGGCAGGAGCAGTGACGGGCAGGAGAAATGAAGGGGCAGGAGAAGTGACGGGGCAGGAGAAGTGACGGGGCAGGAGAGGTGATGGGCAGGAGAAGTGATTAGGCATGAGCAGGAGCAGATAACCGGTAGGAGCAGATAATGGGCAGGAACAGATAATGGGCAGGAGCAGTGAACGGGCAGGAGTAGTGAACGGGCAGGAGCAGTGACGGGGCAGGAGCAGTAAACGGGAAGGAGAAGTGACGGGGCAGGAGAAAGTGACAGGGCAGGAGAAGTGACTTGTACTTATGTTCCTTGCCTATTTATTTATATACTATTGCATAACATCCACTGATGTGTCTGCAAAGCATACCTGTTGCCCTGAATTTTTGTCCTGAATTTTGACCTCCTGTCCTTAATTTTTGTTGTGAATTTTGACCCCTTGTCTTGAACTTTTACATTCCCCATTCTAAATTTGCACCCATGCCAGTTGGCCACCCTACTCTACAGTGCCCACGACCTCCTCCCCCTTCCCTTCTATCTAGGGGCCTGAAAAGCAACAGTGAAAGGGCCATCAGACCACTGTGAATTAACTGGTGACACAACAGAGCAGATCAGACTGTTGACAATGCAATATCGGCTCTTGATTAGCAGTGGATTCCAGAACAAGGAGTGTAAAATCATCTGTGTAGAGGATGCTGTGGTGCAGGGAGGCGCACAAACTAGTTTAACAAACTGTGCACCCTAAACTTGAAACATAGTGACCCATGACATTTAAATCTAATAAGCATACATATCTGCAGTACTGCATTGAAAAAGGTAACGATGCCGGACTGGCCATTCCAGGCATCAGGCATTTCCCAGGGCGACTGGAAGGGTAGGGGGCCAGTTTAGTTTGGGGGGGCCGGTTTTGTACAAGTGCAGGAGTTTTAAAAACACTGCAAAGTTCTTTGTATATTCAGCAGCTTTCGGTCAACAATACAAGTGCCAAGATAACTTTGGTGATCAATGTACCTGCTGGAAAGAGATGGGAGCATGTTTTGTCTAGTAGCTGTTTTACTCACCTAAGGTAGCGCAGAGGGGTAATAGGCCTGCTGGAAAGAACGTGTACCTTGCATATCAAAGAGCAATATTTGATGTGCATAGTTCAGTGGGTACTGCTTTGTGTTCACTTACCGAATGAAAGGACACTTAAATACATATGGCCTGGCAATTCGGGCTGGACTGGTCCCATTGGGCATAGGATCAAGACTGATTTGCATATGGCTGGGTCCAAACTGGAATGGCATGGTGAGCAAAGAAATGATGGATTTAAGCCCAGATCTCTGTACTGGGGTGAACGTATGATATTGTTCTGCATTCTGTCCACCAGTTGTTCTTTTTGCTATATTATGATTGAGCAGCTAGCTGGCTGACATGAATATGAAGGAGCCTTTGTGGGTTTCCGTGAGTCTAGATTCTCCTGACAGTCCCTTTCTCTTCTGAGCCCTGCTTAACACATGTGTAAAGGAGGAGCCCCGTATTCATGTCCTCAACGTTTGAGACAAAAAATACTCATGGATTTCTTAACAATGAGAGTAAAAGCATTAAGGGAACATGTTGTTCCTGCTTATATTTCACACGCTTTACATAACCTGTATTCCCTATGACTGTTTGCTTTTTCCTGAATTAAATCTCAAATAAACATGTTTATCCATTGTTTGAATGAAATAACGTTATAAGCTGTAACTGGTCAGTGAAATGTAAACGTACTAAAAATGGTATGTTTTGCTATTTCTAGCCACACCCCTGACTCCGCCCACTGATCCAATCTTTGGTTATTCCCGCCCCCTGAGTCTCCACCCACAGTTCCCCTACTTTTTTTCCCACTTCGACCACTGGGTAGCCGGCAGCAGTGGGCGTGCTCTTGGTAGTAGCTGACTCCTCCGCACAACAGTGGTCTCCCAAGATACTCCCGACCCCACCCCACCCCACTACTCACAATCGAGAGACGCCCACGCACTCCCAAAAGAAGCAGGGTGGCTGGGAACGCAGCAGCCAAGCCTCGAACCATAACGGCTTAGCTCGAGTTAGCAAGTTTAAGAGGCTAGGTGGACTGGAGCTAATAGTTTTTAGGGGTAAAGGCAAGGGGCAGCGGAAACCAGAAGGCTGTAATCTTAAACGCCAATGCCAAATAACAGAAGGCAAGGCGGACGACTTGAAGGCTTTGCGGCACAAGGAGGAATGGGACCATGGAAAAAGCTACTGGAATCACTGGGATGCGAAGCACTCTCTCACCTCCCATCAACCTAGGTCAGTACTACTGATCGGTGATCGTGTGTATGCAGTGTTAGGGACACCGGCCGGGGGTGTTACCATCGGGGAATTACAAGGCGTGCGGCCCCGTGGATTCCATTAGTAATTAGAAATACCTGGCAGACTCACAAACAGTGAGCTCTACTTCAGCCAGACAGTTATTTTCTCATTTCCATTTCTCCCAAATTTCAATGAAGCCTGAAAATGGCTGGGCCTGGGCAACCATAGTCTGCTGCAGGTAAAGTTGGTGCGGGCGGCCCCCGTACCGTATGTCGTCGTCACCTGTGGGCGTAGGCTGGGCAGCAGGGACTCGGGACACGACGACGACACACTGGCTTCGCCGGCGGGCTGACTGCACTGCCTTTAATACCTGATTAGGCAGGCCCGCCAGGCTGATCGATGCTGCCAGCTGACCTCAACACTCCATGGGCCAACTTGGTGTTGGCGATGGCACTTTTTGTGGCGGTGGCAGGTCAGGTGGAGTTGTGCTGTTGCGCGCGTGGTGAGGGTTATGCTGGGGCGTTGTAGTGGCAATGTGCAATAAAACAATGTGCGCACGTTGCCGTAGCCACACAGCCCCTACCCCATCCTGGCCTATAGGAAAGTTAGTGACACTCAGGGCAGGCATTGGCAATACTGACGGACGTGACGTTGGAATCTTTAAGGCAGGGCCACCGGCCGGCGAGGCGCTAGCGCAGTGCGCGCGCCACCCTCAGCACATTTCAAATGTATTCATGTCAGGAGTGTTGTACTACTCTGAAATTGGAGGTACATGGTAATGCAGGAATCTCTTCCTCTGGGGGGGGGGGGGGGAGGCGGGCTCAGCTCTGGTCGGGAGATCATCAAAACACGCCGGCTGCACAAACTTTAGGTAAATAAAATAGAAGAAATATGATGTGCCAGCCAGAGTATAGACACGGCCCTGTCAATTAAGTGCCGGTACTAAGCACCGGCAAAAATTAGGCCCTGTTAAAAAGGCCCGGTGGTGCAGTCCAAAACGGTGTAGCAACCCTATGCAACGCTAAGTAAAGCTAGGCCTACCAAATCTAGGTGAAAGTTTCGCATACAAAATTACTTGTAAGTTCTAACTTTACAGCCAGATGCCTGACCGACGGTATGTCTGCCATTTTCATAAAAGACATTCTAGTTCTGTGTCATATTTTCTCTTTACAATATGCAGTTTTTATGTCGGAAGAGCCATGCATGCTGGAAGACCGCACCATGTAAAATCACTCTAAAATTCGATAACCGTGTACTGCTGCATAATTGGACACCAAGGTAATAAGAAAAACGCTCAAATGCACCAGAAGGAAAAACAAGCTTAATTAAAAATGTAATCCATTGGAATGTGAAAAAATATAAGGCAGTAGTATTTGGTTTTAAACTCAGGACAGATTGTTTTTCTTGATATTTTCATCAAACTGCTTTGCTTAATCTACATATACATTACACACTAATCTCCCAGCTGTCTAGAAAATTAGCACTGACAGACGATTACAACACCACGATCATTCTTATTGAATTGTTGAAAAGATAACTGGTGGTGCGTTATTTACAAATTAGAAGATATCACATTAAATTATACATATTTGTAGTATAAATAGAGATGAAGCATTACTACTTTACTAGACAAATAAAAATCATATGAATCTGGCACATTATTTTAGCCTCTGGGAAAACTGAAAGCTGTTATATTATTCAGTATTTTTGTTGCTCTTAATTTAGTGAATGGTTTTAACAAACAACTTCAAGCTGCACAATTATCCCTTTTCCAGAAAAGTGGTGAAATTAAAATCCACAAATTGCATCTAGTATACCATTATGTCACTTATGGATTGATGCAGCGCATCAGTGTAAAAAGTCTATTTTCAGAATTGCTTCACTATATATTAGAATATAAATACACATATATGAGTGTTTGTTTGTTAGACCTGGTGATCTTGGTGTGGTTTCCCCTGACTTTTTGCCTTATGACCTCCTCTGTTTGCTGAAAAGGAGGACATTTACTTTTAAGCTTCACATTTCCTGGTAGTGAAATACTGTTAAATTTCTTTATCACTACTGCAAGGCCTATCCCTCTCATAGGATATTATTGTGATTGCCTTATTACATTTTAAAAGAGTAATTTCCAATAAGGAAAAGATGGGACTTCCAAATTTGGTTTCTTTGGAATCATAATTTATAAACGCAACTTATGGTTGAAGCTGGTTTTTAAATTACAATTCTGAAAATGTCACTTTTAGAAAGTTGGCATTTTCCTACTGTAACCATTTGATGCCTTATGGCTGTCCCTGGAACACACGTCTGGAGTGGCACACAACTGGCTTCCTGTATTCCCTCTAGACAGCTACACATAAAGGAAGGATATGTGTGACTGAGTGGCCATCCGTGTGCTGATGGGTCATTCTGAGCAGGACAGGAGGGAGGAGCAGACTCCTGCACCTGAAAGTGCTGTGTCCTGTTCCCACACAAAGGGTTGCAGAGCCTCCTTTAGTGAGTTTGGAGCCTGGGCAGGAAAAGCATAATCTGGTGCAATTCAAATGCATTTCTTTGATCTCCCTAATTGAAACGCATGACTGGGTACAAGGACTGTAACTCTGACACCACCAAAGCAGAACACTTCTGGAACTGTGCACAGTCTGTCAGGAAAAAGGACAACTATGCTGTAGGAGGGACTACCACATTGTTGAACTGCTTTGCTGTGATGGCCTGCTGCCTGTTGTTTCTTGCCTGGGAGTGAGAAGGGCTGGACCTGCATCTCCACACCCCAGAATCTATATAATCTCTAAGGTCTTGTTGGTTTGCCTCTTGTTTCTGAAGTCTCAGGGATATCAAACGCTTCACTTTATTCTTCAACCCAGCACCTGGACTGCCTGCTGTGAGTTTTACTCTACTAAGTGGTGCAGATCCAGTCCAGTGGCCTTTAGAAGTGAGTGTAAAAGCGCTGTATCTTCCAGAACCTGCACATAGAGGCCTCAGCGCTGACGGGAACTGTTGCATCTCCTCCTGTGAGATCAGGATCAAGACATCACTGCTGCTACATTGACCAGACCAGTGCATTGCACTTGAACCACTGTTTCACCTCCAGATGCACTGCTTCGGAACAAACGCATCGCCTCCACTGAGTGGAGAAGATCGATGCACCATCCCTCCAGCGCAGACCAGGCCAGCGCATTGCATTCGGAACCATCACACTCGGATGTGGTGCTTCACTCAAAGGATTTGCGGTGGTGGCATGGAAAAATCAGCACAACAGCCCCACAGCTTGGGGATCAGCAAAGAATTGCTTGGTCGCTCGCCGCATCTCGTAATGCAACAAGGATTAAAGTACTTTTTCTCATCAGGCTGCATGGGTCCTATAGCTGGCCTATGCTCCATCATGGCCGGCCTGAACTCTTGATTTTGTCTTGGTCCAGAACGACCATAATACCCTTTGAGCGCTATTTGCTTCTAGGTGTTCGCTTGACATTTAATCTTTGAAAATGTATGTCTTGACTTCTGCATATTGGATTTTTGTCATTTTGGTACTGTTTTCTTAATACAATTATAAGCTATTTTTCTAAATTGATTTGGAGTCTTTTTGTTGTTTTCACTGTGTTACTGTTTGATGTGTTGCACAAATACTATACACATTGCCTCTTAAGTTAAGCCTGCCTGTTCTGTGAAAAGCTACCAGAGAGCGACCATAGATTAGTTTTTACATTGTACCTGACTTAAGCTGAACTAGGATTGTGGTTTCTGCTTGGACAGGGCATATACTCTGCCAATTTGAAACTCAATGTTTAGCAGTTTGTGTGTGTGTGTGTGCGTGTTCTTAAATATTTATTACAAATTCAATTTTTTCAATTAATTGAGTTTTCAATAAATATTTTTATAAGTTAAGAATGAACTCTGTAACTGTTTCCTAAGTGGAGATAGAAATAATAAATTTAACATTGTATCTCAAAACGTTTTAATGTGCTACTAATCCTGCTACAGTGAAAATAGACTTTTGGAACTTTTCGCTGCAAGGGCATCTTTAACATTGAATGTTTACATGTCCTACTGTGAAATACCATGCACCGCACATTTAAGGGCAGTCAGGCCTACTTAGAAGTGACCTATTAATAGTTAAAAGAAGGGTTAAGGCCCGTCAACAGGGAATGTTTTGAAAGGTCATATTAAAAGTCTAAACCTGCATCACTGTGCTACACATGGCAAGCCTCTAGTCAAGTTTGCACTGTCACTGCATTGAGTGGCAGAATGTGTGCAGCAGCCCACTAGAAACATTTAACTTACAGTCCTTGTGTACACTCTAGGCATTATATATAAACTTGGTACTAATAGGTGCATTAAATATGCCAAGTAGATGTATGCCAGTTTTATCATGCTGAAACAGGGAGCACAGGCCCTTTACCACTGGTTAGCAGGGGAAAAATGCACAGAGTTCTGCAAGCCACAAACATAGGGTCTCTCCAAAAGGCAAAAAAATCCAGAGTGACCCATCAGTAAGGCAAGGGATGTTTGATGCCCGTGGATTGCTGGAGCCCATAGCCAGACCAGATGCTACCCTGTGGCCACCTGCCACGTGTGCATGGCATAATTCATTTAAAAAACAAAGGTGAGTGTGATGGTAGTTATGTATGGAAATTAGGTCAGAGCTTATGTGTAAAATACATCAGAAATTAACTGAAAAACATGAGGATTAAAGTGATGTTATAGTTAGATGTTGAACTGAGATGAAAAATAATGATTACAAAATTAAATCAAAGAAATTTACCAGTTATATTTTAGTAAACTGTAGTTTGTGCTCCATCATCTACAGCATATGACCTTCCATTTTAATTTACTTATGACGATGCTTGATGACAACTTCAAATGATCACTGCATGCCAGATGCTCCGTGTAATGGAAGTAATTTAACTAGGTGTATTGCTGTCCATTTTTCTATCACCAGTCAAGTGATAATAGACATAACCTTTGACTACATGCAAGACACATGGCTTATCTGTCCACTCACTAAATGTGTGGCATGTCCTCATTCACCACCTACCAGTCGCTCAGCCTTCTGTACAAAAAGTCTAATTCACAGTAATTCAATTTTCATGAGGTAATCCATGTTTAATCCAAATTTTAATTCCACACTTTTTCAATACTTTCTCCATTCACGTCACAGACAACGTTATTCTAAATTTTTTCATGTGGAACCAACATGCCCATCAAGAATTTGCAAATAGAAGTGGGCAGTATATTTTTTATTATGAGGGGAGGGTTAAGTATTTATGTATGTGTATGGTTTGTATCAGCAATCAGTCATGCAGTTGTAGTGGGTAGTGCACCATTTAATTGAGGGGTGGGTCACCTATTTCTTTTATGTTCATGGTTTGATGGCGCAGGTGACTGTCTACCTATCGGGCCTGGTGCTGGGCACCTCACTGGCGGCACTGGTGTGGCAGGAGGCAGGACTGGGGTTCTGGGCCAGACGGGCGCTTCTCGCTCGGCCTCTCGGGGGCTGCCTGGTGCAGATGCTGAGGCGCGAGCTGCTGCGGACCTCCCAATCCTGTTCCCACAGGCTGCTGGATTACTGCGATGAGTGCATGGTGCCCTTTGAGGACCCCGAGAGCAAGCACGGGCAGTATCGGACTCATGTCCTGCCCAAAATCTCCATCCCTGAAAAGTAGGTGCTGCCGGTAGAAGAGGCTGCCTCTGATTACAGCAAGAAGCTAAAAGAGGAGATCACTGGCCAAGAAATTCCTGTCTTTGATCTCCTCATTTTGGGTATGGGACCAGATGGACATACTGCCTCCTTTTTTCCAGATCACCCGTTTTTACAGGCGGCACAGAAAATAGTTGCTGCTATCAGTTATTCACCAAAGCCACCGCCAGAGCGGATAACAATGACTTTACCAGTTCTCAATGCAGCACATACTGTGGTATTTGTGGCAGTCGGTGAGAGCAAAGCCTCCATTGTCAAGCGAATCCTAGAGACAGAGGCACGAGTCCAGCCAGAGCATGGAAAACTGTTCTTGTTCCTGGACGAGGCTGCTGCCAAGGAGCTGACTGGGCCAGTGGAGAAGCACTCAGTCCTGTAGAATCAGTGATTGCATCCAGCAGGGGCCGGGCAAACCAGAAGCACTTCCTGCCGAACCGACGCACCACTTGCTGCGGAATGTATTAGATCCAGGGGACCAGAGCAGCAGGCCCATGAGCAGCACTAACCTAGCACTTGTCATTCCGATGTTTGTATGTGTGCATTTTTTCACTGATCAGAGGGTAGCACTTTGTGGGGTCGCATTCTGTGTGTGATGCGAACGATCAGGTGGAGGGAGGGTGGTTGTGTGATTAGGTGCATAGTCCTTCTCCGGCTCAGTAGTAACGAAGGTGGCTGCTGGGAAGGTCTGCAGCCATTTTGTGTGTAACTGTTACAGTCATGTAAAGTGAACGCCAAACATAAAGTGCAAAATAAAGTACACAGACAACGTTATTCCACATTTTTTCATGTGCAACCGACATGCCCATCCAGAATTTGCATATAGAAGTGGGCAGTATATTATTTATTATGAGGGGAGGGTTAAGTATTTATGTATGTGTATGGTTTGAATCAGCAATCAGTCATGCTGTTGGAGTGGGTAGTGCACCATTTAATTGAGGGGTGGGTCACCTATTTCTTTTATGTTCATGGTTTGAATTGGCACTCAGTCATGGGGTGGGACTAGATCTGAGTGCTGACGTAGGAGAGGAGGTCAATCCTAGGACACATGTGAGCCATGGAGGGGAGGCCCAGCTGCTTGTCCCTGTGTGCTTAGTACAGCTAGATGAGATGGCAGCACATTTGCCCAACATATTCTGACCCGGGCGTGACGATCTGACAATGGTTTACTTTTTTATTTATATGTTTGATTGTTGGATTATAAACTGCATCAAGTTTTGCCTCAACTTTCTTTTCCAAATTGGTGTCAAGTTGAGACAGGGCGAACATTTTTCTTTTATCCGAATTGAAATAAAAGTGTGATCCTTTTAATAACTACATTGGATGTAATGCAAGATAATCACACTCTATTGTTATTTACCTGTTGCACAGAACTAATATTGGTCACAGTTTACGAGTTTTCCAGCAGTATGTATTGCAACCATCATCGCACTTGTGCTTGTTACTTATTCTCATATCTCATATAGGTTTTCCTTTTTTTTTGCTTCTTTCTTTTGTTACCTGTATGTTTGACAAAATGCAAATAAAGATATTACCCCCAAAAAATGGGGTTGGACTAGATGTTCACTGCAAGTTAAGTAGATGTTCTTCACATGTGGTGTCTCCAATCGGAATGTCACTCCTTAATCTTAAAAGATTAAGGAGTGCAATATGATGGTGGTCTAAGGGAGTGCGCAGGAGACAGTTATGTTGCCCATTTACGATCTGAAGATTTGGCAGGTGTTAACTAGTACTGAGTGGTGTTTCTGACATTTTCAGAACGCACTTTAAGCACAATAAGTGTTATCATTAGTAGAATGTGGTTGATTTATTTTTGTTCAACTATTTTTCACAGGAATGAGTGGGATAGACTGTCCATTATATTTAGGTTGTAATTAGTGATGGTGTGAAATAGTGGTAATTACTTGTTAAACAGCGAGTTGTAGTATGAGTTAATAATGTAAAAATTTTCAGTTACCCCTGATGAAGGGCTATAGAGCCTGAAATACATTGGGTGGAAAAGTATGAGGCTCCCCAGGATGAACTGTAGATTCCTACGTGCCACAAATAAGGCCTGTGGCACATGAACAAATGTGGATGTTACCCTCCATTTGAAAAAAAACTGTTTTATTGGTAGAAATGGAACCAACAGTACAGCAATACATTAAGGTCATGGTATGCATTACGTATACAGACAGACAGACATTATTAACTGTTCAACATTACATTAATAACATCACAATCCTCCGTTCTGGAGTGACCCATCAGTAACAAGTACATTATCAAGTCCCAATCTATCACGCCACAGTTCGACTGTTGGAGACACATATATATCCCCCCTATATTTATTCCACATTCCCCACTTACGGTCCCATTTGTTGTGGCATCCCCTGTGCTTAAAGACAATTTTTTGGGCTATCATGGCTCTATCAATGTTCACTGCCCAATCTCGAATGCTATGCATCGCTCCCTCGCCCCATTTCTGTGCGATGTTGCATTTTGCGATGACCCATCCCAACAAGGTCATTGCTTTCTCAGTCTGTGTAAGGTCAGTGGCATCCCACACATTCAATAGGCAAAGTTTTGGGGAGGACGTCAATGTCTTACCCCTACCCTCACCATTTGTTTAGTGATAGCGTCCCAGTATGATTGGGCCATTGGGCAGTCCCAGATAATGTGAAAAAAGGACCCCTCCTGCCGTCATCGTCTGAGACAAGAGCTATCTGCCCGTCTGCACATTTTGACTAAAACACAAGTATCTAGATAAGCTCAATGTAGGATTTTAAGTTGGACCAGACGTAGTCTCATGGATTTTAAGTTGGACCAGACGTAGTCTCATGGGGATGGCCGCCTGAGGCCAAGGCATCGCACCAGTCATCCTCCTCGAGCACACAAAGGTCCAACTCCCACTGTTGCCGCAGACGGGCCAAAGGGTCCGGGCGGTTGTTGATTAATTTTTTGTATGTGAGGGATATGGCCTTTTTATTCATGCGATCCAATTGTAACCTGTCCTTTAATGGGGAGGCCTCGGGAAGTGGGTCACCCCTTGGCAGGACTGCATTGAGTGTGTGGCTGATCTGTAAATATATAAATGTTTCGGTCTGTGCAAGCTCATATTTCTTCTGGAGACCTGTGAAAGGGGCTAGCTTCCCTGAGTTCCATATGTCCCCCACCGTTGAGATGCCGATCAAGTCCCACTTATCAAATCCGGAGCAGGCACTCATGAGACCCAGAATTTTGGGCTCCCAGAGTGGAGTAGTGCATGTGATTCTATTGTGGCAACCCATTACTTTTTTGACCCTATGCCAAGTTTCGATTGTGCACGCAGATGGTCCGGTGAGGTTTAATATCAAGGGGTGTGTGTATAGTGCCTACTTATACCCGCCCTGCCCCATGAGCAAACAGTCCATGTGGAAGTTTGGATCCTCCCCACTCCTGTGTGCCCATCGCTTAATCATGACTAGTTGAGATGCCTAAAAGTATATTTGCTTGTTCCAGCACCACGGCAAATATTAGGGGCGATAGGGGACAACCTTGTTGGGTTCCCCTTCCCAGTTGGAACTGTCTAGAAGTATGTCAGTTCACTACGACCTGGATGATCGGGCATGCATATAGTAGTTGAACCCACTTTACAATTTTGGGTCCAAATCCCTTCCTCTCCAGGACTGCGAACAGGAAATGCCATTCAATGGAATCAAATGCCATCTTGGCATCCATGGACAGTAGGGCTGCGTCCTCCCTGATGGTATGTTGTCTGCCCAGCACCCCATTTAGTTGTCGTAAATTCAGGGCAGTGTTCCGTCCAGGCATAAAGGCTGACAGGTCTGGGTGTATCAGACCAGTGATATGGGGTATAAGCCTGTTGGCCAGTAGTTTTACTAGTATGTTAGCTTTTAATGTAAGAATGGAAATAGGTCTGTATGCCGTGTAGTCATCAGGTGGCTTGCCCTGTTTGTGGCTAACCTTGATTGAGGCCAGCCTAATATCTTTTGGCAGCATCCCTTCAGCAAAACGTTTGAGGTACATTTGTCGCACATAGGGGGACAATTTGGAGGCCATTGGTTTGAGGAATTCTATCGGGAGCCCATTAGGTCCCATTGCCTTGCCCGATCGGATATCACGACTCGCCAACTGGATTTCCTCCTCCGTAGGTTCTCCATTGAGGGAGTCTCTATCTTCAGGAGACAAACAGGGGAATTTGATGGTCGAATTTAGGTACCAAGCCTCCAATGGTGTAATTGTCTTGGTTGAGTATATACTGATTCGAAATAGGTTGCGAATGTGTCCACTATCCGCTGGGGATCAGTAATTTCCTCATCATTCATTCCGAGCAGTCGTCACACCCATCTCAATAACTGCTCTTTTTTTCCAGCCAGGCAAGAAGCTTGCCTGTTCTCTCCCCATGTTTTTATATTTTATGACAGGTTGATTTGTGGTTCGCCTTGGTCGCCTCTGTGAGGAGTTCTTTGTAGTCTAGTCTCATGACCGCCAATGACTGTTGCGCATCATGGTCGGGGGTTTGTGCCAGTGTCATTTCCCTCTGTAGGATATCTGCCTCTAGTTGCGTTTACATTTTGTTAGTTCCCTCTTGTGGCCCACCATCAGAGTGAGGGCTCTCCCCTTTACCACTGCACCAAACAGGCCCCACAGGATTTGGGCTGAGGTGACCGAGCCAACGTTGTCCTGAAATTATAGCTTGGTATCTTTGATTATCGCCACTTTAATGTGTGGTATCTTGAGCGACCAAGGGTTTATGGTCTGGGTAGTGCATCGCGGTTGGGAGCCAAGTGTCATCTTGGTAATAATGGGAGAGTCGCCTGAGATTCCCCTTGCAAGGCAGTGGGGTTCAGAGAATTCCTAGATGTCTTGAGCATGTGGGAACATGTAGTCAATATGTGACTGGCTATTATGAGCCTTAGAATGAAAATGGATTTGTGTAGTCGTGGGGTTAAGTCATCGCCATATGTCGACCAGGCCCATGGCGGATAGGAATGCAGCAAGGTGGGATCCCACCGTAGGGTCTCTAAGCGGGGGCAGAGTGGGAGATAGAGGAGAAACCTTCCGATGTCTTGCAGGGTGGAGCTCTGCAGCCCGGGGGGGCATATTTCGAAATTACATTTAGTGCCAACCCATGCCCAGGTACAGGATACAGTAGCAAAACCACCCTGCCCATCATCCCAGGTCTTATGAACCATGTAGGTACAACCCTTCCGTATAAGCACCCCAATCCCCCTTGAGCCCGGGTGAACCCCGCATGTACAATCCACTGATACCCCCACCTGTTCAGGGCCTTACAGGAATTGCCAACCATGTGCGTTTCCTGGAGGAGTACAACGTCTGCCGCCTGTCTCTTTGGGTATTGGAGGACTATCCCCCATTTGAATTTGTCCCCCAGGCCATTGACGTTCCATGTCATGAACTTAAGTTCTACATGTTGTTTGTTGTTTTTTCACATAGTCAAGGGCAGGGTACACCTTAGCGTGTGTACACCACCCGGACTACCATCACTGGTCCTGACGAAAACCTTACATTTGCATCATGGTTGAAACATTTAGACCAAAATTTTAATTAACTACACTATCTTCTTGACACCACCAGCCTACCTAATCAGGGAAAAGTGCCACACGCAATTTTATCTGTTGCCCAATCACTGAAGAATAAAGCTCTTCTAGTGAGTAGTTTATTGGACAACTTTTAATATTTTATATTCACTGTCAATCCTTCATTCTTCAGATATAAAAAATCAAAAGAAACGCTCCACTGTAGTCAGGTCTCGCAGCACACCCGGGTGGCACTCGGCTGTCCGGGTGGGACCCCGATGATGAAGTTTGTCACCAACCAGGTTGGTGAGTGAGTGGTCTTCTATTAAAAGGACAACATTTGTTCTCTAAAATTTGTGGCACCGTGTGCACCTCGATAATCTCTATACGGAGGCACTGAAAAGCCTCCAGGGGTTACTGCCCAGTATTCATGCCTTGGAGCCGGAAGTCAATATTCCCTGTATCTGCTCAATGGGGCAGCAACACTTGCTGGATCTTCGGAGGGATACCTGGATCTGTTGGGGCCATTACCTCCTGTTGCAGGTAGTGTGTCACAGCCCGCCTGTAAAGGCCCAGCAGTGTTCTGGCTGTTAGCCCCCTTTTAATGCAGCAAGCAGGGTAATGGCAGTAAGGAAAACAGCACACTTGCCTCAGTAACGACTGATGGGGTTTCTCGATGAGGCATTGATCACCAGGAGCAGCAGCTCGGGTGCGGGCCCGTCTGTGTGCCCCAACTGTTTCTTTTACAGGATTGGCGTGCACTCGAGTCTGCTGCCACGGTGCCTGGCGCAGGCAGTGATGCCACCAGTGCCCGCTTCACTCCCCGGACGCCGTCTGAATCCCAAGGGTGGGCGCACCCGCTCCCTGCACAACTCCAACACTATGCAGGTCTCCTGTGGCCGAATTATGTGGCAGATAGTTAGTGTCTGAGGGTAGATGAGGTCGGAGCCGCGCTAGCATGCAACCATTCTTCTCGACAGTTGGCCACAACCTTCTACCCTTCAATGTTACAGAGATTCAACTCAACTAACCAACAAAGTGCCTCCATAGACTTTAATGGGATCACCCCTCTATAAAGGTTTAACAATCTTTAAAATGTGTTGGTTCTCTCCTCCCCTTCCAAATACTTGAGATTCCCTTTTAAATACTTGACATGGTCTGCAATGTTATGTCAAGAGGTTAACAGGCATGTATTAGCCACTGATAAAATCCCTTTAGCCAGACACTGTGGACAGCCCTCTATTGTTTGATAAAATACAATACACATGTTCTGAGATGAGCTAAATGTGATACAACCTTAGACCCACACTTACTCCCACACTGTGAGGTAAATTGGTTGGTTCAGTACTACAGTCTAGATTATTCAATAGTTAATGTCTCAAACTATTCAGCAAAGGTTTGAAAATGAACACCCACACCAAATAATCATCCTCTACATAAAAGTTTCTTATAGAACTGTATAGCTATATATAGTAGGCACATGCCCAGACATCCACTGGTGGATAACTTATTATGAACAGAAACTGTGACATTTCCCACATACCTCTGCTATCCACATCAGGTGCGCTCAGCATTTACATTGGTTAACATGGAGAAGTACTTGCTACCCAAACTTTACTGGTTTGTAAATAATGCACCATATAACTTTTACCATGTGTGTGAGAAATTAGTTACTTGTTGAGGAGGGGTTGAAACTTTACTAAAACAGCAACCACAATCATTGTCAGGGTGAGGCACAAGTAAACCCCAAATTACCCTGCGCTCAATGCTCTCGTAGCTTGACACAGGGCAGTTAGGCTTCATTAGAGGCAAAGTGTAAAGTATTTATGCAGAATTTTAAATAGTAATGAAGTGAAAGCACAGGACAAGAAAAGTCCCACACCAATAAAAAAAAAATTTGAAAAACGTGTAATATATACATCAAAATATACATCAAAATATACATCAAAATACTAAAATACCAAAAATCCAATCAGGAGAAATGGAGATATAGAATTTAAAGAACTTAATTGAAAATAACGCCAAAATTCCCAAAGCACCACTTGCAGCAATCCGGTTGTGTAGAGACCAGGAGAAAGTCACAAGTTCCAGCCGACCGCAATGGATCGTGGTCAGATACAGGGATCAGCTTAGTCCCGCTGAAATGTTCCCTTCTCAGTCCAGCTCAAAGAGACCTGCTAATGGTGGAGGGGGCCTGATGGAGCAGGAAAGCATCAATGTAGTGCAAAGTGTGAGCCTACTGCTACAGTCACTCAACTGTTCATTACATCTACACAACACTATGGATCCAAGGAAGACAATCCCAAATGAGAATGTATTACTCATTATCTATACATAAAATGCACAAAAAATAAGTTCAACTTAAACCAGGGGTTGTGTGCTTAAAGTGAGGTAAAGTGATCCTTTCCACGGACGAGAACCCTCACTGACCCGAAGATGACATGATTCATCATGGGGCTCCCTCCTCACCTCAGGGCGATAAGGTCCCAGATGTTGTCTACAACTCCCCACCAAATGTAGTGAGTAGAGAGGAGCTGAAGTGCTTTAAAAAGGGGATGCCACTGGGCAGTTTGAGTAAGTGAGTGAGTGAGTGAGAGGCAGAGTGCAAAGTAAGTGAATAGTTAAAACTATCTCAGGGGCTCAATGTCTTTATTCAGTAGTGCCCTTGGATACGGATAACAAATGAGAGGACTGGAGGTTTAGAGCAAATATATCCCCTTGATGGTCAACATTTTTCTGCCTTTGTCAGACTCCACGGAGTTCTTAGGCATTCCTCAGCACCAGAATATGGTACAAATCACTCTGCAAACAGTAGGAAAATTAGTAAGATGGCTATGCTAGCCGTGATGATGTGCGGTCACAAAATCAGTGGGTAATTAATACACCATCTCCATCTGTAAAAAAATAGAAAACAAAATAGAAAAAAATAGAGACCAGCTTATATTACTATGTTGCATGTGGAATGTCCCAAGGCACATTCATAATCTACCCCCATAAACATTTTAGTGAGATGCGAGGTGGCTCATAAGCCAGAAAAAAGGGGCATGGTTACCTGGTGGAGGAGAGATGCTTCACCTCTCTACAGTCACATGGTACCCAAGGGCGAATGTGGCTATTGAGAGTGACAGAATACAAATTAAAAACAATGGCAGTGTAGTGTGAGTAGCATTTGTATACATATTGTGCTTCATATGAGTAAAAAGAAAGAAATCAGTTAGCACAAACTCACTAAACATCATAGTCACATGCCGAAGTGCAGAGACAGGGAACACATCAATCCTGATGCTACAGACGGATGTTGCTCTAGTGTGAAGATCCTGATGTCATCATGAACGGTCAAGCCAAAACTTCGCAGTGGCGCTCCCTGTGAGCGACCAATTCTATAGCGTGAGACAGATTGATGGAACTTTGCATCAGTGGACAGTGCGAGCGACAAGGTTTTAGCATTAACAGGTCTGTTAACTCTCGCAAAGAGCCCAAAAACTTCAATTTAGCTCCATTGAGGCAACACCAAGTGTCCAGGACATTAGTGGCATCACTTGGTTGTATGGGGCTGGCTGGGTGGTGATTCAAGTGCTTGTGAGCCTGTTATGTGCCTGTGGCTCTAAAGATATAGTCAGCATACTTGCCCTTGGAATTCCTCTGGGAGTCCTGAGTTCAGGTACAGGTCCAATCCATTTGACTTAGGCAGGAGGGCAGTGTGGCATCACAGCAGCAGGGCAGTACTCCAGCAAGGCAGCTGTCCAGCAAAGAGGTAAGTCTTTCAGCAGCATATTTGTCCAGTCTCCAACAGTCAGGAAGTGTACATAAGAGTTGGTGTCTGAGGTCCAATATTTATACTTCCTTTGAAGTAGGAGAAGCTTCCAAAGGTTTTCCTTGGAAATGCTCAGGATTCCTGTCTCCCCTGCCCTGTCACTGTAAAAATTGCAGGGGGGTTGCAGGACTTTGTGTGGCGGGAGAACACAGCCTATTAATGTGTAAGTAGGGCTGTGCCCAGCTCCACCTAAATGGCTAAGGCAGGAAAATGATACACACATGGGCCCCTGGTTATAGATGGAGTAGTGGAGTTCTGTAGTATCCCTTTTACAGGACGGTTTCCCTCACCCACCCGCTGGTGGCATACTTCATGATATGGTAACCTCCTCTCATTGTGAACCTGATCGCAATGCGGGCCACAACACCCTCACTGAGAGAGAGGAGCTCAGGGATATTTTCAGTGTTATAAAGAGGTGCCCTAACACCTATTGGTGAACAGCGTGTGGTGGGGACAGAAAAGTGTATGTGAGATAAAACTAACTCTTAGGCATGCCACAAAACGTTATTGGGGCGTCTGAAGATTAGAAGTAAAAATAATACTATGATAGGAGGAGATTCAACCTATCATAGAGCAGTGACAGTCAACATATTTCAGCCTTCTAACCTCTGAAGAGGTATGTCTGCTTTCATCAGGACAAAAATAATGTGTAGGGTGGTTTGCATATGTCTCAAAAAGTAGAATGAAAAAAGTAGGGGGTCTGTCAGAGGGGCGTGACCGTTGTAATTGAGGATGTGGTTTAAAAGCACCTAAACTTAAATCTATGCTTATTTTAGTTTGCTGCCCGAGTGGCATTTTGCTACTTCTGTCATTACACCCAGGAATATAATACAGCAAGTAGCATAACACTTCCAGCAAGCCAGTACTATAGGCTTTGTCAATGGGTGTTAGTTGTATAACATGAATAAGAAACAACCAGGGCTTTATATTATAGCATATTGATAATGCTTCAGTTATAAAATAGCAAGACTGTGAAAGCACTATAACAAGCCTCTTTAAAGTTACAGCAAAGGCAAGGAAGGGTAGTACTGCTGCTGAGATAAGATTTTCTTTTTTTATCCTGAGGGTGAGGGCAAAAAAGGAGAGAATGGTAGGGAGTCGTCTCAGCACCTGCTTTTCAGAACTGCCGGTGCTGAGCACCGGCAAGGCCCGGCCCACTTAAAGCCCCGATTGTGAGGAATTCCACGCTGTATGTCTTTGCCTGCAAAGGTGTTCACCATTCCGAGAGATTTATCTCCCTCAGCCTTCAAATCTCCTCCCTGCCCTGCCTTTAATGAGTATCCCACTGCACACAGTAACACAGTGAAAACACCACAAATGGACTCCACACCAGTTTAGGAAAGTAGAAGTATTTAATCTAAACTAAACAAGACCAAAACGACAAAAATCCTAAATAATCCACAGTTGTGTCACATTTTAGCCAACAGTACCTTTAGATGCGTCAAAAGTTCCAAGTGAAAGCTGCATCGTTGAAAAACAAGTGATGCGTCACTCCTGAGAACCTGGGGAGGTGATGCAACAACCCCGCTGGACGCAGCGGGCGTGTTGCGGTGACTCCGGTCTGTATGGGGAGGGATGCGATACCTTGTGTGAATTCCGGTGCGCAGGTATCGTAGAAATCGTCTCGCAAAGGTATGATGCAATGATCTTCGGGACGGCGATGATCTCAAGTGCGGTGATGATGCGCAGCGTCGATCTTCTCTTCTCGTGGCCCCTCGATGTGATGGCTCTGCGACGACTCTCGCAGCGATGTGATGCGGTCCGCAAGCAAGCGGTGCGATGATCTCACCCAGTGACGACTCGCAGCCATGGTACTTTTCCTGCACCGGAGCGATGCATTCCACAAGCGAAGGATGCATTGGTTCTTGCAGCAGCAACAGGCGCTGCGACGATCTCGATCATCGCAGCGACGAGAATTTCCTCGCACTGACGAAGATGCGCTCCGCAAGCGAGCAATGTGTGAAACTTGGTAGAAAGACTCAGTTTCTTCTTGTCCAGCTTCCCAGCCAACAGGTACCACTTCCAGAGGCACCACAACTGGCCCAAGCACTCTAGTAAGGACAGAACTCTCTCAATAGAGTTCAGGGGGAAGACAGGGGTGAAGTCCTTTTGTTCCTGGGACTTCTTAACAGAGAGCCAGCTCTCCTCAGGCCCTTGGAGATCTCTTCAAGCAAGGGGACTGTCAGGCTCCACGCTGCAGGATCCGATTGTAGCACATAGGGATCCACCTCCCGACCACACCAATACACTGAGGTAAAAGCACAGTGTGTTCGAGGGATAGGGCGAGGGAAAAAAAATAGAACAAGGAGGGGACGGAAGGGGACTGCAGGGAAGGGACAGCTGAAAGACAAGAAAAGGAAACACACAGGTTAACGTTATTCACTACTCAACCTACTCTCATTGCATTCTCGCTAAAAGGACAACCAAGTTCACCTTTGTGAGTGAGGTATTCTCCTCCTTTTCCCTTGTATTTAGTTCACGGGTATCAGTACATCTGATTCCTAAAGAACACAAGAAAACAGGTTATACTCTGACAACAGAAAAGAACTCCACCTAGTATTTGTTGGAATCTTGGTGGAACATACCCCTCCTTGTATATATATTGGTATCCTTATGCTGCTTCCATGACACACTGCATTCCCCAAGTGTAGATCAATAAGAAGTGTGAAACCGAAAAGTTCTTTTTATAAAGGCACACAAAAATATCTCCAAAGTAGACACGGTAAGACGTAGCATACAACCACTGTCCTCCGCTCTCTTAATTTGTTTCCACAAGATTCCAATTCTATTTTCCTCTCCAAATACGGCAAGGTGTAGGGCCCCACTACCTTCCGCTTTGACACTGAAAAGAACAGGACACTAGTGACCTTCTTCTGAACGGTAGCGTGTAGGAATGACCTCCCACTACGCTCCGCTCTACCGCTGTCCTTAATCCAGGTAAAACTGCACAGCCGTGCCAGTTCAATAAAACCCAAAGGCTCAGTCCCACACAAAGAAAAAAGAATCTATAACCTTGTAATGCACTTCACAAGACACGCATTAAACCCCATGCGCTGTCTTTGAATATCTGGAAATGTTAGTAACACAACTCCGCTTCTACTCACTGTCTCCGTTTCCTCTCTGGTAGAGTTTGTCAGCTCAGCGTTCTCTGTAAATAATCCTCTCTATGAATGCGTCTTTGCTCCGCTCTCTCTGCTTGTAACAGTGACGCCAGCCGCTTCTTAACTGCAGTTAATTAGAGTAACAAAGTATCGAGCTCCACTCTCTCTGCTTGTAACAGTGACGCCAGCCGCTTCTTAACTGCAGATAATTAAAGTAACAATGTAGCGAGCTCTCTCTCTCTCGCCTCAGTATTTCAGCCTAGAAGCAGCTCTGTAATATATCAGGAACTAGAACATGAAGTGCAGCTCAAACCAACGGACTCCGATTCTCCATGAACACCAACAGTACAAAATCACAAGCAATGTCAGGTGGTCCCTCCCCTCCTTTTATTGCGCCACTCCCACTACCAGGACTTCTGGGAGATGTAGTTTAACAGTTTAGGTAGGCGCCTTGCTAGTTCCTGACAGTATGTCCCCGTCCCTAGCGCCTCCTAGGACAATGCTTAGCAGGAAACCTTCGATGAAAAGTCCGCACCTCCCCAGGAGCAGGCACCTCGGAACTAACCACCCCTTGCATGTACTCCTCCTTGACCTTGTTCAAACACACCTGCACTCCCTTGTGAACCCTCTTCAGCATTAATACCTTTTCCTTAACAGATGTCTGAAAATGGAGACTGACAGGAATAACAACCGGCAATGTGATGGCGTCAATTCCGGAATTAGCTTGGAAGGGTAGCATTCCCGTGGAACTATGCCACGCCTTCTCACTGGACCTCTCCGCCCTCACCATGCCATTAACCTTCCCTGTAGGAATGATAAACTGTTTATCGTCCACTCCCTCCTTGATTGGCAGTGTCTGTCGGTTTAATGTGTCTGTCTTCGGACTTCCCAACCCAGTGCAGATGGTGACCACCTCTTTCTCTGCCAATGTGGCCACTCTGAACTGACATGCGGCTACCGATAAAGATGAGGATGCATAGGACACCAGATGTTCCTGACAATACCCAGACAAAAAATGCACTGTTCGGGTTTTCCAGTCTATAGAAGGATTGTGGTACGTAAACCACGGCATCCCCAATATGATCTCATATTGAGGAGCTTCTATAATGTTCAATGTTATCTTTTCCACATGTCTCCCTTCTGACACATCTATTGACAACACTACCTCAGCTGTTTTCTCAACTATTAGACCTGATTTTATAGGCTGTCCATCTACTGCCAAAACCTCCTCTGGTATATCTCTGGGTACTCTGGGTATAGCTAAGCGAGACACTAACCCATTATCAATAAAATTACCTGTGGCTCCAGTGTCCAACATAACCCTAACTTGATGAATTTTCTGCTCACACTCTAAGGACATGTTAAGAACCAGGTGTGACTCGTTTACTCCTATCCCAGGTGAAGATAGGGAAGTAAGTCTCCAATCAGGTATATCTTTCTCTCGGGATGAAGGTGCTAACAAGTTGTCTGTCTCCCTTCCTATAGTGGAAACAGCTACTCTTTTATTCTTGTTCCAACTAGAGGGGTTCTTGGGCTTAGAAGGGCATTCACGCACGTAATGCCCTTTTGTGCCACAGTACATACAAAGGCCTAGTACTCTTCTGATTTCTTTCTCATCAATGGACAGAGGGGGTCTAAGAGCTCCTATTTCCATAGGTTCTGACCCGTCCTCCGCTGTCTCTATAGCTCCAGGAGGAGTACTCACTACACGGTTGTGGCCCCTGTCCCAGTTTCTTCTATCTCCGCTCCGCTCAGTCAGTCTACCATCCAGCCTTAAAACCAGATTCACCATGTCAACACACGTAGTGGGTTGAGGATTTATATGCGCCACCCCATCTTTTAATTCATCCCTTAATCCCTGATAAAACAAAGACATTCTTTTTCCCTCTGGCCATTCTGTTTCAGCCACCAATCGATTAAAAGTTGTTAGGTACGTTATTAAATCACTTCTACCCTGACGCAAAGTCAACAACTCTTTATCGGCACTGAAGTTTGTAGCCCTCCTGTCAAAAACCTTTTCGAATTCGTTCTTGAATGCTGTCCAATTAGACAAGATAGCATCGTCTCTCTTTATCAGAGGTACTGCCCAGTTAGCGGCATCCCCCACCAAATACGAAATAGCAAAGGCAACCCTTGAGTGATTAGTGGGGAATGAAGCTGGTTTACAAGAGAAATGGAGCATCACCTGAGTCAAAAACACCTGTGTTTTACGCGGATCACCTGCATACCTTTCTGGGGTAGCCAATGGAATAGGGGGAGGAACTGTAACCTGTATTTGAGAGGGACTAGCAGAAAAAGGATTCTTGGATAACTGCTCTACTCTGTCTTTAAGTACAGCAGCCTCGGTCTTGGATGATGCCAACTCTTGTTGAACCAGGACCAAAGCCCGCATCACGTCCTCCAAGGTGGCCATATGTACAACAACCGGACCAGGCAGAATGCAATTCGTGGGCTCGTGATTCTGTCAGGCTCCACGCTGCAGGATCCGATTGTAGCACATAGGGATCCACCTCCCGACCACACCAACACACTGAGGTAAAAGCACAGTGTGTTCGAGGGATAGGGCGAGGGAAAAAAATAGAACAAGGAGGGGACGGAAGGGGACTGCAGGGAAGGGACAGCTGAAAGACAAGAAAAGGAAACACACAGGTTAACGTTATTCACTACTCAACCTACTCTCATTGCATTCTCGCTAAAAGGACAACCAAGTTCACCTTTGTGAGTGAGGTATTCTCCTCCTTTTCCCTTGTATTTAGTTCACGGGTATCAGTACATCTGATTCCTAAAGAACACAAGAAAACAGGTTATACTCTGACAACAGAAAAGAACTCCACCTAGTATTTGTTGGAATCTTGGTGGAACATACCCCTCCTTGTATATATATTGGTATCCTTATGCTGCTTCCATGACACACTGCATTCCCCAAGTGTAGTTCAATAAGAAGTGTGAAACCGAAAAGTTCTTTTTATAAAGGCACACAAAAATATCTCCAAAGTAGACACGGTAAGACGTAGCATACAACCACTGTCCTCCGCTCTCTTAATTTGTTTCCACAAGATTCCAATTCTATTTTCCTCTCCAAATACGGCAAGGTGTAGGGCCCCACTACCTTCCGCTTTGACACTGAAAAGAACAGGACACTAGTGACCTTCTTCTGAACGGTAGCGTGTAGGAATGACCTCCCACTACGCTCCGCTCTACCGCTGTCCTTAATCCAGGTAAAACTGCACAGCCGTGCCAGTTCAATAAAACCCAAAGGCTCAGTCCCACACAAAGAAAAAAGAATCTATAACCTTGTAATGCACTTCACAAGACACGCATTAAACCCCATGCGCTGTCTTTGAATATCTGGAAATGTTAGTAACACAACTCCGCTTCTACTCACTGTCTCCGTTTCCTCTCTGGTAGAGTTTGTCAGCTCAGCGTTCTCTGTAAATAATCCTCTCTATGAATGCGTCTTTGCTCCGCTCTCTCTGCTTGTAACAGTGACGCCAGCCGCTTCTTAACTGCAGTTAATTAGAGTAACAAAGTATCAAGCTCCACTCTCTCTGCTTGTAACAGTGACGCCAGCCGCTTCTTAACTGCAGATAATTAAAGTAACAATGTAGCGAGCTCTCTCTCTCTCGCCTCAGTATTTCAGCCTAGAAGCAGCTCTGTAATATATCAGGAACTAGAACATGAAGTGCAGCTCAAACCAACGGACTCCGATTCTCCATGAACACCAACAGTACAAAATCACGAACAATGTCAGGTGGTCCCTCCCCTCCTTTTATTGCGCCACTCCCACTACCAGGACTTCTGGGAGATGTAGTTTAACAGTTTAGGTAGGCGCCTTGCTAGTTCCTGACAGGGACACAACACAAAGCAAAGTCCTTCCCCTCTCCTTGGCAGCAAAGCAACTGCAGGTCAGTCCACAAACACACAGCAGGACAGTCCTTCCTCTTCAGTCTTCCAGCTTTCTGTTTGGCATAGGTTTCTTCTTGATTCCAGGATGATCTAATTTTTCTGTAGTCTGGGGTCCTGTACTAATAACCCAAAAAGTATTTGTACCCTTTGTGCAGGAGGGCTCTGAGCCCAGTCTGAACCAGTTCTGGGTGTTCCTGGAGCACTTTGTTTTCCTGGCCTCTCCTTCCCTTTCAGAGAGAGGGCAGGGTCTTCAGCTGCCCAGCAGGAGGTGGGGCCAGCATTGTGGAAGGCTGGCACAGCCCTATTCAGGCCCAGGTGCTACCCCTCCCACCACTCTAGATGCAGATAGAGCTATTCAGCCCAGGGATGGCACACTCCGCCTCTGAGAGCCACCCAGCCACTGCTACTCACAAACCCGACAGTCAATTCACAAACAGGCCAAGGCACACAGAAAGGTAAGACAAGAGAACAGCCACTTTCTAAAGTGCTGTTCTCAAACACAGGATTTAAAAACTACCTTTCCTAAAAGATGTGTTATTAAATTTTGAGTTCAGGGATACCAAACGTTTATGTCCTATTTTGCTCCTATGGGAAGATATGCAGGTAACCACTGTACACAGCATTCCCCATGATAGCCTATGGGCAAGCTAGCCTTACAATAGTGAAAAACGAAAATGGCTGTAATTTAGTTCCAGAGCATGTCACCTGCACTAGTACATGCTCTACCTTTCACATACACTGCACCCTGCCGAGGGGGGTACCTTGGGCCTTCCATAGGGGTGTTCTCTGTGTACAGAAAGGGAAGGGTTAGGCCTGGTCAGTGGGGACACTGGCCAGGTTGACATGGCAGTTCACATACTGCACACAGGCACTGCGGTGGCAGGCCTGAGACACCATTTTAGGGCTACTCATGTAGGTGGCACAAGCAGTTCTGCAGGCCCACTAGTAGCAGTTGAATCACCAGCCCTGGTACACTCAGTGCACTTTACTAGGGACTTCTTGGTGATACAAATATGCCAATCATGGATAACGAATTACACTTACAATTCACTCAGGGAGCACTCGCACTTTGACACTGATCAGCACTGGCAAAGTGCCCAAAGCATCTAAACCAGCAAAAATGTAATCCAGCACAGCATTAAAAATACAGGAGGTAGAGGCAAAAAGACAGGGGAAACCACGCCAAAGATGCCAAGTCTAACAGATACTGTCTGGTAACGGTAATTCTGACCAGGAATCAACTAATTGAAATCCAATCTATATGTCATATTAGAGTAGCTGTCTGTTACGATCTAATGCTTTTTTAAAGCGAGTAAGTACGTTTTTTTATTGCTTGATTAGTTGTAACCATTTCAAAACATAAACACATTTTGACGCATAAAATACACTACCATTTATTCCTATCATACATGCCGTGTAAGGTCGGCAATTCTATATTGAGTCAAATTAAAACATATGTGCCATTAGAGCCTCTATCACAATTTAAATGAATCAAAAGCAAATCACAACTAAACGAAAATAACCAGCTATCCCCCTATAGCTTAGTACAAAATGTTAAATAAAACCGACTACTCTTAAAAAAGAATAAAAGAAAAATGCTGATTGGGCAAGGTAAACACAGTCTTTTTACACATCAGAAAGGTGCCTTAATAACATTTAAAAAAAGGTGATGGTGTGACTGTATAGTCCTTTTAGTTCCCTGTTCAATAAGGGTTCACCACAGTTTTGAGTATTCTCAAAATGAGCGGCAAATCACTGTATCAATGGTAGAAGGTATTATCAATAAAACACAAACCTTTTTTGGACAAACGTAATGTTTAAGCTGGTAATCTGGTGGCAGCAGGATTCTACTGCTAAAGGTGCCCCCTCAGTCAAGAAATTCTTAAGACTGAATGCCCAGCAGTTCATGGTCCTTAATTATTATTTTAGCAACCCTTTGCTATGTTGAGTAACAAGCTTCGGGGTCATTGAGCTGTGGTTGGTAACGTGCTGGTGCGTTTACTACCTGTCTCGGTTTTATGAGGCAAAGACGAGTGGTACAGATATGGCTAGATACCCGCCACTTCTCATGGCTCGAAGATAATCATTAGGTTTCCCAGTACTTCCCATATTAGCTAACAGTTAAAGTGCATATGCATTGAGTGAGAAAAAGTGCTAGTGCTCTTGCAGCTCTTTCAATCTGGTCTTCGAAAGAAGTAAGGGGCATTTGTGCAAAGGCGTGAACCTGATTTTGCTCCTAACAATTAGTCATTGGGCCCTGCGCTCACCAGGCTAAGTGCCTATACCTTGCTTGTGCCTTGCTAGTAAAAGTGCTGTTGCTCTAGCTGCCTGACCTATTTAGCCACTAGGGTGATTAAGGCATGCATGGTTGCACAGACCTGCCCATGCATACTGGGTATTACCGGGTTATGCCTTTGCTGCTAAGATGCTAGTGCTCTTACAGCTCGACAACTCCTCCCCTCAGGAGTTAAAATTAAAGAGAATATTATATCTGGGGATTAGCCTCTTTCTGTTCATTGTGGTTGAAATTTTATGTTGCTCTGAAGTAGCCACAATGATTTGCTGTTGGAGGGTTTTATGACTTGGCTGCTTCATCTTGTTCCTAGGCCAGTGCCCTTTTTCAACCCTCTAAGAAATGTCACCATTGCACAGTTCAGTTGGGGGTCAGATGGGGAGAAGCAAGCCACCAACACCTCCCTGCATGTCCATATGCCTCTCTTCTCGAGTTTCCTGCATAGGGCAATCATCCAGAGTAGATTTACACAGGCATAGAGCATGAATGATGTCTTTGAATCCCTTCCCACAAAGCCAGCTATGACTGTGCCTTGCCAGGATGGCTATATCCTCTAAAATTGACGATGCTTGAGTGTTCGATTTTGTCAATGTTTTAAGTTCCTAATGACGTAGAGGTAGGGCCCAAGCAAAAGAAAGACCAAGGGTGGTTTCGGCCAGGTGTAAGTAGGCTTTTGCAAGAGTACGCTCCCCGTCTTGTATTTCCAGCCAAAGGTAATGCCTCAAGGAGCCCACTGGTGCGAGTTTTAGGCCGTGACAACAGTTCACGAATGCTACTTGTCGTGCCAAGGCTTGCTTCGCTAAGGCAAGCTCCATCCTAATTCGAGCGGGTAATGTGCATGCTGGTAGTTGAAAGATGAACCTATAGCTTTTCAGTATTATTTCGTCCGGGGTGATGCTGTTCCTGCCCCTCAAGGCCACATTCTCGTAGGTCACTGTAGGGAGAGACTTTGCTTGAGCCACTTGTAGTACAGAAGTGACCGTTGGACCCGTACACTTCCTGTAAAGGGACACCAGGCCAGCTGCCAAAGTGTTTCCTGTCCTTTTTATCTCATCCAATTGGTCAACAAACCTTCCATTATCGTTAAATAATATGTCAAAGTACTTGTAGCTGTTTACAATCTCTCTCTTATCCCTTTCCAGGAGCCAATCATGTTTCCTCAATCCTTTTCTTAAACATTTTTGTGTTTTGGTCTTCTTCATATTAATAGTCAGGCCTTTGGTCTTTGAGTATGGCAATGTGGCATCTAAGAGTCATTGTATCCCCAACGTGGTCCTCCTGCCTAGAACTAAATCATCAGCATAGAGTAAGTCTGAGAGCTGGAGCCTGCTCAAATTTGGTGCATGGCAGTTGATGTTGTTTAGAGCCAGTGGGAGGTCCACCAGAAACAAGTTAAAAAGGATTGGAGCCAACACACAACCCTGATTTAATACTTGTGTTGTTAGGATAGTGATGGACAGATAGGAGCCGTCTCCCAGCTTAACATGATTGATGAAGGCAGATAAAACCTATGGGAAAAAAATTAAAATCCGATCTTGTATATCACAAGCAGCATGCAAAAATAAAGCATTAAACAGACGTCACTGTTCACTTTTTTTTTTTTTTTTAAAGGTTTTTATTGAAGAAAAACAAGAGAATATACATAAATCGGGTGCCATACTCCAGGAACGATACATCAATAGGTGAGCAAGGACACAATGGGTAGAAAACAATTTTACCGACGGATGCAATTGTGGCAACGATATGTACTTAAAGGGGAAAAATAACAGCAATCCGACAAAACAGTACTCCACAAAGCCAGCCCACCCATGATACAGAATATTAAAAACCAAATTAGACACCCGACAAATAAGACAATCGACACAGGATAATCGACCCGTCTCTTGTGAAAGAAGAAAGGAAGAAGAAAAAAGGCCATAGAACTAAACTAATATAAAATAATAAACCCCTCCCCATTCCCCCCACCCTACACCTCTGCAATGGCTACGGCCCATCCCCACTAGCAGCGTGCCTGTCGCCCTAGAACTTGTACCTAAAAGAAGGAAAGAAGAAAGTGGAGGAGGGAATATCGAACATGCCCCCCCGGTACCCCTTACCCCCCGCCAGCCGCAACCCACCCCATAAGCCTACAGGATAAGAAAACGCAACACGTAAAATCCAACAGGGGGGAAGCGTGTAAAAACCACCCCCCTCCCGTGCAATCATGAGGTACAATCCCGTGTCAAATGAAGTCGTTTTCCAAACCCATATGGTAAAAGTCAACCCTGGCCGCTACGATCCTTCATGCGAGCCCTGTCCATTCGAACCGCCATCACAGCAAGGATATCAAGAAATAGGAAAGTTTCAAAGTCAACACGGAAGGAGTGATACCAGGATAGACGTTTACAAAGTCCAAAAGTCAAACAAAGTTCACTGCCCACCAGCAATAAGTCAGCAAAGCGTTTTTGATCCATCTGAGAGAAAAGGGGTGAGGTATTAATCCGACATTCATTGGAGAACTCACACTGAAGTACAGGAATAGTCACATCTATCTCAGGCGATATCGACATAGGGCAAAACACACATCCGATAGTTTCGGGCTCGCTCGCTGCCATCTGGGGGTCGCAAAAAATGTCAAAGTCCGACTTCCGCACAGGGTCCTCGGTAGCAGTCGGAGCTTGCTCCGCGGGTAAGGCATATTGGTTCACAACCGACAAAGGGTTGGAGTCCAGTCTCCGGCAGATGTTATCAACCGTTACAACCATCCTCTGGACGGTGGCAGTGACTCGTATGTGGAGCTCCCCAATGGCGGCCATTATAGTATGCAGCGACGGTGTACTTTCAGCCCGCTCCATCGCCCCTCAGTGAGCTACCGGTCAGGTATCTGAACCCCGGAGGTCGACTTCTCCGGGGCAACAGGCAAAGGCAATGCAGATGACAACTGTGGGCACCTCCAAAAGAACGATCTCAGCACCGTCGCCGCCAGCGAGGAACCAAGCCCATCGACCCCGGGAGCTCAGCGGGGCCTCCGGGCAGCGGATCCCCGACCAAAGCAGTCGATACGTCAAGCCGCCGCAGTTGCGGGATAAAGCTGCCACTGGATCACCATCCAAAACGGACAAGAAAGACGCCACTTCGGGAGACCGGAGCCACCCACGTCCCGTGGCTGATGTTGTTCAACTCCAATCCGGCTGGGTTAGAACTCGAGGCCCCGGCTTCAACTCCGGGTTAGGCTGAGAATGGCGCACGGCGTATCTTCATCATTTGAACAGCTAGAAATTCCGGGATTGCACCTTGAGAGTCAGGCGCACTTCAGCTGCACGGGGGTCCGGTGGGAAATCAGGATGGTAGTCAGGATTTATGAGCATCCGGCGGAGGTCGGCGGAGCCGGGAGCCTATGCGGCCAACTTGGTTGCTAGCGTAGCTCCTCCAGTGCACTGTTCACTTTTGACTGGGACCTAGGCATGGTTTTAGGTTGACCACGATATTGCAGAGGTTAGCCTCTAATCCGGGTCAATGTTTTTACCTTCTGACTTAGTCCTCTAGAAGTTGAAGGCAGTAGTTAGTGAGGTCTTCTTCAAGTCAGATATAGGTTGCTGGAGGTCTAGTTGAAGCCACTAGCTTTGGCAAGGAAAGGGAAAATTCAAATGTTGTACCAAATGGCGTCTTCTTGTCAGACAGATGCTTTTTGCTCCTTTGCCTGGTCACAATTTCCACACTGGTACTTTGCTTTTTTTTTTTAGGGTTTGCTAACTGTTAATATGGATATTGATCCATTTATCGATAGAAATGACCTGTCATCCCTATTCATAAAATCATCCGTCCCAAACTCCACATCTACATCCAAACGCAAGTATGTAATTAGGCAGGCCCTGTGGCCTAGGCCCAAGATCCCTGATTGATGGGTCACAGGTGGGATGGTGCATGGCTGCTAGACAAACAAACAGGCAGGACAGTCTTGATTGATCCCATAGAAAGGTGCAGCAACATTACAATGGTCAGGGGAGATTACGCCAATAAAGCACAGATAGCACAAAGGCGTACATACACTTCAGAATACACCATAAAATCAGATGCCACATGAGTTAGGAGCACATAGCCAATCAGGGCCTAGCACACGTAGTGATCACGTGGTCCCCATGTCAGACATCTGGACAGATTCACTATTTGCCAAACTGTGTCCATGCAAGGTCGAGACCTACCTTTAGTGACCATTTGACCATTAATTTATGATTTTAAGGCTGCAAGTATGAGGGTCCACTGAAGTCTTCTTTTAGACATTAAAGGCGCAGAGAGGGATCAATTTGATTTTTCTTGCCAACCAAGGTTGTGTCTAATGCAGATAGATTTGGTGTGCGGTTTCAGTCTTCAGGAGGTTGAATATTTTACAAGATCCGAATGTTCATACTTTTAGGAGTCATTCCTCTTGGTAACTTCTAAGGCTTTCTGGACTTTAAAGACAGCACTTAAAGGCTAGGACTCACTCCAGCACAGGCCGCCTACAGAGTTCAGTACAAATCAAACTGCAGGTGGTCATGTCAGGAAAAGGGAATCTTACAGCATTCTATGTCCCTATAGGCGCAGTGAAGATCAGTAAACTGGCCCATGAAGTTCACTCCTTAGTCCAGGGTATAAGTGGGAACAGCTCCTGCTCGTCAGTCTCCACACAGGTCACAGACAGCAGTTGCAGTCCTCTTCTATTTCCAGGTCAAGATCTGTTTCGAGGAGCTGGGTTTGGGATGCTACTTTTGTACAATTCACTAGTTAGTAGGTGAGGGGCTGACTCCTTGACACTCTCTAATCAATAGGCACAACGTTTGCAAGAGTAAACCTTCCCCTGTTTGCAGCACATTTGTTTACCCTTACCACAAACTACCCATCAGTGTGCCATACTCAGGAACATGTTCTAGCCTAAGCTCCTACCCCTAGATCAGGTTGGTGGCCCAGGCATGGCTGACTCTAGGGAAATGAGCGGCACCCACTCATGCACACCAAACCGGTTCTGGAAAAACCTCTCCATTCCACTGGAATGTAGCCAGGCTGGCTACAGCTGACCCTGGATTTAAAGGACCTCTCTTCACTAGGTTTCAATTTACTTTTAACCATGAATTTGAATTAAATTAATTTAATAAACCATCCCTAACCGAATGTATGATGTTACAACGCATGCCTTTACAAAGCAGTTTTTACACCGCAACATCCCTTACAACGCATACATTTACATCGCGTGCCATTACAACGAATTTTTTAAAACTGCATTTACAGCGTATTCTATTACATCGCATTAGACCTTTACAACACATACCATTCCAACACATACCATTAAATTGCATTTAAAGTAAGTATTGGATAGTGTAGGGGTAAAAATTACTATTCTAACTCCAGGGGGTGCAACAGTAGGGTAAGTGTTGGATAGTGTAGGGGTAACAACTACTATTCTAACTCCAGGGTGTGCAACAGTAGGGTAAGTGTTGGATAGTGTAGGGGTACTATGCATTGAAATGGTATGCGTTGTAATGACATGCAATGTTATGCCTGCGATGTAGTGACATGTGTTGTAGTGTCATGCGGTGTAGTGACATGCAATGTAATGGCTGCATTGTAGTGACAAGCGTTATAAAGGATGTATTGATGTAATGACTGCATTGTAAATGTAGTGCAATATGATGACAGTTTTGTAAAAGTTGTTTCCCTCCCCAACCGCGTTTACCTGGGAAAGGATGATTCACAAACCTCACACCAAGATCCATCTGCTTAAAGGCCCATGCCATTTCTGTTTGCACTGGGGTCAGTTGTTCACACCTAATCAAGGGTGTGGCCCTGACAGGTGGAGCTGGATGTTTATACACATTATTTTCCTACATATTTAGAATAAATGCAACTACACTATTGAATTGGATGTAATACATTTTAGAAAATAGTATTTGGAGGGATTCTTTATCTTATTCAAAATCTTATTTACCAAAATTACTATTTTAATTGCACCTTATTTTTTCCTCATATAAACAGCAAAAGCCCTCTGTAGGAAAATTGCCTTTGGGGGTTAGTCACTCTAGCAACATGTCAACCTTAAATTATTACATGTTATACTTTTAAATACTAAGCACCCTACATTATGGGCTACAGAGCTGCTCTTAGCTGTGACTTATTTATTATTTAAAAGAAGAGTTCCTTCTTGTTATCAGCAGTCAGGCTACCACTAACAAAACATGACTTTAGGCCTAAAGCCATGTTATGTTTGTCAATCAATCAATCAGGGGTTTATATAGCACACTACTCACCCGTGAGGGTCTCAAGGCGCTGGGGCGGAGGGGGGGGGGGGCGGCTCAGGGTCAGTCGAAGAGCCAGGTCTTGAAGTCCTTCCTGAACGTGGGCAGGGTCAGGGAGCGTCTGATGTTCACAGGGAGCTCGTTCCAGCTTTTCACTGTGATGTAGGAGAAAGCTCTCCCGCCGCTTCTGTTTTTGCGGATGCGGGGGACCTCTGCCAGGGCAAGGTCGGAGGAGCAGAGGTTCCTCTTGGATACGTGGAAGGATAATCTCTCATTGAGGTATTTGGGTCCAATGTTGTTGAGAGATTTGTAGGTGTGGGTGAGGAGTTTGATGGTGACCCTCTTTTCCAGTGGAGGCCTCTTAGGTGTTGGGCCATGTGCTTGTGGCGCGGTGTCCTGAGGACGAGTCTGACTGCAGCATTCTGGATGATTTGGAGTTTGTGTAGAAGAGGTTTGTTGATGCCGGGGTAGAGGACGTTTCCCGTAGTCCAGTCTGCTGGTAATGAGTGCGTGGGTGATTGTCCTTCTGCATTTGGGGGGATCCATTTGAAGGTCTTGTGGAGGATGCAAAGGCAGTTGAAGATGGTGGAGGTGACGGCGTTGATCTGGTGGTTCATAGAAAGGGAGGAGTCAAGGATGATGCCGAGATTCCGAGTGAGGTCTGCAGGGGTGGGTGGGCTCCCGAGGGCAGAGGGCCACCGGATGTTGTCCCAGGCGGTGGTGCAGGGTCCGAGGATGAGGACCTCTTTTTCTCTGAGTTTAGCTTCAGGCAGCTGTCCTTCATCCAGGCTGCCACGATCTTCATTCCTTCCTGGAAGCAGAGTCTGGCGTCTTCGGGATTCTTCGTGAGCGACAGGATGAGCGGCATAGGTTATAATGCTGAGTCCATGCTATCTGACGATGGCGGCGTGGGGGGGCCATGTAGATGTAGAAGAGCGTGGGGCAGAGTGATGATCCCTGGGGTACTCCGCAGCTGATTTCCATGGGTTTGGAGAGGAAGGGAGGGAGTTGGATCCTCTGTATTCTGTCAGAGAGGAAGGTTTGGATCCAGTCGAGGGCGGCTCCTTGTATTCACACATAGTGAAGCCTGGCTGCGAGCCTGTGATGTGAGATGATGTCGAACGCTGCGGAGAGGTTAAGAAGGATGAGGACCACAGTGTGTCCCTGATCCAGTAGCATGCGGATGTCATCGGTGGTGGCGAGGATGGCCATGAATGGCAAAATATGCATTGCATTCTACAGGATGACATTTAACTTTCCTTGCCATTGCAGTATTTTCTTACACCATATACTATGGCCTTACTGGAAAGTTTATTATGCCAATTGGGGGTAAGTACATTTTGCCATATTTTAGGACATGCACTGGGGCTGAACAGCCATGTCTCAGAGCACAGAGTAAAATAAAACAGCAATAAAAGTCAGCATAAATTGGGGATCACAAAAAAGAGCAATTTCCTAAAAGGGATCTTAGAGAAAAGTGGTAAATTGCATGAAAACAAAACGAACTGAAAAACAAGTGAAAGTGCTTTCAATATAAAATATATCTTCTATCACAAATAAGTGTAAACAGACATTACCACCTATTAAATCAAGTTTTTGGGAGTACTCTGAAGCATCACTTGTCACACTTATGGATGACTAACAAGCTGTCCAATCTAATACTGACAATGTTGCTACCAAAATTTAAAATATCCACAAAGATATGGCTGATCACAGCTATTATTCTTCCTATGAATAAACTGCTATGACATTTGGAATGCTTAAACAGACAATATAATTTGAGAACATTCAGTCTGCCTCAAGATATAGAGCGCAATGATTGCAGACCGTATTTAAAGAACTTCAAAAATAAAAATTTCCCGAGAAATTTGAGATTGACGAAGCACACTGCATACCATCGCACCATGAACGTGGTCAGACCATCAAAGAGTCAACTTATTTTTAACCTAAGAGGAATTTCTTTCCTCCTGATCAAAGCCAATAAATCTTTATTCATCAATGCTTTGCTAAGGAAGCAGTCATCTACATACACAATGCACTGCTCTACAACTACAGCTGTGAAGTTGAGGATTCAAATATGGCCTTTTAGATCTTGCAACCATGCGCATTTGGAAAGATGACATTTCTAAATCATGGCATCATCCTAAAGACCTTTGCGCATTTCTTGATCATCATTTTCATTTCTCCATGAATACTCATGAAACTTCCAAATGATGTACCTATTGTACTCACTCTTCCTCTACACTGGCCCTTACTTACTAAGATATTTCAATTATGGGCTTGCTCTCTCATCTGGCTATTCTCTTAGATGTGCATACATGATTCAAAACAACTATTAATGTTTTTTGATGTCTTTTCTATGTTAGTACCTGTCTTTTTTCTTTTCTATAGGTCTCTTTTAGTCAGAGGTAAATCAACCGCTTACCTTCATCCTGATTTTCTTGTCTCACTGTTTTTGTTCTTCCTTTTTTTTTATTGTTTACAGTTATGTATATTTCTAAAAACATTTACATTATTTGTATTATTGTTAAAGCTTTATAACATCCAATTATGTGTATGAAAACATTTGATTAATTAGGGAGACATAAAGCTGGTATTTGTTAACTTTAAGTAACTCATGCTGATCAATTTAATTTTCTAAAAGACTTTGAATACAGATAATAGCTACGCACTCTGATACAGATGGTAGATATGTATTTGCTAACATCAAACTATTATATTGCATTTACTCGGTATTTATGGTCCAACAGCAGCTGACCTGGGTTTTTGGCAAAATGTTACTTCTGAAATCGTTAAATTGGGGAATCTTCCACTCGTTGGTGGCCACTTTAACCTGATATAAATCAATCAGGATTTATGAAGTGCAGCAAATCAACAGATAGGGCATACAAGCAATTGCATGCTCTGGATGCTTATTTGAACAGCCAGGTCCTGAGGGCCATTTGGAAATCCGGAGAAGTTGACCAGTGGGGTCCGGGGTGAGCAAGATGGCGGCCGCTTGACCCGAGTGAGAGTCGCTCCCTGTCCAGCTCCGAAATTAATGGAGGTTTGAGAGCGTGAGGAGGAAAGGACTTTTGCGAGAAGGATTCGTGACTTCGGAGTCACTAGAGATTTGTTGAAAGGCTCCGCTGCTGGGGTTAAAAAGACCTATGTTTACGTTTTGGCGGAACCACAGGCTTTGGCTGCAAGCTACGCGGCTCACTGAAACCTCCCTCTGGTGCCGGGCTCACTTCTGGGCTTGGAAGGCGTGATTGGGAGTGAGTTAGTTGCAAGGAGGAACCGCGGATCCGGGCTGCCGAGGCTGCCGAGGCAGATCGAGAGAACGAATGCCGCCGCGCAAAACGGGGGCAGCTAAGGTGGTTAAAGATTCACCCCCCATTTTGAGGAAAACGATAGCCACAGTGATACCTGAGAAGTCCGAAAGGTCGGAGCAAGCGGGGCCAGGACAGCAGCGGTGAGTCTAAAAAAAGGAGTGTTAAAGGGGAAGCCTACTGAAAAATCACAGCCCCCTCTTAATGTGAATGAAACCAAGGGGACCGGGACTTTGGCAGCAACTGCAGCGAGTTCAGGATGGGGAAAATCAGTAACAGTCCCTGGGATGTTCTCAGGGAAGGCTGCTAATTAGAAAAATCACCCTCCAAATGCCCCTCCAAATGTAAAAACGCCACCAGGGGGGTAATTGGTACTGAAATCGGTCAAAACAACGAGAAGTCAGGGAAAGCAATAGAGGGAGTGAAAGCTATAATCAGTGACTCTAAGAACTCTGAGGGTACTGAAAATGTAGCGGTAGAGGGTCTGGTAAATAACGGGGCTCCCAAGAACATTATACTGGAAATCTCTGTATGTATAAATCTTGAGTTTGATGGGATTAAGGGAGTTAAAAACACTAGCTCACAGCAGAACTCAGAGAACGAGACAGATCTGTGCGATACACTGAACCTCTTAACTCCTTCTGGACAAAAGCCAGGATTAATCAGGGGTAGCTTTCAAGATGCACAGGAGGGTGATAGTTTCTTTTCCGTTGCAGAGGACTCCGAGTCAACTGTGAACTCTGCAGAGGATTCTACATCAGGAGATGAGAGTGGTAGCCCTCCTAATACTGGTGGCACTTTGAAGAGGGTGACCCCGCGCCAAATGAAAGAAAGGAAGATGGCCAAACAGAAATCAAAGGCCTTTGGCAGTGATGGGTCTGAAGCCGATAATAATCTCAAATGGGACTATTCACACTCTACTACTAGCTTCACAGGAGCAGAGGGGGCGAGGCCACAGGATGCTCCTTTGGGGATATCTAGTGGAGGGACGGAGACATCCCCCCAAACTCTTTGCTATATGAGATGCTTAAATCGATTCAAAGTGAAGCTCGGCAGGAACATAAAAGGGCCCAGATGGCCACCATTAAAATACAGGGGGTCATTCGGAAGAACACGAAGGCTTGCTCGAAGGTGATTGCCATGACAGCAGCCCCGGAAGAAAGGATTGTCAGGCTTGAGGCAGGCTCACAGGGGGCAGAAACAAAAACCACCGCCAACGATAAAAAGCTTACTGACATAATGTGGAAGCTTGAGGATTCCGAAAATCGATTACGCAGGAACAACCTACATTTATTAGGAATCGAAGAGAACGTGGAGGGGCAAGATATAAGAGCATTTGAGTTAAATTGTTCAAAGCAGCAGTCCCGGAACTTTCACACTGGTGTTGGGAAGCAGAGATTCAAAGAGGGCGCACCGGTTTCCTTTTATGCTAAAAAAAAAAAATCCTGGCCCCGAAGCGAACCACAAGCAATATTAATATTTTTGGGTAATTTTTTGTTGAGGCAAGCCATTTTTGAGAAGGCCCGCCCGGACGCCAAAAGAGCTGTAGAGGGACACTCATTCTTTCTAAGACCTGATTTTTGCCACGGTACAGTGGAACGGAGGTGGCGGCTCCGTACACTGATCACTCCCTTCCAACGGAAGGGATGCGAGGTTTACCTGATGAATCCCGCACGGTTAAAAGTTATTTTTCGTGGCAAGACAAGGGTATTCACTTCTGAAATACAAGCCGGGGACTACTTGAACGAACTTCCTGATGGCTAATTGACCTTTTGATTTAATAATGTTGAATGTTGAATTAATTCTTCGGTGGTCTTAAGTGGCTCTTCACTACTAGTTTCTCCGGGTTTCTTCAGGTGGTTTTATATATCAGTTTAGTCTTTTTCTTTCCTATCTTTTTCGCTCTCAATATTGGATATGTTGCTGACATGGAGTGACCACAGGCACTTGGGAGGCGGGAGGCATCACACGGGTCCGAGGACCCCTTTTGCTTGTTTTGTGGGTGGGAGCATGGGGGTGGGGCGGGGGGGTTCCGGGGATGGGGGGGCAGCGCTGCAGGAGGGGGGGTAGTAGAAAAGGAAATCTGGTTTAAGGTTAAACAGTGTATTTATAGGTCCAATGTCAGAAAAGTTTTCTTAGTGGCATGGCTACCATTCGAATAGTATCTATCAATATCTGCGGGCTTAATGAGCCAAATAAATGCCGTCGGGTCAGAGAAGATCTCTGTTTCTTGCGGGCAGATATTATCTGCCTTCAAGAAACTCATATAGAAGCAAGTCGGCATACATTTCTGGAGTTTGAGGGATTCCAGCTAATATCCTGGACAAAACTAGAGGCAAAAACTAAAGGAGTGGCCATTTTGGCAAAACGGGGTAGGGTGAATATTACTTGTACAGCAGCAGATCCTTATGGTCGTTGGGTCATTGTGCACGGTAAATTTGGGAATAAGGATTTGACACTCTGTTCAGTATATGGCCCTGTACCTGATGATCCTGAAATATATAAATGGCTTAATTTTGAGCTGCTTGGATGGCCTGCCCCATTGATATTATGCGGGGACCTCAATATAAATATCGATTGTGGCTTGATGAATCAATTAGGGGCAACATACGGGGTCGAAAACCCAAGGTCTACAGGGCTTTACGGCATATGATGGATCTGCATGGTTTGATTGATGCTTGGGCATTTTTTAGATCTAATGATCCCGGATTTACTTATTTTTCGGCACATCACAAAATATGTTCTAGACTTGATTTTTTTTTAATTTCCTCAGTTTTGGTCTCTCAATCCAATATTACGAAATTTCCCTAAGTAATGTCGGAACATAATCCGCTCCTACTTCAAATTAGTGTGCAAGGCAGAGGTGTTAAACCTGATACTTGGACGTTTAATCGGGGTTTACTTAGGGATAGCTTGTATATAGAGTCCATTGCTATTTGTATTCCAAGATTTTTGGAAGAAAATTTGGGGAGCACCTGCATACAAAATGTCTGGGATACACTCAAGGCCGAGATCAGGGGTGAGACTACCCGCTTTGGATGGGAAAGCCAGAAAAAAGAAAAAATTGAACTATTTGGTTTGTATGGAGATCTTGAGAAGGCGGAGTTGAGCTTAGCGCGGACTCTGTCTCGGGACGAGGATAGTGATTTGGCCACAAATTATCCTGGTTAAATCTGCTATTACAGAGATCTCACAAGCCAAGGCGGCAAGTTAATATGTAACTTGGAGGTCCAAGATGTTTGAAAATAGAACTAGAGAGAGAGAGTCCACCGCACGTATTAAAAATATCCAAGATCCAGATGTGGGTTTAGTTTTGGAAGAAGCTGGTATTGCATTAGCTTTCCAAAAATGTTATCAAAAACTTTACAAAGAGGATATTCTGGAAAATGCAGCAATACAGTCGGAAATTCAAGAATATCTCAGGGATATTGAGGTAGATGCACTATCTTCTGAAGAAAGGGTTTCATTAGATGCCCATATAAGTATGGATGAAATTCTGCTTGCTATAGATTCTCTTCCTGTTGGGAAAGCTGTTGGCCCTGATTTCTTGCCGGGGGAATTCTATAAATGTTTTCGATCTCAGCTTACACCTGTTATGACGGAAATGTTTAGTAAGATTCAGAACGGGGATAGACCCCCCGAATCGTGGAAAAGAGCTAGAATGGCCACATTTTTGAAGAAGGGAAGGAGCCCTCTGATACAGGGCCCTACCACCCAATTACCATAATAAATAGTGATATAAAAATGTACGCAAAGATATTGGCGAATCGGCTAGCGGGGGTTATTAAAAAACTACTCTCCCCTCAACAACACGGGTTTGTTCCCGGGCGGGAAACGATTGATCATATACAGCACACAATTGCGCTGTTTGATTTTACTAAGGTTACAGGAGACCCTATGGCTTTAATTCTGCTGGATGCGGAGAAAGCCTTTGATAGGGTCTCCTGGCCTTTTTTATGGGCTATCCTGAAGCATTATGGGTTAGGGGAAAAATGTATTCATGCTATCCAGAGTATGTACAAACAACCCACAGCCCAAATCTCTGTTCTGGGGATGCAGACAGGTACAATTAACATTCTAAGAGGTACAAGGCAGGGCTGTCCCTGTTCCCCCCCATTATTTGCAATTTATAAGATCCCTTAATTAAAAAACTTTGTTTTGATAGTCTGATTCGTCCAATTCAGTCTAAGGGGGAGGGGGGGGGGGGGTAACCAAAGTTCTTGGCTACGCGGATGATCTGGCTGTGCTGACAGATTCCCCTCAGGTGGCCCTACAAGAAATTCAGAATATAACCACGCAGTTTGGACGGATTTCGGGGTTTCATTCGAATGAGGCCAAAACCCAAATCATTCATAATGATAAAATTACCGTAACAGATTCACGGGTGGTGCATCATGCCAAATATCTGGGGATAGAAATCTGTGCCAACCCGGATGAGATGATTTCTATCAATCTACCACCTCTAATAAATCAAATTAATGCTGACGCCCGTCGGATTAATAATTGCCAATTAACATTAATGGGCTGATGTAATGTGGTCAAAATGATATTTTTGCCCAGGAGCTATTCCTGTACTGTGTGATCGTACCTGGTTTAGGAAAATGGACCGGATCATCTCTTGGTTCCTTTGGGCAGGGAAACGCCCAAGGCGTGCTATGAAATATATGACATTGCCCAGGGAGAGGGGGGGATGGTCCGCGCCCAATGTTGAGATGTGATATTGGGCAATGACATTGAGACATATTGCCGTATTATTAGACGTCCAGGATCAAGAATGTTTGGATGTCTCAATTTATCATTTAATTTATGTAGAGGAAGCTCGAGGACTTTTATTTAGACATATTGATTTTGCTTACTTTAAACGGGTTAGGTTCAAGGTTTTGTTGGGTGCCTCTAAAGTATGGTCTATGGTACGGAAATTGTGTAATATTGGTAGGATTCATATATACTCTCCCTTTACAGGAAACACTTAGCTACCAGGAATATTTCATGATGGATATTTCAGAGATTGGGCATCACAGGGGGTTAATGTAATTGGAGACATTATGGTAGAATCTGGGCTATTGACTTTTGAACAATTAAAACAGAAGTTTGGAATTAGTAATAGACAATTCTTTAAATTTTTACAGATTCGAGATTTTTTCTTTAGGAAAACGGGCAGCTGGGATCACATTCCGCTACTAGATGCAATTAAGGGGGGACAATTAACTATCTCTAAAATGTATATATTACTTAATGATGGGCGGAGCGATGATTTAAATAAACATTTTAGTCGTTGGCAGACTTGCTTAGAGGCTGGTCAGGAGACATGTGAAAAATCTTTATGCTATAGTCAAACAGCTACTATTTCTACAAATCTCCAGGTCAAGTGCTTTAAGACATGGTGTAACTTATATATAACTCCACATCGTATACAACAATGGGGAGGTACGACAGGGGTAAACTGCCCCCGGTGTGGTGAATATGCGGTGGACAGTATCCATATGTTCGCAACCTGCCCTACTCTGATACCTCTTCTAAAAAATATAGAACACTATCTGGAACAAATTTTTAAACGCCAGATTTTGTTGGCACCTCAGGCTGTAATGCTGGGGGCTGGGGATCAGAATATGACTGAAGCAGAGTGTAAATTATTGTTTATTGCCATGGCTACCCTGCGGTTATCAATTGCTACCGTTTGGCTGGATCCTATTCCCGCAATTGTGCACGAATGGTTGGGTAAATTTATTAATGTTAGTAGATGGGAATTGTCGGTTTTCAAGAGAAGAGGTTTATGATTGCAGATGAAAAAGCCAGTTTTCCTGATTTTTCTGATTATTTCCCTTATTCCTTTAATGTAATTAAATATGCTTTAACTTCCTTTTTCTTTCTTTTCCCTTCCTTCCCTTCTTCCTGCGGCGCTACCTGGGGGGGGGGGGGGGTTATAGGGCGAAAATTTTAAAAATGGTGTTTGACATGAATTTTTTCTGTTTTTTATTCTGTGTTGTGTTGAATGAATTTGCAATCATGTCATATATCCAACCAAAAAATTATTAAAAAATTTGTAAAAAAAGGAAATCCGGAAGTGAGGTGATGGTCCAGAAGTGCATGGAGAGGCTGTTCCAGGTCTGGCTGCAATGTGGGAGAAGTAGAATCCTCCACTTCTGCTTTGGTACATGTAGGGAGTATGGGCAAGTGGAAGGGAGGCAGAGCATAGTCTTCTCAATAGTTGGTGGTAGTCCAGGCAGTTCTTAATGTAGGTGGACCCTTGGTTGTGTAGAGCCTTGTGTGCGAGGGTCAAGTAGCTTGAATTGGTACCTCTTCTGTACAGGGAGCACGTGGGGTTTCCTGAGATAGGGTGTGATGTGGGTTCATCAGAGAAGGTTGAGATTGAGTCTGGCTGTGGCGTTCTGTAAGGTCTGAATTTTTTGTAGAAGGTGTGAGGCGATTCCTACATAGAGGGCATTCCCATAGTCAAGTTGGCTGCTGATGACGGCATGTGTAGCCACTTGAAGATATTATGTTGCATATACAGAGAGAGGAAGCAGGTGGAGGAGACCAAATTCTTCTGTGATTTCATGCTGAACTTGTTGTTAATGATGATTCTGAGGTGTCTGGTGTGGTTGGCGGGAGTAGATGAGGGTCCTACATCTGATGGCCACCAGGAGTCGTTCCATGTGTTGCTGCTGTTGCCAAAGATAAGTGCTTCTATGTTGTCTGTGTTCAGATGCAGGCAGTTGTGGAAGCTGGTTCTACTGGTGGTGGGGTCATCTGTGAGTGAGAGGATGAGTTGGGTGTCATCTATGTTGAAAATTGTGTTGAGACCGTGGGATCTGACGATGTTGGCCAGGGGGTCATATGAGAATTGAAGAGCTCGCAGCTGAGGGATGGGCCCTGAGGACACCACTGGTGATCTCTTTGGGTTCAGAGTTGAAAGGTGGTCGGTGGATCCTCTTGGTTCTTCCAGTGAGATAGGAGGTGATCCATCTGTGGGTGTCCTCTTGGATGCTGATGTGGTGGAGTCCTCGACTCATATGAATCTGAATTCCGCAGCAACCACAGCACCAAGCCCACCCTCATAGCCACCACTGATGACATTCGCATCATCTCCGATCAAGGCCACACTGCAGCCCTCATACTACTAGACCTCTCAGCAGCTTTTGACACCATCTCACACTGCACACTAGCCTCAAGACTTCACAACGCCAGTATCCACTGAACTACCTTAGGCTGAATTTCTTCTTTTCCCTCTGGAAGAACACAAAGAGTAAGACTCCCGCCCTTCCTCTCCGAACCCACACAGATCAGATGTGGAGTACCCCAAGGATCCTCCTTCAGCCCCATGCTCTTCAACATTTACATGGTCCCCTCATAACGATAGTCAGAAAACACAGACTCAACATAGTATTATACACCAATGACACCCAGCTCATCCTCTCCCTCACCAAGCAACCCAACATCACAAGGCACAGTTTCCAGGAAGGAATGAAGGACATTGTATCTTGGATGAACAGCAGCTGCCTAAAGCTCAATTCAGAGAAAATGGAAGTCCTCATCCTCGGATTCACCCCCTCCGCATGGGACAATACCTGGGGGCCTCCCGCACCTGGAAACCCACCCACCCAAATGGACCACTCCTGCAACCTCTGCGAAATACTTGACTCCTTACTCACCATGAACCACCAGATCGACACTGTGTCCTCCACATGCATCAACACCCTCCCCTTACTCCAGAACACCTTCAAATGGATCCCCCCAACTCCAGGAAGAGCATCTCCCATGCACTCATCACCAGTAGACTGGACTACGGAAACGCGCTGTATGCCAGAATCAACAAAACACTCCTTTGCAAAGTCTAGACTGTCCAGAACACCACACCCAGACTTGTCCTCAGCATCCCACGACATGACCACATCACCCAACACTTCTGTGACCTCCACTTGCTCCCCGTCAAAAGGAGAATAACCTTCAAACTGCTCACTCTTGCCTACAATGCCCTCCATAACTTCGGACCACAATACCTCAACAAAAGAATCTCCTTCCACACCCCCAAGAGTAACCTCTGTGCTGCCAACCTAGTCCTGGCCAACCTTCCCTGCATCCACAGAGCCAGAAGGGGGGGCAGATCCTTCTCCTACATTGTGGCCAAGACCTACAATGAACTCCCCTTCAGCATCAGACATAGCCTACACCTCAAACATTCAGAAAGGACCTCAAGACCTGGCTTTTCGAAAGACCTTGGAGCTGCCCGAAACCTCTTCCCCAGCACTTTGAGACCATTACGGGTAAGATGTGCACTCTATAAATCCCTGACTGATTGATTGATTGATGGTGTGGTGGGATACGGTGTTGAAGGCTGCCAAGATATTGAGGAAGATCAAAGCTGCTGTTTCTCCTCAGTCGAGGAGGGTTTGGATGTCCCTGGCGGCTGTGATCAGGGTGGTTTTTGGTGCTGTGATTGCTGCAGAAGCCGTCTTGGGAAGCATTGAGTAGCTGGATCTGCTCCAGGTGTATTATGAGTTGATTGTTATTGATCTTTTCCAGTACCTTCACTGGGAATGGGAGCAGGGAGATTGGTCGATAATTTTGAGTTTCTTGGGGTTGGCAGAGGGTTTTTTAAATAGTGGTCTTACTTCAGTGTGTTTCCAGGCGTCGGTAAATGTTGAGGTGGTGAGTAGGGTGGTGAGTTCCTGGCTATTCCTTTAGATTTCGAGGTTGATGATGCGGTGCGGGCATGGGTCTGTGTGAGTTCCTAAGTGGATCAATTTCATTGTGGAGGTGGTGTCCTGGGTGGAGGGGATGTTCCAGGTGGTCAGTGTGTGGTTCAAGACGGTTCCGGTGATAGCATATCTGTCCAGGAAGTCCATAGTTGTGGGTTGTGGTTCAAAGTTACTGCATGTGGTTGCAACCTTGTCATGGAAAACATGAGAGAGGTTGTCGCACAGCTCTTGTGAGGGTGTGATGTTGTTTTCACTGGCAGTCAGGTAGGAGAATTCCTTAATGATGTTGAAAAGTTCCTTGGTGTTGCTCACACTGGTTTTGATGCATTCAGCAAGGGCTATCTTCTTTGCTGCCCTCAGCAGGCAGTGGTAGAGGGAGGGTTTGTCTGACATCTCCTTGCTGGTACGCCATCTCCTCTCCAACTGTTTGCTGTCTTGTTTTGCTGTTCTGAGTTCTTGGGTATACCAGCTGGCCTTGATGGAGGATTTTCTCTGGATGTTGCTCTTGATGGGAATGATGCTGTCTGTGCAGTTGGTGATCTAGGCATTGCAGCTTTTATTACTCCCAGTACCAGCGTTGTGGTGGTAGCAGGGTTGAAGGTGTTGAGAGCTAATCCATGAGATTTTGTTTCACCTCCAGTGGGTGGCATTGGTCATCTTGGGGGTAGTGGTGCAGGGGCTGGAGATGCTGAAGTGGATGATGGAGTGATCAGTCCATGTGAATTCCTTGACATGGCTGTATTTGACCTAGTTGCTGGAGGTGAACATTGTGTCCAGCATTTGTCCTGCAGCATGTGTAGGGTCATGGATGATCTGGGTCAATCCAGGCTGCTCATACTGTTGAGGAAGAGTGCAGTATTTTTGTTGTTGGGGTCACCGATGTGGAAATTTAGCTCACAGAGAAAGATGTAGTTCTTGGAATCTAAGTCTAGGACCTCAATGAAGTTTGCAATAGTGTTGCAGAATATGGAGTGCAGGCCTGGGGGTCGGTATACCATGGTGCCTGTCATAGTTGTATTGTCGCCAATGTGGAGCTTGAAGGTGAGATGTCCCATGTATATTGTATGGTCTCTTTGTGGATGACGGCTGCTCCACCTCCCAGCTTGTTGGTGCGGTCCTGATGAGTGACTTTATATCCATCGGGGAGCTGTGGCAATGTCTAGGGCAGATGAGGGGTTGAGCTATGTTTCAGTAAGTAAGACGATGTCGGGTGTGAGAATCGCGATGATGTCCCATAATACAGTGGCATGCTTGCATAATGAGCCTGGATTGAGAAGGACGCATGTGAGTTGATGTATTTGTTCAGGTGGTGTTTGTGGTGTGTTTGGTGTGCGGCTGGTCAGTGGGCTGATGTGTATGTAGCAGCAGGTGAAGTGGCAGTAGGTGCAGATGAAAGGTGCTGCCGTAGAGTGTAGTTCGGCACAGTAGCAGTGTTTTTGTGGCATGTGGGGTCAAGGGTGTAAAGCTCAGCGATGATGTAACTTCGGGGCATGGAAGAGCCAAGGGTTGTGGCACTGGGTGTAGTACAGTCCCGGCGGGCACAGATAGACTTGCCTTCTGTGTGCCGTGGTTCGCCCACTGCATGCATCTGCTGCATGGTCAAGTTGCGGTCTGCATTAAGAAGGTCCTGGGGTGGGCACGGCATCTGTTGGCGGAAAGAATGGTGAGTGAGAAAACCCAGTCAGGTTACCCAGAGGGAAATCCCAGGCAGTTGTAGTGTCACTAGATCCGTCAGGAACAACCAGGAACTGTAGGCCACAGGCAAGTTTCAAGCTAGGTGTCCAGGTGTCCAGGTGTCCAGGTGCTTACTCTATCCTAAGTGATTTTCAATTGGATAGAGTCTCCTCTACTAAATATAGACCTGCCAAAGCTTTTGTTTCACTTACCATTGTTCTAAGTTACACAACTTGTTGATAAATGATGTATGCATTTTTCCAACTCTTAAAGATTCAACTTTTTTGTTTTTATACCCATTAGTCCTATTTACAAATTGATAACTTATTGGCCTCAAGAAATGTATTAAATTATATCACTGAACCTACAATTGGAAATATTGACATATTGTACCAAGCTATAACTTTTTTATAGGTAAAATTGGATAACTCTCATATTTTTCAATCAAGATGGTGTATGAATGTTTACAATGCTGTTATTGAAATTGTATCTGCTATTAAAGAATATTTTTCACTCAACATGTTTTAACGTTTGATATTATACAATCGGGTGCTCCTAAAGCTTATGTTGAGGAAATAAAAATGTACATAATGACACATCAAATAAATCATGTCAGGCAAAAAATGTCTGATCTAGAAAAACAAAAAGCTAAGTTCGAATGCCTGTTTCTCACATCTAACAGTAACTCTTTCAAAACTCAATTACAAAAGACTTGTTATGAAGATAATTATTTACTAAGTAAAAAAGTTGGAGTGCAGGTTTCAAATCCAATAGCTACATTCTATTTTAATGCCAATAGATCTGGGAAATTGCTAGTGACTTATCTTGAAATTTAAAAAGATGAACTCAAATTAGATGAACTTCTAGAATTCTGCTCATATGTATAAGGCAAAGCTGATCCCATTGAAAACCACCTTATAGAATCGTTTTTTAAATCTTCCACTAATTTACCAATTTGACAGATCTAATTTCAGACTTACCCAATTATAGTGACAAAATTACAAAAGCTATTAATGAATTGCTGCCACACAAATAATCATGCTAGATAGTATTCATTCAGAATCTTATAAAGCATTTTCATCTCACTCACCCCTTCCTTGTTTCGGTTATTTACTAACTTAAGTCATACTGGTAGTTTCAGTTGTTTTAATAAAGTAATTATTATAGTTCTTCTTAAACAATGTAAAGACTGTACTAATGTTTTCAACTTCCGTCCTAACTCCTTACTCAATCAAGACTGTACATTTTTTGCAAAAAATCTTTCCAATTTGTTATCCAAACTTTTATTAAGTCTCATTCATCTAGATTAAGCAGGTATGATCAAAAACCGACATTCTGTTAGCAATAGAAGAATTTTGTTCCATGCTATTGAGGCTATTCATATTTATCTTTTCCCTCTGGCCTTTTAGCACTTAATGCTGAGAAAGCTTTTGACAAGGTTCATTCCATGTCCTTGGGAGCATTGGCTTTTTGTGATCTCTCTAGATTTCTAACTTTGCCTTTTTGCCCTCACATTTTGTAAGTGTGCGTTTCAACTACAATGAAGAAACAGGCTAAAAGCATAGTCCAGCCTGGATAACGAACAGGTTAAAGCTCAAAATAAAAAAATATACACAAATAGATGTCTGCATGCAAGCAGAAACATGCAGATTTCCACATACAAACACACACACATACAGCTCCTATTAAGTTGAATTTTAATCACCTACCATAATTTTTGTTCACACCTGGATGTAATTTTACTCATGGACTTTTTGAAAACCAAGACTGCTATATTTGTTAATAAATTGCAGAAAATGTTTACCAAATTGTTATCAGTTTCACTGTAACAATAGATTATTTACTGAAGTTCTGAAGTTTCTCCTAAAAATTGACTGTGTCTCAGAAAAATATGCAACAAACATTAAGAACTAGTAACCTGGGGACTGGAGGGTAAATGTATCAAGATTCCATTTTACGATTTCCTAAATAGCGATTATTAAGGAATCGCTATTTAGAAATCGCAAAATCGAATGTATATAGAAAATCGCTATTTTTTAGCGATTTCTTAGTCTTCCTTATTTGCGGATTCGCAATTTGCGAATTCGCAATTAAGGAATCATTTCCCATGCATTCCTATGGGCCAGGAGGCCCATAGGAATGATTGTGAAATATTTCTTAATTTGCGAATCGCAATTTGCGAATTCGCAAATTGAGAATAATTTCAAGGGTGCAGGGGTGTCTCACCCCTGAAATTTACATGTACCCTATGGGCATGTATGTGCGTCACATGCCACCTTCACAAATGCCAAATAGGGCATTTTTAAATGAAATCGCAAATTACCACCAACTCCAAGTTGGTGGTAATTTGCGATTTCTTAACCCAAATTCGCAATTTCTAAAACCCACATACATCGCATTTAAGGAATCACAAAATGTGCGATTCCTGAAATGCTTAAGCAAAATAAGGAATCGCAAATTTTTGCGATTCCTTATTTTCCGATTTTTTTGGTACATTTCGAAAAATGCAAAAAAGCCTTTTGCGATTCGCAAAGGCCGAAAGGCTTGATACATCTACCCCCTAATCTTTTCTTCTCAAACACCTAAGTATGTTTGAACAAAACAGTGAATGACCCAGAGGACGGTTACGTAAAATTTGAAGTGGATTGTAATATTTTCTAGCATAGGACTGGTGAAAAATAATACTTTCATTATTGACATGACTAAATAATCAACAAATCAATTAATTTTCTCACTTTATTTCATCCAACCTAAGTGAATAGCATGACATATGCACTTAGTGGAACCAGAGTTATGTTTTTTGTTTTTTACTTTAAAGTCGAAAAATATGGCTGGTGCACTGAAGCGCAAAGGACTGCTGAACAGGATTTGCTGCAGCAGAGAAGAACATAGCATAACCTACCATAAAGTCAGGCCAGCTGGTAATACAATTTGGACAGATAGGCATGCAAGTCCCAGGCTCCTATTGTTTCTTAGGGCAGTTTAGCCAACACATTATAAGTCCCAAGCTTTGGATTTTGGCTATTTAGGCACATTTTGCTCCACTTCCAAGAGCCCAGGACTGGAGAGGCACCACTTAGAGGTTTGGAACTCACTCAGGGGGGGGCCAGGTGTGGATTGAAGATGGTACTGTACAAAAACAATGGCTGGATCCCACCATTGAACACCAATGCAAGAAATGTGGTCGTTGGTTAAGTGGGGTGTTAAAGCAACAGACACAATCCCTGTCAGGGTAATCTTCAAAACTCACAAAATTAACCTGTGCTTAACCTTCAGGTAGATTGGCACAAAAGTAGTCAGGCTTAACTTAGAGGCAATGTGTAAAGTATTTTTGCAGCACACAAATAGTAATTAGGTTAAAAAACAACACAACAAAAAATCCACATCAATTTAGATAAATAGAGTACATTTTAATGAGGTGAAAACTAGTGCCTAAAAGATCAAAGAGCCACCTGTGCTCATCTAGTCATGTGTGACTGCTGAGTCAGAGTCAATTACCAGAGTCAATTAGTTTATTTGTTACGGAACTCCAACGGAGGTCCACAAAAATACACCAATACAATAAAAGAAAGATGCTTTATAACAAATACAAAAATCTACCTTAAGCAATCAGCAAAACATTACACATAACAACTGAACTAAAATTCAGAAATTCTAATAAATATTGTAAAAAATTGAAATATTCTATGACAGATCATTTCATTAGGAGGGGACAACACAAACGATCAGGCCTCCTCAGCGGAACGAATATTACATTTAATAAAAGGGGGTCTCAAAAACATACGCCTTGCCCTTAAAAGTTCTGGACACGCAAATAGCACATGATTGAGATCCTGTATTTGGGAGCGGCACAGTTCAAAAATTCTCTCCTCTCTAGGAGTTTTTTCCCAAATGCCCGTTACGTCTCTCAAGGGCAATAGGTTAATTCTTAAAAGAAGTATTAACCTTCTGATGCCATGTGGAACATTCCATGAGAGATAGGGCTGGGGTCCGCTCCCCGTCGCACTCACACGGATCACCTCGTTACAAACTTTAGGATGACTTAAAGCTATATCTCTTGCTGTACTAATCGTGCTTACAGACCTCTTTAAAAAAGACTTCAGTACAGGCTTTGGCATGGGTGAGTCACTATTTAAATTGAGCCCAAATAGATGGTTTGCATGGGCAAATGATCTAAAAAAAGCTCATTTCTCTTTTAATTTTACAAAAATTTCCAGCTTCAAAGCGGCCCTTAAAGTGCCCTCATCCCCCCAACAGAGAGAGTTCCCCCACCTCAGGACCGCTGCCAGAGAAGAAGTGTAAGAAGAAACTAAATGGAATTCCAAACGAAGAACATGTGGGGCTGCCATGGAATTTAAATTACAAATTTGACGGAAAAACCGGCCTTCAGCCTTATCAAAAGAGAGCCAGTAATTCCTATCCAAAACTTCTGCAGCATAGGTTAACGTCGGGGGAATTTTAACCTTAAACACTGACAGAACATGATTAAAATGATGTCTCCCACAGGTCTTATAAAATCTATTTAGAGCTCCAGCCTGGGAGGCGGCCTTACCAACACACCGGTTGATGTGCTCTGAGTCGCGCCCGTTTTTTTTAAAAAACCTTCCCCAAATATTGACCAATTCAAGTTCTTCCTGCCCCAACAGCCACTTATACCCTTTCTTTATTCTAAGACCTTTCTTGCGAAAGACAAAAATTTTACTTTTGGCAATGTTGATTTTCAAACAATGCTCCTCCGCATAATTAGTCAAGGAATCCAGACGATGCTGCAAACCAATGGGGGTTAGATCAAAAATTGCAACGTCATCTGCATATAGTAGAGTGCCAATAGACATTGTACCAATTCTAGGAGCATCCCCCTTCGCTGAATTTACTTTCTCGGGGAGGTCATAAATATTAAAAAAGAACAAAAGAGGGGCCAACAGGCAACCCTGCTTGAGGCCATTATGTGTATTAATCCTGCAGGAAATCCCCTGTGAGCCACCCATCATCACTTGACAACAAGTGTCTGTGTGTAATTCTATTATGAGGCCCAGGAGATGGTGTGGCATACCAAGATTAGAGAGCTTTCTCCACAGCGTCTGACGATCCACTTTGTCAAACGCAGTGGAGAAATCAATAAAAGCTGTGTAGACCAACATGCCTTTTGAAAAAACATATTTCTCCACAATAGTCTGAACGACCACGATGTTATCCAGCGTTCCGTGGTTCTTTCTGAAGCCTGCCTGTTCTGCCGGTAAGATGTTCTGGTCTTGGGCCCACTGCTGCAAATGCTGGAGTATACTTTTTGCAAATAATTTGCCCGCAGCGTCCAGCAGCGTGATCTGTCTGAAGCTAGTAGGTGACCTTTTTGAGCCCTTTTTATACAGCGGGACTATGATACTCCCCTTCCAAGATGAGGGAATGCTAATCGTTTGAAAACAAAAGTTAAACAGTGGCACCAGGAAAGCTCCCCATGCGACTGGATCCCGTTTAATTAGCATGATCGGTATACCATCTGGGCCTTGAGCACCAGAGGTTCTAGCGTTCTTTATGTAACCCATCACTTCAGCCCTTGATGGGGGACCATAATCGCCACAACCAGCCTCCTCTATTACAGGCATCTGAAATGGGACTGAGCTATTAAGTTTATATAATAAAGAAATATAGTCCACCCACTCACTTTCTGAGATCGGAATCGGGAGTGCCCTCTGTCTGGAGTCACAATACTCTGCGATCAGGTGCCAATACTTTTTTGAATCTTTGGCTTTTGCTGCTTCTCTCAACCCAATCCATTTAGCATCCATCTCGTCTCTCCTTACTCTTAATTTATAGCGGCCTCTAACTCGCTTTAGGTGATTAATTTCCTGTTGCACGGCCGTGGAAAAATGTTTGTATTGCTTCCGCACTAAATTGTTAATTTCAAGGTTTAAGGCCTTCAGGATAGGGGGAACCTGATTTACTCTACATCGGCCAGAGGATACTGAACTTAAGTTTTTTATCTTCCTCATTTGTGCCTCAAAAAATTGCATGATATTAGCGGAGGCGTTACCGTGCTGTTCTTGGAACGTTTTTTTCACTATCGCACCTACCTCGACTGTATTTATTTGTGTCCAAAATGAACGACTATTAGACTTGTTAAAATCAATCGAACCCTGGCACAAGTGCCCTTGATTCAGAGCAGATAAGTTAAAGGCCAAAGTGAAGCCTATTACACTATGATCACTCCATACTGACGTGATAACCGCTAAATTTTCACAGGCCCCAAACATTTGATACGAAATGGCTACGTAGTCCAGTAAACTTTGTGTGCGAGAAGAAAGAAAAGTAAATTGAGCTGGTTTATCGACTGGCATCCTCCCATTTAGGATAACCAAATCTGCACTTCTAATACTATCATGCAGAAGGAAGCCCCGTTTATCCGTTTTTGTTTTATCCGGTAAAAAGGATTCAGGAATATGCCAAATTTCCTCTTTGTCAGGGTTAGCACATTGCCTGCGATGAATTGGAAATTTTTGCATTTAAATCTCCCACTAATACCACTAGAGGGCATTCTTCCGTGGTGGCTATTTCCTTAATATATTAAAAAAAAGTAAACGCAACAGAGAATCAAAGTTTTTACCTGGGAGAACATAGAGATTTGCCACCAGGAAGAAGGAAGACCTACCAAACTCTCCTAGACATGCCAACTTCATGCAGATGCAAAGATTTGACAGGTGGTAAAAGACTTTTTGATTCCAATTAATACTGTTCTTAAGCAAAATGGATATCCCGCCACTAGTATGTCCCCTTTCAGAATGCTTAGCATAGCAAGAGAAGGTAAAAAACCCATTACAATCAAAATCTTTGCACGCCCAAGTCTCTTGTAAGCATATAATCAGAGGGTTTAAAGATTTTAAATAATTAAATTTCTCCTCATCATGCCCCAGACCGGCAATATTCCAGGACAGAAGAAGCCCCACCTGGCTACCTCAGAGGAGCGCTTCTTTCTACCTCTGTACAGTTGGTGTTCAGGGTTTTTGCTACCCAACTCCACTGGGCTAAGAGATCTTCTTTATTAGGAGAATGATGTGCGACTACAGGGTCAGACACCAAATTTATTGATCAACCCTTTTTATTTAATGAGACCGTAATATTTTTAGCATTGCCCATAGGAAAGTCTAGGTCAGGGCCCATAGCGTCCCACACCACAGAAATGCCCTGCCTTTGATCTTGTGGGCATAGGATTGAACTGCGCCTGGTAGAATAATCCTCAGAATTTGATACAGAAGTTATGTCCAACCCTCGTTTTAAAAAGTGCTCACAATTCTGTATGGCCAAATTGGCCACAAGCAAAGAGCAGAAGGTGACTCTAGAAAAGGAAACATTCTCATGCTGAATGATATTCACATTTAGGATATCCCTACTTTCTAACAACTTCAATGCCTCTATTTCAGAGAAAAGTTTGAGAATGAGTCCTCTGTTTATAGGATCAGACTCAGTCTCGAATAACCAGATGAAGTTCACTATGGGCGATAAAGCAGTATGCACCATATTATCTTTCTTTACAGCATCTCTTTGGGGAATCCATAGAGGTACCCTATCTCCATAGTTAACTGTTGTAAAGATGAATGATGAATCAAGCAAGAAACACCTTGTAGATATTAAGTTTATTTGCAGCACAGAATAAACGGGCAGATCACCATCTGGCCAAGCACCAACTGACACCATAGAAATTCTATGTAGAACCATAACATTAGGAACACACTAAAGTTCCAAACAAGAAACATGGAAAACAGACTAAACAGATAAAGCTATTTACAACATATCTCCCTCCCTTAAATCCATAAAATAGAAACAGAAAACAAAAGAACAATTAATGAATGTAATCACTTGAATAGACAGGTGGACGGCGAGATCGAGAACTTCTCAAAACATTATTATGTGTAGAGACAGCATCACCTGAGTAGGAAGGTGTAGAAGTAGAAACAGCATCACCTGAGTAGGAAGGTGTAGAAGTAGAGACAGCATCACCTGAGTAGGAAGATGTGGAAGCATCACCACTACCCACCTCCCCCCTTACAGTAGACTGAGAACAAGAACCCGAATCACAATGGGTAGATAACATATAACCATTGTTGAAGGAATCAGAGAAAGGCAGAGTACCCTTCACAGACACATCAGAATGACTCCGATACGAAACCACCCTTCTAAAATTCCATTTCTCCCCATTTTTAAGAAGAACAAAATGAGGGAATACCCGCTTTACACAAAAAGGACCTCTAAATTTCGAAAGTCCCTTAGAGAACCTTCTGGGCTTTACTTTGATCAAATCTCCAACGGAAATTGGTAAAGAAACACTATCAAAAGAATACTTCATAGGAGAGACCTTATCCTGATTTCTCAACCAAGAAGGTGTTAACTTTGTCACAGGAGAACGACCACGCATCAACTCAAAAGGAGATTTACACGCATGCTTGTGAGGAGTTGAACGGTAGGCCCCCACAAGTTCTTGAACCTTATCATTAGAAAAACAACCAAATTCAACAGACATCTGAATAATGCCCTTAACCAACCTATTAACCCTCTCACACATACCATTGCTCTGTGGGTTATACAAACTAGTCCGATGATGGTGAATTCCACACTCTTTCAAAAACAAAACCATTTTTCCTGACGTTAATTGTGTACCATTATCTGTTATTAAAACAGAAGGAAACCCCTCATCCAGAAAAACACTTCTCAAAAAACTGATTGTAGAATCGGTAGGGATTTCCCTGACAAAACGAACAGTGAGCCACTTGGAAAAACAATCAATAACAACAATCGCAAAACGCTGATTGAAAGGCAACTTATTTATTGGCCCAATAAAATCCAGACAAATGGTGTGCCAAGGTAGATTTTCATAAGAAATGCTACTCTCATTCTGAGACCCAACCACCTTCAAACGTTTCTCACCCTCCTTACAAAAACTGCAACGCACCACACACTCCACAGCATCAGCATCAATAGAAGGCCACCAGAAATTTTACTTCACTCTACGTTGAGTGAGAGTCTGGCCCAGATGTCCCTCATGGGCTAAATCAAGTATTTTCTTTCTCAGTGAATAAGGAGGAATAAACCTGTCGCCCCTCATTAAAACATTGTTGTCAGAAAGAGACAATTCATCTAAAACTCTAATAAAAGGTCTCACGGAGGGCTCAACAGTACTCTCCCTCCTAGACCCTTTAATGATAAGATCTACAATTTGTTTTAATACGACATCACTCTCTATTCCTTTAGACCACTCATCAAATGAAAACGACTCAGCACAAAGAAACAAAACATCCTGAGTAAAAGCATTCGCACAATCATCTTGAGACTCCACTAATGAATTCCCACAAACCATGGACTGAATGGGAAGACGGGACAGGCAGTCGGCCTGAATATTTTTCCAACCCTGAACAAACTGCACATCAAACTGAAAATCCTGTAGACACGACGCCAATCTGGCCAATCTGGGTGAACCCTTCCCAGTACCCCCTGGAGCCAAAATATTTACTAAGGGTTTGTGGTCAGAGCGCAACACAAACTTGGTACCCCATAAGTAAGTCCTGAAATAATAGGTACCCCACACAGCAGCAAGAGCTTCACGCTCAATTACAGAATAATTACATTCTGACACAGTTAAAGGTCTAGAAGCAAAAGCAATGGTTTTTTCTTCGCTTCCATGCCGCTGAAAAAGAACAGCACCCAAACCGACGCCACTAGCGTCCACCATTAAAATAGAAGAGCGTTTAATATCAAATGGTGTGAGAACATTAGCAGAAGACAGTTTAGTTTTAATCAAATTAAAACAAGTTTCTTGTTCACTGGTCCATAAAAATGTCACTCCTTTTTTTAATAAACCCCTCAAAGGAGCAGTCTTACTAGAGAAATCCCTCACAAATTTGAAGTAGAATTCAATTAAACCCATAAAAGATCGCAATCGATCCTTATCTACTGGAGAGGGAGCCAGTTCAATTGCCTCCAATAAGTTCCTTTTAGGTTTAACCCCATCAGCTGAGAGAGAAAAGCCCAAATACTCAATCTCATTAACTAAAAATGCACACTTCTCCTTCCGCAAAGTAAGACCAGCCTCATTAATCCTGCGCAACACGCATTGAAGAACATTATTATGTTCTTCCATGGAGTCGCCAAAAATTAATATATCTTCTTGAAAATAGATGACCTTCTCTATCCCTTTAAACACCTCCGACACCATTCTCTGAAAAACACTCGCAGCTGAAATCAGCCCGAAGGGTAATCTAGTAAACTGAAAGGTCCCTTCACCAGTAATAAAAGCAGTCAGGTGTTTAGACCCCTCTTCAAGTCGAATCTGGTGATAGGCATGTTTGAGGTCAAGTTTATTTACAACATTAACCGTCTGTTCTTTCGCCTTGAACTCGATCGGCATGTGAGACCCTACCTTTAGGTTACCGTCTGGTCCATCCCCCCATTCTATAGACCATGTTAGAGGTACATGGTCTCCACCTCCCTGTATTTTTCTCCTCCCCAAGAGATCATCCCCCTCACTGGACTGAAGAGGATGGGGTGCTAGAGGGGACTGCAGCGGAAGACTTGATGGCGCCACTACTGCTCCGGTGACCCCTGCTCTCCCATTTGGGGATGGAAGTACTTTGGCGGGGGTCCTAGGAACACCTTCCCCAATTAACAGTTTGGAACCACCCTCCTCCGTTACAGTCTGTGCAACATTATGGCTATCTGGGATCTGTTGAAAATGTAACTTTGAAATTTTTCGTTTAGGGAATCGTCTTTTCCTTTTTTGGTTCTTCTTCCTATTTTCCCCTTAGCTTTTTTTTGCAAGCTCTCCCCTCTTCCCTACTTTCATTCCCGCGTTGGACAAAGAGTTTGAAAGTTGGACCTGTGGGGCAGATGGAGTTGGGGCCTCCCCCTCTATCCCTCCCCGGCCTTTTTGCCGAACATTTACCTCAATTTTCTCTGATTCCTCAATAGCTCAACCAGCCCCCCTTTTCCCCTTAATAAACAAAGGGTAAAGTTTTAGTGGGACATGTCCCAAAGGAAGGCCCACTACAGCTTCCTCAAAAAGTGAGCTTAAACAAAGCTCTTCATTTTCAAGGTTGCAGGAAGATTCTATTTGATTCTATTTGGGGCAGTGAGGAGAGGGGCGTACCTGCTTGAACAGACACATCTCTCTGCTCTACACGAGGTACAGGTAAAAGGGGTCTAACGTCAGGTTGTTCGTCCAGACTTACGGAAATAACAGAGGGGTGAATAATGGTGCCTAATTCATTCACTTTTTGTACTTCAAAAAGCATTACGGAGATCATTTCCAGCATGTGATCTGAACTAAAAACGGATTTCTCCAATAAAGACAGAATAGAACTTAAAAGTCTTTCAACGCAGACAAAATATTCTGAAGACACCCCATCCTTCTCATTACCCGGCTTTGCTTATGAGCAAGGCAAAAATACATCATGAGCATCATGAGCATCTTAGACAGACTCCACAGAATTACCATTCAGGGGACTTGTAATACAATATAATAGGGGCAAAGAGAAGCGCCTTAGGGGGGAGTTTGCAATGCAGATGTTCTGCTCCTTCGGGCTGCTCATTGGATACCCATTCTTTACAGGGTTCTTCACAGTGTTCTTCACAGAGTTTACATTGATGGCTCCCTACCCCCTTGTTTGAGCTTCAATGTCAATGTCTGGGAGTGTAAAGTCTTCCCTTAGATTGGGTTCTCCGCAAAAGGAAGCCTTTTCCACCATTGCGACAGTGACCTTCCCGACTTCCTCCCGAGTGCCCTCAATGCACCCAAGCACACCCTCTTCACTGAGCACCGTGCAAATGTCCCCCTCCATAGGGGCAACGTATACACCCATGATCTTGCTGGATGATTTTTCTCCGCTCAGTGTAGTAGATTGCTGATTCTGCTGGTTAAGAGGATGATCCAAGTCCAAGCCCATGCCTACTTGCGAAGCAACGTCCGAAGCAACAGGTATACCGGCAGCAGGAAACTCCACTTCTAATGGGTTTGAAGGATTATAAAGGCTATGTTGAGACTGTGGGGACCGTTGGGTTAAAAGATTACCACATGGGCCAGGAACCGAATTTATCCTTAAAGATATGTCCGGTAAAAGGCTGACTAAGTCATCTTCCGTGCCTGATCTTATCTGGCCCCTTGCCCCTTCTTGGGGCATTACCAGGCCCCCCGTGGAGCCATAAGGGTTTCCCTGAGCATCCCCTGTAAAAAGGAGGGGTGATGTTCCTGAGGCAGACTTAAAATGCGGACTATCTTGCCCCAATACAGCCTCCATAGGAACTATCAGGGGATCTCTCCGGAAGAAACCCGTAATAGTTGGTTGAGATTTGTAACAAAGATGTTGTAAGTTTTTAGTTCCACTATATGATCTCCTTAATTTCCTTGTACAACTGGGAGATGAGGTAAGTACGCGTCCAGAGCGTAGTTTTCTGGAAGTCATCTCACGCGTAGGATGGGGACCCGTAGGATGGGGTTCCGCTACGACCCACTACGACCACCGCCTTGACCGTGACAGCCTCAATGCACAGGACCTTAAAAATATATGAAATGTTTATGAGGTGCCCTTGCGATGATGTGCGATGATGTGCGCCACATGGGATGCTGTAGGATGTAATCCCTGTCCCTGTCCTCTGATGGCGCAACCGTTGCACTGTTTGATGGTGGTTTGGTGGCAGCCCTCTCCTTTTGTTGCCTAAGGCCACCAATTGCAGCACAGGTTTGAGCTCCCACTCCAATTCAGACAACCAGACAGCCCAAACAGATCATGCAGATCATGCGGATCATGTAGATGATCATTCAGCTGGTCAATTCTAGCGGTTAATCCTCCAAACAGCCCCCACCAACCCACCTTGGCCAGCCAACACGCTGAGAGAAGGCAATATGGCTCCTGCTCCAGTCTAGCCACACCGCTCACCAGATAGAAACGGGAGGGGGAAACACCTCTCCCACTGTGAAACCAGCATCAGCGGCAATGGCAATGGTGATGGTGATGACAATGGCAGTGGCAATGGGCGAGTCCGAGGAATCTGGAGACAGAACCGCGGGAGATCACGTCTTAAGAAGTCCCACCAAGTCCCAACAATTAGCGCCACCGCTGCGCTCACGGGACTCTTGGGACTCTTGGGACTCTCAACCCCCGCCTTATGGTACTCACAGCGCTGCCCTCCGCTTTACTGAAGTTTTACCGCTTTTTACGGGAGTCACGGCATCGTTGTCACCTGGGCGTCCGGACACTCACGGCACTCGCGACACTTTCCACACTGCAGCGCCGCCACTGCCAATCTTTTTATCGTTCCTTTCCGTTCTTTTACACCATATAGCGGTATTCTCTACACCGAGGGTTGACTGCCTCGCAGCGAGGAAACCAGAGCTGCCGAAGCCGCTTCTTCCTCCCTCCTCGCTCCTTCTCGCTCCTTCTCGCAACTCGCAACTCGCCGACTCTACGGGAACGTTTTACTGTCTCTGCTGCTGACCACATTGAAGTGCGAGTCAGATACAAAAAGTGGATTAGTCCTGGTTGTCGGTGACTTTTGGAAATTTAAACAAAATTGTTCAGCGAAGGAAGACATTTAGTGGGGCAAGGTTGCATGCAGTGTACGAAGAGGAGGTGCTGTTGTCAGGGAGCCATAAAAAGTTGTGGTGAAGATTTCCACATTTGATCTGTTTTGGAAGTTGAAAATCTCCAGCAGGTTGAGGTTGGAGGCTGTAACGTAGAGGGAGCTACGGTGAAGTCAGGCTGACCGGAGTTGCATCTTGGCTAGATCAAGAAGCAGGATGGTCCCAATCTCCTCTCCCTCCTCTGAGCAGTTAAATTGTGGGGTATATTTAGCACCACTTCCAGGACTGGAGAGTCATCAGCTGGAGGCTTGGTACTCACTCTGGCTGGGTCCAGGTGCGAGTTAAAGATGGTTGGAGCCTTTTCTGCCCCTTAAAGTCTGATCAGTAGGCCAGACAATTAGCCCTTGGAGGCACTCTGGTAGTCCTCAGTTCAAGCAGTGGAAAAGGGCTGGAAGGAATGGGCATAGCAATTCGGTTCTCATCTCCATACCATCCCGAAGGAAATTTAGTTGTGGAGAGAAAAAAACGGGACTTAAAGCAATCGCTAACAGCTAGGGTATTAGGCAAGGGCTGTAGTTGGCTCACATACCTTTATGGGGACAGAGAGCATTAAACAACCAACCAAGAAGCTCTCTATGGGGTGTCACTCCATAGAGGTCCTCTTTGGGACGCAAATGAGGGTACCTGATCTTGATTGTGAAGGCGCAGTGGTGGATGAAAACCATTTGTTATCCAGACTCGTTTGGCTGTTTTACAGGATCTAAAAACCAGGACAAAACAAAGCAATGTCCATCTAAAGCAGACCGCCACTGAGGAAGCTAAGGTAGTCACGGCAAGACCTGTCTGGATCCCAAAAGTCGGGGATCAGGTCAGAAAGAAAATTGCAGACAAAAAGAAATGTGGACCTTCTTACAGAAAACCTGTACCGCCTCTTGCTGGAAAAATGGAGAAAAGATTTGTCTCAATCGACTTAATCAAACCAAACTATGTGGTTGATATAAACAGTAGGCCTGGTGTAGCAGACACCCTCCTCTAGCTACAATATAAGAAGTTCAAACAGCAAGACTCATCACGTTTTGAAGAGCCACCTGTAATGAATGAAGGACTAAGCAACAATGCTATGGAACTTGTTCCACTTGAACCAAACATTCAAATTGAAAATGAAAATCTGAATAATTCACAAGTTGCAATTAGACTGAATACAGACGTCTACATCAACATACCTCGTCAGGAGGACAACAACATTTCAACCAATCCCGATGCAATTCCAACAATTGATCAAACAACTTCTGACTATTTCATTAACTTTGATTCGTTTTCCCTGGATCCAAGCGAGCCGGAAACTACGCCAGCCAAAACACCATTCAAGCAAGAATTAAAGAACTTTCTTCTCTTTCTTTAAAATACATACCTGGTATCACCTTGGATTGAACTCTGTGTAATTTCTGGGATATTTCTCTTTCTTTTCTGGCTAGGCTTAGTATTGACTTTTAGTATGCTTATCAATTGACATTTTCTTCAACAAGGGTCAGCAGCCCGAAAGGTCAACATCCTACTGAAGCCACATTCATCATCACATTGTGAACAAAGAGACTTGTCATCGGTGAACATTACAGCTATTCCTATACCCGATGGTATAGTATGGGACAAGATTGATTTCAACATATTCGGATCGACCAAACTTTTAAAAATTAATCATGTATTTAAAATCTCATTAAGTGATTTCATTACCTCCAGTACATTTTCTGATGATTGGGACACTGAAACAGTAAATAGCATGTTGTCTGATTTAGAGAAAACTGCTGCATTTTCTAATAATGAAATGTTTGAGGGTTATTCAGACTATAAAAAATTGTACTGTTATTAACATTTTGGTCATCATTTCCTGCACAAATCCATTTCACCAAGGAGTGTATTTGAGTACAATCAGTGGGAACATTGCCTAACACCACCAAAAAGTAGTTCACAAATGTTTGCACAGAAATTTGCATACTTTTCAGGGTTTAACAACACCGACCCAGGCCCATTTTATTATAAGGTTGCACCAAAATCAGCACTGAAAATGATGTTGACAAACACCAAACAGACTTACTCTGCTTCCTTTTTAGCCCAATTGTCTGAACAGGGTTTCAACCTATGGAAATACGGAATTTACTCAAAATCAATTTGGGGTTCAAGGAACTGGCAAGTCCAGGGTACAGAGGCACTATTTAGAGCATACCTCATTCCACAACAGATGATCTTTTTAAATGATACTGTGCAACAGACATCCTGTCTTGGAATAGCCAAGATTAAGGACCTGAACCCTCCAAAATGTCCTACACGATCACAGGGCTGGCAGAATTCTTCTTTGAAGGAAGGGGCAACAGTTGTAGACAAACTAAAGTACAATACATCAGACTCAAATTGGAAGGAGTGGATGGTTTGGCCCTTGGACACAAACACATGCCTTAAACGGTTCCTGCACATCACCAAGGGACTCAGTATGCATAGGCCAAATCCATGTTATGAACAGGGACAACATCCAGGGGTACTGACATCCTATAGTGTTGGGAAGTTGTGCCTAGAATGGCAAGAAACCTCAACACTTGCAGAAGTGAAACAACACTTATCTTTACTCTCACAAGACGTGGATCTTAGGGACTTTTTACTGGGACCTAGGAAACAACGTCAATAATGTTTCGTATATGCAGGCATTTATGCTGCATGTAATGAAATCTGGAAGATTTCCCAATAAGAAGCTGCAGAGAGAATACAGGAAATAGAAAAAGTATAAACTTAGAAAAAGTTTTAGCTGTGGAGGATAATGGGTTAACAACTTTGGCCCCCAGGGTATATTCATTAGGCAATGTTGTATCTTCTGCTATCGACATACTGAAACAGGATTTAGCCATATTACAACACGGCCAATCACAGTTACATTCTATTATGTTATTAAGCTAGACGCTACAATCTTTGCTTGCAGGCTTTGTGCCTTGGCATTTTATAAACAGTACGTCTCTGTTTTCAGAATACAATCTAACTGATACACAGATAGAAATGGCACAAAGGGGAGCTAAATATACAATCCTTCAAATTGAAAAACTGTACAGGCTTCCATTCACAGTGGCTGAGTTACCATCCACAGAGTGGCTAATCCACGGCTACATCACTCTCCTGGTCACGACCTTTCAGTTTCACTATTGCCTTGAGCAAAGGCAGGCAGGCAAATGCCTGCCTGCCTGGGTAAAGAATACATTAAGAAATCCCGGCATTTACCATATGGGTTTCGATGCCGGAGTGGGGATCAAGAAGTGTTTCTTAGTAGTATTAACTGCAAGACCACTTTAAGCGGTTCACTCATGTGCTAACATTTTGCACGGGCCTGCAGTGGTTCAGTTTCAAATCTGTCTTGCCACATGAAAGGAACTCCTGCTGCCCTGATCACACGAGTGTTCGAGTTACTTTAGAATAGGAGTTACTTAATGCTGAATGATCAAGGTTGTTGTGGGATGCTCCCCGGAATTGTCTATCTGGTTACAGTGAACACCAAGGTTATTTGTTGTATGGAAGTATTGTTTCCCCCGAGGAATACAGTCAGGGAGGCATGAGTATGGCCTTCACTGAATGTTTGTATTATACAGTTTGATGCTTTAAGCAGAATGAAAGCCATGCTTTTACAACAAACGGTGCCATTGAACTTTGCACGAGAAACCTTTGAACTTCAAGTTGCGAGGACCTTGACAGAGATACAGGTGCAAATCCATACAAACTGCCCTCGACATTTCGCAGAAATAATGGGTTGTATTGTAAATATGTCAGATGCGAGCGGTGTTGTACACCTATTTAAAACCATAGGGTCGGGATTCCTTAACACCTTCTAGACCATCCTCGGAGTTGCTCCTAACTTTATACATTCCGTATTCTGAAACATTTTTGGGGGTCTACCTCTCATCCAGCTTGCTATTGCTGGAATCCTGATTGCTGGAATCCTGATTGTCGTTTATCTGCTTCGCAATGGACGGACCATCCACCAGCGAGATTTCAAAAACTCTCCTGGAAAGATATTACAGTGAGCGCATGGTACAACATCTGGGTGTGCCTCGCCTTCGAGAACTAAGTGATTCTTGGTTCCTGTCATTCAGACCAGTCTTCGAAGACTGCATCGTACCTCTTTTCCGATGCCTGTTTTGCGGAGGAGTATGCGAGTTAGACATCTGTCTGACACCTCTACCGGAGATGCCAACAGACTGAGACTCCAGGCTGGAACCACTGCGGTCCAATGCTTGACTCTGTCCTCAGCGTATTCCCATCTTAACGCATGCATTCCTTGAGGATCTTCAGGTGCCCTTGACCGAGTTGGATTTCAGCTCCACCCTTGGCTCCGAGGTATCGAATACAGCACCGGCTGCCTCAGCAACAGCTGTTGGCAGCACTGAGGAGTTTCATCTATGCACAATTGACATGCTATGCAAGGTACTACAATGTTTGTCCCCTACGACAGCAGGCAACGACAATGTTATGTGTCCCAGCCAGGACATATGATATGAATCTGGCTCACTGTGTGCTTGGAATGAATTACGTTCTTTTCCTTTCCCCTTCTTTTTACTCAAAATACCTTTTTTCAAAATTGACTCTTTCTATACCAAAGCATGGCCATCTAAGTACACTTACAGTAGTTCAACTTGTGTGATCGAACTCATTTAGAACTGCGATTTGCAGAACTTTCTACAAATGTCATACTTACACAAAGAACATTTATTTCCTCATTTTTAAACTGTTTTTGAATTAAATGTTAACGTTTTTAGAAACATTTTAAATGATTGCTTGATAATTTTATGCACTGACACCGTTATAAATGTGTATCTCAAATGTGTATTATCATTGTTAAGTATAAGGTGGAGTGGGTGTTATATTTTATATCGGTACCCTGATATAGGTTCAGGGAACATCGTACACTTTCCCTACATCATCTCTCTGTCATTTCATATGAACGAGCCTTATAAGGACTAAACTTTTATGGACTAAACCTTTCACCTAGTTCCGAGGGTTGTTTTTTCTCAATCGATATTGCTAAGACGTCACCCTTAGCACATATGAATAATTTATGAGTACACACTACAGGAAGTCCACTTCATCTCTCTCATCTCTCATGAGGTTTGATCCCAACGTCATCTTCATACTGAACAATGGGGAACATATGCTCAAAGACTATATAAATACAGCACCTCTTGCTATCAGTAGTCAGGAGGGAACCGAGACTTCAAGGCTGACACACTGACCAGAGACGATTGGAACTCCATGCCATCGTTCCAGCTGACAGTGGTCTGACGATCCTTTGCAGGTTGTCCAACTCAAGTCCAGGACGAGGTCCAACACTCTCACTATTCAGGTATGGGGGTTTGACTAAAGCCTAGTGTGATTCTTGGCACTTAGACTTAGGTTCTTAGACTTAGGCTCTTTCGCACCTACTCACATGCTAGGTACATCTAGACAGGCATCTTAGGAGTACGCACTTTATTTTATAAATGCATTTTATATTCATGTATATGTTCATGACTATTTCAAATGGTAGAACAATACTATTTCTTCTTATTCACTGTACTGCTGGTTCTATATCTCTGCTACTGTGTTACAGTTGTAGCAATGCACTTATTTTACATGAGAAGGACTACGGTACAATAAATTCTTATTGTAAACACCCTCGACTGTTTCGTCTGTTTATCTCTCTGAGAGCAAAACAAGCAAGCACGAGTGACTGGGTGAAAAGTAGTATATTGTTTCCACGAGTCTGAGGGTATTATGTTCTGAAGTTGCAAAAACGAATCTCTTTGATAACAGGAGATTCTAGTAGCACTGCGAGCTAGCTAATGCAAACACATAGGCTGACATATTCGTTGGGGTGTACAGACTCAGTTTGCCACCAAGCATACAGTATAGATTATCCATAAACAGCGTAGGTCCTACATGAAAGGGTACTATCGGAACTACACTATAGGTTGGGGTGCTGAATACTAATGGTGCATAGTCTTGATTCCATCTCATGCTTCTTTAACCCATTAGACACTCCCTTCCTCCGTCTCTCACTCATGCAGGTTCTTTTTCATGCCTTTTATCACTGATTTTCATTTTTCTGTTACTCCTTCTTTGCCCTTTTGTGATATTATCTTTCATGATCTGGATTCTAGTCTGTTGTGGAAAAATAAGTGTGGTGCCCAAAAATGAGTGCCTCTGGGTCTCACTGGCAACGACTAGGCAATGACTTGGGCTCAAATTAAGCGCTGACTAAAGTGTGATGCCTTACCGGTATGTAATTGAAGTACATTGCAGGCACTGGCTCCATAGAAGTGTATTGTAAGGACTGATAGTCCTACTTCTGATCTCTGTGGAGCCTACCTCATGGTCACCACTCTCCCATGTGCTAACTGTAAATTGAACTACATATCCCCTGAGTCAGGCTGTTCCTGTTTGGCATTCACTGGCAGGTTGTTGGGCCTTTCACGTATGTGTATATATGTTTAACCACTTGGGTGCATAGTTTCAACTGCCAGACTCGGAATTTGCTTCTTTCTTAAGTCAAAAAAAGTAAGATATAAAAGGAGAAAATTAGAGAATTCAGGTGAATCGGAGGCGTCAGAAGCGTGTGTCCTGACCCTATTTATGATAGAATTCGCAAATTGAAGCCCACTGGTATTATTATAGCAACCCACATTTCGGGTGTCAATTTGATAACATTGTTTTTTATTCCATGCTTTGAAATTGACTCAGTGTTCTGCTTCTTTTCTGTATCATTGATTATGCTAGTGTCGTGATGTTCATATTGTCTGTGTATTAATACCGTCAGTCCCGTGCAACGTTCCAACTAACACACACTCATTTTTATATCTGATTGTATCATCTCAGTTATCCACCAAATTCATTCCTTCATTCTCACAGTCACCCACTCACACTCGTTGATGCACATATGCAATCGATTATCTATCTACTCACAAACCCAGTAATTCGCTGATGTACTCAGAAACTCATTCATCCAGTCGTATTCCCACTCTCCCATTCATCACTCCATCCATGAACTCAGCCATACAGGTACCCCAATAATTGTTCTACATATCCATTCACTCACTCATTAGTCATCTATTCATCCATGCACACCTCACTCATTCATCAGACTATGTAAGCAGTCACTCATCAATTGATTCATCTTTAAACTCGCCCATCCCTCCTCCCCCATTGACTCATTTTCAATATGTAGCCACTCACCAATCCACACAAACACATGGACATGATTGCCAATTAACGGAGGTCACTTCTAATCATAAAAGAAAAGGTAGATATGTTGGCTTTGCTATTGTATATTTCTTACCACAACATGTGATTGGTTTCGCAGAGTCCTGCCACCAACGGGGGCATCAGAGGCCGGCGCCATAACAGATGCCGAGCCCCCCCACACCTCCTCTGGCCAGAACAGTTTGGGGGGGCGAAAAAGCACGCGGAAAGCGGGGAGGGACCCCCACGCCCCCCCACCCGGCAGACACGGCGGTGCCACCCCCCCGTCCAATCGGCCCCCAGCGATATTCAAACGACCCAATAGGGGGGTATGGCGCGAACGACGGCCACCGTCGTGGGGGGGATAAAAGACCGGTCCCCCCAGGTAAACTCCTATCTTTGGAATTGGGGGAGCAGCACGACCAAGGAATCGTTGAGGGACGACTGGACAACGGCGGAAGACGACGAAAGCCGGCACCGTGCTGCAGGAGGAGGTGAGCGGCAAGGAAGAAGGACTATGGCACGCCGAAACCCGGACCCAGGACCAGGCATCGAGACCCTGCCCGGACTGCAAACCGCTGGAGGCGAAGACAAGCCCGGCAACAGCGTGGGATCCGATAGGGGATCGAAGGAGGAGAGCCAAGGCATCAGGACAAGAGAGCCAGGAGCGGACCAGCTCTATCGGCAATCCCGCTCGGCCCACGAGCAGTGAGGTGAGCGGCGGACACGGCAGCAGTTTCCTCATCCCCCCGCCGCGTCTGCCTCGCCAGCCAGGGCACCACCGACTAACAGGGAGAAAAGCGACTGAGCGCCGTGTTACCAACGCGGCAGAATTAAGAACCAGGCGTGCAGGCGGCCCCGGTCTTCCAGCGCAGTGACGGGCGGCAGCCCGAGACCCAAATACAGGGCAATTGCGAGGGTGAGGCTCGCCAACAGGCTTACCTTGGTGCAAAGCGGAGCGGTGGCAGCACCCCACCAGGCATGCTGAAGACAGGAGGAGGCGGGCGAGCAGGCAGCTAGTTAGCCCCGCCTCCCCCCTCCGGGTGAGCAAAAGAAGAAAAAAAGCTGAGGTTCCGTGATTTTCGACTTCGCTTCGTAGTCAGCCGCCATTTTGTGACAGCCGCCATTTTGTGTTGCCCTCACTCAGGCGACACGGCGAACATTGTGTTTTTGCCTTTTCAGCTGCTCGCCTCTCCTGTTAAAGAGTAACCCTTTGTCCTTGTTTAAGAAACTGATGTCAGGAACCGGCCGAGTTAGTTAATCCATGTGTAGACTGATTGATCCTTGTCTTAGTTGGCTGTGTGGGTCTCACCATTCTTCCTTTATCTTATCCTGTTTAACTGGCCTTCACTATTCTTTCTATGTATTCTCTTGTTACACAACTGTCCTTTGAGGCTCGCAAATACGTCTTGCCACCTGCAAATTGAATTACATGCACTAGCATTGATTAACTTGAGGGGAGGGGAGAACACGGGGTCTGAAAGAAGGGCGTATACAAGATACCCGATAGCTTGTTTTCGAACTTTTCCTATTTGTCAGTTCTGTATGTTTTGGGAGTGAATATTGTAAATGTGTACTGTATAAAAGACTGTACGCCACGGAATGAAGTGGCAGTCTCCTGAGAACTTACCACTAGTGTACTTCTAGGAACACTGTGCTTAGCTGCAGCTAATAAACTTGATTTTCTACGCCTAACAGAGTGTTTCGTGTCTCTGTCTGATAAAGCAGGTGAACCCGGAGATATCAGGCGTGCCCTGCGCCGCTAGGCCCATAAGGCCCAGTTCTCCAATTGGCCTTTTAACGTGGGGCAACTTCAGTGGTAGCTGTTCAGCCCGAAGATCGTGAGGAGCTTCGCAAGAAATTCTGGAGGATTTGCGAACCACGAGAGCGACCCCTATATGTCTAAAGTGGACCGAAGGTCTTTTTCAGCGCGGCTACTCCTTTCCGACGGCTGCTGACGACTGCTGCCCTGACTGTCGCCCTGCCTTGGCCCTCTGGTGATGATTGGTATCGCGAGACGTTAGACGAACACCTGTTGGCGTGAGAAAACACTTAGTTAAGTATACGTGGGTAGCTCCCACTCTTTTTTTTTTGTTTTGGGATTTTTTATTCGACAAATGCATTAGTCGAAGCCGAGGGGTAAGTACGTTTGTGCTGTAATAATTATCTTAAACCCCTTGAAGTTTGAGATTAGTCCAGTTTGTTACGAAATGCCTGGACTTAGTAAGTTTAGGAAAATTTGTTGTTTTAGTTGTAACAGGGATTCCCAGCTCGAGGACTCTTGTCCAATTCCTCCGGTTGGAACTCCCACTTATGAGTTGTATTCTAAACATGGTCTTGGTCCTATTATTTTTAATGAAACATGGATTCGACATACGAAGAAAGATGGTGTTCTGCAGTGGCCACAAAATGGTAGCTTTGAGCCTGACATATTAGACAATTTGGAAATGATTCTGTTTAAAAGAAAAGCCCGGCCGGCAAGGTTTGACTCTTTTCGCCTCTGGCGTAAGGAAGCTAAACAGAAAGAAATTAAACAAGCAAAAAAAGATAAGAAAGCACAGGATATGACGATTTTACAAGCTTCCCAACAGTTTAAAAATAATGAAACTGATCAGGTGATTGAAATTTCAGAACAACAGCATCGTATGGCGATAGATAGATGTTATCCAGTGTTGCCTCCTCCCACAAAAGGTAAAGATCTTGATGAAGATCCTTTAATGTCTCATTTGTTGCAATTACCTCCACCCTATGTATTAGGTGCTAATGCACCCCCATTACCGCCTGTTGTTCTGCACCCTGTTGTTCAACCAGTTGTTCCAGTTCCTCCGCAATTGCCTCTTCCAGTAATTCCATCCCCGTTTCCTTTGCCACCAACTTCCGTATATCAGTCTCCTTCACCGTCAGTTTCTTTTACTACTGATAATTCTTCCCCTGCTGTGCTTAACACGATGTCTCCGGTTTTACTGTCTGATTCTCCTACGGCTCGTCAATGATTGGTTGAGACCGTTTCCGGTCTTTTGTTACCCTTCTTCGGGTATCTTAATTTGACTCCTGCTTCGTCCCGAAGACAATCCCGTAGTCAAATTCCGGATACTGACGAACAAATTAGGTTAGATTCTCTCGCTCGTAATTGGATCATGAGTGATCCACAGTACAGTGTGCGTGATATTTTCTTCAATGGAATGCGCCTACGCAGAGGTATGTCTTTAATGTAATGTGTAATATTCTTCTCAAAGCATGGGGAGATATGGATTTAGATTTACCTCCTAAGGGTTTGTTCGAGATACAGGACCAGTTTGATAAGGGACTTATTGTGGATTCTGATGTAGAGCATGCTGTCCAAAAACTTGTTACTTTTCGGTCTTCCTTTTTCTCTCAAGCTCCTCTTGAACCTGATCCTGCGGTTCGGCGTAATATGAAACACTATCCTATGCGAGAAGTACCTCCAGTATGAAGGGAAGCGGATAAGAATGCTGTTCCGCCTGTCCCTGCTCATTTTCAGCGTATATGGGTACATGTCCCTTGGAAACGATCTGAAGTTTTAACGCTTAAACAGTCTCTACCGGACCCTCGTAAGAATCCTGCTGGGTATTATAAAGAGTTGTCCCAGACTGTTGATGCGTGCGTTATTATTTAGCAGATATTGATTTGCTGATGGGTAATGTAGTTCCTCAAGCATTATGGGCTCGGATTCGTAAGGCAGATCACGATCAAGCTTTGGGTGGTAATTGGGCTGCTTTAACTGCCGCAGATGCACTACAAGTAGGTGGTGCTAAACCCGATGCTTTGATCACTGAATTGCCTGGTAGAATAATAGCTCTGATGAAAACGATGATGCCTGCCCTCTGAGTTAATTGGGATAAGTTAGCTGCTTTTAAACAGAAGAAAGATGAGAGTGTTTCTGATTTCTTTACTCGTTTCGAAGAGACGTTCATTGACCACTGTGGTCAAGATATGAGTACGGAGGGTCGACAGCGATTATTTGTGGATAAATTTGTGTTTAATTTACTTCCTGAATTATCGCATAAATTGAAAGATTCCGAGAGTTCGTGGGCCGTTTCTTCGTCTGCCCAGATATTAGCTACTGCTCAGTATTACGAGAACAGGGATAAGGAAGAAAAGGATAAGGCATAGAAAAAGACTAAAGAGTTGAAAACGAAGGTTCTTTTGCAACAAGCTTATCCCCCTGGTTCTGCTCAGAATCAATTGCAACAGCCTCCACAGTTTCAAAAAGTATTGCAGAAACCTACATCTTTTGTTCCACGATCTCAGTTGGGTCCTAATCAATGTGCCTATTGTAAAGAGGATGGTCATTTCAAGAATAGTTGTCCGGTTTTGTTGCAACGTAATGGTGGACTCTCTGGGCCACGAGGTCGTGGTGGTTTTCAGTCAGCACCCAGGGATAGAGGACGAGGTGTGCCGTCTCAAGGACAGCCTTCCTTGCCCCCACAGAAATCTATGAATTATTTTGATCAGCAGAATTCTCAGTCTGCACAGTATTACAATGATGATTATTGTATTGAGAACGACAATTCTGTCTTCTCTATTAGCTAGGACAGCCGTGGACAAAGCAAGGGAGTGGTATCAGTTCCAGTGGATCAGGATGGGCCTTATGTTAACGTTGTTACATTGGGTGTTTCAGAGACGTTTCTTTTGTATACTGGTGCAATGAGAAGTTCTATTATTCACTCCAAACTCCCTGGGGCACCTTTGTCTGGCTTAACGAATGTTTCTGTAGGATTCTCTGGCGCCCCAGTTAGCAACCCAGTTTCATGTCCCTTGCCCATTTCTATTGGTCCTTACAATTTAGAAGCTCCGCTAATTTTAACGACTGGTTGCGGTGAGAATTTGTTGGGCTTGGATTTGTTGAAACGTCTACATGCCACGTTGTATTGTTCCCCCTCTGGTGTACATCTTACGTTGGGTGATAAATTGATTTCTCCTATGTATCTGTCTAAAGATCAACTTCCACTTGAATTGCGTTCACTTCCTGTTACGCTTTGGGCCACGGGTCCCAACGATGTTGGTTTGCTCAGAATACCACCTTACGTGATTACTGTCAAACCAGATGTTCAGTTGCCACGTATTCCTCAATACAAGATTTCTAGCGATGGTGAAAGGGCTTTGTTGGCTATTGTGCATGATTTAGTTCAGAAGGATGTCATTGAAGAAACAAGAGGAAACGTTTGCAATAGTCCTGTTTTGCCTGTTCTTAAACGTACCGATCCTTCTAAGCCACCTGTGTATCGTTTTGTAATTGATCTTTGAGAGGTCAACAAAATTGTTGTCCCTCAGTTTCCTGTTGTTCCAGATATCACTGCTTTGCTCACAATGGTACCTGCTTCGGCTGCCTGGTTCTCGGTTATCGATCTTAATAATGCTTTCTTTAGTATTCCTATTGCTGAGGTTTCCTTCTCAGAGGCCGAAGCTTTAGATTTAAACGTGCACCTCAAGGCTATTGTGAGAGTTCTTCCATTTATAGCCAAGCTTTGAAATCCCAATTGGATTTCTTCTCTTTGCCTTCCGGTGCTACTCTAATTCAGTATGCGGATGATTTGTTGGTGGCTGCCAATTCGGAAGATGTCTGTAAAGATGCGACTATTTTGCTTTTGCGCCACTTGTCTGATTTACATCATAAGGTGTCACCCTCTAAGTTACAATATTGCCGACAAGAGGTTACCTATTTAGGTCATCTCTTGTCGAAGGAGGGAAGGCGATTGACTCCAGAACCTATTAATGCAATTTCATGAATGTCTGTACCATCCACGCAAAAGGAAGTGCGTGCCTTTTTGGGTATTACCTCCTATTGCAGACAGTGGGTCCCAAATTTTTCCCTACTAGCTAAACCTTTGTTGGCACTTACTCTGAAAGACACACCACAACCTCTTCCTGGACTGACGAATGTCAGAAGAGTTTTTCTGACTTACCTACTGCTTTGTGTTCTGCTCCTGTGTTGGGTACTCCAGACTATAGTAAGCCTTTTACACTCTATGTGCATGAACGAGAAGGTTGTGCATTGTCTGTTTTAACACAACAATTTGGAGACAAACAAAGGCCATGTGACTATTTTTCGACTACTTTGGATCCAGTAGCCAAGGCGTTACCTAGCTGTCTCAGAGCAACAGCAGCAGCAGCGATCTCTATTCGTCAATCTGCTGAATTGGTATTAGATCATACTCTTGTTGTTATGGTACCACATGCAGTAGATACTCTTTTGAACAGAACGAAAATGCAACATCTCACGAGTGCTCGTTTATCTGGATATGAGTTGACGCTTTTAGCAAGTCATATACACATCAAACGATGCAATGTTTTGAATCCGGCACCATTGTTACCTACTCCAGAAGAGGAGGATACACAAAATCAGCATGATTGTCTTCTCCGAACAGAGGAGGAAACTAAAGGCAGAATAGATCTAAAAGATACACCACTTGTGGATCCGGATGGGATCCTATGGGTAGATGGTTTGTGTTTTAAGCTTCCTAATGGTGATATGACTGCAGCCTATGCTGTTACCACTTTGCATACAATAGTAGAAACTGCACGCATTACACACAATTCAGCACAAGCAGCTGAGTTGATTGCGCTGACGAGAGTATGCGTGTTAGCGAAAGAAAAGAGAGTGACTGTTTACACCGATAGCCAATACGCCTTTGGCATGGCTCATAGTTTTGGTCGCTTGTGGAAGGAAAGAGGATTCTTTACTTCCAATGGGACTAAAATACAGCATGGTCAGTTGGTTACTGACCTTCTTGAATCACTTGCCTTGCCTACCCAAATAGCGATTGTAAAGTGCAGTGCGCATAAGAGGATCACTGATGATGTAGGTCGAGAGAATACATTCGCAGATGAAGTAGCGAAGGAAACAGCGAGGAATGTTAAGAGCCATATGTATGTTGCAGGTCCTGCAAATTGGGTTAGAGAAGGAGGTATGTGAGAAGACACATTGGAAAGTGTGAAAATTATTCAAGCAGAAGCGACTGAGAAGGAATTGAGCAAGTGGAGAGAAAGTACGGGAATGTTGGATGAGACAGGATGTTGGACGGAATTGTCGGAGCATCAGCGATGGTTGTTACCAGATGCCTATGTACTACCTGTAGTTACTAGGGCGCATGGTCCAGCTCATATCAGTGTGAAAGGAATATGTAAGCTTTTGGCTCCAGTATGGCAGAATGAGGGTATTCCAAAATGTGCGGAAAATGCAGTGAAGCATTGTATTGTTTGTATAATGCATAATCCAGGAAAGGGAACCCCAACTCCGGCAGGTCCTTTTTCTCCCCCTACATATCCTTTTGAGGTTTTACAAATAGATTACATCCATTGGGAACGTTCCAACAACCTCAAGTATGTCCTTGTGGTGGTCTGTGCCTTTTCCAGATGGATAGAGGCTTACCCCCTAAAGGATAATACTGCCTTGTCCACTGCCAAAGTCCTCTTGAAAGAATTCTTCCCAAGGTTTGGTTTGCCGCGCATTGTCTGGAGTGACAATGGAAGTGATTTTGTGGGGCAAATTATGCAGAAGTTGTGTGCGGGTCTTGGGATTAGACAGAAATTTCATGCGGCAAACCATCCTCAGTCAGCGGGTTTGGTAGAATGCTATAATGGAACTCTCAAGCTCAAATTAGCGAAGATTCAGGCCAGCACAGGCCTCGCTTGGCCTGACGCTTTACCTTTGGCACTTCTCTCTACGAGAACAACTGTGCATTCTCGTTTAGGACTTAGTCCTTATGAGGTAGTTTTTGGACGCCCAGCCAATGTTTGGGGAGTCCCTCTACCTATAAAGTACTCGGATATTCCATACCCATTGTTGGTTGACTACTTGCATGACCTTACCACTAAATTACGTGTTATTCATCAACAGGTCCAAAAGGCTTTACCGGAGGCCTCCACAGATCCAGGTCATTCCATCCAACCTGGAGATTATGTCTGTTTGAAGAATTTCCAGAGGAAGAAGAATCTGGAACCTCGCTGGGCGACGCCGAGACAAGTACTCCTAACAACACGCACAGCTGTGAAGGTCGCCTGAAAGAAAAATTGGATCCACGGCGTGCACTGTAAGAGGGTACCCCTGCCTTTACCCTATGATCAGTGGGTTCAAGAAGACATTGGCGATAACGAATGCGAGAAGGTACCCCGATTTGTACCTTTTAGTAGTGCACACCTGGATTGGACAAACTCTGAAAAAGAAGATGATGATGTGCTACAAGAAGCTGTACCACCCCATCTAAGACTGGATACGACGAACCCAGAAACTTTGTTTAAGGACCAAACGGTACCTGGCAAGACCCGGTACAACCTAAGATCCAGGTCGATAAAAGACAATTGAATTGCGTTTTCTTTTTATGTGATTACTGTTTTTCTGGAAAAGATATTTCCTTTCCACTATCCATCAAGTTGCAGGGTCACGGTAGGAGTCTTGAGCTGTGACCTGAATAGTAAATAGGTCAGCAGGACTTGCAGTGTCATAGGACGGCTAATAATCACAGCCAAGTGATCTAGGAAGATTATCGTGAGCAATGCCTTTAGAGTAGTGGATACTAAGATGGAAGGGAATGATGTTATGATTGTGAAAAGAAACAAATACAAGAAATTGCTATTTAGTCGATGTGGCGTAGCACTATGTAATCTAGTATGTTTATGTATTTTATTAGCTTTTGTGGGTTGGATTGTCCACACTATGCAGCAAGCACCTGTTCTGACTTCTGTTCCTTTGCTCTTTTCTTCTACTGATTCCCGCATAAATTCTACTCACTCCCAGACCATGAACAAGCTAGGAGACCAGAATATTTTAACAATTCTTTCGTCCAGTTGTTACATCAGCATCAACTGATAGTTAACAGTACTGATTGTTGGGTCTGTGGGCTTTTGCCCCATAACGCTGAGAAAGGGATGCCATATTTAGTTCTCCCGTGTTCATATGAAGGTTCCGCTTGGGCTTATTTGGCTATGTTTTCCAATGCATATCAGAACCAACTCCGATATCCTCCTGGTGATATCTATTCTGGTGGATTAGACTATAGTCATAGTCCTTTGATAAAAGGAATAGTGACTATGGCTAAAATTGCCGACATTAGTAAGATTCCCATGGACGAGAAACGAGCATATGATGGTTGGAATGTGACTCGCTACATTACTCACCTTACTGACAGGGCTAAGGAAAGAAGATCCCTACCAATTTGGACTGTACCGCATAAAGGCACACTGTGTTTGCAAATAACTGGTCAGAATAATACGAATAAACAGGAAAAGAGTGTTTGTTCTCATACTTACAACTATTCCCGCTTGATTTCTTTTCTGCTAGTCCCATCTCAAGGTACATATTTTGTCTGTCATGATAGGGCTTACACATGGCTTCCTGCCTATTTTTCAGGAACATGTTACATAGCTTTTCTTCTTCCCCCTACATACACTGCTCCTTCAGGACACCACAGGAAAATATATGGTAGAGGAGGTATTGATTCTGGTGGCACAGCAGGACAAGAGGGAGGAGACTTCATTAAAGGGTTCCTCCCCTTTTGCTGCATTTACATTCCAGATAATGCTCCTACAGTATACCAAGCCATTTCTAAGCTACATGTAATTTCCGAGTCTATTCATCAGGACTCAAAAGATTGGTCTGTGATGGGATGGTTTTGGGGACTGTCCACATGGGGATGGAAAGTGTTAACTTTCCTTGGAATGATTTTAGCCATCATTTTCTCCTGTTGTCTCTGTTTGCAATGTGGCCTCGCTCTCTGCGGTCTTTGTGCCACCTTGTGTGTTCCAAAGCTTGTGTCACAGTAAACAGAAAACATTAAGATGATGTTGCAGCAACAGCTCAATGACCTCATGACCATTGACATTGACTCAGACTAGCGTGAGTCCTTTGTGTTTTGCTTGAGTAATGGCAAAAGGAGGGTCTGAGGTTCCGTGATTTTCGACTTCGCTTCGTAGTCAGTTGCCATTTCGTGACACCCGCCATTTTGTGTTGCCCTCACTCAGGCGACAAGGCGAACATAATGTTTTTGCCTTTTCAGCTACTCGCCTCACCTGTTAAAGAGTAACCCTTTGTCCTTGTTTAAGAAACCGATGTCAGGAACCGGCCGAGTTAGTTAATCCATGTCTAGACTAATTGATCCTTGTCTTAGTTGGCTGTGTTGGTCTCACCATTCTTCCTTTATCTTATCCTGTTTAACTGGCCTTCACTATTCTTTCTATGTATTCTCTTGTTACACAACTGTCCTTTGAGGCTCGCAAATACCTCCTGCCACCTGCAAATTGAATTACATGCACTAGCATTGATTAACTTGAGGGGAGGGGAGAACACGGGGTCTGAAAGAAGGGCGTATACAAGATACCCGATAGCTTGTTTTTGAACTTTTCCTATTTGTAAGTTCTGCATGTTTTGGGAGTGACTATTGTAAACGTGCACTGTACAAAAGACTGTACGCCACGGAATGAAGTGGCAGTCTCCTGAGAACTTACCACTGGTGTACTTCTAGGACCACTGTGCTTAGCTGCAGCTAATAAACTTGATTTTCTATGCCTAACAGAGTGTTTCGTGTCTTTGTCTGATAAGGCAGGTGAACCCGGAGATATCAGGTGTGCCCTGCGCCGCTAGGCCCATAAGGCCCAGTTCTCCAAAGCAAAAAGTAAAAAAAAACAAAAAAACAGAGAAACTTCGGATCTTGGTGCATATTGGTGGCGGCAGCACCCCGCTAGCGAGTTGGCAGATTGGTGCATAGCGGAGGCGGCAGCACCCCGCAGTCCTCGACCACCAGTGCAAGCAGGTGGCATCATGGGCACCAGGAATGCCACGGAGAGGCAGCAAGCGGCAGTAGGAGGACCTGGGCGAGCTGCTAAAAAGGATGCGAGCGGCATCACAGGAACACGGGAGCAACTGGATGGACCGCTTTGCGTCTGGCGACGACAGCGACGAGGGGCCAAGCAGGCGACGTCAGGCAGACACCGCCCCACAGGCCACCAAGAGGGCGAGCAAGACGCCAACCAAATTCGCAGGGGCGGCACCACCAAAAAAGGCTCCCCAGAAGAATGCCCGACCACCTGGAGCCAAAACGGCAGCGGCGGGACCCAGCGCGGAGACTAGGGATGCAGCAACAAATGGTGAGCACATCAGCGAAATTGGAAAGGCCCCACAGGGGGAGGCGGCAGGACAGCGGTGGCATCTCCTAGAACCAGGGCAGGCACGCGCACAGGCGCTGGGAGTGCAGGGCACAGCAGGGCCCAGGGGAGACGACAGGGCACTGCTGGCAGCCTGGGGGGACGCGAACACGCTAGGAAGCAGCATAACAGCCCCCCCAGAAACTGACCCTTACACGAGGCCATCCCCCGGGCCAGCATCCATGACCACGAGGGCAACAGGGCTGGCCTGTCTCATACCATTAGCAGTAAAAGAGAGAATATGGAGGAAAGAATTCATAGACATATTTTCCCTTCTTGAAATACTGCTAGAAGGGCTGGACCTGACGACATGCAATAAGAAGGACGAGGATCATGGCATGCATAATAGTGGAGAAATTCCCGCGTTGCGCAGCGGACCTATGGATTTATGAAGCCAGCATTCATAGGGCCCAGAGGCAATTTCCGGGCGATGCATGGCTCGAGTACAACAAAGGCTTTAGGCTCAAGATGCAGACACATCCTGAGATGGAGTGGAATGAGGGGGATGTATCCGGCTTCATCCATAAAATGATGGTGGCCAAAGAGGCCAGGTCATGGGCAGGAAGGAGCGAGCAGCCCTTTCGGACAGCTTTCCACAAGGGGAGGGGGCGGCCTTTTCAGAGATCCTGACAGGCCCCCTCGTGGAAGACAGCGCAGGCCAGCGGGGCACCAGCAATATGCTGGAAGTTTGAGGCAAATGAATGTACTTACGGAGCGGCATGCAAATTCCAGCATGTATGCTCAGCATGCGGGGGTGGGCACCCGGCAGCGGCATGCAAGCGTAGAAGGGACCAAAGAGGAGACAAGAAAGAGCCAAAAAGCAGTAGGGAGCCACCGGGGGGAAGCAGGCTGGGGCAGCCTACAAGCTAGCACGGTCCCCCATGAACACCCACCAGCTACGCAGGCTAGCAAACAGGTATCACAACAAAAGGGACGCTAGGACACTAGTCCAAGGATTTGAGGCAGGCTTCCCCATCCCTTTTTCAGGCACCCCCCACCCCAGGGCTGCGCCAGGAAACTAAAATCAGCGTTACTGCACCCAGAGGGGGTGTCTAAGAAGTTAGAGACGGAAAAAGCCCTAGGCAGAGTAGAAGGCCCCCTCCCCCCGGAGGGGTGCAAGGTCTTGGTCATCTCCCCATTAGGGGTCGTGCCCAAGAAAGAACAAGAGCAATTCCGGCTGATACACCATTTATCCTATCCCGAAGGTGGATCAGTCAATGACGGGATTCACGCTGAGGCATGCTCGGTGAGCTACTCATCCATAGACAACGCCATTGACCTAGTTAGGGCAACCGGGCGAGGCACGCTCATGGCAAAGGCGAACATAGAGGCCGCTTTCCGGCTACTCCCTGTCCACCCCAACAGCTTCCATCTGCTAGGCTTCCGGTGGAAGGAGCAGGTATATTTTGACAAGGCCATGCCAATGGGGTGCTCAATAGCCTGTGCTTATTTCGAAATGTTCAGCACCTTTGTAGAGTGGGCACTGTATGACAGGCACCCGGCGTGCGGGAAACTGCATTACCTGGATGATTTCCTCTTCACTGGCCCGGCAGGATCAGCAGTACGCGAGAGCACACTGGTAGCAATTGAAGGCTTGGCAGTCGAACTGGGCATCCCCCTGTCAGCGGAGAAGACAGCAGGCCCAGCAACAACCATGACTTTCCTAGGCATTAAGCTAGACACCCTCGCCGGGACAGCCAGACTCTCCCTGGAGAAGGTTGCAGACATCAGGGCAGAAATCAAGGGCCTGTGCGGGCGCGAAAAAGCCACACTTAGAGAGATACAGAGTCTCATAGGCAATCTGAACTTTGCAGCCAGGGTGATCCCAGCAGGCAGGGCATTCGCCAGGCGACTAACACAGCTAACATGCGGAGTGACCCACAAACACCATCATATCAGGTTAGGGGGGGCAGTCAAGATGGACCTCCGCATGTGGGACACCTTCCTGAAAGACTTCAATGGTACACTGATTTGGAGGGAGGGCTGGGTCACCAGCAAACAGATTGCTTTGTTCACTGACGCTTCAGGCAGCACAGGCTTCGGCGCGATACTGGGCGACAAGTGGTGCACAGAGCAGTGGCCCTCTAGATGGCACAGGGAGGGGGTGACCAGCAATATCACCTTCTTAGAACTATTCCCCATCATAGTGGCACTCACAATATGGAGGCACCCCTATGAAACATGAAGCTGATGTTGTGGTCCGACAAAAAGGGGGTGGTTCAGGCAATTAACAGGGGGACAGCCAGGTTCCCAGACACTGTGAGACTAATGCGCCGACTGATTAAATTACAGTTGGAGGGCAACATAGACGTGAGGGCACGCCATGTCCCGGGAGTAGACAACGAAGCAGCGGACGCCTTATCCAGAGCGAGATGGGGGAAGTTCAGGGAGCTAGCCCCCAGCGCGGACCACACCATGACCCCCTTTCCGGACCAACTGTGGGACCTGGCGGGGTCGACTTGTCAGAACTAATCAGCCAAGCGCTCGCCCCGGAGGCAGCTAGGAGGTATAAGAATTGCGCCGCCACAGTGATGAAAGTAGGCGGCATCCGGTCACTGAGTGATGCGGGGGCAACGAGCAGGGCAGCTGAGGCATTTATAGGATGGGCCTTTAACGCCCTCAAATCCAGGTCATGGGCCAGCACCCACCTATCCGCAGTGGCGCATTACAGCAGGCTGGAGACAGGACAGGACCCCATAGCATCCCACTATATCAAGACAGCCATGAAGGGTTGGCGGCGCGATGAGGGCGTAAAGAAGGACAGCAGGCGCCCAATAGATTACAGCAAACTGGGCCCTCTACTGCAGGCCCTGGAGGGCATCGTGAGAGACACATTTGAGCTTCACCTGTAGAAGGCGGCATTTTCCACGGCCAAGACTGGGGCGGCGAGCCACTGTCTACAAGCAGGCGACGTGGTGCCAGCATCGGGGGAAGTCAACCTACTGCTCAGACGGTCAAAAACAGATCAGACAGGCAAGGGGGCAGCAGTGAAGCTGCGCTGCATCAGGGACCAGACATGCTGCGCAGTCTGCTGCTTGATGGCATACATGGCCTTATGCCCATCCGGCGAGAGCCCCCTCTTCAAGCACCAGGACGGCGCACACCTTAGCAGATTCCAGTTTACGGCGGTCCTGCGCATCGCGCTCAGCAAAGCAGGGCTGCCCCCGTGGGTTTGGGGTCCCACTCTTTTAAGGGGCCACAACAGCTGCACAACAGGGCATGAGCAAGGCAGGGATCCAAGCCATAAGAAGATGGCAGTCAAGGGCGTACCGCACGTATGTTAGACCACAACTATTATAGGCAGCAGGGCCGGCTGGGGGAAGTGAGTAGAGGCGCGCCACCAAGTGACAAATTGTGTGTCCTCTCCCCAGCAGGGAAAAAAACGCGGTTGGTATGGGTGGTAGGTCACTCGTACATCAGCAGGAGGCACGCCTGGTGGCGAGAAGGGGGCCACAAGCGGGAAGGACGGCCTGCAGCGACATGCGTGCGTTGGCACGGTCGACCCGGGATGAGGTGGGACCAGCTGCCGGCGACCCTGACGGAATTGCCGGCTGAGGCGGCCCGGCACCCGGATATACTGATCATCCACCTGGGGGGAAACGACCTGGCCAAGTTGGGGAGGCGAGCCCTCCTCCACAACATTCAGAGGGACTTTACGGAGACCGCCAGAGCCTTTCTGGGGACCACGGTGATCTGGTCGGAGCTGGTCAGCCGGAGGGAATGGTGAGGAGCAGAATCTACAAAAGCGGTCGAGCACTCGCGAAAGAAACTGAACCTCACGGTGAGCAAATTCTGCAGGATCAATGGGCTGGAAGCAATCAGGCATGGGCTCATTCACACAGGCCGCCCGGAGTACTACGCACAAGATGGGGTGCACCTGTCCGAGGCCGGCATGCACCTGTTCTGGAGCAATTTGTGGGGCGCCATGACCATGGTAGGGTGCAGTTAAGGTATCACCGGGGGAAGGGGAGCCCCCAGGAAGACGGAAGCCTCCCTGGTGGCGTGGCGAGAAACAACGGGGACAATGGTTGGCACAGAAGCACACCGGAGGGCGGTGTGCTGAGACAGGTCCCCTTGCCTTAGGATGCCTCACGGCTGGGCGAGGGGACCGAAGCACAGCAGGTAGGACCGTTCACCTTACGATGCCTCACGGCTTGGTGAGTCGGCCTACCAGGAGGGGTGTAAACGGAGACGGCGCTCGCAGCTCAGCCCCCGCCTGTTGGCAGGGCACAACAGGAGTCCAACAAGGTAGCGAGTTGGGCCTAACTACGCGACAATGGCTACACCACCCCTGCCGTCACAGGATAACAAAGCAGACCCAACCGAAGCAATGACCAAGAAATAAGGTGTACAAGTATGTCATGCCACACTGCCATTTACAGCTGAATGAAGGTTGTACTGAGTACCCAGAAAGCAATTTGTACCCCTAATAAAAACTTCGGCCAACAAATGACCACCCCAAGAAGCGTGTATGTTGGCTTATTTTGCAAAGCAAAGTGGGGTAGTGTGCAGAGGGAGCACACAGGGGAGAGAGTGGGGCTGGTGCGGGAGTTATCCAGGAACAGCGTCTGATACACACAGCAAATTATTTATGGACACATTTCGTCCTTATGTTGACAATATTCTCGTGTAGCGCTCTATCCACACATGATAAGTTATATTTCAAGGACATAATTTTATTCAATGTGGTTTCACCTGCATTAGGAGGGCAAAGCCAGCAATTCGTAGTCAGTTATAAAAGTCAGGGCCATTTAGGAAGCTCGGGCATAAAAATTCTTGACAGATCGTTGCTGCCTATCTCCAATGAGGGTTGATTTCTATAGCAGATTCAAGGATGCTCCGCGTCATGTTATTGCAATGCAGTCACCACGGTATGTGCATTTTTATTGTAGTTCTTAATCTTTACTTTCACTGAGCTCCCCTTGGACTTCAAAGCTGCAATTATTTTTAGTTTTGTCAATGTGGTGTTAGAATTCAAGGTTCTTGTCACGCAAACGTGTGCGTGGTTTCTGTGATTGTGAGTAACAATGTTAAGAGAGTAGCCGTGCAATATGGGTTTGCAAGCTATTGTGATGAAAGGGAGTGCGGGGGGAATAGAATTACCACAGTATACCCCGCAGCACGTACTTCACTCACCGCACTGCTTTACGTCTTTAAATCATATAATCTCATATTAGACTACTGATTTCTTAATATAACTAAAACATGGCTTTTTTTACAATGATTTGGTCCCTACAATTTCGTTTCTCCGCCAACGGCCTTAGAGGATCTAGATAGCGCCAGGACACCTCCGGGTAATTGATGCGCTTTATAAATGTTATTATCATTATGATAACCACCAGCAAGAGCAGGCAATGTAGACAAATGATATGGCCTCTAGGTCATACCACAAAAAGTGTTTTATGCCAGCGGTATTTGTGACTTAGCTGTCAAATCTGCAGTCAGTGTTTTAATCTGTCAGAAGTATAATGGTCTGTGTCGATTATTAGCAACACTGCATCAAATAATATATTTTACATTAGTAGCAATGATAGTTCATTAAAAACACATTTTGCACATCAAATAATGCCACAGACAAAAACCTATTTACATGATATGACTAACAATCAAAATCAAATACAGAAGCAAGCAACTGTTTTACAAGAACTGTTGCTTTGGATCATATTCTTTAATAGGTGGGAATTGTATTCCAGTTCTTGCATAAAAAAGATGTTTAATTAAAACAGGAGTGGAAGAATTTGTGTTTTGATATGATATTTTTTTGTCTCATATTCAGTGTTTGAGGTCATAGTTATCACTGTTTTACCCTGTACCATTGATTTTTCAGAACTTTTAGAAAAAAATGAAAATCTAAACTTCATGCTGGCTCTAAGATATGCTTTTAGCAGGCATTATCAGAGAAGTAGACTTTGAATAGACTAAGATTATGCTTTTTTGCAAAAAATTCAAGGCACTGAGCACAATTGTTACTTTGGAAAGGGTATGTAGGTTGGACTGAATGCACTGACATTTAACAAAAAAAGCAGCATCTACCATGCTCTGACAACAGCATTATTTAATATTTTCTTCACAAAGAAAAGTAACTTTTCTATTCAATATTGTTAAATCCGCATTTGACTAACTGTGTTGCTGTGGTTAAAATTAGTCTTGACTCTAGCAGTTCGTCTTGCGGTCACCCACATTGACAGGTACAGTATTTTCGCAGATGGCTTATTACCCAAGGACTAAGACAACTAAGCAACAACATACACATACTCAGATAGTCGTGAATATCCCAGTGCATCAGCCCTATATGTCTCCCTTTCTCGGCTTATTTTGCTTTACTTCTCCCTGTCACTCGTGCATCATATTATTGTATTGTATTTGTTATTCTCATGTCTCTCGTTCTAATAAAAACCCATTGGCTATGTTATCACTGCCACATTTGATTGGTATCCGTAAACAGCTCACGTGCACAAAACATTGGGGAAGAGGAGATATTTTGAAAAGAGGTTCCATCTTCCGAATGATATGCTTAAGCAGAGCAGTATTACTCTGCGTAGAAAGATGTTGTAATCGATGTTATAGAGTCATTGGAGCAGTTTTATTCAATAAGTTACTTTATTAGAAATACAGAGAAAAGCTGGTGTTCCCATTGAGGCTTGGGAGCAACTGACTATAAGAGAACTTTGGAGCATTAAGTTGCAAGGTGACATCAGCAGACATAGAATGTTCTATTTAAAGGGAAGATGTTAAAATAAGAGAATACAACATATCTTCCTTCTTTCCAAATAAATAGAAAAAAAAAGAAAAAATTGAAACAAAATAAAACACATTTATGACATATGCCCTCACTTCCTACAATTGTACTAATAACTACTTTTCTTACAACTGTGTTAATGACAGACAAAATCTTGAAGATAACTGGGTTGTCTCCTGATTCTTTGAGGCACTCTGTTAGTGTCACTACAAGAAGTATTTTCATCTATTTTCTTACGCTCTGGAATTGGATGTGACTGTAGACTATCGTTATTGACTTTGTTTGCTTTCTTGTAGAGAGCAACTCTCCTAAGATTCCAATGTTCTCCATTGTAAAATGTTACAAACTTGTCATGGACTGACTTAATTTTGAAAGGACCTCTGAATTTTGTAAGGCCTTGACCCACACGACCGGGTTTGACTTTCACCCAATCATTTGCTGCTAATTTTCCTACATTCATCCCATCACAAACCTTAGATGAACTACTACTCAAATCTGCCAACCCAATGCACTCCTTCAACCAAGCTGGAACAAGTTTGGTACTAGCTATCCGTCCCCTCATCATGTCAAACGGAACTCTATTGGTAACACTATTCTCTGTTGTTCTATACGCCCAAACTAAGTCATTAACCATGTCTCTCACACCTCCACCAGAACTCAAGGCCATCTGGATAGCGCTCTTTACCATTCTGTTAGCCCTCTCAACTATACCATTCCCTTCTGGATTGTATAGAGAGGTTCTGGTATGAACAATACCACAAGCATCAAGAAAATTGACCATTTCTTCAGAGACTAATTGGGTTCCATTGTCTGTAATGAGTTTAACGGGGTAACCCTCCTCCCTAAAGACCTCAGACAATAAGTTGATTGTGGATTTTGTCGATATTTCTTTCGTGAATTTCACGACTAACCACTTGGAAGTGACATCAATCATGACAAACCCAAATTTCATTTCTTGACTTAAAGAATGAAATGGGCCAATGAAGTCAAGGCAAACAGTATGCCAAGGTAAGTCTGGATTATTAATCTTTCCAATATCGCTCTGACATCCCACTTTCAATCTTTTTTCGCTTTCAAAACACTCTACACACTTTTCAACCCATTCAGAAATCTGTCGGTCCATTCCCGGCCACCAAAAAAACTCTCTGATTCTTTTCTTAGTAAGTGATTGTCCAAGGTGTCCTTCGTGTGCTAATTTAAACAAGATGAACCTTATTTCGTGAGGAGGGATGAACTTATCATCCTTCATGATTATATTTCCATTAATATCCAAAATGGATAGGTCCTCTACTATTTTCAGATAAGGGCGAACACCTATAGGTAGGGTACTCTCTCTTCTAGATCCCTTCACAATCAAATCTTTTACACATTTTAATACCTCATCATTAGCCATACAGGTATCCCATCTGCTCTTATTAATTGCGCCATTACACATGTCCACTAGTTCATCAATGGTTGCTACGGATCCTTCAGATTGCATTGCTTCAACACCTGACTTGTCTACAATCTCCCAAGGTAAAGGAAGTCTAGATAAGCCGTCAGCCTGAGAATTTTTCCATCCTGGAATATACTCTACTCTATACATAAATTCTTGAAGTCTAGCGGCTAATCGAGCTAACCTCGCTGACCCTTTCCCTGCACCACCAGTGGAAAGCAATTTAAGTAAAGGTTTATGGTCAGTCAGTAGTTTAAATTCAAACCACCACAAATACATTCTGAAGTATTCGCAGCCCCATGCAGCTGCTAATGCCTCACGTTCTATAATGGAATAATTTCTTTCTGAACTGGTGAGTGTCCTTGATGCGAAAGCTACTGTCTTCAAACCTGAATTATGTACCTGTGCTAACACTGCACCTATACCTACGGCACTGGCATCAACGGTCAATACTGACTTCAACTTAGTATCAAATGGAGTTAGGATCTGTGCATCACATATTGCCTTTTTGATATCATTAAAACACTCATCTTGCTCGTTAGCCCATACAAATTTACACCCTTTCCTCAGTAACAATTTGATTTTCTCAGTCCTTGCTGCGAAATTTTCCACAAATTTGGCATAGTATTCGATAAGACCAAGGGATGACCTTAACTGATCCTTGTCACCTGGCGTAGGTGCTTTTCTTATTGACTCTAAAAGATCTCTTTTACGCCGCACACCAGATGCTGAAAGAGTGTAACCTAGATACTCCACTTCTTCTACAGCAAATTTACACTTTTCTTTCCTTAAGGTCAGACCTGACTGCTCCATCCTGATCAAAACCTCCTTCAAAATTTTATTGTGTTCTTCCAGCGTCTCTCCGAACAAGAGTACGTCATCCTGAAAATACACTACGTTACTTATCCCTTTCAAAACCGATCCTATCATTCTCTGAAAAACCCCCGCTGCAGACGCGAGACCAAAGGGCATGCGGGTAAACTGGTAAACTCCCTCAGTAGTGATAAATGCAGTTAACGTTTTTGAGTCTTTGTGCAATCTTATCTGATGGTATGCACTTCGTAGGTCTAGTTTTGAGAAAAACCTACCACCTTTTAATGACAAGATTAATTCATTGATATTAGGAAGTGGAAAGTTGTCTACAACGATGTTCTGGTTAAGTGTGCGAAGGTCCACACAGAACCTAAACTTTCCGTCTGATTTGGTCGTAATTACAACTGGCGAAACCCAATGTGATATCTCAATCTGTTCTATCACACCATGTTCAAGCATGTCATCTAACATTCTCTTAACCTCTTGTCTAGCTATAAAAGGTACTTTCCTTACTTTGTGTTGTATTACAACAAAAGACCTCTTAGTTCATACAGGAAATGTTTATTTTTGTCAAAAGGAGAAACACTTATGTCCTTCCACTGCCTAACTGATTCAATCCCCAACATTTATAAATTAATTAATTCATCCATCCACCAGGGCCAGACTGACCATAGCGGGCACCGGGCAATCCCCCGGTGCGCCGCACGGGTGCAGGCCGGTTGTGGGCCCCTGGGGGGCGTTTTTCTTACAAGGCAGTTTTTGCAGCTTAGCTGCAAAATCTGCCCTGTACCAAAATCGGCCAAAAACCTGCCCCGGCAAAGAGCTCGATGGCACCTCCAACGCCCCCGAGTGGGGAGAGGGGGCCGGCCGAGCACTTTGCCAGGCCCAGTTGTGGTTCCCAGTCCGGCCCTGCATCCACCCAAACAAGGATTCAGTATCCTCCCACCGACATTCCAGCATCCCCCCACCCATCCGCGACACTTGCAGTTATATAATCACTCATAGCATGCATGAATCTTTCAATATTTTCGTCCAGCTACAAACACACAAACCCATTCTCTTAGTTGCAGAGAGGCAAATAGATGTGCAGATGGAGGGATACGGGTACACATATATATATATATATTCAATGAAAAAAACACAGGTTACAGGAACATTATATTAAGGCTGACATTTCAATTGTACAAAACCTGTGAAATGTAGCTGCTTTAGTTAGCTGAGCTAACTATAACTCACACCACTGCAATGCATTGCTGATGATGTAACATATGACATCACTGATGACATGGTCAGTGGCATTACTGATGACATCTCAAATGACATCCCTGATAATATTACTGATGACATTATCCAGTTACTGTGAGTGTTTCTAAAAAGATTAAAAATGTTATCTATCTATCTATCTATCTATCTATCTATCTATCTATCTATCTATCTATCTATCTATCTATCTATCTAACTACCTATCTATCTATCCATATATACACCAAGGTGTATTGAACAATGAGTGGGTGTATGAGTTCATGTATGGATGATTTAGTGGGTGCGTGACTGACTGTATAAGTGAGTGATTATATGTGTCTCAGTAAATGTATGGGTAAGTGACTAATCTATGTCAATGTCTGTATCTGTCTGTCAGTTGGTGTGTAAGTGGCCGCATGGTTTGGTGAGTAGGTACATGAGTGTCTATATGGGTTACTGATTAGTTGTCTGAGTACCTGTATGGGTGCCTGAGTGTGGGGGTGGGTGAAGGTGTGTGTGACTCCCTGCTTGGATGTGTGAGTGGGTGAATCACTGGGTGTATGGGTTCATGAGTGTGTCTACAAGGGGCTATTTGGGTTAGTGTGTGTGTGGCTGTGTTGGTGAGTGAATGGATGTCTTAGTAGTATATGGATGGGGGGCGTGGCTTGGTGCCCGAAGGTGATGGCGTCGTTCGAGGGAGGCTCCGTTGGGGACATGGGAGACTCCTCTTCTGTGCGTGCCCTTCCCTGACAGGAGATGCCGCTTCGCCGCCTAAACATCCCCTGAGGACCCTGCGACCCCAGAAGACTCCTCGCTTGCCGCTGGGACGCTGCACTTGGCCGAAGTGCTTTCGCGCTGACTCGCCTTCAGCGCGTCCGCCATGTTGCGCTCTTCATGAGCTGGCGCACCTTCTTTCTTCTATGCCGCGCACCGGGTCCTGTGAGCGCCAAAGTATCCCCGGATGCTCCCGCGTCCTCCAGAAGTCCCCTGCTTGTCCTGCAGCTGATAACCATGTCGCAGCAAGTCCTTCATGATTCTACAGGTATGGCGACCGCCATTTTGTTTTAAACTGCGCAGTATCTTTTGCTTGTCAGCATATGGAGTTGCTGCTACGGCGTGACCTTTTTTTTCTTCATTGCCTCGTGACACCCAGCCTACTTAATGCCTACAAGTCTCTGTTAATCCTATATACCCTACTACTGCAGCAGACTACTTGTTGCTACCGGGTTGCTGGCACCACCTATCTACGCACCTCAAATGTACTTCTTCTGATTGACTTTCTGACATTTTGGATGACAGAGTCTCCTCTAATATGCATTTCCTGCTGGCTATTGGTCTTCCTGCTTGTTTGGTGACATCGTGATTTACAACTATGTTGCTCAGCATTTTCTTATGAGGCTGCATATGGTTTTTTGAGGAAAGGCTTGTTTCCCTGTGCGCAGGTTGTGCATATCACAAGTCTTTCTACTTTGTTTCGCTGCCTTGCCTATTGCCTGCGGACCAGTTTTATCGCTTTTAGGGCTTTTTTGCAACCTACTACATCTGAAGCTTTCCCTGCTTGCAGTTAAGCGCTCCTCTTTATGCCTTATTTCATCAGCTCTCTGTTCTGGACTATGTTTTTCGTGCTGATTTGACACTCTGCTGTTCGCCTTACCTGCTGTCTACGTTCAGTACCCTCTCTGTTATGTTATGTTATGTTATTTATTTTCTTCTATAGCGCACGGCTACTCCCAAGAGCATCCCGGCGCTTTGGCGAAGAAAACTAAGTGCAGAGTGACAACACAGCAGCTAAAAACTAAGGAGAACCAAAGCTACTATTAAGCAAAGAGCCAAGTTTTCAGTTCTTTCCTGGAAGCGAGAAGGCTGTTAGCCTTTCTTAGAGACAGAGGTAGCTCGTTCCAGCCCCGGGGAGCCAGATAACGGAAAGACCGGCCTCCTATTCTGGAACGCTTGATGGCAGGCACAACCACTTTGGCCAAAGAAGCTGACCGCAAAGCCCTGCTAGGCAGGTAGAAGGATAGGCGTTTCCCAATGTACTTGGGGCCTACACCGTGCAGGGCTTTAAAGGCCAAGGTCAGGCTTTTAAATAAGATTCTCTTGGGGATGGGCAGCCAATGTAATGCTTTGAGTAACCTAGCGGCGCTGGCCCGTCTCGGGAGCCCAAAGATGGCTCGAGCCGCCGAATTCTGCACCACTTGCAGGCGGGTCAAAAGATATTTAGGTAGACCCAAGTAGGAGGCGTTCGCATAATCCAAACGCGACCCTATCAGGGCCTGCACAATGGTTTTTTGTGGTGGAGTGACAACAAAGGAAGAAACTTCCTAAGCATCCTGAGAATGCCAAAGCATTTCCCTGAAAGCCCAATGATATGGGGTCTGAAAGATAGGTCACAGTCAATCAGAATTCCAAGGTTTTTCGCCTTGAGGTAAACATTGTCCGGGGGAAACATATCCTGTGGCCACCAGGCCTTTCAGCTGGGATCAGGGGTACAGCCAAAAAAAAGCAGCTCCGATTTGTCGGAGTTGCATTTTAGGCCATGCCGCCGGAACCACTCGAAGACAGCACCTAGACAGTCCCTAATCCGTGTGCCGTCGAAAGCCCCGCCCCTGTCACACGTGAACAGAAGCTGGGTATCGTCAGCATAGGATATGATCTGGGCGCCCAAGGATTCCGCCACCACCGCCAGAGGGGCCATAAAGATGTTAAAAAGCATGGGGCTAAGAATGGAACTCCGAGGAACCCCCACCTCTAGCGGCGACATATTGGCGGAATAAGGAGGCGCCCAGATCGTTTGCCGGCGGCCGGTAAGAAAAGATTTAAACCAGTTCAACACTGTCCCACGTAAGCCAATTTCCTAGAGTCTTAAAAGGAGGCCTTCGTGGGGAACGGTGTCGAACGCCGCCGACAAATCAAGCATAACCAACATGACCTTGCCTCCTGAATCTAAAACCTCCCTGATGGCGTCGGTGACCTCGAGAAGGGCAGTCTCCGTGCTAAAATTAGCACGGAAGCCAGATTGAGACATGTGTAGGAGGTCGTTCTCCTCGATGAAATTGGAGATCGACCGATGCACATGCTTCTCGGTCACTTTCGCCAGCGCAGGGAGGAGAGAGATCGGCCTGTAGTTCGCATGAATGAGGGGATCTAGGGTAGGCTTTTTAATCAGCGGTAAGATCAAGGCACATTTCCAGGCCTGAGGGACCACACCAGTGGACAAAGAGGAATTAAGGAGTGGATTCAGTAAGGTGTTAAGGACTGGCGCCACTCTCCCCAGACACTTCGCCGGGCAGGGATCCAACGGCGAGCCAGACTTCAACCGTGACAAAAGGTCCAGAGAGATGGTAGGGGACATAGGGGGAAATTCACAAAGAAAGGGACCATTCCCATCCAGAGAAGGCAGGAAAGACAGACAGCTAACGTCCGGCAAGGGGCAGGTAGGAAGAAAGGAGTCCTGAATGGATTTGATTTTATTAACAAAAAACTCAGCTAATTGGTTTATCCAGAGCTCTGAGAGCATGTAAGAAGGAGTGTTTAGGGAGGGAGAGGTAAAATCCTTTACAATTCTAAAAATCTCTTTACTGGCGTTTTCGGCCTCATCTATTCTGCGCTCCAGATAAGCTTTTTTGCCATCCCAGATCTGCCTGTGGTAAGATCTCGTCGCCACTCTATATTTCAATCTCTCAGCTGGATCATAGACACGCCGCCAAGCCCTTTCCGCCTTCTTGCAATCCTGACGTAAGGCCCTCAGATGAGGAGTAAACCATGGGGCAGATATACGCCGCTCAGTGGATTTAGCCCTCCTCTCAGGAACCAACACCTCCAGTCTGGCCGTAAGCCATTTCCGGAAGAGAGTAAGATTCTCCTCTAGATTACCAAAAAGTTGACAAGGGAAACTATGGAGGGCATCGGACAGCATATCGGCAGAGATCAGGTGAAAAGGCCAAGAGGCCCTCGTGGTGTCTCTTAGAGGTCTCGTCCGTTTTGTAGCAGTGGAAAGCAGCGCAAAATTAATTAAAAAATGATCGGACCACAGGACAGGCTGCGGTGGAGACACACTAAGCGGTCTCGTAGAGAAGACCTGGTCCAAGGTATGACCTTTGTTATGAGTCGGCCCCTGAATGAAAGGGAACAGCCCTAACGGAGCCGTAATATGGACTAGTTTTATAGCGTCTGGGTCCAAATTGTTGTCCATGTGCAAATTAAGATCACCTAGTAAAATACAATGTTCTGACCTAAGGCACGGCACTGAAAGTGCCACTTGAAGTTCGTCAAAGAAAGACCCAAGAGGTCCGGGGGCTCTGTAGAGCAGAATCCCAGTACAAGCTTGTGAGGGAGAAAGGTGAAGAGTACTCTACACTACTCAGTACGCATTCTTAGCGCTGCGGTTCACATCCCTTTTCTCTGAACTGCTTTTTGCGCTTTTCGCTGATTGACTTTTATTGTGAAACTACCTATTTTTCCGTAGTTCTACATTTTGCGTACTGCTTGCCAGCGCAGTTACAATTTACGATCTATGGGTAGGCTTAAGTCTTTGTCTCATCAGCCTCATACCACAAAGTCTGTTTTTGTCAAGAACTCTAAAGTCTTTACTGCATTCTCCAAACTAGAGGATTCCCTCGTCTCCTCCGGTTCCGATACTGCAATGGAGCCCTCTCAGCCTATACCCGGGAAAACCAACACTAAGAGACTGAAAAAGGATCCTCCTTGACCACTCAAACACTCTACGTATGTCTCCATGGAGATGCTTCTGGACGAAATCCAATCTTTCCGCCCTTTTTTAGAGGAAATCAGATCCCTTCGTCCTTTTATGGAGGAAACCAACGTGAAGCTTCAGGCTCTCACAGACAATTGGTCTCAAATGGATACTAGGGTATCATCAGTTGAGCATTCGGTCACCTCTCTTCAGGAGACATGTTCCACTGTCTCTCATTTGAATTCCCAAGTATCTGTCCTTCAGCGGCAGGTGGAGGAGTTGAAAAACAGGAATAGACGTAACAACCTCCGTATTTATGGTCTGATGGAAGGCCTTGAAGGTTCGGACTCACTTTCCTTTTTCAAATCGTTCCTTCCCAAATTGCTTCATCTGCCAGAGGGCACGAATCTCAATATTCAGCGTGCACACTGTTTAGGGCGCCCATCTACTTCTGCCTCCCCCTCGCAGAGACCCAGAGGTGTCATTCTCTACTTTCTGGAGTACACTGACCTTCTGAAAGTTTTGACGACTGCCAAATCTTCTCCACAGCTGCAATGGTCCGGTTCCTCCTTGTTTTTTGCCCAGGACTATGCAAGAGCTACTGCTAACTGTCGTAAGGCCTGCTTGAGCATGTGAGATGACCTTCGCTCAATGGGAGCACGATATGGCCTTTATCATCCTTGTTTGTTCGAAGTCACCTATAACAACAAGACTATTACCTACGAGGATCCAGTTTGTTTGCAGAGCTTTATCAATGCACACAAGACTTCTGCCATGGACTCTTCTGGTCCTTTGTCCTCTTCTCCTGGCTGAGCTGCAGCTTTCCCAGTTGACGTTATGTTACTGCATTTTTTTCTTCTCATTTCTTGAATATGTCCTTATTCACTGTTTCTAATCCTTTCCAGTTTAGGTGTTGTTCACTATTGCCTATGTTTTCGACTTATTTTTATCTGTCCACTAACCCTTGTTCCTCTTCCTCATCTCCGCAGGATTTCTTCCCCATTTGACGATGTCTCCCTGGTTCCGCGCCTTGTCGACCTTGGATGTGTTGCCTCACCTATGTGGTTCCATCCCTCCCCAGTTTCTTCCCATTCTTCCCTTCTGTAAGTACGTTTTCCCTTTGTCTTTCCCCTATTTTCTTCTTTTTGTTCAGTCTTCTCTCCTTTTTGTTTTTTTTTCTCCTTTTCTTCTCTATGGTTAAAAACTTTAGCATCTCACTTGTTCGCCTGATACCTCTCCTACGTTGCACTGTTGTTGTCTACTTCATGGTCTTTTTTCTTCTTCATCTGAATCCTTTACAACTTTGTTCATTTTCTACTTTCTTCTCTCTATTTGCATATTTTCCTATTCTCGTTGCTCTCTTTCCTTTTCTCTCCTTGATTTCCACTATGCATCTACCTTCTCTTTTATTTCTATTTTCTTTTTGTCCGTCCTTATTCATGGGTCTTTATTCTACTTATACTTCTGAAGTATTATCTGGATTTCTATTTACATTATGTCATTGAACATAGTATCGTGGAATGTTAAGGGTATTAATTCTCCGATTAAGCGTCAACGTATTCTGTCGCATCTCGCCAAATTGAATGTTGATGTTGCGTTCCTCCAGGAAACCCACCTTTCTGATATAGAATCTGCTAAGCTTAGGCGAGGTTGGGTCGGTGAGGTTTTTTATTCACAAGGAGATGGTAAACGTAATGGCGTTGCAATTTTGTGTTGAGGATCTCTCCCCCTCACGATTATTTCCCAAGAATCAGATACTCATGGCAGATGGACACACGTCAGACTATCGCTTAGAGGTGTTCCAATTTCCCTCCTTAATGTTTATGCTCCCACTAATGGTGAACCTCTTTTTTGGGCTGAGTTCTCTCAACGGATCACCCAATTTATGGAAGACCATTTTATCCTAGCTGGGGATTGCAACCATCCCCTAGACCCTTTTATTGATAGGAATTCCGACGCCACCTATATTCCCAACAAAACCCACAAGCTTTTCTCCCAAGCCATTTCCCAACATAAGCTCGTCGATTCCTGGCGGCTTTGCAATCCGACCTTGCGGGAGTTTACTTTTTACTCACCATCTCATCGCTCCCAATCGCGGATTGACTATATTTTTGTCTCTCACACTCTCGCTCGAACACTCACCGCTGCTGAAATTGGTCCAATTCTCCTCTCAGATCTTGCCCCTGTTGTGATCAGCGTTGATGTACTTCCTAAGATTGATGGCCCCAAGAGATGGCGCTTTAATAACGCTCTTCTCCTGGATCCTAAATTTACTGCCTCCTTCACTACCTTTTTTGATGAATATTTCTTATTTAATGATACCCCCTCCCTCCCGACACACACCATTTGGGATGCTTTCAAGGCTAAAGCACGCGACTTTATCATTGGCTATGTTGCCAAAAAGCGTAGGACTGCTCGCCTGTACACTAAAAATCTCCTCTGTGACATTAAGAGATTGGATCATGTCTACTTTACTTCACACTCAAACGATATTCTGACTGCCCTTGTCGCTGCCAAGATGAAATTTAATGCAAAGTCCACGGAAGATGCCTCCCTATATTTGCTAACGTCTAGTGCTAAGTTTTACGGTGGGAGAAATAAAGCTGGAAAAATTCTTGCTAATTATTTGAAGGTCAAGCACAACAGAATGAATATTGAATCCATTTACGACACCAACTCTAACTTACAACATAAAGATGCTGACATTCTCACTGAATTCTCCCGTTTTTACATAACTCTATACACCTCTGAAACCCAACCCTCTACCCAATCTCTTACACATTTCTTTTCTAATATCCAGAAGCCTGTACACTTTCCTCTTGATCTTTCCTCCTTGGAGAATGACATCTCGCAGAAGGAATTGACTACTGCACTCCAACGTCTTAAGCTTAAAAAAGCCCCTGGACCAGATGGCTTTACCGTTGAGTTCTATCTCCACTTTTCCAATTTGTTAATCCCGAAGCTACACTCTCTCCTCACCACTTTTGTTGATTTAGGTACCTCTTCAGGCACCTTCTCTGACGCACATATTTGTTTAATACCCAAGAAGGGAAAGGATGCACAACACTGCAAAAATTACAGACCTATTTCCCTCATTAATATTGATTACAAACTCTTCGCCAAGGCGTTGGCGATAAGATTGGATCATTTACTTCCCGATCTCTTAGGCGAAGAGCAGTCTGGTTTTGTTAAGGGTCGATATATTACTGACAATACCAGACTTTTATTCAATATACTGTCAAAATTGTCACACCTTCAGAGCTCCCTGGCAGCGATCGCCCTAGATGCCAAGAAGGCGTTGGATAGGGTCGAATGGCCATATCTTTTCCACACTCTTGGATGGTTTAGCTTTGGTCCTAAATTCACTTCCCTAGTCTCATTATTGTACTCTCGACCACGGGCTGCGGTCTATGCGAATGGTCAGATCTCCTCCTACTTTGATCTTGGCAGAGGCGTCCGTCAGGGCTGCCCCCTCTCACCTTTCCTCTTCAACCTCGCTTTAGAACCCTTTTTGTCCAAGCTTCGCCAGAATCCCAACATACATGGTTCTCAAACTGCGGAATCCCCCATCAAACTTGCTGCCTATGCAGATGATATTTTACACTTCATCTCTAATCCCACTGAATCCATTCCCGCTTTCCTGGAAGAAGTGTGGAATTACTCTTCAATTTCTGGCTACAAACTCAATAGTGACAAGTGTGAGATTTTGCCCCTGACGAAGTTCACCTTTAAACCTGAATTCAGTGCCTCCAATTTCACTTGGAGTCCCTCTCACATTAAATATTTAGGCTTGCACATCACTCTTTCCATCCCAGACACCATCTCCCTCTGTTTAACCAAGTGCTCTCAGAAAATATCCGACTTTACAGTCAGATGGCATCCCCTAAATTTGTCTTGGTGGGGTCGCCTTGACACCATCAAGATGATGTTATCTCCTATCATTCTTTACACAATTTCCAATATCCCTGTTTCTATCCCAGCCAAATTCTTTAAAAAGATTAATTCGATCCTCTCCTCTTTCTTATGGCATAATAAGAAACCAAGAATGTCCCTTGCCAGACTAATTTGCCCCGCTCTTGAAGGTGGAGTCAATTTTCCGGACTTTTTAGCGTATCAAAAAGCCTTTTTGTTACGTCAAGCTTCCTTCTGGCTCCAAGATCCTGCCTCACCCTGCCCTTTGTGGACTAAACTTGAACGTCTTCTCCTTTCCCCATTCTCCTTTGCTGAGTATACTTCCTTCTCACGTAAGCCCTCCTTGATTCCTACTCCTATTCATAAGTTCACTGTCAAGCTCCTTTTATCCTCCAACCCTCCTCCCCCTATGACTGTAGCTGACTTTCTCTCATCCACTATTTGGCATGACAAATATCTTTTAATCCATAACAAACCCTTTTACTGGAAATCCTGGAGGACCAGAGGGTTGCTCTGGATTTCACAGTTGTTCTCACATTCTACCTTTCTACCTTTCCACACTCTTTGTTCCTCCTTTTATTTGCCCTCCTCCTTTCCCAAATACCTTCTACTTAAAACAGCTGTACTGGAGGTCTACACACAGCTTATACAGGCATCACCTGTCTCCACTTCTCCTGATCATGTCCTTCGTCTTCATTCTCTCTTACACACCACTCCTAAAGCTTCCATCATTTACAAGCATCTTCATGCTCATACATCTGCTAGACCTAAGTCTAAAGTTGAGGAGCAGTGGGAACAGGACCTTGCTGTATCTTGGCCAATATCCTTGTGGAACAAGATATGGACAAAGGTTCGTTAAACGTCTAGAGCAGCGTCCTTAACGCAATCCATATTTTTCATCTACAACAGGTTGCTCCATACTCCTTTCACCCTTCACAAAAGGTTCTCCACTATCTCAGACGTTTGCTGGTCCTGCTCCTCAGCTCACGCTACTCTGTTTCATATGCTCTTTCTTTGTAAACATGTGCATGATTTTTGGTTGCAGGTTTGGGCCCAAATTAATGTGATTTTCCATACATGTATTCCCTTTTCTCACACACATATCTTTCTACGGAGCCTCTCTCCCTGTTGGGAGGAAACTTGAGTTACATGTTCGTATTGTTAATTTGCTCCTGGCTGTTGCATTTCAACATATTACTATCAATTGGAAGACCTCCTCTGACATTTCTTTTGAAGCATGGTGGTATAATGTTTGCCATAACCAAAGACTTGATACTGCTTTTGTTTTTCCTGCCCAATTGGCAACCAAGCGTGCAGACTTATTGCTCCCTGTTACAATGTATTTGGATTATTGTGTAACCCGTTCTTTTTGTCCACGGCCTGCTCAGCAGGATGTCCCTAAACCCCCCTGATACCCTTTTCACTTCCTGTATTTTTCTGCATTATTATCTGCTTTGTCCTTATTTGCTCCTGTTTTTGTTGTTTAAATATTGTACTTCATAATTTTTATTCTTATTGCCCATGATACACTTTCTTTCTTTGTTCCCCATCCCCCTTCTCTCCTTCATTTCTCTTGCTTTATTGTGTATTGTTACCCTATTACATGATTAATAAAAAATGTCTTGAACTAAAAAAAAAAGTATATATGGATGAGTAACTGCATATGTGAACGGTAGTATATATGAGTGTTGGTGTATATAAGTGACTGTATGTGTGAGTGTGTGATTGTGAGAGTGGATGTATGGGTGAGTGTGCGCTTGTGTCAGTGACTGCATAGGACAGTAATTATGGGTTAGTATGAATAATGAGGTGGTGTCTGTATAAATGTATAGGTGAGTCAGTGACAGTGTGATTTATTCTTTGGGTAAGTGACTAGGTGTGTGGGTAGCTCTATGGGTGACTGATGGCATGTGAGTGTTTGTATGGGTGTGTGAGTGGATAATCAGTGGCTCTAATGGTGAGTAACCGGGTGTTTGAGCGGCTGTATGGGTGAGAGAGTGGATGTGTGCGTAGACCTATAAATCAGTGAGTGGGTATGTACATACTGGAATTGGTGTGTTAATGGTTTTGAGAATGGTAGTCTGACATTTGGAGTGGGTGTATGAAAGGTTATATTGAAGTGTGAGTAGGTGTATCAGAGATTATGTGGATGACATCATCAGTGATGTCATTTGAGATGTCATCAGTGATGTCATTGACCGATCCCACTTTGTGGGGCTTACTGGAGGTAACAGGTGGGCTAGTTGGCCCCTAAGGGCCCTTGCCAGTGAAGGGGACTTCATGCCCCTACCAAGGGAACACCAGGGGGCGTGTTTGGCTGCCCTTCCCTGGGCAAGTTTATTATTTTTAAAATTTAGCAGGAGGGCCACGCAACCCCCTTCAAAGGCCTATTTTGGCTCCGGGAACCTCATCACCTGGGTCCAGTCCTTACCCCTTAAAACCAAAAACAGGTAGACAGGTCTTTCGGGCTCCCTACTTGAGCTGATATTGCCCTGGGGACCCCATCCCCGGGGCATGGCCACGTCGTTGGGGACCATGGGGGATGCCTCAAGGCCCCCATGGTCCATGCTGGCATCTCACCTCCTGTGGGAGCTTGCATTGCTTTGGGCAAAAGGGACTGCAGACATGTAGCTCCCTATGCCCAAAAGCAATTCTGCTCTGCTTCATGGAAGCAAAGCAATGTTTGCTGTGGTTTGGTGGGAGTGGTGCTCCCACAAAGCCATACCAAACTGCTGTGTCTATACAGATATATATATATATATATATATTCACTGAAAAAACCATAGGTTATAGACCATATATAGTTAGGGATTAGCATTTAAAAAACCTTTTTTTACTCGCACAAAACCATTGAAATTCCATATATAGTTAGTTGCGCTAACTATATATCGCGCACCCGCAATCCACTGCTGATGATGTCACATATTACATCATTCATGACATGGTCAGTGACATCACTGATGACATCACTGATGACAACCCAAATGACATCACTGATGACATCATCCAGTGACTGTGTGTTTCTGTAAAGTTTAAATATGTTTGATATATTGAAGAATGAGTGGATGTATAAGTGTCTGGATGAAGGATTTAGTAGGTGCGTGACTGACTGTATGAGTGAGTGAATAAATGTGTCGTACTAAATGCATGGGTTAGTGACTAAACTGTCTGAATGTGTGCATCAGTATGTCTGTTGTGATGTAAACTGCTGCATGTGTTGATCATTAGCTATACGAGAGGCTATATGTGTTATTGATTGGTTGCCCAAGTATTTGTATGGGAGATTGAGTTTGTGTGGGGGTGGCTGGGAGGTGTGTGACTCTGTGCATAGATGTGTGAGCAGTTGATTCAGTAGGTGTATGAGTTCAAGAGTGCATGTGGAAACAGCTACATGGGCGGTTGACTGTGTGCATGAGTGTATTGATGAGTGAATGGATATCTCAATGCTACATGTCATAGTAAGTACATATGTAAAACACAGTACATGTGAGAGTTGGCATATATAAATAACTGTGCATGAGAGCCACTGAATGTGTGAGTGGCTGTATGGATCATTGTGAACTTGTATCAGGGATTGTATAAGACAGTAAATATGTGTTAGAATATGTTTCAATAATTAAGGTGTATATAACTGTATAGTTGAGGAAATGGAGGTGTGATTGATTCAGTGCATGACTGACTAGGTGTGTGAGTAACTCCATGGATGAGTGATAATCTGTGAGTGTCTGTTTACTCTGAATGTATCTAAGGTTATATTAGAGTTGGAAGAGGTTGATCGTATTATCACATGATTGATGTCATCAGTGATGTCATCAGTGATGTCATTTGGGTTGTCATCAGTGATGTCATCAGTGATGTCACTGACCATGTCATGAATGATGTAATATGTGACATCATCAGCAGTGGATTGCGGGTGCGCGATATATAGTTAGCGCAACTAACTATATATGGAATTTCAATGGTTTTGTGCGAGTAAAAAAAGGTTTTTGAAATGCTAATCCATAACTATATATGGTCTATAACCTATGGTTTTTTCAGTGAATTTTCAAGGTTTTGTAAATGCTAATTCCTAACTATATATGTTCTCTAACCTATGTTTTTTTCAGTGAATTTCAATGGTTTTTTAATAGCAAATATGAAAAGCTGTAAAATGTATTCTTCTTGTAAAGGAAAAATATATTTTATTTATTTTTGTATTATATTTTTTTTAATTTAATTTATATTATAATTTAAATTATTTTTTATTTTTCCAGCCGGTACGCGAACCGGTAAACGTCCCGTTAGTGCAAGTACCACGTTAGAAAGCCACATCGTGACGCGTCGCGTAATCACAACGTATCGCGTTACTGCGTAATGCGCCTTATGACACCCTTCGTTAGCACACCCGGAAGCGCTCTGGAACGCGAACCAAGGCGCGAAACGCAGAGCCCCGGAAACGATCCGAGGCGCGGCGCAGAGCGCGTAACAACAGGTCATGTGACTAGTTCATAAAACTTTTCATTGGTTCATTTTACTTTTAGTTTCCTAATGATGGAACGTTTGATCATATGACGTAAAATTATCACTTTTCATTGGTTTACAACATTTTTTTTTTCCCAAATGATGAAAGTCCCACTTTTTTCTTCACTCCGACTTTCATTTTTATGAGAGAAAGACCTGTTTTTGCGTGCTTACTCATGGCATCTGTAGTAGCTGCAGCTGATGGCTCCCCACCACCTCCACCACCACCAAAGAAGAGAGGTCGAACTGGCCAGGTCATCTTCCAACAAGAGGAGGAAGAAGAGGAAGACGAGGAACAGGAGCAAGGGACAAGGGGGGTTTTGAAAGAAATGCCAAGGACGTCCCATGTTAAAGTCAATTTTATTTGGCAATTTTTTTCTTTGCCTCCACATGAAAAGAAAGTAAATGCCAGATATGTTACCTGCCTGATCTGCCACGAACAACTCTCCAGAGGGACCGAAAAAAAATATAGTTATGGTAATTATACCATGCATCGACACATGGAGAGATGGCACCCGCTTAATTATAGTGCTGCACAAATGAGAGATTTGGTGGACAACCCCCGACCTGCCAGTACATCCACCAATGAAGTGGCACTGACAGCATCAGAGGCAAGGGAAACGGTCCCAAATATTCAGAAGAACTTTGGAAAAATTAAAATGACATGTTTAGATTGTGGCAAATTAATTTCATGTGGACAGATGAGTGTTACTCTAATAAATACAGCATATGAACATCATCAATGTTCAAAACGTCCCCGAAACTAAATTTTCTTTTTTTTTGGTTGCTCCTGTTGAGCCCTTTGTACTGAATCATTTTTGTTTCCCCCCCCCTCCAAAAAAACACAAAAAAATATAAAATAACAAAAAATAAAGTTCTTTTCAGAACTACCTCCCCTTTATAAAAAAATTGCTAGAATGTTTAGCACTCTGGCAACCTCTATTTCTTTTGGTTCGCTTCCCTGTTCGCTCCCTGATAAGCGAACCTGGAGCGAACCAAAAAAAAAAAAAAAAAAAAAAAGAAGAGTAAGTATAAGGGAAGTAAACAGAGAGTAATGTTAAAAGAAAGAAAGCTATAGGGAGTAAACCAGAGATACTGTTTAATAGATTTATTTACCGAAGAAAAAATGGAAGAGGGTATAATTGTGAAAAACAAAATAGATAAGGAAGTGAAAGAAAAAAGAGAGTAGAAGAATAACAAAGAAGAGTTTCTTAGAGAATATGAGTGAATGTTCAAAATAAGATTAAAACATGTGGAATAACAGAGAGAAAAAACAGAAAGCAGAAAAGAAGAAGTAACAGAAAAAGAATAATTGAAACAGCAAAGAAATGTAAATAACATAGGGCCATATTATCAACATAGGCAATAAAAGTTTTGCAGCTTTTATCGGCAGAAAACTGCCGCTAAAACCACTTTTGCCACAGTTTTCTGCCGATAAAAACAGCAATAATTTTATTGGCTGTGTTCATAATATGCCCCTTAGTGTGCTTCAACTACACAGAAAAAGCATAATGAACAAGTAGTGAAAGAGTGATCAGTCAAAGACACTAAGAGTAATAGAGATGGAGTGAGTGAACAAGAGTGAGGAACTATGAGAAGAGAGGGACTGAGAAAAGGAGTGGAAGGAGTAGAGTAAGTAGGTAATAGAGAAAGGAATGAGGGAAGTAGCAAAGGCACGAAACTGAGGGTTAAAGAAATGAATCTGTGGAACTAATAGTAGGTGAATGTGATAGAAATGTAACGAAAAGAGTACAAAACATTTACCTTATAATTGTCGTTAACTTACTCACTTGTTATTTTTATACTTTCAATCTGTGAAAGAGATAACAAACATTTGAAAAATATTAAAACATGTATTTAAAAATTAGAAAAGAGAAGAGAAAAGATTGAAGGACAAACAGTTTTTCAACAACTTTGACACTTACAGAAGCTTCTGCTTCTCCAGGCCCCCTACACAGTCCTAAAGATATACATTTTAAACTAACAGTATCTTGATGCAGATGAAGTGAGGCCTATCTTGGAACATGGTGCATCTTTTGCACTGCTGTTGTCTCACAAAAGTGACGCAATGGCAGCGCAAAAGAGGTGCACAATCATCATAAAACTGTTCCTAACATTTTAAATGATTGTTTCATGATGGCAATAAGGTGTGTCCTATCCAGACGTTTGTTTCAGGTGAGGCCTACTCAGGGTTGCAGATCAAATTTAGACTTGTTGAAGAGTACAGAGGAGATAATACATGTGCAGGCCAACCAGTAAAGTTCAGACTTCCTCTGTTTCCCTGGACAGGCCTAAACTTCATCTGCACAATGTGATTCGTAATGTTAGGAAACACAGGTAATGTATTTGAAAAACGTGCAATTTCTTTTGCTCATTTCACAATCACATCACTTGTGTTTCCTTTGGTTAGGTATCTCATTGTGCAGATGTAGTCCAGCATATGAAAGAGTACGCACTGCATGCAACAACTTTGACACTTACTGAAGCCTCAGCTTCTCCATACCCCCTACACAGTCCTAATTATATAAATTTTAAACTGACGGTATCTTGCTGGAAATGAACTGAGGCCTATCTTGCAACATGGTGCATCTTTTACACAAAAGTGACAGAACAGCGGCGTAAAAGAGGCACACAGCCTTCGTAAAACTGCCCTTAACATTTTAAATAATTGTTTCTAGATGCTGATAAGGTGTAACCTATCCACAGATTTGTTTCAGGTAAGTCCTACTCAGGGTTGCAGATGAAATTTAGGATTGTTGAAGAGTATAGAGGATGTAATACATGTGCAGGCCTACTAACGAAGTGAGTCATGTCCACTGCACTCTTGAACAAATGTCAGACCTCCTCTGTCTCCTGGAACAGGCTTAAACCTCATCTACACAATGTGATGTGTAATGTTAGCAAACACAGGTAATGTAATTGAAAAACGTGTAATTTTTTTTGCTCATTCCACAATCACATCACCTGTGTTTCCTTTGCTTAGGTATCTCATTGTGGAAATGCAGTCTATCATATGAAAGACTACGTAGAATGTGAGTACTGTATGCAACAACTTTGACACTTACAGAAGCCTCACCTTCTCCATGCCTCCTACACAGTTCTACATGTACATCATAAATACAAACAGTACAGAATTAATTATACATGTTAAATGGTTTATTTTTGCTGTTCTCAGAATTTATCAAATTTCACTAAAAACAGTGACTTGAAGGTATTCATCATTTAACAGCGGGGAAAAAAAACACAATCAAAATGATTGTGTTTAAAAACCCATATAACATAACCAATCAGAAATCAGAACTCCTGAAAAGTAACTTACTTTCCATGACGTCGAAGGATGTCCTATGAACAGCTTACACTCGGTTGTGCTGTTTTTATTTTCAGCCCGCCACTTTCTGAAAGAAAACCTCCATCGTTTTGAAAAATATGTTACATACAATAAATGACTTCTCGCTCTCTACCACACGTTTCCACAAGGCCAAATCATGTAAGAGCCATTTATAACTCTTGGAATTCTTGTAAGCAAATCCCGTCATTTTGTATTTCCGCAACTTTCAGAAAGAAAACGTTCAAGATCACTTTCACAATCCTGGACTAGTAATATCTTACCCTTCTTGCTCACTCATGTTCTACATTTCCTATGACACTGATACTGCTTACTATGAAGCAGACTTACACTACCTCTATGACTACTACAATTATTTAATTCTCTACATCACTTTTAATCACAAAGCAATATAAAACAGTAGACAGCATTGCAGACTTACATTCCCTCTACTCCATGTTTTGATTGACTGCTTGAATTAGCTTATAAAAAGAAACAGTTTTTCTGAACTCATTCAAAGTGCAGTTATTTTTCCATGACGTCAAGTGTTATGGTAAAAACTTATGTCTCTGTACTACACTTATCCTCAAGGCCAAATCGTGTAGGAGCCATTAGAACCTCTTGAAATTCCTCAGAGCACATCCCGAGATTCTTTCCCTAAAATTTTGGTTTTAAAAACACCAGGTAAGAATTTTTAAGGTCATACGGCAATTTTTTTTTGAAAGTTAAAACAGAATCGTTGCAGAATGACCAGCCATTTCTAGATTTTAAATAAGCTGTGTAATGTCCTGATGTTATTGAAGGACCGTCATGATATATAATTGCTGCAGTTACAAAAGTCCTTCCTGATATTGACAACTGCGAAGCTACAACATTTTTAATTAAAGTTGTCAATTTTGTTCCATCAGCCCTACATCGTTGGAACATTAAAATGACATACTGTCCATATGTTCGTATAATTAATGTTGACATCATTTCAGATTTACATTGGCTACACTCTATGTTGTGATCAGCTGCTTTTACTAGCTTATTAAAGGACACTGATTTACTGTCTGGCAAAGTTAAATATATAAATCTTTCTGAGTCTACACTAGTAGTACTTGATACCCTACAGTTCTCGCAGTCATGCTGCCATTGATAAGAAAGCCCAAACAGGTGATCTACATCTACACCTTCAGCATGCAATACATCAAGCATATACATTAAAAACTCCTGACAATCTTGCTGAATATTTTGAGAGAATTGTGTTTGACCTGAACATCTGTCTAACAGATTTCGAATTTCAGACACACTTTCTATTTTTGTTCTATCAGTGCTACATTTCTCTAACACAGAATTTAACAAACTGCAAAATCTATGATCCGAATTGACCACAATCTCTTCTTTTACATTTTCTAGAGAAAACAAAACATTAACCACTACATTAGCATAGCAGTTGACACCAGAACTGTTTTCAAATTGAAAACCAACAATATCTTCAACAGAATCCTTTTTGTTTCTGCTTATAATTTCAGGTTCATCAACTTTTCGTCTTTTTGGTACAACCTCCCTAGTATTGGTCACATTTCTTCGTTTCCGGCCTACCACACGTTTCTCAAACAAAGGATATTGAGGCAAATGTGGCGCATACTCTCTTCTTAACCTATTGTATTCCTTAACACAATCTAGATCCGCACAAATGTTTGTGACATCACACTCAATCAAGTACAATCCCGATAAAGTTCTAACTCGTGACAATGCCACATATGCCATACCCTCCTTGAACACAGAACTGCCAATATTCACCAATGCACTGTCTACACTTAAACCTTGTGATTTATGGATTGTCACCGCATATGCCAAGCAAACAGGAAACTGCTTACGGCGAACATATAAGTCTTTTACAAGCAAAAATCTAGCAGAACAACGACCAATTAGCTGTACTTCCTCAATGCCATCAAATTTAATTTTTAAAAATTCAATCCCATCTCTATTTCTGTATTTCACAAAATCAACAACATTACCCATTGATCCATTTACCAGACCTCTTTCAACATGTAAATTCCTTCTTAAAATTATACGGCAATTTAAGCACACATTCAGAGTCTTTTCAAAACCTGCAGTTTTAGATATAGTCTTCTCTAATGAATCCAATTTTGTTTTCAAATTCTCAGACAAAATAATTGTTGATCCCATATGCTCTACTCTGTCAATAGCTTCCAGTTTCACAATCTCTTGGTTTTCTAAATACAACATTTTGTTGTTGAAGATGGCACATTCTGCAAGAGTTGGCATCAAACATATTCCAGATTTCTTCTCAGTAATTTTCTGAAAAATATTCTCATGCACAACGTCTTGTTCTGGATATAAATTTGACAGTAATCGTGCATGTAAAGCTTGTTTCCCATGCTCGGTCACTTTTCCAATTCTAACATCTTGTAGAATATTCTTGTAAACTTCATCCTTCGCCTGACGCATATTTTCATGCAGTTCAGCATAATTGAAGTTTAACCATATATTGACGTTGCCAATGCTCCCTAGGCACTTCCTGGTATCTTCATGCGTGAGCATTTTGAACACAGGTTGTCCTTTCACTGTTGTCAGCTGCAGAAGATCTCCGAAAACAATGATGTGTTTGCCACCAAATAACACATCATACTCTGTTTTAAGAACTTCTTGCATTCTCAAATGCACAAAGGCAAGCATGACATTGGAAACCATGCTTACTTCGTCAATGATAAGAAGTTTCATTTTCCTCAAGACTCTTAAAACTTCACAACAAGCATCTCCAGATAACTTGTGGTATTGTAATTTGTTATCATGCTCCACTGGCAGCATCAGTAGACGATGCAAAGCAATACCTTTAATGTTATGTGCTGCCAGTCCAGTTGGAGCGGTGACAACACAAGACAGCGATGACTCAGTCCTTTCCTTCAAATAACATGAAATTGCTTTAATGAGGAAACTCTTTCCAGTTCCCGCTTCTCCACTCACGTACAGTCGGACAGGCTTCAACGATGTACATGAGCACTCTTTCTTCTCATGACTTAATCCATGATCAATTTGCTTGGTAACTTCGTCATATATTTTCCTCTGCTCAACGTTGAGTTGTCTTTCCAAGTCTTCTAAGTTAACCGCATCCTCCTGAGCATGTGCCATGGCTCTTTCCACTTCATTCATGGCAGTGGCAGCTTCATTTTCGATAACAGGTCCTCCTAGTGGATCCTGACTCAATGAAACAGAACTCTGACTGTCCTGAGAACTGTCTCTGGCAATCTCGGCTGCAATCGTTGCTTCCTGCTCGATTTCCGCATTCAACATTTGTACATATTTGGGAAAAGCAGGACATTCTATGGTCTCTTTGGCGGCAGTGAAAGAGTCTTCATAACAGAGGAAATCTCCAAGCAGTTCCTCTTCTGCACGCCAAGGCTTGAAAAGTTGCAAAAGTGCTAAATAGAAAAACTCCTTTTTTTCAGGAGATTCGCCACTTAATTTTCGATGGTTTACCAAGTGGCATTTTCTTTGCTTGACCAGACATCCCTCACTTCCAATTAGCGCATACACTCCTTTATCAATATCTTCTTTGATGTTCCTCTTGAATATGTAATTTTGTAGAACCTCATACAGACAAACATTCTCGAGGTGACTGCTTCGATTTGGATAATATGTATCCAACATGTTGGTCTTCAAAATGTCGGTACTGTTTGGCTCCTTTTCCGCCAAATACTCAATTTCCCGCACAGGTTTCAGAACTCGATTACGCGTTGCAGCAAGACCAAGACTCGCCCAAACGATACTCCTAGATTTGGCATAGAGACTTGCTGAAGACAACCGGTCAGAACATTCGTAAGCTCCGATTTCTCGATGCGACAACATCTTCAGACTGAAACTGTACAACTTCTTACTGAGGCTCTTTTCATGGGAAATGTCCTCCCACATATCCTTCAATTCTGTCTTTTCTTTTTTGGTGATGTAAGATGTCACATACCGAGCCACAGCCATACAGTTATCAGCCACAAACTGTATATCCATGTTAGCATTCCACATGGACAAAATCACTGGGTTGTAGTCGTTGATGTACTTGGACTCTTCGTTCCTCTTCAAATTGTATGTGTTTTTAGGTGATTTCTTCATCGCATTATGTCGCAGCGAAGACATCAAACTGTTCACTCTTCCTTTAGAAATCACCGGTCGTGGAAAGGCGAAACGACATTTGGTGTAGAACTTGTCCTTGTTTCTGAATTTACGACGACAGTACTTTCCGCAACGATGGCTTTGGAAGCGTAGAACTTGTTCTCTTAGGCTTTTGTCCTCCTTTGCGTTTGGAACAGCACATGTAGAATACTGTTCTATGAAACTCATCACTAAGTCTTCTGGATCCGTTCCAAATTTAGGTGCATCCTTGATCCACAGCAGCATATGTATATGAGGAGCACCTCTTGCTTGGTACTCCTTTCTCCAGAAGAAATCCAACACCTCTCCAAGAGGTGGATTCTTCTTATTCATGATGAAAGACATCATAGCTTCAAATCTATGATTGAAGTACCTGCATACATTGACTGGATCCAAAGAGCACAGTTCTCCAGGTGTCTTGAATTCGATGTTTTCGATGTTTCCATTTGCCTCTCGTAGAAATTCAAGTAAGTCTTCCCACCCATACTCGGCACAGCTCAGAGTGAGGAACCATGTGGGAGTTCCTAAGTTCCTCAGCATACATTTTAAATCACCATGACGACGGTACCAGTACTCATTAGTACCACGCTGACACGCCATGAGATTAATCAGGTGACAATCCAAAATACTGTCTTGGACATTGACTTTATCCATAAAGTCACTTGCCGAGATGTTTTGCATCTGTATACCACTTTTCAAGATGTGGTTCACTGCATATGACAGTCCAGACAGATTGCTTTCAAACAGGAGATGAAAGAAATAGGGAATGCATTGTCGAAACCTAGCATCTTCCGCATACAATCGTAAAGTCCGGTATTCAGAAGCAGGAATTTGATGAGGTCGCTCATCATATCTTCCTCCTTGACCTGTTGGAAATAGCTGTGGGAAACACCGAGCTTCCAAACTTTCCTCCCAGACACTAATGGGACTCCCTTTGGCTTGTTTCATTTGAAACAACTCAATAGCATTCCCCATGACTTCCTTGGAATGCAAAGGATGAACACTATAATGTTCATATATTTCTTCACTTTTAGAGGGTTCTACTTTCTCAATTTGACCAGCACACAAATCGCTATCCTCTTCCTCACTTACTTCCTCTTCTGCAACATATACATTCTTATAGTACTTATTATTTTTTTTCAAATACAATGTTGCCTTTTTGACTTTCCTAACATCCACTAAATCTTGACATATTTTTTTATTCTTTGTCGGAACCCCATTAACTAAGATAACCAGAGGTTCCTCTTCCACTTTTTCTACTCCAATTGTGTTAATGTTTTTCTTCAAATCTAGAGGCAAATAAACAACTCTTCCCTTTAATCCTCTCTGTAAATCTGATGGAGGCAATTTCCCTGTCTTTGGCTCCATTCTTACAATAGCCTGAAAGGGATGGATACTTTGAATCAAAATAGATTCATAAGTATTTAAATCCTTCAATTCAGAAGGAATCTCAACCAATTCCAGATTATTATGAACCGCTCTAGCAGGCATCTGGTTTTGATTTAATTTGTTACAACAATAAGTACACACACGTTGATCCGATCCCAAATCAAAACAATTTTCTACCATCAAGTATGTAGCGAAATCCTTCCATTCACTATTATTTTCCCTTTCACTTCTTGCATATAAATCCACTAACTTAGTCTGATTCTTATAATAAGTGCGTCGACAACACACACAAGTGAAATTAGGCCTCTCACTTGATTTCAACTGAAACGTGGCAATTTCCTTCTGAAAATTATCTGTACTGGAAACCTGTACACTATCTTCCACATTACCCTCTTCTTCTGGGTCAATTTCAACATTCTCCTCTTTACTTCCAAAGTAACAAAACTCAATTTCTTCACACATATTCTTCACATCTATTTCAGAACCATGCAAAAGAGCAGCACATAATTGTTTAAGCATAACTGCTGGACTCTTAGCATAATACAACATTCTAACTAATTTCCTCACTTTATTATGATGCACTGCTAGCATCCTGAAATGATGAAAAACACTCTGGCATACTCTCCTGGAAAGACAAGCCAGTGAATGACCATGCAAACCTGTCACTTCTCTCACTCTGCAAGGATCTAATTCTTGCAACAACTTCATTTTCTGCTTCAAACTTTTCTTATTAAATGTCCGTACAAAATCACAAAGCAAATTGATGGAATCCTGTCGCACACTGCAAATACTACTACACTTCCAGGTGTACACAGGTCCCTTAGGACGTCTTCCTAAAACCTCATTACCTAACATCTCTTCTGCCTCTGTTGTCACAAGTTTTTCTTTTTCAACTGGACAACCATCTTTCACCTCATAAGCTCGACCGCTGGTGTCAACTGCATGCACCAAATCATTATCCTGGAAATAACTCTCCTCATTGAAAAATGCCTCACAACTTGAACTATGCATCCATTCTCCGGAAAAAACTTCACAAAAATTACTACGATTAACTATTCTCTTCCATCTACTATTTCTTTTGAAATCATAAATTGCCTTGTTTAGCTTCCTAATTCTATTGATTATCAAAATAAATAACTTTCGTTTAATTTCAAATGCCTGATCAATAACTTTCTCAATTTTTTTTTCTCTTATAAAAAACCACTTTCTGTTGACCTTTCTTAATATTTTTTAACAAATTGCCAATTATCCTGTTGCAGAACATTCGTTTACGAATGTCCCTAAACTGTTGTTTCCTTCTACTATCATGCACAGAGTTATCTCTTTCTCTAGCAGTAACATTTTTGATTGGCCTTTCCTTTCCGTTTAAATTGCTTCTCTTTTTCTGGACAAAAACATTTTCTGTAGTACTACTTTTTTTTCTAGAAATGTTTCTTATGAATGTTTTCGTGGTCTTACCCGGTGCTTTATTGGTGACTTGACGATTTTTTATGGTAGAGGACTGCTGCAGTAAATGATGGACCTGCTGTGTTTGACGTTTTGTAGGCTTTCTCATTCTCTCCTTAGTTGGCATTCTCAAAAGTTGAAATGATCTGCAGTTGAATCTGTGGTAAAATATAATAAAAAATGTTATTAACCACTATTACCAAACAGTAAATCAATAACAGTCATCAAAAACTTAACACACTACTTAACATTTTTACATATAATATTTTTTAGTGCTTTGGCAAATTTAGAATACAGAAATAGCAGAAAAGAAATGGAATTCTTCTTCATTTTACCTGTCCTGTTTTATATGTGAGTCTGATCTAATTTTATGAGCATATTTTAATATTTTATTGAAGACACTACACATAACCTGTTTTTGAAGGTGTGTTTAATTTAAAATTAAACAGTTTACATTTTTACTTTTCATTTATTGTACATTTTAAAAATAAATGTTTATAGTTCCATAGGCTCAAGCAGGTCAGCTTCCCACCCTATCTCATACAATTCTGACAAATCGGCATCCTCATCATATTCTTCATCATCCTCAAGATTTAAATCATCCAAGGGATCTACTTCCACTGACGTTTCAATTACAATTTCAATGATGAGGTCGAGATCAACTGATTGCTGATTGTCACTCATGTTGATGTTGTCATTATCTTTAAAGAAAGAGAACAACAATGAGATGTTGCAGAGTAAGAGACAAATCTCAGAGATTACAATAGTAAATTTGTTTAACAAGAGTAACATTTTGCAGCTATTATTTAGCCATGTGCAGCGATGCTGAGGAGGTGAGGCCTATGTCCAAGTTTTCAATGAACAGGACTCATCTCTTCTTAACCTTGGATAAGCCTCACCGACTCTGTGTCCCCTGCTCATACTTAAATGTACAGGGGCAGATTTATGCTAAGTGGCGCATCCCCACGGATGCACCAGTTAATGTGCACCGCTGCTCTGCCACCCATAGTGTGCCACATTTACAATGTGGAGCACCATTGAGCAAAAACAGCACAGATGCGTCACGCATCTGTGCCGCAAAAGCAGCACATTCCAGGAATCACGTCATAAGCGCAATATGTCTACTGCAATGCACAGGAGGAAGCCTCACATTGCATGGTGCATCACTTCTTATGCCTGTTTCAAACAGGCGTAAGGATTTGATTCAGCAATGCTATAAAGCTGACTCAGTGAAATCTTCTAAATTTCACTGTGTTAGTTTTACAGGGCTTTCATGCAAATTAATGCATACCTTGCAACAAAACACTTATATAAAAACTGACACAGGTTTCATGTGGCACAGGACTTTACAACATGACACATCTGCCTAGATGCATCAAGTTGTAAATATGTCGCCACATAGCAAATCTTTTGCACCGCCGCTGCGTCACAAAAGTGACGCACAGTGACGCAAAAGAGACATACACCTATCATAAATCTGTCCCTAACATTTTAAATGATTGATTCAAGATTACGATAAAGTGTGGCCTATCCAGAGGTTTGTTTCAGGTGAGGCCTATTCAGAGTTGCAGATGAAATTTACGCTTGTTGAAGAGTACAGAAGAGATAATACATGTGAAGGCCTACCAATAAAGTAAGTCATATCCACTTCACTCTTGAACAAAGGCCAAACCTTTTCTGTGTCCATGGACAGACCTAAACTTCATCTGCACAATGTCATTCGTAAAACTTAGGAAACACAGGTGATGTAATTGAAAAATGTGGAGTTTCTTTTCCTCATTTCACAATCACATCACCTGTGTTTCCTTTGCTTAGGTATCTCATAGTGCAGATGGATTCTAGCATATCAAAGACTACACATAATTTGAGCAGTGTATACAACAAATTTGACATTCACAGAAGATTCAGCTTCTTATCTTGTTGGAGATGAAATGAGGCCTGTCTTGCAACATGGTGCATCTTTTCCATCACTGCTGCATCGGTTTCATGTGGCACGGGACTTTACAGCATGACACATCTGCCTAGATGCATCAATTTTTAAATATGTCGCGCATAGCAAATCTTTTGCACCGCCGCTGCGTCACAAAAGTGACGCACAGTGACGCAAAAGAGTCATACACCTATCATAAATCAGTCCCTAACATGTTAAATGATTGATTCAGGATGACATTAAGGTGTGGCCTATCCAGAGGTTTGTTTAAGGTAAGGCCTACTCAGGGTTGCAGATTAAATTTACGCTTGTTGAAGAGTATAGAGGAGATAATACATGTGAAGACCTACCAATGAAGTAAGTCATGTCCACTTCACTCTTGAACAAAGGCCAGACCTCTTCTGTGTCCGTGGACAGACCTAAACCTCATCTGCACAATGTCATTCGTAAACTTAGGAAACACAGGTGATGTAATTGAAAAATGTGGAGTTTCTTTTCCTCATTTCACAATCACATCACCTGTGTTTCCTTTGCTTAGGTATCTCATACTGCACATGGACTCTAGCATATCAAAGAGTACACATAAGTTGAGCAGTGTATACAACAATTTCGACATTTACAAAAGATTCAGCTTCTTATCTTGTTGCAGATCAAATGAGGCCTGTCTTGCAACATGGTGCATCTTTTGCATCACTGCTGCATCGGTTTCATGTGGCACGGGACTTTACAGCATGACACATCTGCCTAGATGCATCAAGTTGTAAATATGTCGCCACATAGCAAATCTTTTGCACCGCCGCTGCGTCACAAAAATGACGCACAGTGATGCAAAAGAGGCATACATGGCTATGTAAGTTAAATAATCAAAATCTAAATTTGCCAAGCACACATGGGTGTGTATTTACAAGGACCTTCCACCACGAGGAAATGTCTTTAATTAAAAAGGGAGAAATAACATCAAAGGGACTCAAATGCCTTTTAAATGTACCCCAAGCAACCTATGAAACTCTAGCAGTACATATCAAGAAACTTAAATGACTTCAATAAACGATTTTAAACACATCAAGTAAAGCAGTTATTCAAATACATTCAAGGCGAAATGACTTAAAATGGCCTAAGACACATGAAAGCGTTTTTTTAAGGCCCTTGCACCATTTCTGGGTCACTTTTAACATGGCTATGTTAGTCAAAGAATTAAAATCTAAATTTGCCAAGCACAGATGGGGGCATATTTACAAGGACCTTGCTCCACGGGGAAAGGTCTTAAATTAAAATGGGAAAAATAACATCAGAGAGACTCAAATGCCTTATAAATATGCCCCAAGCAACCTATGAAGCTCTAGCAGTACATATCAAGAAACCTAATATTTTTCAAAAAACAATTTTAAACACATCATATAAATCAATTATATACCTACATTTAAGGGGAAATGACTTAAAATGGCCTAAGACACATGAAAGCGTTTTTTTAAGGCCCTTGCACCATTTCTGGGTCGCTTTTAACATGGCTATGTTAGTCAAAGAATCAAAATCTAAATTTGCCAAGCACAGATGGGGGCATATTTACAAGGACCTTGCTCCACGGGGAAAGGTCTTAAAATAAAATGGGAAAAATAACATCAGAGAGACTCAAATGCCTTATAAATATGCCCCAAACAACCTATGAAGCTCTAGCAGTGCATATCAAGAAACCTAATATTTTTCAAAAAACGATTTTAAACACATCATATAAATCAATTATATACCTACATTCATCGGGAAATGACTTACAATGCCCTAAGACACATGAAAGCGTTTTTTTAAGGGTCACTTTTAACATGGCTATGTAACTCAAAGAAACAAAATCTATTTGTAAAACACTTGACACAAAGCAACATTTTAAATACAGAACTTTCTTCATAATTTTCTCCCTAAAGCATACTATTGTCTATCTAAATTAAATGAATCTTTTCTCACCTTAGCAAATACTTTATGAATTTCAAAACAGTCTCAGAAACACACCAATTTGTCTTCAGCAGAGCAAAAGGTATGCACTCCAGAGTCTGCAGCTATCAAAAGCACAGAAATGCTGTAATTCTTCACACATATCTCTCATGTCACCCAATCAAAACTCTTCCCTCACTTTTTTCAAATCAACACCCTTCACCCCTCTGCCCTTTCTGCCTTTTTTGCATAGCAACCACCTCCTGAAAGACCTCTGATGTTTGCAAGTTCACACAACAATGTTTCAATTGAACTCTGAACTCTCAGTGCACCTGCATATCCAGTGCAATCTTTCATAAAATGATTTTTTCTTGACCATTCAAATTACATCTTTCAAAGAACTCATCCATGCACCCTAACTTTCTGTTTTCAGCAATCAAAATCCACCAATCACTGTTACTGCTTCATTAACACAGAAACTCCACAGTTTTTTTCATTTTAAACTCTTATTTTTCCAACTGCCATTTCATTGCCACACTTCATCTGACTGCAGCAGAACCTTCTCTCACCATGTTTTCTGTCAGGATTGTTGGACATAGTTACATCTATTGGGCTCAGAGGTATGCTGATAACAGAAATTTACCTAACCTCAATTTACAAGATGTGGAAATTAAGTGGTTTGGCCACAGAGGATTAAAATGTCACCAATTGATACCATTGGTGAAAACCTTTATGCATTTGCCTAAACCTGACCTGTTAATTTTGCACTGTGGAGGTAATGACTTGGGCACTTTGACTGGTGTAGGTCTGGAAATGCTTTTAAAGGACACCTTTGAGCAATTGATGGCACTATTTCCTCAAACTGCCTTGGTATATTCAAATATATGCCAAAGACAGAAATGGAGGTGGTCGAACCAATTTTGTCCACAAATTGAGAAATCGAGGAAGCATGTAAACAAATCTGTTTCAGCTTACATGAGAGACCATGGAATGGGCTCCATGTACAACAATAACTTGCGTTACTACATGCAAGATATCTACAGAGGAGATGGAGTTCACTTCTCAGATGAAGGGAACAGAGTTTTCATTCTCAATTTAAGACTGGGCATTGGTACCTACTTATAAGTACCTAAATGTACCATAAACCCAAAAGCTCTTCTCAGAGCTACCCTACATCTGATCACTCACAATTATTATTTTACTCTAACTTTTTTCACTAATTTTCAACAAAGTACGCTCCCCGGAGCGCTACCCGGTACGCGAACCGGAAGCTAACCGTGCAAAATTTTTTTAAAAAATGTTTTTTTTTCGCGTGAAATTTAAAAAAAAAATGTTTTTTTTTCGCACATATGGGCCTCCTCAGCCACCCTCAGAAAACCTAGGGGGTCAAGATACGTCTACCGTGCCCCCTTCTACCCATCTACATTATTTGCCCTCCATCTTGTATTTTAATTCGACCGAAACACAAAATGGTGGACTCCCGTAACGCTGCAGGTTCGCGTACCGGGGCGCTCACCGGGAAGCGCTCCATTAAAAAAGGTGGGAAAGTAATTTACAGAAGAAACCCTGGAGACACTTTCACCAAATATAGATTTGCTCATACTACATGCCAATCCCTACCATTTTCACAAATTTGGTTGGAATTCCATTTAGCCATTTAGCCTGTAGACCTCTCTAAATACCCTGAGGTAAATTACTTCACAAAACACATCTGAAGTGTTGGAATTGACAACCAATTAAAATGTTACTTTCATTTTCTATTTTTTTTTACCTGACATTTGATTGGATATGTACCTGAATATATATATGAAGGAAGAGAAGGAAACATAGCCATTTTGACTACTACTTCCTGGTGTACATTTCAATAGGATTTTCACTAATACCTTCAACTTCTTTTTAAAGGTAAGTTGTTATTTTAAAAACTGAAGTATATTGTGCACTTTAAGTTAATATGGTAAACTTTTCCTGATAGTTATATACTATCCCTCTGTAGTAGTTATAGATTTAGATAGACTTCTCTGTTATAGTTATGGATGGAGTTAGGCTTGTCTTTTATAATTATGAATTTACTTACGTTAAATCACATACACTTTTTTATATTCCTACTTCCACTCTGATACTATACACTGCCCAAAGATAAATTCACTGTTAAAAACTGCCTATCTAAAATTAATCCCAACAGTGCCCTATCTCTACTAATATATATTTTTTTATGCAAATTTCAGGCAAAATGGAAGGCGAACAGAAAGTATCATTTGAAATTGTCCTTGCAGAGACCAACGAAGAAATCATTGATCCAAATGATATTGAATTTATGGATGAAACTTGGGACCAAGAACTACTGCAATGTGTGCAATCAGTAGATGTCCTCCTTGAAAATGAGGACATTTTACACACTCAAGCATTACAAGCTATGTTCAATGAAAATAACGACATTTCAGACAGTGAAATGGTAGACATTTTATTAAATTTTGAAACACAATGACAATAATAAATAATTGTTTAAAAAAAAATAAAAAAAATAAACAAAACAAACAATAAATTAACATACAATATTTAAAAAGTCTATCATTCTTTTTTCCTAATAGTACGCTCCCCGGGCCGCTTCGGGGCCCTTTTAAAGCCTCCACATCAAACCTAGGGGATCAGGTAGGATCTACTATGCCCCCTTATGGTCATTTCCCCCTTTGTTTTGGCCTCCTCTTGTTTCGTGCAAATCCATTCAGCCGTTCGGGCTAAAACTGAGGCCAACCGCCCTATGGAAATTAACATGGGAACCCCCCCAAATTTTCAGGGGCTGCTCAGAAACAAAATGTTCCATTTTCCTGAAAATTTCAGCCAATTCCGTCCACAAACGCCAAAGTTATTAGACATAGAATTTTCAAAAATCCCATAGAGAAAAAATCCTAACTATATATATATATATATATATATATATATATATATATATATATATATATATATATATACATATATATATATGTATGTATATATATATATATATATATATATATATATATGTATATATATATATCACGCTCCGCGGGGATGTCCAAAAGTAGGCAGCACATATATATATATGTATCCAACACAGTGAGGGGACCCATTAGGAAGCAGCCACACACGAACTCCGTAGTGAACTCTTTAATTTTCAAGAACCTGCCAGCAGGAATTCGCCAGAACTCTCCCCCTTACATAATCAGTCCCCGCCCTCTCGGCGTTAGCAATCAGTGGCGTTATGGGATCTGTAGTCCGTGTCAGGTAGGGATTGTTCCTGGCGAAATGGATCCAAATTTCAAACCAAGTGGAAATGAAGGCACATCTCGATTGTTTCCCTGCCTTGCTTCCAGTTCTCAATAGAGTGTTCAAAAGGGCTACTCCTGCAATGTCCTTAAGAACGTTCTTGTCCACTTTCCCCCCTGTAGTGAAGAGGGCTGGCTCTGTGACCACAGCGGGCTGCTTCCACGACCGGGCGGCCGTCTATACATCCAACACAGTGAGGGGACCCATTAGGAAGCAGCCACACACGAACTCCGTAGTGAACTCTTGAATTTTCAAGAACCTGCCAGCAGGAATTCAAAGGTGACGATCTTCAAAGTAAATCAGCCGCCAAATGCATTTCGAGAGACGAGCTCTCTTCTTCAGTGGCATATTCATCATCTGCCAGAACTCTCCCCCTTACATAATCAGTCCCCGCCCTCTGGGCGTTAGCAATCCGTGGCGTTGTGGGATCTGTAGTCCGTGTCAGGTAGGGATTGTTCCTGGCGAAATGGATCCAAATTTCAAACCAAGTGGAAATGAAGGCACATCTCGATTGTTTCCCTGCCTTGCTTCCAGTTCTCAATAGAGTGTTCAAAAGGGCTACCCCTGCAATGTCCTTAAGAACGTTCGCGTCCACTTGCCCCCCTGTAGTGAAGAGGGCTGGCTCTGTGACCACAGCGGGCTGCTTCCATGACCGGGCGGCCGTCTATACATCCAACACAGTGAGGGGACCCATTAGGAAGCAGCCACACACGAACTCCGTAGTGAACTCTTTAATTTTCAAGAACCTGCCAGCAGGAATTCAAAGGTGACGATCTTCAAAGTAAATCAGCCGCCAAATGCATTTCGAGAGACGAGCTCTCTTCTTCAGTGGCATATTCATCATCTGCCAGAACTCTCCCCCTTACATAATCAGTCCCCGCCCTCTGGGCGTTAGCAATCAGTGGCGTTGTGGGATCTGTAGTCCGTGTCAGGTAGGGATTGTTCCTGCCGAAATGGATCCAAATTTCAAACCAAGTGGAAATGAAGGCACATCTCGATTGTTTCTCTGCCTTGCTTCCAGTTCTCAATAGAGTGTTCAAAAGGGCTACCCCTGCAATGTCCTTAAGAACGTTCGCGTCCACTTGCCCCCCTGTAGTGAAGAGGGCTGGCTCTGTGACCACAGCAGGCTGCTTCCACGACCGGGCGGCCGTCTATACATCCAACACAGTGAGGGGACCCATTAGGAAGCAGCCACACACGAACTCCGTAGTGAACTCTTTGATTTTCAAGAACCTGCCAGCAGGTATTCAAAGGTGACGATCTTCAAAGTAAATCAGCCGCCAAATGCATTTCGAGAGACGAGCTATCTTCTTCAGTGGCATATTCATCATCTGCCAGAACTCTTCCCCTTACATAATCAGTCCCCGCCCTCTGGGCGTTAGCAATCAGTGGCGTTGTGGGATCTGTAGTCCGTGTCAGGTAGGGATTGTTCCTGGCGAAATGGATCCAAATTTCAAACCAAGTGGAAATGAAGGCACATCTCGATTGTTTCCCTGCCTTGCTTTCAGTTCTCAATAGAGTGTTCAAAAGGGCTATCCCTGCAATGTCCTTAAGAACGTTCGCGTCCACTTGCCCCCCTGTAGTGAAGAGGGCTGGCTCTGTGACCACAGCGAGCTGCTTCCACGACCGGGCGGCCGTCTATACATCCAACACAGTGAGGGGACCCATTAGGAAGCAGCCACACACGAACTCCGTAGAGAACTCTTTAATTTTCAAGAACCTGCCAGCAGGAATTCAAAGGTGACGATCTTCAAAGTAAATCAGCCGCCAAATGCATTTCGAGAGACGATCTCTCTTCTTCAGTGATATATTCGTCATCTGCCAGAACTCTCCCCCTTACATAATCAGTCCCCGCCCTCTGGGCGTTAGCAATCAGTGGCGTTGTGGGATCTGTAGTCCGTGTCAGGTAGGGATTGTTCCTGGTGAAATGGATCCAAATTTCAAAGCAAGTGGAAATGAAGGCACATCTCGATTGTTTCCCTGCCTTGCTTCCAGTTCTCAATAGAGTGTTCAAGAGGGCTACCCCTGCAATGTCCTTAAGAACGTTCGCGTCCACTTGCCCCCCTGTAGTGAAGAGGGCTGGCTCTGTGACCACAGCGGGCTGCTTCCACGACCGGGCGGCCGTCTATACATCCAACACAGTGAGGGGACCCATTAGGAAGCAGCCACACACGAACTCCGTAGTGAACTCTTTCATTTTCAAGAACCTGCCAGCAGGAATTCAAAGGTGACGATCTTCAAAGTAAATCAGCCGCCAAATGCATTTCGAGAGACGAGCTCTCTTCTTCAGTGGCATATTCGTCATCTGCCAGAACTCTCCCCCTTACATAATCAGTCCCCGCCCTCTGGGCGTTAGCAATCAGTGGCGTTGTGGGATCTGTAGTCCGTGTCAGGTAGGGATTGTTCCTGGCGAAATGGATCCAAATTTCAAACCAAGTGGAAATGAAGGCACATCTCGATTGTTTCCCTGCCTTGCTTCCAGTTCTCAATAGAGTGTTCAAAAGGGCTACCCCTGCAATGTCCTTAAGAACGTTCGCGTCCACTTGCCCCCCTGTAGTGAAGAGGGCTGGCTCTGTGACCACAGCAGGCTGCTTCCACGACCGGGCGGCCGTCTATACATCCAACACAGTGAGGGGACCCATTAGGAAGCAGCCACACACGAACTCCGTAGTGAACTCTTTGATTTTCAAGAACCTGCCAGCAGGTATTCAAAGGTGACGATCTTCAAAGTAAATCAGCCGCCAAATGCATTTCGAGAGACGAGCTCTCTTCTTCAGCGGCATATTCATCATCTGCCAGAACTCTTCCCCTTACATAATCAGTCCCCGCCCTCTGGGCGTTAGCAATCAGTGGCGTTGTGGGATCTGTAGTCCGTGTCAGGTAGGGATTGTTCCTGGCGAAATGGATCCAAATTTCAAACCAAGTGGAAATGAAGGCACATCTCGATTGTTTCCCTGCCTTGCTTCCAGTTCTCAATAGAGTGTTCAAAAGGGCTATCCCTGCAATGTCCTTAAGAACGTTCGCGTCCACTTGCCCCCCTGTAGTGAAGAGGGCTGGCTCTGTGACCACAGCGGGCTGCTTCCACGACCGGGCGGCCGTCTATACATCCAACACAGTGAGGGGACCCATTAGGAAGCAGCCACACACGAACTCCGTAGAGAACTCTTTAATTTTCAAGAACCTGCCAGCAGGTATTCAAAGGTGACGATCTTCAAAGTAAATCAGCCGCCAAATGCATTTCGAGAGACGATCTCTCTTCTTCAGTGATATATTCGTCATCTGCCAGAACTCTCCCCCTTACATAATCAGTCCCCGCCCTTTGGGCGTTAGCAATCAGTGGCGTTGTGGGATCTGTAGTCCGTGTCAGGTAGGGATTGTTCCTGGTGAAATGGATCCAAATTTCAAAGCAAGTGGAAATGAAGGCACATCTCGATTGTTTCCCTGCCTTGCTTCCAGTTCTCAATAGAGTGTTCAAGAGGGCTACCCCTGCAATGTCCTTAAGAACGTTCGCATCCACTTGCCCCCCTGTAGTGAAGAGGGCTGGCTCTGTGACCACAGCGGGCTGCTTCCACGACCGGGCGGCCGTCTATACATCCAACACAGTGAGGGGACCCATTAGGAAGCAGCCACACACGAACTCCGTAGTGAACTCTTTAATTTTCAAGAACCTGCCAGCAGGAATTCAAAGGTGACGATCTTCAAAGTAAATCAGCCGCCAAATGCATTTCGAGAGACGAGCTCTCTTCTTCAGTGGCATATTCGTCATCTGCCAGAACTCTCCCCTTACATAATCAGTCCCCGCCCTCTGGGCGTTAGCAATCAGTGGCGTTGTGGGATCTATAGTCCGTGTCAGGTAGGGATTGTTCCTGGCGAAATGGATCCAAATTTCAAACTAAGTGGAAATGAAGGCACATCTCGATTGTTTCCCTGCCTTGCTTTCAGTTCTCAATAGAGTGTTCAAAAGGGCTATCCCTGCAATGTCCTTAAGAACGTTCGCGTCCACTTGCCCCCTTGTAGTGAAGAGGGCTGGCTCTGTGACCACAGCGAGCTGCTTCCACGACCGGGCGGCCGTCTATACATCCAACACAGTGAGGGGACCCATTAGGAAGCAGCCACACACGAACTCCGTAGTGAACTCTTTAATTTTCAAGAACCTGCCAGCAGGAATTCAAAGGTGACGATCTTCAAAGTAAATCAGCCGCCAAATGCATTTCGAGAGACGATCTCTCTTCTTCAGTGATATATTCGTCATCTGCCAGAACTCTCCCCCTTACATAATCAGTCCCCGCCCTCTGGGCGTTAGCAATCAGTGGCGTTGTGGGATCTGTAGTCCGTGTCAGGTAGGGATTGTTCCTGGTGAAATGGATCCAAATTTCAAAGCAAGTGGAAATGAAGGCACATCTCGATTGTTTCCCTGCCTTGCTTCCAGTTCTCAATAGAGTGTTCAAGAGGGCTACCCCTGCAATGTCCTTAAGAACGTTCGCGTCCACTTGCCCCCCTGTAGTGAAGAGGGCTGGCTCTGTGACCACAGCAGGCTGCTTCCACGACCGGGCGGCCGTCTATACATCCAACACAGTGAGGGGACCCATTAGGAAGCAGCCACACACGAACTCCGTAGTGAACTCTTTGATTTTCAAGAACCTGCCAGCAGGTATTCAAAGGTGACGATCTTCAAAGTAAATCAGCCGCCAAATGCATTTCGAGAGACGAGCTCTCTTCTTCAGTGGCATATTCATCATCTGCCAGAACTCTTCCCCTTACATAATCAGTCCCCGCCCTCTGGGCGTTAGCAATCAGTGGCGTTGTGGGATCTGTAGTCCATGTCAGGTAGGGATTGTTCCTGGCGAAATGGATCCAAATTTCAAACCAAGTGGAAATGAAGGCACATCTCGATTGTTTCCCTGCCTTGCTTTCAGTTCTCAATAGAGTGTTCAAAAGGGCTATCCCTGCAATGTCCTTAAGAACGTTCGCGTCCACTTGCCCCCCTGTAGTGAAGAGGGCTGGCTCTGTGACCACAGCGAGCTGCTTCCACGACCGGGCGGCCGTCTATACATCCAACACAGTGAGGGGACCCATTAGGAAGCAGCCACACACGAACTCCGTAGAGAACTCTTTAATTTTCAAGAACCTGCCAGCAGGAATTCAAAGGTGACGATCTTCAAAGTAAATCAGCCGCCAAATGCATTTCGAGAGACGATCTCTCTTCTTCAGTGATATATTCGTCATCTGCCAGAACTCTCCCCCTTACATAATCAGTCCCCGCCCTCTGGGCGTTAGCAATCAGTGGCGTTGTGGGATCTGTAGTCCGTGTCAGGTAGGGATTGTTCCTGGTGAAATGGATCCAAATTTCAAAGCAAGTGGAAATGAAGGCACATCTCGATTGTTTCCCTGCCTTGCTTCCAGTTCTCAACAGAGTGTTCAAGAGGGCTACCCCTGCAATGTCCTTAAGAACGTTCGCGTCCACTTGCCCCCCTGTAGTGAAGAGGGCTGGCTCTGTGACCACAGCGGGCTGCTTCCATGACCGGGCGGCCGTCTATACATCCAACACAGTGAGGGTACCCATTAGGAAGCAGCCACACACGAACTCCGTAGTGAACTCTTTAATTTTCAAGAACCTGCCAGCAGGAATTCAAAGGTGACGATCTTCAAAGTAAATCAGCCGCCAAATGCATTTCGAGAGACGAGCTCTCTTCTTCAGTGGCATATTCGTCTTCTGCCAGAACTCTCCCCCTTACATAATCAGTCCCCGCCCTCTGGGCGTTAGCAATCAGTGGCGTTGTGGGATCTATAGTCCATGTCAGGTAGGGATTGTTCCTGGCGAAATGGATCCAAATTTCAAACCAAGTGGAAATGAAGGCACATCTCGATTGTTTCCCTGCCTTGCTTCCAGTTCTCAATAGAGTGTTCAAAAGGGCTACCCCTGCAATATCCTTAAGAACGTTCGCGTCCAGTTGCCCCCCTGTAGTGAAGAGGGCTGGCTCTGTGACCACAGCGGGCTGCTTCCACGACCGGGTGGCCGTCTATACATCCAACACAGTGAGGGGACCCATTAGGAAGCGGCCACACACGAACTCCGTAGTGAACTCTTTAATTTTCAAGAACCTGCCAGCAGGAATTCAAAGGTGACGATCTTCAAAGTAAATCAGCCGCCAAATGCATTTCGAGAGACGAGCTCTCTTCTTCAGTGGCATATTCATCATCTGCCAGAACTCTCCCCCTTACATAATCAGTCCCCGCCCTCTGGGGCGTTAGCAATCCGTGGCGTTGTGGGATCTGTAGTCCGTGTCAGGTAGGGATTGTTCCTGGCGAAATGGATCCAAATTTCAAACCAAGTGGAAATGAAGGCACATCTCGATTGTTTCCCTGCCTTGCTTCCAGTTCTCAATAGAGTGTTCAAAAGGGCTACCCCTGCAATGTCCTTAAGAACGTTCGCGTCCACTTGCCCCCCTGTAGTGAAGAGGGCTGGCTCTGTGACCACAGCGGGCTGCTTCCACGACCAGGCGGCCGTCTATACATCCAACACAGTGAGGGGACCCATTAGGAAGCAGCCACACACGAACTCCATAGTGAACTCTTGAATTTTCAAGAACCTGCCAGCAGGAATTCAAAGGTGACGATCTTCAAAGTAAATCAGCCGCCAAATGCATTTCGAGAGACGAGCTCTCTTCTTCAGTGGCATATTCATCATCTGCCAGAACTCTCCCCCTTACATAATCAGTCCCCGCCCTCTGGGCGTTAGCAATCAGTGGCGTTGTGGGATCTGTAGTCCGTGTCAGGTAGGGATTGTTCCTGGCGAAATGGATCCAAATTTCAAACCAAGTGGAAATGAAGGCACATCTAGATTGTTTCCCTGCCTTGCTTCCAGTTCTCAATAGAGTGTTCAAAAGGGCTACCCCTGCAATGTCCTTAAGAACGTTCGCGTCCACTTGCCCCCCTGTAGTGAAGAGGGCTGGCTCTGTGACCACAGCAGGCTGCTTCCACGACCGGGCGGCCGTCTATACATCCAACACAGTGAGGGGACCCATTAGGAAGCAGCCACACACGAACTCCGTAGTGAACTCTTTGATTTTCAAGAACCTGCCAGCAGGTATTCAAAGGTGACGATCTTCAAAGTAAATCAGCCGCCAAATGCATTTTGAGAGACGAGCTCTCTTCTTCAGTGGCATATTCATCATCTGCCAGAACTCTTCCCCTTACATAATCAGTCCCCGCCCTCTGGGCGTTAGCAATCAGTGGCGTTGTGGGATCTGTAGTCCGTGTCAGGTAGGGATTGTTCCTGGCGAAATGGATCCAAATTTCAAACCAAGTGGAAATGAAGGCACATCTCAATTGTTTCCCTGCCTTGCTTTCAGTTCTCAATAGAGTGTTCAAAAGGGCTATCCCTGCAATGTCCTTAAGAACGTTCGCGTCCACTTGCCCCCCTGTAGTGAAGAGGGCTGGCTCTGTGACCACAGCGAGCTGCTTCCACGACCGGGCGGCCCTCTATTCATCCAACACAGTGAGGGGACCCATTAGGAAGCAGCCACACACGAACTCCGTAGTGAACTCTTTGATTTTCAAGAACCTGCCAGCAGGTATTCAAAGGTGACGATCTTCAAAGTAAATCAGCCGCCAAATGCATTTCGAGAGACGAGCTCTCTTCTTCAGTGGCATATTCGTCATCTGCCAGAACTCTCCCCCTTACATAATCAGTCCCCGCCCTCTGGGCGTTAGCAATTAGTGGCGTTGTGGGATCTGTAGTCCGTGTCAGGTAGGGATGGTTCCTGGCGAAATGGATCCAAATTTCAAACCAAGTGGAAATGAAGGCACATCTCGATTGTTTCCCTGCCTTGCTTCCAGTTCTCAATAGAGTGTTCAAAAGGCCTACCCCTGCAATGTCCTTAAGAACGTTTGCGTCCACTTGCCCCCCTGTAGTGAAGAGGGCTGGCTCTGTGACCACAGCGGGCTGCTTCCAGGACCGGGCGGCCGTCTAAACATCCAACACAGTGAGGGGACCCATTAGGAAGCAGCCACACACGCACTCCGTAGTGAACTCTTTAATTATTAAGAACCTGCCAGCAGGAATTCAAAGGTGACGATCTTCAAAGTAAATCAGCCGCCAAATGCATTTCGAGAGACGAGCTCTCTTCTTCAGTGGCATATTCGTCATCTGCCAGAACTCTCCCCCTTACATAATCAGTCCCCGCCCTCTGGGCATTAGCAATCAGTGGCGTTGTGGGATCTGTAGTCCGTGTCAGGTAGGGATTGTTCCTGGCGAAATGGATCCAAATTTCAAACCAAGTGGAAATTAAGGCACATCTCGATTGTTTCCCTGCCTTGCTTCCAGTTCTCAATAGAGTGTTCAAAAGGGCTACTCCTGCAATGTCCTTAAGAACGTTCGCGTCCACTTGCCCCCCTGTAGTGAAGAGGGCTGGCTCTGTGACCACAGCGGGCTGCTTCCACGACCGGGCGGCCGTCTATACATCCAACACAGTGAGGGGACCCATTAGGAAGCAGCCACACACGAACTCCGTAGTGAACTCTTTAATTTTCAAGAACCTGCCAGCAGGAATTCAAAGGTGAAGATCTTCAAAGTAAATCAGCCGCCAAATGCATTTCGAGAGACGAGCTCTCTTCTTCAGTGGCATATTCATCATCTGCCAGAACTCTCCCCCTTACATAATCAGTCCCCGCCCTCTGGGGCGTTAGCAATCCGTGGCGTTGTGGGATCTGTAGTCCGTGTCAGGTAGGGATTGTTCCTGGTGAAATGGATCCAAATTTCAAAGCAAGTGGAAATGAAGGCACATCTCGATTGTTTCCCTGCCTTGCTTCCAGTTCTCAATAGAGTGTTCAAGAGGGCTACCCCTGCAATGTCCTTAAGAACGTTCGCGTCCACTTGCCCCCCTGTAGTGAAGAGGGCTGGCTCTGTGACCACAGCAGGCTGCTTCCATGACCGGGCGGCCGTCTATACATCCAACACAGTGAGGGGACCCATTAGGAAGCAGCCACACACGAACTCCGTAGTGAACTCTTTGATTTTCAAGAACCTGCCAGCAGGTATTCAAAGGTGACGATCTTCAAAGTAAATCAGCCGCCAAATGCATTTCGAGAGACGAGCTCTCTTCTTCAGTGGCATATTCATCATCTGCCAGAACTCTTCCCCTTACATAATCAGTCCCCGCCCTCTGGGCGTTAGCAATCAGTGGCGTTGTGGGATCTGTAGTCCGTGTCAGGTAGGGATTGTTCCTGGCGAAATGGATCCAAATTTCAAACCAAGTGGAAATGAAGGCACATCTCGATTGTTTCCCTGCCTTGCTTTCAGTTCTCAATAGAGTGTTCAAAAGGGCTATCCCTGCAATGTCCTTAAGAACGTTCGCGTCCACTTGCCCCCCTGTAGTGAAGAGGGCTGGCTCTGTGACCACAGCGAGCTGCTTCCACGACCGGGCGGCCGTCTATACATCCAACACAGTGAGGGGACCCATTAGGAAGCAGCCACACACGAACTCCGTAGAGAACTCTTTAATTTTCAAGAACCTGCCAGCAGGAATTCAAAGGTGACGATCTTCAAAGTAAATCAGCCGCCAAATGCATTTCGAGAGACGATCTCTCTTCTTCAGTGATATATTCGTCATCTGCCAGAACTCTCCCCCTTACATAATCAGTCCCCGCCCTCTGGGCGTTAGCAATCAGTGGCGTTGTGGGATCTGTAGTCCGTGTCAGGTAGGGATTGTTCCTGGTGAAATGGATCCAAATTTCAAAGCAAGTGGAAATGAAGGCACATCTCGATTGTTTCCCTGCCTTGCTTCCAGTTCTCAATAGAGTGTTCAAGAGGGCTACCCCTGCAATGTCCTTAAGAACGTTCGCGTCCACTTGCCCCCCTGTAGTGAAGAGGGCTGGCTCTGTGACCACAGCGGGCTGCTTCCATGACCGGGCGGCCGTCTATACATCCAACACAGTGAGGGGACCCATTAGGAAGCAGCCACACACGAACTCCGTAGTGAACTCTTTAATTTTCAAGAACCTGCCAGCAGGAATTCAAAGGTGACGATCTTCAAAGTAAATCAGCCGCCAAATGCATTTCGAGAGACGAGCTCTCTTCTTCAGTGGCATATTCGTCTTCTGCCAGAACTCTCCCCCTTACATAATCAGTCCCCGCCCTCTGGGCGTTAGCAATCAGTGGCGTTGTGGGATCTATAGTCCATGTCAGGTAGGGATTGTTCCTGGCGAAATGGATCCAAATTTCAAACCAAGTGGAAATGAAGGCACATCTCGATTGTTTCCCTGCCTTGCTTCCAGTTCTCAATAGAGTGTTCAAAAGGGCTACCCCTGCAATATCCTTAAGAACGTTCGCGTCCAGTTGCCCCCCTGTAGTGAAGAGGGCTGGCTCTGTGACCACAGCGGGCTGCTTCCACGACCGGGTGGCCGTCTATACATCCAACACAGTGAGGGGACCCATTAGGAAGCGGCCACACACGAACTCCGTAGTGAACTCTTTAATTTTCAAGAACCTGCCAGCAGGAATTCAAAGGTGACGATCTTCAAAGTAAATCAGCCGCCAAATGCATTTCGAGAGACGAGCTCTCTTCTTCAGTGGCATATTCATCATCTGCCAGAACTCTCCCCCTTACATAATCAGTCCCCGCCCTCTGGGGCGTTAGCAATCCGTGGCGTTGTGGGATCTGTAGTCCGTGTCAGGTAGGGATTGTTCCTGGCGAAATGGATCCAAATTTCAAACCAAGTGGAAATGAAGGCACATCTCGATTGTTTCCCTGCCTTGCTTCCAGTTCTCAATAGAGTGTTCAAAAGGGCTACCCCTGCAATGTCCTTAAGAACGTTCGTGTCCACTTGCCCCCCTGTAGTGAAGAGGGCTGGCTCTGTGACCACAGCGGGCTGCTTCCACGACCAGGCGGCCGTCTATACATCCAACACAGTGAGGGGACCCATTAGGAAGCAGCCACACACGAACTCCATAGTGAACTCTTGAATTTTCAAGAACCTGCCAGCAGGAATTCAAAGGTGACGATCTTCAAAGTAAATCAGCCGCCAAATGCATTTCGAGAGACGAGCTCTCTTCTTCAGTGGCATATTCATCATCTGCCAGAACTCTCCCCCTTACATAATCAGTCCCCGCCCTCTGGGCATTAGCAATCAGTGGCGTTGTGGGATCTGTAGTCCGTGTCAGGTAGGGATTGCTCCTGGCGAAATGGATCCAAATTTCAAACCAAGTGGAAATGAAGGCACATCTCGATTGTTTCCCTGCCTTGCTTCCAGTTCTCAATAGAGTGTTCAAAAGGGCTACCCCTGCAATATCCTTAAGAACGTTCGCGTCCAGTTGCCCCCCTGTAGTGAAGAGGGCTGGCTCTGTGACCACAGCGGGCTGCTTCCACGACCGGGTGGCCGTCTATACATCCAACACAGTGAGGGGACCCGTTAGGAAGCGGCCACACACGAACTCCGTAGTGAACTCTTTAATTTTCAAGAACCTGCCAGCAGGAATTCAAAGGTGACGATCTTCAAAGTAAATCAGCCGCCAAATGCATTTCGAGAGACGAGCTCTCTTCTTCAGTGGCATATTCATCATCTGCCAGAACTCTCCCCCTTACATAATCAGTCCCCGCCCTCTGGGGCGTTAGCAATCCGTGGCGTTGTGGGATCTGTAGTCCGTGTCAGGTAGGGATTGTTCCTGGCGAAATGGATCCAAATTTCAAACCAAGTGGAAATGAAGGCACATCTCGATTGTTTCCCTGCCTTGCTTCCAGTTCTCAATAGAGTGTTCAAAAGGGCTACCCCTGCAATGTCCTTAAGAACGTTCGCGTCCACTTGCCCCCCTGTAGTGAAGAGGGCTGGCTCTGTGACCACAGCGGGCTGCTTCCACGACCAGGCGGCCGTCTATACATCCAACACAGTGAGGGGACCCATTAGGAAGCAGCCACACACGAACTCCATAGTGAACTCTTGAATTTTCAAGAACCTGCCAGCAGGAATTCAAAGGTGACGATCTTCAAAGTAAATCAGCCGCCAAATGCATTTCGAGAGACGAGCTCTCTTCTTCAGTGGCATATTCATCATCTGCCAGAACTCTCCCCCTTACATAATCAGTCCCCGCCCTCTGGGCATTAGCAATCAGTGGCGTTGTGGGATCTGTAGTCCGTGTCAGGTAGGGATTGCTCCTGGCGAAATGGATCCAAATTTCAAACCAAGTGGAAATGAAGGCACATCTCAATTGTTTCCCTGCCTTGCTTTCAGTTCTCAATAGAGTGTTCAAAAGGGCTATCCCTGCAATGTCCTTAAGAACGTTCGCGTCCACTTGCCCCCCTGTAGTGAAGAGGGCTGGCTCTGTGACCACAGCGAGCTGCTTCCACGACCGGGCGGCCGTCTATACATCCAACACAGTGAGGGGACCCATTAGGAAGCAGCCACACACGAACTCCGTAGAGAACTCTTTAATTTTCAAGAACCTGCCAGCAGGAATTCAAAGGTGACGATCTTCAAAGTAAATCAGCCGCCAAATGCATTTCGAGAGACGAGCTCTCTTCTTCAGTGATATATTCGTCATCTGCCAGAACTCTCCCCCTTACATAATCAGTCCCCGCCCTCTGGGCGTTAGCAATCCGTGGCATTGTGGGATCTGTAGTCCGTGTCAGGTAGGGATTGTTCCTGGCGAAATGGATCCAAATTTCAAACCAAGTGGAAATGAAGGCACATCTCGATTGTTTCCCTGCCTTGCTTCCAGTTCTCAATAGAGTGTTCAAAAGGGCTACCCCTGCAATATCCTTAAGAACCTTCGCGTCCAGTTGCCCCCCTGTAGTGAAGAGGGCTGGCTCTGTGACCACAGCGGGCTGCTTCCACGACCGGGCGGCCGTCTATACATCCAACACAGTGAGGGGACCCATTAGGAAGCAGCCACACACGAACTCCGTAGAGAACTCTTTAATTTTCAAGAACCTGCCAGCAGGAATTCAAAGGTGACGATCTTCAAAGTAAATCAGCCGCCAAATGCATTTCGAGAGACGAGCTCTCTTCTTCAGTGATATATTCGTCATCTGCCAGAACTCTCCCCCTTACATAATCAGTCCCCGCCCTCTGGGCGTTAGCAATCCGTGGCATTGTGGGATCTGTAGTCCGTGTCAGGTAGGGATTGTTCCTGGCGAAATGGATCCAAATTTCAAACCAAGTGGAAATGAAGGCACATCTCGATTGTTTCCCTGCCTTGCTTCCAGTTCTCAATAGAGTGTTCAAAAGGGCTACCCCTGCAATATCCTTAAGAACCTTCGCGTCCAGTTGCCCCCCTGTAGTGAAGAGGGCTGGCTCTGTGACCACAGCGGGCTGCTTCCACGACCGGGTGGCCGTCTATACATCCAACACAGTGAGGGGACCCATTAGGAAGCGGCCACACACGAACTCCGTAGTGAACTCTTTAATTTTCAAGAACCTGCCAGCAGGAATTCAAAGGTGACGATCTTCAAAGTAAATCAGCCGCCAAATGCATTTCGAGAGACGAGCTCTCTTCTTCAGTGGCATATTCGTCATCTGCCAGAACTCTCCCCCTTACATAATCAGTCCCCGCCCTCTGGGCGTTAGCAATCAGTGGCGTTGTGGGATCTGTAGTCAGTGTCAGGTAGGGATTGTTCCTGGCGAAATGGATCCAAATTTCAAACCAAGTGGAAATGAAGGCACATCTCGATTGTTTCCCTGCCTTGCTTCCAGTTCTCAATAGAGTGTTCAAAAGGGCTACCCCTGCAATGTCCTTATGAACGTTCGCGTCCACTTGCCCCCCTGTAGTGAAGAGGGCTGGCTCTGTGACCACAGCGAGCTGCTTCCACGACCGGGCGGCCGTCTATACATCCAACACAGTGAGGGGACCCATTAGGAAGCAGCCACACATGAACTCCGTAGTGAACTCTTGAATTTTCAAGAACCTGCCAGCAGGAATTCAAAGGTGACGATCTTCAAAGTAAATCAGCCGCCAAATGCATTTCGAGAGACGAGCTCTCTTCTTCAGTGGCATATTCGTCATCTGCCAGAACTCTCCCCCTTACATAATCAGTCCCCGCCCTCTGGGCGTTAGCAATCAGTGGCGTTGTGGGATCTGTAGTCCGTGTCAGGTAGGGATTGTTCCTGGCGAAATGGATCCAAATTTCAAACCAAGTTGAAATGAAGGCACATCTTGATTGTTTCCCTGCCTTGCTTCCAGTTCTCAATAGAGAGTTCAAAAGGGCTACCCCTGCAATGTCCTTAAGAACGTTTGCGTCCACTTGCCCCCCTGTAGTGAAGAGGGCTGGCTCTGTGACCACAGCGGGCTGCTTCCACGACCGGGCGGCCGTCTATACATCCAACACAGGGAGGGGACCCATTTAGGAAGCAGCCACACACGAACTCCGTAGTGAACTCTTTAATTTTCAAGAACCTGCCAGCAGGAATTCAAAGGTGACGATCTTCAAAGTAAATCAGCCGCCAAATGCATTTCGAGAGACGAGCTCTCTTCTTCAGTGGCATATTCGTCATCTGCCAGAACTCTCCCCCTTACATAATCAGTCCCCGCCCTCTGGGCGTTAGCAATCAGTGGCGTTGTGGGATCTGTAGTCCGTGTCAGGTAGGGATTGTTCCTGGCGAAATGGATCTAAATTTCAAACCAAGTGGAAATTAAGGCACATCTCGATTGTTTCCCTGCCTTGCTTCCAGTTCTCAATAGAGTGTTCAAAAGGGCTACTCCTGCAATGTCCTTAAGAATGTTCGCGTCCACTTGCCCCCCTGTAGTGAAGAGGGCTGGCTCTGTGACCACAGCGGGCTGCTTCCACGACCGGGCGGCCGTCTATACATCCAACACAGTGAGGGGACCCATTAGGAAGCAGCCACACACGAACTCCGTAGTGAACTCTTTAATTTTCAAGAACCTGCCAGCAGGAATTCAAAGGTGAAGATCTTCAAAGTAAATCAGCCGCCAAATGCATTTCGAGAGACAAGCTCTCTTCTTCAGTGGCATATTCATCATCTGCCAGAACTCTCCCCCTTACATAATCAGTCCCCGCCCTCTGGGCGTTAACAATCCGTGGCGTTGTGGGATCTGTAGTCCGTGTCAGGTAGGGATTGTTCCTGGCGAAATGGATCCAAATTTCAAACCAAGTGGAAATGAAGGCACATCTCGATTGTTTCCCTGCCTTGCTTCCAGTTCTCAATAGAGTGTTCAAAAGGGCTACCCCTGCAATGTCCTTAAGAACGTTCGCGTCCACTTGCCCCCCTGTAGTGAAGAGGGCTGGCTCTGTGACCACAGCGGGCTGCTTCCACGACCGGGCGGCCGTCTATACATCCAACACAGTGAGGGGACCCATTAGGAAGCAGCCACACACAAACTCCGTAGTGAACTCTTTAATTTTCAAGAACCTTCCAGCAGGAATTCAAAGGTGACGATCTTCAAAGTAAATCAGCCGCCAAATGCATTTCGAGAGACGAGCTCTCTTCTTCAGTGGCATATTCGTCATCTGCCAGAACTCTCCCCCTTACATAATCAGTCCCCGCCCTCTGGGCGTTAGCAATCAGTGGCATTGTGGGATCTGTAGTCCATGTCAGGTAGGGATTGTTCCTGGCGAAATGGATCCAAATTTCAAACCAAGTGGAAATGAAGGCACATCTCGATTGTTTCCCTGCCTTGCTTCCAGTTCTCAATAGAGTGTTCAAAAGGGCTACCCCTGCAATGTCCTTAAGAACGTTCGCGTCCACTTGCCCCCCTGTAGTGAAGAGGGCTGGCTCTGTGACCACAGCGGGCTGCTTCCACGACCGGGCGGCCGTCTATACATCCAACACAGTGAGGGGACCCATTAGGAAGCAGCCACACACGAACTCCGTAGTGAACTCTTTAATTTTCAAGAACCTGCCAGCAGGAATTCAAAGGTGACGATCTTCAAAGTAAATCAGCCGCCAAATGCATTTCAAGAGACGAGCTCTCTTCTTCAGTGGCATATTCGTCATCTGCCAGAACTCTCCCCCTTACATAATCAGTCCCCGCCCTCTGGGCGTTAGCAATCAGTGGCGTTGTGGGATCTGTAGTCCGGGTCAGGTAGGGATTGTTCTTGGCGAAATGGATCCAAATTTCAAACCAAGTGGAAATGAAGGCACATCTCGATTGTTTCCCTGCCTTGCTTCCAGTTCTCAATAGAGTGTTCAAAAGGGCTACCCCTGCAATGTCCTTAAGAAGGTTCGCGTCCACTTGCCCCCCTGTAGTGAAGAGGGCTGGCTCTGTGACCACAGCGGGCTGCTTCCACGACCGGGCGGCCGTCTATACATCCAACACAGTGAGGGGACCCATTAGGAAGCAGCCACACACAAACTCCGTAGTGAACTCTTTAATTTTCAAGAACCTGCCAGCAGGAATTCAAAGGTGACGATCTTCAAAGTAAATCAGCCGCCAAATGCATTTCGAGAGACAAGCTCTCTTCTTCAGTGGCATATTCGTCATCTGCCAGAACTCTCCCCCTTACATAATCAGTCCCCGCCCTCTGGGCGTTAGCAATCAGTGGCGTTGTGGGATCTATAGTCCATGTCAGGTAGGGATTGTTCCTGGCGAAATGGATCCAAATTTCAAACCAAGTGGAAATGAAGGCACATCTCGATTGTTTCCCTGCTTTGCTTCCATTTCTCAATAGAGTGTTCAAAAGGGCTACCCCTGCAATATCCTTAAGAACGTTCGCATCCACTTGCCCCCCTGTAGTGAAGAGGGCTGGCTCTGTGACCACAGCGGGCTGCTTCCACGACCGGGTGGCCGTCTATACATCCAACACAGTGAGGGGACCCATTAGGAAGCAGCCACACACGAACTCCGTAGTGAACTCTTTAATTTTCAAGAACCTGTCAGCAGGAATTCAAAGGTGACGATCTTCAAAGTAAATCAGCCGCCAAATGCATTTCGAGAGAAGAGCTCTCTTCTTCAGTGGCATATTCGTCATCTGCCAGAACTCTCCCCCTTACATAATCAGTCCCCGCCCTCTGGGCGTTAGCAATCAGTGGCGTTGTGGGATCTGTAGTCCGTGTCAGGTAGGGATTGTTCCTGGCGAAATGGATCCAAATTTCAAACCAAGTGGAAATGAAGGCACATCTCGATTGTTTCCCTGCCTTGCTTCCAGTTCTCAATAGAGTGTACAAAAGGGTTACTCCTGCAATGTCCTTAAGAACGTTCGCGTCAACTTGCCCCCCTGTAGTGAAGAGGGCTGGCTCTGTGACCACAGCGGGCTGCTTCCACGACCGGGCGGCCGTCTATACATCCAACACAGTGAGGGGACCCATTAGGAAGCAGCCACACACAAACTCCGTAGTGAACTCTTTAATTTTCAAGAACCTGCCAGCAGGAATTCAAAGGTGACGATCTTCAAAGTAAATCAGCCGCCAAATGCATTTCGAGAGACGAGCTCTCTTCTTCAGTGGCATATTCGTCATCTGCCAGAACTCTCCCCCTTACATAATCAGTCCCCGCCCTCTGGGCGTTAGCAATCAGTGGCGTTGTGGAATCTGTAGTCCGTGTCAGGTAGGGATTGTTCCTGGCGAAATGGATCCAAATTTCAAACCAAGTGGAAATGAAGGCACATCTCGATTGTTTCCCTGCCTTGCTTCCAGTTCTCAATAGAGTGTTCAAAAGGGCTACCCCTGCAATATCCTTAAGAATGTCCGCGTCCACTTGCCCCCCTGTAGTGAAGAGGGCTGGCTCTGTGACCACAGCGGGCTGCTTCCACGACCGGGTGGCCGTCTATACATCCAACACAGTGAGGGGACCCATTAGGAAGCAGCCACACACGAACTCCGTAGTGAACTCTTTAATTTTCAAGAACCTGCCAGCAGGAATTCAAAGGTGACGATCTTCAAAGTAAATCAGCCGCCAAATGCATTTCGAGAGACGAGCTCTCTTCTTCAGTGGCATATTCGTCATCTGCCAGAACTCTCCCCCTTACATAATCAGTCCCCGCCCTCTGGGCGTTAGCAATCAGTGGCGTTGTGGGATCTGTAGTCCGTGTCAGGTAGGGATTGTTCCTGGCGAAATGGATCCAAATTTCAAACCAAGTGGAAATGAAGGCACATCTCGATTGTTTCCCTGCCTTGCTTCCAGTTCTCAATAGAGTGTTCAAAAGGGCTACTCCTGCAATGTCCTTAAGAACGTACGCGTCCACTTGCCCCCCTGTAGTGAAGAGGGCTGGCTCTGTGACCACAGCGGGCTGCTTCCACGACCGGGCGGCCGTCTATACATCCAACACAGTGAGGGGACCCATTAGGAAGCAGCCACACACGAACTCCGTAGTGAACTCTTTAATTTTCAAGAACCTGCCAGCAGGAATTCAAAGGTGACGATCTTCAAAGTAAATCAGCCGCCAAATGCATTTCGAGAGACGAGCTCTCTTCTTCAGTGGCATATTCATCATCTGCCAGAACTCTCCCCCTTACATAATCAGTCCCTGCCCTCTGGGGCGTTAGCAATCCGTGGCGTTGTGGGATCTGTAGTCCGTGTCAGGTAGGGATTGTTCCTGGCGAAGTGGATCCAAATTTCAAACCAAGTGGAAATGAAGGCACATCTCGATTGTTTCCCTGCCTTGCTTCCAGTTCTCAATAGAGTGTTCAAAAGGGCTACCCCTGCAATGTCCTTAAGAACGTTCGCGTCCACTTGCCCCCCTGTAGTGAAGAGGGCTGGCTCTGTGACCACAGCGGGCTGCTTCCACGACCGGGCGGCCGTCTATACATCCAACACAGTGAGGGGACCCATTAGGAAGCAGCCACACACGAACTCCGTAGTGAACTCTTTAATTTTCAAGAACCTGCCAGCAGGAATTCAAAGGTGACGATCTTCAAAGTAAATCAGCCGCCAAATGCATTTCGAGAGACGAGCTCTCTTCTTCAGTGGCATATTCGTCATCTGCCAGAACTCTCCCCCTTACATAATCAGTCCCCGCCCTCTGGGCGTTAGCAATCAGTGGCGTTGTGGAATCTGTAGTCCGTGTCAGGTAGGGATTGTTCCTGGCGAAATGGATCCAAATTTCAAACCAAGTGGAAATGAAGGCACATCTCGATTGTTTCCCTGCCTTGCTTCCAGTTCTCAATAGAGTGTTCAAAAGGGCTACCCCTGCAATGTCCTTAAGAACGTTCGCGTCCACTTGCCCCCCTGTAGTGAAGAGGGATGGCTCTGTGACCACAGCGGGTTGCTTCCACGACCGGGCGGCCGTCTATACATCCAACACAGTGAGGGGACCCATGAGGAAGCAGCCACACACGAACTCCGTAGTGAACTCTTTGATTTTCAAGAACCTGCCAGCAGGTATTCAAAGGTGATGATCTTCAAAGTAAATCAGCCGCCAAATGCATTTCGAGAGACGAGCTCTCTTCTTCAGTGGCATATCCGTCATCTGCCAGAACTCTCCCCCTTACATAATCAGTCCCCGCCCTCTGGGCGTTAGCAATCAGTGGCGTTGTGGGATCTGTAGTCCGTGTCAGGTAGGGATTGTTCCTGGCGAAATGGATCCAAATTTCAAACCAAGTGGAAATGAAGGCACATCTCAATTGTTTCCCTGCCTTGCTTCCAGTTCTCAATAGAGTGTTCAAAAGGGCTACCCCTGCAATGTCCTTAAGAACGTTCGCGTCCACTTGCCCCCCTGTAGTGAAGAGGGCTGGCTCTGTGACCACAGCGGGCTGCTTCCACGACCGGGCGGCCGTCTATACATCCAACACAGTGAGGGGACCCATTAGGAAGCAGCCACACACGAACTCCGTAGTGAACTCTTTAATTTTCAAGAACCTGCCAGCAGGAATTCAAAGGTGACGATTTTCAAAGTAAATCCGCCGCCAAATGCATTTCGAGAGACGAGCTCTCTTCTTCAGTGGCATATTCGTCATCTGCCAGAACTCTCCCCCTTACATAATCAGTCCCCGCCCTCTGGGCGTTAGCAATCAGTGGCGTTGTGGGATCTGTAGTCCGTGTCAGGTAGGGATTGTTCCTGGCGAAATGGATCCAAATTTCAAACCAAGTGGAAATGAAGGCACATCTCGATTGTTTCCCTGCCTTGCTTCCAGTTCTCAATAGAGTGTTCAAAAGGGCTACCCCTGCAATGTCCTTAAGAACGTTCGCGTCCACTTGCCCCCCTGTAGTGAAGAGGGCTGGCTCTGTGACCACAGCGGGCTGCTTCCACGACCGGGCGGCCGTCTATACATCCAACACAGTGAGGGGACCCATTAGGAAGCAGCCACACACGAACTCCGTAGTGAACTCTTTAATTTTCAAGAACCTGCCAGCAGGAATTCAAAGGTGACGATCTTCAAAGTAAATCAGCCGCCAAATGCATTTCGAGAGACGAGCTCTCTTCTTCAGTGACATATTCGTCATCTGCCAGAACTCTCCCCCTTACATAATCAGTCCCCGCCCTCTGGGCGTTAGCAATCAGTGGCGTTGTGGGATCTGTAGTCCGTGTCAGGTAGGGATTGTTCCTGGCGAAATGGATCCAAATTTCAAACCAAGTGGAAATGAAGGCACATCTCGATTGTTTCCCTGCCTTGCTTCCAGTTCTCAATAGAGTGTTTAAAAGGGCTACCCCTGCAATGTCCTTAAGAAAGTTCGCGTCCACTTGCCCCCCTGTAGTGAAGAGGGCTGGCTCTGTGACCACAGCGGGCTATTTCCACGACCGGGCGGCCGTCTATACATCCAACACAGTGAGGGGACCCATTAGGAAGCAGCCACACACGAACTCCGTAGTGAACTCTTTGATTTTCAAGAACCTGCCAGCAGGTATTCAAAGGTGATGATCTTCAAAGTAAATCAGCCGCCAAATGCATTTCGAGAGACGAGCTCTCTTCTTCAGTGGCATATTCGTCATCTGCCAGAACTCTCCCCCTTACATAATCAGTCCCCGCCCTCTGGGCGTTAGCAATCAGTGGCGTTGTGGGATCTGTAGTCCGTGTCAGGTAGGGATTGTTCCTGGCGAAATGGATCCAAATTTCAAACCAAGTGGAAATGAAGGCACATCTCAATTGTTTCCCTGCCTTGCTTCCAGTTCTCAATAGAGTGTTCAAAAGGGCTACCCCTGCAATGTCCTTAAGAACGTTCGCGTCCACTTGCCCCCCTGTAGTGAAGAGGGCTGGCTCTGTGACCACAGCGGGCTGCTTCCACGACCGGGCGGCCGTCTATACATCCAACACAGTGAGGGGACCCATTAGGAAGCAGCCACACACGAACTCCGTAGTGAACTCTTTAATTTTCAAGAACCTGCCAGCAGGAATTCAAAGGTGACGATCTTCAAAGTAAATCAGCCGCCAAATGCATTTCGAGAGACGAGCTCTCTTCTTCAGTGGCATATTCGTCATCTGCCAGAACTCTCCCCCTTACATAATCAGTCCCCGCCCTCTGGGCGTTAGCAATTAGTGGCGTTGTGGGATCTGTAGTCTGTGTCAGGTAGGGATTGTTCCTGGCGAAATGGATCCAAATTTCAAACCAAGTGGAAATGAAGGCACATCTCGATTGTTTCCCTGCCTTGCTTCCAGTTCTCAATAGAGTGTTCAAAAGGGCTACCCCTGCAATGTCCTTAAGAACGTTCGCGTCCACTTGCCCCCCTGTAGTGAAGAGGGCTGGCTCTGTGACCACAGCGGGCTGCTTCCACGACCGGGCGGCCGTCTATTCATCCAACACAGTGAGGGGACCCATTAGGAAGCAGCCACACACGAACTCCGTAGTGAACTCTTTGATTTTCAAGAACCTGCCAGCAGGTATTCAAAGGTGACGATCTTCAAAGTAAATCAGCCGCCAAATGCATTTCGAGAGACGAGCTCTCTTCTTCAGTGGCATATTCGTCATCTGCCAGAGACGAGCTCTCTTCTTCAGTGGCATATTCGTCATCTGCCAGAACTCTCCCCCTTATGAGGTTCTTTGAAATCTGAACCTGTGTTTAAAATATCATTATTCTGCTTTGATTTTGATATCAGAGAAACGAAAATGGCAAGTTTTATATGTGTGTGTGTTTTCATCACAATACAATGATGCATGCAGGAGTTATTGGCAAATTCATTCTGAGCCCACAGGCACCCATGTTGTGAACAGCGTCCATTTTAGGTGTTGCCCTTTACATAGGCATATACATGAGCCAATGATTCTGGTAGAGCAAGTATGAAAGGACACGTACCCCTTAGCTTGAGTTCTTCCTGATTCCCATTTGACCTGAACAGGCTGAATCTGCCTACGTGATGTTGGCCTCACCAAACCAGTCCATGCCCTCTAGTCAATCTATATTAAAGATCTGAGCAACTTGTTGTGTACATTGGCCTGAGCAAGATAAGAAGGCCGAATACAGTAGCCATGCCTGTTTATGGTCCATAAGCACCCCTTATCCTACATTTCTATCTTCCACACCTGGCTCTGTTTCTCTGCTTCTGGGCTTTTACAATGGGGAGGTGACTGTTTATATGATGGGGAGGAAACCAGTTCTATTGTGAGCTTCTCCGGCCTGCACAGGAAAATATGTGAAGTTTGACATATGTTCATGATGGAAGATGGGTTGGTCAGTTTGGGCAAGTAGAATGGAATTCATAATTATAGCCTGCTTTGTTATGGTACCATGGGAGCGACCTACAATGATGTGTGTCACAGCAAGAATGTGAGCCTAGGGGCAAACTTTTTGTATAAAAGGCCTGCCTGAGAAAGCTCAGGCAGGCTCCCTCTTTCAATTGTAAAACTACGGTTGGACGACGAAGCCTCATAATTAATTATAATAAAGATGTCTTTTAATTTTACAGATTGCCTGTCAATTCCTTTGCTGCTTTATTATGCAAACTGCTGGATAGATCCCTGGTGGGGAGAGTGAGTCATTTTCTACTTTTCCTCAAATGGCGCCCAACGTGGGGCCTTATAATGGAGTGGTTATCTTCAGTAGTGTTTTTGTCAAAGGATGGAAAAATTGCTGGGGAAGACAAGACAGAATTCTACCAAAAAGAGGTACTCTGGGCACAGGGTTTTCTGGGGGATTATCTGTCTCTGTGGCCCAGTATGTTTTTTTGATTTTTCTGACTTAAAACTCCCCTGAAGTTGCCACTCCTGACTAAGGAACTCATTTTTTTTTGCTGTAAGTATTTTTTAACAGACTGTTAGTGCAGTGGGGAATTGACAGTTATAATTTGGACAAATATTCGTGTATATGCAAATTGCAATTTGTATAGGCAGTTAATGAAGAGATATTTTCTCCATCTGCTTTAATTGAAGAATAAGTGGGTCGCTCCCACTCCTTTTTGGTTCTGAGTCCTTAGTTATTTATTGGTCGCGGAAATGTGACGCAGTCCTCAGTTATTTATTGGTCGCAGAAATGTGACGCAGTCCTTCGTAAGATTCTCGGTTCAGTTCGGTTTTGTAAGATTATCTGGTTACGATAATCATTCGGTTCAGTTCAGTTCAGTTCGGGTATCGATACATTTGGTTCGTTTGGTAGGCCTTTGGTTGCTGTGGTTCAGATTATCGCAGGTTGCTTTAGTTGGATAATCTTCCTCAGTATTGGTTCCTTAGTATTATTTGAACACTGCAGTATTCAAAAACCGTGGGCCACGTACATTTGCGTGTATGTCGTTGGAGATAGCCCCATGAAGTCTGAAACCCGACTAGTGAGCGCAGATGCCTGGTCGCGGTATTTTGTTTTGTATTAGTATTGACTAGGTTGCAACAAAGGATTCCCGGTTGGAGGATTCGCGTCTGATACCTCCGGTTGGAACTCCAATTTATGAGCTCTCTCTAAAGGTCTGTGAGGCTGTCCCTTTTGCAGCCTTCTGGAAATCTGTTGAAGAATTTAAAAAAAAAAAAAAAAACAACAAAAAATAGGAACAAAAACGTTTTTGTTGTAAATATGGTTTACAACTAATATTGGCAGGTTATTTTTGAGCACAGTCTGTAGGCTGTTCCTTGTTTCTGTCCTAAGTGTTGACCTATGGGTTAAAATGTGTGTTTAAATGTCTATGTTGTTTGTGGGTTTTGTTGTAAATTGCGACGGCGCTATTTACAAGAAATGGTTAGAGCACGCTGTTTTGTGTGGCCTGAGTGTTTGACCCCCCTTCTGTCTTGTGTCTGGAATGAGCTCAATGTATGTATGTGTATGGGTCAGGTCCAATAGATGTAAATAAGGCTCCAAAGAAAAAAAAATGAAAAAACAAAATTGCCTGTTCTTTAGACGCACGGTGTTAGATGTTCACAGCCAAGTCTTTTCAGCTGCAGTATATCTAATAAGAATGTTCATTCAGCCAGCACCTCTTTAGTTAAACACGGGTGGTGGAATTTTGCAAACAGTCCTTTTTAAATAAATATGGCGCAGTAATCTCACGCATTCCCAGTTAGGCAGCTGCGCCTAGGTTTGTGTGTTAATATGTATCTAAATAATAAACTAGGGATGTAGTGAGCGTTTTACATGTAGAACAGTCACAAATAGCAATAATTAGGCTTCATTAGGAGGAAAAAAATTATTAATTATGAAAAATAATTATTAAAAACAAGTACTACAAAAATCGTTTTTTAATATTTGTGAAGCTTAACACTCATACTATGACCCCCTAGCATTAAAATGTTTGATTTAAGTTATGTTGTACCACGAAAATGACCAAACACTTCTGTGCGCAATTTCCCTTACCCTAGGCGCAAACAAGCTCATTTCTATAAGGTATAAATAATTATTTTCAAATGTATGACTCCTAAATTTGGTATTAGACATTCTAGTAATACCCATTATGCAAAAAAAATGTAGGATATTTATTTCTTAGTATCCAGAATGCAAAAGTCGATTTTCAGATAAATAGACTGTTTTGAATGGTTTCAGGGCCCCTTTTTAAAGCGTCACTTCAGTAAAATGCATACATTTAGGTCATAATATATGTTTGCAGGTTGTGCCTTCTTATGATTCAGCGAGTCAATGTGTCATAGAAATTGTTTTAAATATAGTGAAATATTGCAGGTTATGTGGAAGTGGTTAAACCTACTGGCTTTGTCAGCTTCAGTTACCACGAGCAGGGGACTGGCAGAACCTGTATAACGTGTTCCAGCAGTAGCGGCCGAGATGTTATCTTGCAAGGCTGTCTTGTTGACATTTGTGACCTTTTAATTAGGGCCTCGCCTGTGGAATGCAGCATGACATGGTTAAACATGCATCTGATGCTAACTTCAGCTGCCTCTTTGTATTTAAATCCCTGCCCCTGCCACGGTCCTGACCTGAGGTCACTTGAATAGCCTGACTTGCTCCGATAAATTCAATTCCTGCTCATGTTCATAATTTAAAAGTGTCTTCTTAAAGCATTACAAATTTGACATTAGCTGGGATGGGGTTTTTGTTTTTAAACTAAAATGAGCAGAGGATGCAGGGCACATGTACAGCAAATGATGATTGCATTTTAGCCAAAGAATAAATAATAGCTCCAGCATGTTCCCACAAAACGCTTGTTGTTCGGTAAATTATGTCATCAACACATTTATCTCAAATTAGAAATACGGCAGGGCTGACACAGCATTGCATCCCGCTAATAATAATAAAAGGAACACTATTTAATTTGTAAAACTGCAGCCTCATTTGTCAGTACCCTGAAGGATTGTAGAGCCCACACGTGGTTTGCATAGCTCCCAGTTGCTTTCCAAATGCTGCACACAAGCGCTTTATATGAGATGTAGTTGATTGTATATGATTTAAATCTGTAACCTTCATTCATTGCAGGCTGGCTTGTTCTCATTTGCCGCATTCACATTACATCTGCGTTAAAAGCGCACATCTGAGATAATAAACAAATAGGAAAGGTATTCCTCATGCAAAATTGTAGCACCTGCACTTCATGTCTTACAAATTAAGCACTGTGTAAAATGAGGGAACATGATTTAAAAAGGGCAAATGCAAAAGTGATTTCTTTAAAAAAAATATATCAAACATTCTGCTAAATGATCTGTAGAACTGGTATATGTGTGTCTCCATGCTAGGAACTAATGATTTTTTTTAGTTAAGTTTATTTGACAAAAAGAAAAACGAAGTGTTACATTAAGTTTCAGATAGGCAATAAGTAGAAGCCCTTCCCCAAAATTCTGCAACTTAAAGGCTTTAGGCCTGAGTGAGAATGGGCGGTTTTTGCAAGGTGCATGGACAAAAAGTTACAGGTAAATAATGAAAAGTTTTTGTATGTCACATTGTGTCATGTTTGATAAAAAGGGTTATAATTGATGTTGTATTATGAGAAATGTGTGTGTTGTGTATCTTTTCTGCTTCTTCCAATAGATAATTCATGGATTAATTCACAAGACACGTGAGTTGGCTGGTTGAAGAGAAATGTTGGTTTTTTTGCGTAATTTCTTTAAGAAAAAAATGTGTGTTTATGTTTCATTTATACATTTGGTCCACTGAAACGCGTTATTTGACACAGCGACATTATATTTTTACAGCAGAGTATCAATTACCTGATGCCCTGCTGTCAAAAGTAGGGTATAGGATTTTAGACTTGACAATTGAGATTGGGCTACAGGTTTATAGTAATACAGTACATGTGCCATGGTATTATGCATGACCGCTTATTCATATATGCTGTTTGTTTGTCTGGGCTGTTTTTTTTTTTTCCCTTGTGCTTGATATACAGCAAGTATATCTTATGGCTTGAGATGGCTTGATATGTGTATTTTTTTATCCCCTGTGCTGTGAAGGAACACATATGACGATATGTGTTATTTCACAATAAATTGGATGAATATTGTATTAAGATAAATTTCACAGATATGGACCTCATACTGTGAGCGAGTAAGGCAGCAGTTTTTCTAGTGCATGCCTAAATTTGGCTGTAATGATATTTAAGAAAACTAAAATGATATACTGGATCAAAGTGTGCCATCCGTTGTTAGTCACTTAACTGCCCTTTTTCCTTAAGGACAGGCAGCTCTGCATTTATGTATCCTTGATTGGGCCTAAGGATGGAATTATAGATCCGTGACTAAAGGTGGCCTAATTTCGATATCGCATTTTTTGATCGCATTTTTTGATTAGCCTATGGATTCATTTTTTTTCTTTCCCTGAAGAGACAACTGAACATTAGTTGGAATTACCGTGTAGGGTATAGATTGTCAGCGGTAGAGTTAAATTTCTGTAACATTGGTCTTTCATGTATCCCTGTGCTCTTGGTGCTGCGTCACACGCCTTAGGCCACCCAAGCAAACTCTTGTCCTTCCTATAGATTTTTCTTTTTGCTCCTTACCTGACCAATGTTGCATCATGTTTAGTTATTGAAGATTTTAGTTGTGTTCTACGTCCATTTTCCCTTCTCCATCTTCCTTTCACCAGTCAGCCCATTTATTATTATGGGTGTATTGTTCATGTTCACACTTCTAGACTGCAGTGATGTATTAGGAACCCCCCTTATGCTACATACTATCCCCTTTTGTGTGACCAGACTGGTTCTCAAGAATTTTCTTTAGGCCTACTTCAAATGTCTTTTCAGACTGACTGTCAGGATAGTGATAGCCTGGTTAATTGACCCAATACAAGTTTTCCATCTCAATAGGAGATATCTCAAGTTTACATTCTTTTTAGTACGACATATTTTTAATGTCTATTTTTAATTTTTCAGTTCTCTTCTGTTTCTGCTGTTTCAATTTTTTAATTAGATGTGTTCTAATCATGCAAATACCAGGACTTTCTAGTGTTTGTTCTTTGTCTTCACATTTGATCATTAGCCTTTGTGTTGCATAGTGCACTTAATGCACATTTTTACGGGACTTTTCTTCATGTCCTTGATAATGTGCATTATGTCATTTCTCTATTTGAGATGTTCTAGATAAGGAGTTTAGGAACACCTAGGCTTCATCATTAAGGAGAATATGTATTTACCCCATTAAATAATGTATCCCATTAGATAATGCCACTGTGTGAGGGCATCCATTTAGGTTCCCATGACGTATTGCCACTCCTTTGCAGATTACAGGCCACTTGCTTGCAGTCCTCTTGCCAAAAAAGCCAACCCATGAACTGTTTTTATATCTGACTTGAAGGAAACTAACAATTGTGTTACACTTCCTATATCACTAGGTTCTGCGGGAATCTTCCAGAGTCAAAAAGGAAGAATGTTACCCTGCAGACCGGTGATCAAGAAAAAGTCTGGTCCCCATCAGTAAACATGGCAGACGACTACAGACTTCTTGGCCTTGCAATTCCTGACAGCAATCAGCAGCGTGACAGCAATCAGCAGCGTGAACAGCAATCAGCAGCGTGGGCAGCGGTCATCAGCATGGACAGCGATCATCAGCGTGCCTTCAGTGGTACCTCCTAAGCAAGCCATTTGTTTCATCAGAAGGCGTTGTAAAAAGAGAAGAAAAAAAAAAGGAGCTGATTTTCCGTTTTGCCTCAGAAGTTCAGTGCAAAGATGCGGAGGACCCCTGCTTCTGATGGCAGAACTGTCATCTACTTTGTTCAACTTGTTCAAACTGTCATGTGCTTGAACCTCTGACAGCGCGCGGTCCCCTGACCCCCCTTGGCCTGAGTTTTTGGCCTTTCCCCACACACACCTCTTTTTTCTTTGCTCCAGCGGAAAGGCAGTGCACCTGAGAATATGAGTTTGGAAAAAGGCACTACATTCTGGTGCCCGTGAGAGAGCAGCTTGAGCGTCCTCTGACACTAAATAATGAGTGTTGGAGTCTGAAAGTGCTGCTGATCTTGCTGGCTTGTTTTTCAGTAGTGCTTGGATCTGCATGAAATGCTTTGTGCCCTTGATCAATGAAGGGCGCATCATCTGTAGTATCTGCCACGAAGAAGAGACACTGGTGCACTGCCTTGAGACATTGAGACTTTGTATTTGAGCTATGAGTGTTTGCCAAGAGGGCACTCCAACGGATACTGAGTCATGAAGAGCCTGAATGGAGAGGCCCAACGCGAAGAAGACACTGGAAGCGGATTTGATGGACAATAGAAGCCTACCAGTAGAGGCTTTGACGGACTCTGGGTATTTTCTGTGAGCTTGTCTAGAATTGGAGTTTGGAAACTAATTTTTGCAGCTTTGCTAGCATTATTTTAAAGTACTATTCCCTTGAGTTGAAGCAGAATAACGTCCATTTTCTGTGAAAGAGTACCCCCTTTTCACCTCAGAGCATTAATGAGAGTCACCACTGTTTCACTTGAACATATGATGAATTACAGAAATGCATAAGAATACCTAAAATGTACTAGATAATTTTAGGATTTACGTTTGCTTAGGGTTGTGGAAAATTATGATTCATTTGTAATAGCGGTCACTGCTTTGTTTATATGTTCCTAATGACGTGTTTTCTAGTGTGTTTTAAACATGGCGTTGTCTTTTATGGGTAGGATTGTTTGTTTTTTTTTTTCTCTGCCCAATTCACATCTGCACCCACCTCCCACACCTATGTCTTTCTTCTACTTCTTTGCATCTTTCCAGATGTTTCCCGAACACGGATAGTTAGGAGATCAGAGTTTACTGATAATTCCTTTTGTATCGTTTTCATCAACACCAGTTAGTAGTTGGACATCACTTATTGTTGGGTATGTGGCCTTGTACCACATACTACAGATAGAGGCACTCCCTATTTTTGTACTGCCATATATGGCCTTTGTTCTACCGCGTGTGTAGGGAGACCTGTCCCGAGAGAGAGACGCTAGGTAATAGGATTATGCTTCAGTAACATCTTGAGGATTTTTATAAAATATAGATCTGGACCCAGACTAGCGTGAGTATAGGTTATTGCCTATGTAAGGGCAAAAGGGGCGTCTGAGGTTCTTTGAAATCTGAACCTGTGTTTAAAATATCATTATTCTGCTTTGATTTTGATATCAGAGAAACGAAAATGGCAAGTTTTATATGTGTGTGTGTTTTCATCACAATACAATGATGCATGCAGGAGTTATTGGCAAATTCATTCTGAGCCCACAGGCACCCATGTTGTGAACAGCGTCCATTTTAGGTGTTGCCCTTTACATAGGCATATACATGAGCCAATGATTCTGGTAGAGCAAGTATGAAAGGACACGTACCCCTTAGCTTGAGTTCTTCCTGATTCCCATTTGACCTGAACAGGCTGAATCTGCCTACGTGATGTTGGCCTCACCAAACCAATCCATGCCCTCTAGTCAATCTATATTAAAGATCTGAGCAACTTGTTGTGTACATTGGCCTGAGCAAGATAAGAAGGCCGAATACAGTAGCCATGCCTGTTTATGGTCCATAAGCACCCCTTATCCTACATTTCTATCTTCCACACCTGGCTCTGTTTCTCTGCTTCTGGGCTTTTACAATGGGGAGGTGACTGTTTATATGATGGGGAGGAAACCAGTTCTATTGTGAGCTTCTCCGGCCTGCACAGGAAAATATGTGAAGTTTGACATATGTTCATGATGGAAGATGGGTTGGTCAGTTTGGGCAAGTAGAATGGAATTCATAATTATAGCCTGCTTTGTTATGGTACCATGGGAGCGACCTACAATGATGTGTGTCACAGCAAGAATGTGAGCCTAGGGGCAAACTTTTTGTATAAAAGGCCTGCCTGAGAAAGCTCAGGCAGGCTCCCTCTTTCAATTGTAAAACTACGGTTGGACGACGAAGCCTCATAATTAATTATAATAAAGATGTCTTTTAATTTTACAGATTGCCTGTCAATTCCTTTGCTGCTTTATTATGCAAACTGCTGGATAGATCCCTGGTGGGGAGAGTGAGTCATTTTCTACTTTTCCTCACTTACATAATCAGTCCCCGCCCTCTGGGCGTTAGCAATCAGTGGCGTTGTGGGATCTGTAGTCCGGGTCAGGTAGGGATTGTTCCTGGCGAAATGGATCCAAATTTCAAACCAAGTGGAAATGAAGGCACATCTCGATTGTTTCCCTGCCTTGCTTCCAGTTCTCAATAGAGTGTTCAAAAGGGCTACTCCTGCAATGTCCTTAAGAACGTTCGCGTCCACTTGCCCCCCTGTAGTGAAGAGGGCTGGCTCTGTGACCACAGCGAGCTGCTTCCACAACCGGGCGGCCGTCTATACATCCAACACAGTGAGGGGACCCATTAGGAAGCAGCCACACACGAACTCCGTAGTGAACTCTTTAATTTTCAAGAACCTGCCAGCAGGAATTCAAAGGTGACGATCTTCAAAGTAAATCAGCCGCCAAATGCATTTCGAGAGACGAGCTCTCTTCTTCAGTGGCATATTCGTCGTCTGCCAGAACTCTCCCCCTTACATAATCAGTCCCCGTCCTCTGGGCGTTAGCAATCAGTGGCGTTGTGGGATCTGTAGTCCGTGTCAGGTAGGGATTGTTCCTGGTGAAATGGATCCAAATTTCAAACCAAGTGGAAATGAAGGCACATCTCGATTGTTTCCCTGCCTTGCTTCCAGTTCTCAATAGAGTGTTCAAAAGGGCTACTCCTGCAATGTCCTTAAGAACGTTCGCGTCCACTTGCCCCCCTGTAGTGAAGAGGGCTGGCTCTGTGACCACAGCGGGTTGCTTCCACGACCGGGCGGCCGTCTATACATCCAACACAGTGAGGGGACCCATGAGGAAGCAGCCACACACGAACTCCGTAGTGAACTCTTTGATTTTCAAGAACCTGCCAGCAGGTATTCAAAGGTGATGATCTTCAAAGTAAATCAGCCGCCAAATGCATTTCGAGAGACGAGCTCTCTTCTTCAGTGGCATATTCGTCATCTGCCAGAACTCTCCCCCTTACATAATCAGTCCCCGCCCTCTGGGCGTTAGCAATCAGTGGCGTTGTGGGATCTGTAGTCCGTGTCAGGTAGGGATTGTTCCTGGCGAAATGGATCCAAATTTCAAACCAAGTGGAAATGAAGGCACATCTCAATTGTTTCCCTGCCTTGCTTCCAGTTCTCAATAGAGTGTTCAAAAGGGCTACCCCTGCAATGTCCTTAAGAACGTTCGCGTCCACTTGCCCCCCTGTAGTGAAGAGGGCTGGCTCTGTGACCACAGCGGGCTGCTTCCACGACCGGGCGGCCGTCTATACATCCAACACAGTGAGGGGACCCATTAGGAAGCAGCCACACACGAACTCCGTAGTGAACTCTTTAATTTTCAAGAACCTGCCAGCAGGAATTCAAAGGTGACGATTTTCAAAGTAAATCCGCCGCCAAATGCATTTCGAGAGACGAGCTCTCTTCTTCAGTGGCATATTCGTCATCTGCCAGAACTCTCCCCCTTACATAATCAGTCCCCGCCCTCTGGGCGTTAGCAATCAGTGGCGTTGTGGGATCTGTAGTCCGTGTCAGGTAGGGATTGTTTCTGGCGAAATGGATCCAAATTTCAAACCAAGTGGAAATGAAGGCACATCTCGATTGTTTCCCTGCCTTGCTTCCAGTTCTCAATAGAGTGTTCAAAAGGGCTACCCCTGCAATGTCCTTAAGAACGTTCGCGTCCACTTGCCCCCCTGTAGTGAAGAGGGCTGGCTCTGTGACCACAGCGGGCTGCTTCCACGACCGGGCGGCCGTCTATACATCCAACACAGTGAGGGGACCCATTAGGAAGCAGCCACACACGAACTCCGTAGTGAACTCTTTGATTTTCAAGAACCTGCCAGCAGGTATTCAAAGGTGATGATCTTCAAACTAAATCAGCCGCCAAATGCATTTCGAGAGACGAGCTCTCTTCTTCAGTGGCATATTCGTCATCTGCCAGAACTCTCCCCCTTACATAATCAGTCCCCGCCCTCTGGGCGTTAGCAATCAGTGGCGTTGTGGGATCTGTAGTCCGTGTCAGGTAGGGATTGTTCCTGGCGAAATGGATCCAAATTTCAAACCAAGTGGAAATGAAGGCACATCTCAATTGTTTACCTGCCTTGCTTCCAGTTCTCAATAGAGTGTTCAAAAGGGCTACCCCTGCAATGTCCTTAAGAACGTTCGCGTCCACTTGCCCCCCTGTAGTGAAGAGGGCTGGCTCTGTGACCACAGCGGGCTGCTTCCACGACCGGGCGGCCGTCTATACATCCAACACAGTGAGGGGACCCATTAGGAAGCAGCCACACACGAACTCCGTAGTGAACTCTTTAATTTTCAAGAACCTGCCAGCAGGAATTCAAAGGTGACGATCTTCAAAGTAAATCAGCCGCCAAATGCATTTCGAGAGACGAGCTCTCTTCTTCAGTGGCATATTCGTCATCTGCCAGAACTCTCCCCCTTACATAATCAGTCCCCGCCCTCTGGGCGTTAGCAATTAGTGGCGTTGTGGGATCTGTAGTCCGTGTCAGGTAGGGATGGTTCCTGGCGAAATGGATCCAAATTTCAAACCAAGTGGAAATGAAGGCACATCTCAATTGTTTCCCTGCCTTGCTTCCAGTTCTCAATAGAGTGTTCAAAAGGCCTACCCCTGCAATGTCCTTAAGAATGTTCGCGTCCACTTGCCCCCCTGTAGTGAAGAGGGCTGGCTCTGTGACCACAGCGGGCTGCTTCCAGGACCGGGCGGCCGTCTAAACATCCAACACAGTGAGGGGACCCATTAGGAAGCAGCCACACACGCACTCCGTAGTGAACTCTTTAATTATTAAGAACCTGCCAGCAGGAATTCAAAGGTGACGATCTTCAAAGTAAATCAGCCGCCAAATGCATTTCGAGAGACGAGCTCTCTTCTTCAGTGGCATATTCGTCATCTGCCAGAACTCTCCCCCTTACATAATCAGTCCCCGCCCTCTGGGCATTAGCAATCAGTGGCGTTGTGGGATCTGTAGTCCGTGTCAGGTAGGGATTGTTCCTGGCGAAATGGATCCAAATTTCAAACCAAGTGGAAATTAAGGCACATCTCGATTGTTTCCCTGCCTTGCTTCCAGTTCTCAATAGAGTGTTCAAAAGGGCTACTCCTGCAATGTCCTTAAGAACGTTCGCGTCCACTTGCCCCCCTGTAGTGAAGAGGGCTGGCTCTGTGACCACAGCGGGCTGCTTCCACGACCGGGCGGCCGTCTATACATCCAACACAGTGAGGGGACCCATTAGGAAGCAGCCACACACGAACTCCGTAGTGAACTCTTTAATTTTCAAGAACCTGCCAGCAGGAATTCAAAGGTGAAGATCTTCAAAGTAAATCAGCCGCCAAATGCATTTCGAGAGACGAGCTCTCTTCTTCAGTGGCATATTCATCATCTGCCAGAACTCTCCCCCTTACATAATCAGTCCCCGCCCTCTGGGCGTTAGCAATCCGTGGCGTTGTGGGATCTGTAGTCTGTGTCAGGTAGGGATTGTTCCTGGCGAAATGGATCCAAATTTCAAACCAAGTGGAAATGAAGGCACATCTCGATTGTTTCCCTGCCTTGCTTCCAGTTCTCAATAGAGTGTTCAAAAGGGCTACCCCTGCAATGTCCTTAAGAACGTTCGCGTCCACTTGCCCCCCTGTAGTGAAGAGGGCTGGCTCTGTGACCACAGCGGGCTGCTTCCACGACCGGGCGGCCGTCTATTCATCCAACACAGTGAGGGGACCCATTAGGAAGCAGCCACACACGAACTCCGTAGTGAACTCTTTGATTTTTAAGAACCTGCCAGCAGGTATTCAAAGGTGACGATCTTCAAAGTAAATCAGCCGCCAAATGCATTTCGAGAGACGAGCTCTCTTCTTCAGTGGCATATTCGTCATCTGCCAGAGACGAGCTCTCTTCTTCAGTGGCATATTCGTCATCTGCCAGAACTCTCCCCCTTACATAATCAGTCCCCGCCCTCTGGGCGTTAGCAATCAGTGGCGTTGTGGGATCTGTAGTCCGGGTCAGGTAGGGATTGTTCCTGGCGAAATGGATCCAAATTTCAAACCAAGTGGAAATGAAGGCACATCTCGATTGTTTCCCTGCCTTGCTTCCAGTTCTCAATAGAGTGTTCAAAAGGGCTACTCCTGCAATGTCCTTAAGAACGTTCGCGTCCACTTGCCCCCCTGTAGTGAAGAGGGCTGGCTCTGTGACCACAGCGAGCTGCTTCCACAACCGGGCGGCCGTCTATACATCCAACACAGTGAGGGGACCCATTAGGAAGCAGCCACACACGAACTCCGTAGTGAACTCTTTAATTTTCAAGAACCTGCCAGCAGGAATTCAAAGGTGACGATCTTCAAAGTAAATCAGCCGCCAAATGCATTTCGAGAGACGAGCTCTCTTCTTCAGTGGCATATTCGTCATCTGCCAGAACTCTCCCCCTTACATAATCAGTCCCCGTCCTCTGGGCGTTAGCAATCAGTGGCGTTGTGGGATCTGTAGTCCGTGTCAGGTAGGGATTGTTCCTGGCGAAATGGATCCAAATTTCAAACCAAGTGGAAATGAAGGCACATCTTGATTGTTTCCCTGCCTTGCTTCCAGTTCTCAATAGAGTGTTCAAAAGGGCTACTCCTGCAATGTCCTTAAGAACGTTCGCGTCCACTTGCCCCCCTGTAGTGAAGAGGGCTGGCTCTGTGACCACAGCGGGCTGCTTCCACGACCGGGCGGCCATCTATACATCCAACACAGTGAGGGGACCCATTAGGAAGCAGCCACACACGAACTCCGTAGTGAACTCTTTAATTTTCAAGAACCTGCCAGCAGGAATTCAAAGGTGAAGATCTTCAAAGTAAATCAGCCGCCAAATGCATTTCGAGAGATGAGCTCTCTTCTTCAGTGGCATATTCATCATCTGCCAGAACTCTCCCCCTTACATAATCAGTCCCCGCCCTCTGGGCGTTAGCAATCCGTGGCGTTGTGGGATCTGTAGTCCGTGTCAGGTAGGGATTGTTCCTGGCGAAATGGATCCAAATTTCAAACCAAGTGGAAATGAAGGCACATCTCGATTGTTTCCCTGCCTTGCTTCCAGTTCTCAATAGAGTGTTCAAAAGGGCTACCCCTGCAATGTCCTTAAGAACGTTCGCGTCCACTTGCCCCCCTGTAGTGAAGAGGGCTGGCTCTGTGACCACAGCGGGCTGCTTCCACGACCGGGCGGCCGTCTATACATCCAACACAGTGAGGGGACCCATTAGGAAGCAGCCACACACGAACTCCGTAGTGAACTCTTTAATTTTCAAGAACCTTCCAGCAGGAATTCAAAGGTGACGATCTTCAAAGTAAATCAGCCGCCAAATGCATTTCGAGAGACGAGCTCTCTTCTTCAGTGGCATATTTGTCATCTGCCAGAACTCTCCCCCTTACATAATCAGTCCCCGCCCTCTGGGCGTTAGCAATCAGTGGCATTGTGGGATCTGTAGTCCATGTCAGGTAGGGATTGTTCCTGGCGAAATGGATCCAAATTTCAAACCAAGTGGAAATGAAGGCACATCTCGATTGTTTCCCTGCCTTGCTTCCAGTTCTCAATAATGTTGAAAAGGGCTACCCCTGCAATGTCCTTAAGAACGTTCGTGTCCACTTGCCCCCCTGTAGTGAAGAGGGCTGGCTCTGTGACCACAGCGGGCTGCTTCCACGACCGGGCGGCCGTCTATACATCCAACACAGTGAGGGGACCCATTAGGAAGCAGCCACACACGAACTCCGTAGTGAACTCTTTGATTTTCAAGAACCTGCCAGCAGGTATTCAAAGGTGACGATCTTCAAAGTAAATCAGCCGCCAAATGCATTTCGAGAGACGAGCTCTCTTCTTCAGTGGCATATTCGTCATCTGCAAGAACTCTCCCCCTTACATAATCAGTCCCCGCCCTCTGGGCGTTAGCAATCAGTGGCGTTGTGGGATCTTTAGTCCGTGTCAGGTAGGGATTGTTCCTGGCGAAATTGATCCAAATTTCAAACCAAGTGGAAATGAAGGCACATCTCAATTGTTTCCCTGCCTTGCTTCCAGTTCTCAATAGAGTGTTCAAAAGGGCTACCCCTGCAATGTCCTTAAGAACGTTCGCGTCCACTTGCCCCCCTGTAGTGAAGAGGGCTGGCTCTGTGACCACAGCGGGCTGCTTCCACGACCGGGCGGCCGTCTATACATCCAACACAGTGAGGGGACCCATTAGGAAGCAGCCACGCACGAACTCCGTAGTGAACTCTTTAATTTTCAAGAACCTGCCAGCAGGAATTCAAAGGTGACGATCTTCAAAGTAAATCAGCCGCCAAATGCATTTCGAGAGACGAGCTCTCTTCTTCAGTGGCATATTCGTCATCTGCCAGAACTCTCCCCCTTACATAATCAGTCCCCGCCCTCTGGGCATTAGCAATCAGTGGCGTTGTGGGATCTGTAGTCCGTGTCAGGTAGGGATTGTTCCTGGCGAAATGGATCCAAATTTCAAACCAAGTGGAAATCATGGCACATCTCGATTGTTTCCCTGCCTTGCTTCCAGTTCTCAATAGAGTGTTCAAAAGGGCTACCCCTGCAATGTCCTTAAGAACGTTCGCGTCCACTTGCCCCCCTCTATTGAACTGGAAGCAAGGCAGGGAAACAATCGAGATGTGCCTTCATTTCCACTTGGTTTGAAATTTGGATCCATTTCGCCAGGAACAATCCCTACCTGACACGGACTACAGATCCCACAACGCCACTGATTGCTAACGCCCAGAGGGCGGGGACTGATTATGTAAGGGGGAGAGTTCTGGCAGATGACGAATATGCCACTGAAGAAGAGAGCTCGTCTCTCGAAATGCATTTGGCAGCTGATTTACTTTGAAGATCGTCACCTTTGAATTCCTGCTGGCAGGTTCTTGAAAATTAAAGAGTTCACTACGGAGTTTGTGTGTGGCTGCTTCCTAATGGGTCCCCTCACTGTGTTGGATGTATAGACGGCCGCCCGGTCGTGGAAGCAGCCCGCTGTGGTCACAGAGCCAGCCCTCTTCACTACAGGGGCGCAAGTGGACGCGAACGTTCTTAATGACATTGCAGGGGTAGCCCTTTTGAACACTCTTTTGAGAACTGGAAGCAAGGCAGGGAAACAATCGAGATGTGCCTTCATTTCCACTTGGTTTGAAATTTGGATCCATTTCACCAGGAACAATCCCTACCTGACACGGACTACAGATCCCACAATGCCACTGATTGCTAATGCCCAGAGGGCGGGGACTGATTATGTAAGGGGGAGAGTTCTGGCAGATGACGAATATGCCACTGAAGAAGAGAGCTCGTCTCTCGAAATGCATTTGGCAGCTGATTTACTTTGAAGATCGTCACCTTTGAATTCCTGCTGGCAGGTTCTTGAAAATTAAAGAGTTCACTACGGAGTTCGTGTGTGGCTGCTTCCTAATGGGTCCCCTCACTGTGTTGGATGTATAGACGGCCGCCCGGTCGTGGAAGCAGCCCGCTGTGGTCACAGAGCCAGCCCTCTTCACTACAGGGGGGCAAGTGGACGCGAACGTTCTTAAGGACATTGCAGGGGTAGCCCTTTTGAACACTCTATTGAGAACTGGAAGCAAGGCAGGGAAACAATCGAGATGTGCCTTCATTTCCACTTGTTTTGAAATTTGGATCCATTTTGCCAGGAACAATCCCTACCTGACACGGACTACAGATCCCACAACGCCACTGATTGCTAACGCCCAGAGGGCGGGGACTGATTATGTAAGGGGGAGAGTTCTGGCAGATGACGAATATGCCACTGAAGAAGAGAGCTCGTCTCCCGAAATGCATTTGGCAGCTGATTTACTTTGAATACCGTCACCTTTGAATTCCTGCTGGCAGGTTCTTGAAAATTAAAGAGTTCACTACGGAGTTCGTGTGGCTGCTTCCTAATGGGTCCCCTCACTGTGTTGGATTTATAGACGGCCGCCCGGTCGTGGAAGCAGCCCGCTGTGGTCACAGAGCCAGCCCTCTTCACTACAGGGGGGCAAGTGGATGCGAACGTTCTTAAGGACATTGCAGGGGTAGCCCTTTTCAACACTCTATTGAGAACTGGAAGCAAGGCAGGGAAACAATCGAGATGTGCCTTCATTTCCACTTGGTTTGAAATTTGGATCCATTTCGCCAGGAACAATCCCTACCTGACACGGACTACAGATCCCACAATGCCACTGATTGCTAACGCCCAGAGGGCGGGGACTGATTATGTAAGGGGGAGAGTTCTGGCAGATGACGAATATGCCACTGAAGAAGAGAGCTTGTCTCTCGAAATGCATTTGGCAGCTGATTTACTTTGAAGATCGTCACCTTTGAATTCCTGCTGGCAGGTTCTTGAAAATTAAAGAGTTCACTACGGAGTTCGTGTGTGGCTGCTTCCTAATGGGTCCCCTCACTGTGTTGGATATATATATATATATATATATATATATAAATATATATATATTCACTGAAAAAACCATAGGTTATAGACCATATATAGTTAGGAATTAGCATTTACAAAACCTTATTTTACTCACACAAAACCATTGAAATTCCATATATAGTTAGTTGCACTAACTATATATCGCGCACCCGCAATCCACTGCTGATGATGTCACATATTACATCATTCATGACATGGTCAGTGACATCACTGATGACATCACTGATGACATCTCAAATGACATCACTGATGACATGACTGATAACAACATCCAGTGATTTTTTGTTTCTGTAAAGTTTAAATATGTCTTACATATTGAAGATTGAGTGGATGTGTAAGTGTCTGGACGAAGGATTTAGTAGGTGCATGACTAACTGTATGAGTGAGTGATTAAATGTGTCTCACTGAGTGCATGGGTTAGTGACTAAACTGTCTTAATTTGTGCATCATTATGTCTGTTGTTCTGTAAACTGCTGCATGTGTTGATCAGTAGCTGTATGAGTAACTATATGGGTTATTGATTGATTGCCCAAGTATTTGTATGGGAGACTGAGTGTGTGTGTGGCTGGCTGGGAGGTGTGTGACTCTGTGTAGATCAATGTGTACTTGTATCAATGATTGTATAAGAAGGTAAGTATGTGTTAGTATATGTTTGAAAATGTAAGGTGCTCTATGTTTAACTGTATAGACAAGAAAATGGAAGTGTCATTGATTCTTTACATGACTGACTAGGTGAGTGAGTAACTCCATGGATGAGTGGCAGACTGTGACTGTCTGTATAGGTGTATGAGTGCATATGATAGTGTTGTAAAGATGAGTGATTGTATGTATCAATGATTGTATGGGTGAATGAGTGAAGGTGTGTGTAGACGTAGGAATCAGTGAGTGCGTATGTAGTAACTAGTATTGGTGTGTCAATGGTTTCAAAAATTATACTCTGTATTTAACACTGGGTGAAACAGAGGTTATATTAAAATGTGAGGAGATGCATTGTATTGTCACATGAATGATATCATCAGTGATGTGGTCATTGATGTCATTTGAGATGTCATCAGTGATGTCATCAGTGATGTCACTGACCATGTCATGAATGATGTAATATGTGACATCATCAGCAGTGGATTGCGGGTGCGCGATATATAGTTAGTGCAACTAACTATATATGGAATTTCAATGGTTTTGTGTGAGTAAAATAAGGTTTTGTAAATGCTAATTCCTAACTATATATGGTCTATAACCTATGGTTTTTTCAGTGAATTTTCAAGGTTTTGTAAATGCTAATTCCTAACTATATATGGTCTATAACCTATGGTTTTTTCAGTGAATTTCATTGGTTTTTTAACAGCTAATATCTGTAGCTGTAAAATGTATTCTTCTTTAAATCCCAAAATATATTTTATATGTTTATGAATAATTTTTTTTTAAAATATTTTTTTTTCTTCGTTCCCGCTTCGCGAATCGGGAAGCTTCCCGTTAGCTGACCTTGATGCCGCGAAATAGACCGCGAGCCGGTAAACGTTTCTTTACCGCAACTGCCGCGTTAGAAAACAACATCGTGACGCCTCCCGTCCGCATGACGTTTCGCGTTGTCGCGTGATACGTCATATGACGTGCTACGTTAGCGAACTGGTACGCGAAGCGAGTCGCAAAGCGCAGGTTTCTGGAAGCAAACCGGGAGGCCCTGCAAAGCGCTTAACGTAAACACAGCAGGTCATGTGACTTGGTAATAACACTTTTCATTGGTTCATTTCACTTTTGGTTTCCTAATGATGTAAGACTAGGTCATATAATCTAAAATGAACACTTTTCATTGGTTGAGAACTCTTGTTTTTCCCAAATGATGAAAATCCCTCCTTCTTTCCTCACTCTGACTTTCATCATTGTGAGAGAAAGACCCTTTGTGATCACTGAGCAATGGCTTCTTTAGTAGCTTCAGCTGGTGCTTCCCCACCACCTCCACCACATCCAAGGAAGAGTGGACCACCTGCTCAAGTTATAATTCAACAAGAAGAGGAAGAAGAGGAACAGGACGACGAGCACGAAGAGAGGCAGTTTTTGCCTGAGCAGCCCAGGACGTCTCACCGGAAAGAAAACTTCATTTGGCAATTTTTTAAAATTCCCAAAGGTCAGAAAAAAGTAAATGCAAGATACGTAACTTGCCTTATATGTCAAGATAGACTGTCCAGAGGAACCGAGAAAAAATACAGTTTCGGAAACTACACAATGCATCGCCATATGACTAGGTGGCATCCTAACAACTACAGTGCTGCACAGTTTCGGAACGACCTAGATAATCTCCCTATTATGGCCAGAAGATCTGTTGTACCGGAAGTAACGGGACCAGAGGGCAGGGAGATGGTGCCAAATATACAAATGAAATTTGGTGAAGTAAAACACATCTGCGTATTTTGCGATGGATTCATTTCCTACGGAGAAAGAAGCATCACTCTGATCAACAGAGCTATTGACTATCATATACAAGTTTGTACGAAACGCCCAAAATAATAAATACTTCTTTTTTTGTTTTGTTGCTCCTGTTGAGCCCTTTACAATGAATCGTTTTCATTGCCCCCTCCAAGAAAAACCCCAAAAAATATAAAACTGTTCAGAAAAATTCAAAAAAAGTAAAAAAATGTTCCGAAAAATAATAAAAAAAATATAAAACAACAAAAACAATAAAAAAAAAGTTCTTTTCAGAACTACCTCCCCGTTATTAAAAAATTGGTACAATATTTGGAACTGTGCCAACCTCTATTTCTCTTAGTTCGCTTCCCAGTTCGCTCGCCGGTACGCGAACCGGAAGCAAACCAAAAACAGTAAGTATAAGGGAAGGAAACAGACACTTATGTTAAAAGAAAGACAGCTATAGGGGAGTAAACTAGAGATACTATTACCCGTAATCCACTGCTGATGATGTCACATATTACATCATTCATGACATGCTCAGTGACATCATCAGCAGAGGATTGCGGGTTTTTTGGCAACGTGCCTTATCCACGGTTTAATAACGCTGCCTTTTGCTTTATATAAGTTTTCAAATTGTATGAAATATATACCAATAGGTCGTTATGAACCTTTAGGTAGTGCTTTTCTTCATGAGGTCTGGTCACTTCCATACACATACAGATGTTTCAAAGATGATCAAGAAGTTTATCTGAATGGAGAGGAATGCACTGAGACGCCAGATCATTCACTAATGTGTAGGCACATACAGTTACACGGTTCATGCAACAAACACCGACCAAATATGGCTTGCGTGTTGCAAGGCACACCAGTTCCTGCTATCATCCCCACGTTTAAGTTGTTGGAAAATGGTAGTTATTTGATGCTCAATAATGAAGATTGTTCTGGGTTAATTAAAAGTATTCCTTTTATCGTAACAGTAAGTGAACGGGTTATTTGCTGCAGAAATGTTCTATTTCCTCCCACACATGAACATAGGGAGTTTTCAATCTCGCCACAAATACCAACCTTGGGAGCAGATTTCAACGGCATGGCAAGAATAAGAGCTCTTTTGTCTCAGAGAGAGGTGGCCTTGAGTTCGGCCCGTGAAACTTTCGTGCTTCACATAGCGAACACCCGTACAGAGGTGCAGACCCTTTTCAATTCAGATTTGCCTTTCCATTTCAGCAAGATGGTTCGGACTATCTCTAACGCATCCTCCACAAAGGCCCTGGCGCACTTTTTTAAAGTTGTTACCAGTGGTCTCGTGACTTCATTTGAGAAAATCTTTGGAGTCATCCCTGCTTTCTTTCATTCGATTTTTTCCACTCTGCTTCGTGGATTGCCATTTTTACTTGCATTACCAGCGGACGCTCTTGTGCTTTTTTACATTTTTAAATATGGATGTCCCTCCTATGCAACCTCCCGCCCTGCAGCTGCTGACACTGTTCCGCAATCGCATGCTAGAATATTATGGCACAATGCCGTTGCCGATATTAAGCACGGCATATGGATTATCTTTTCGATTCTCCTACTTCACCTGTGTCCAGCCTGTATTTCACTGCCTGACTTGTGATTTCGATTGGGCCATTGATTTGTGTCTCTGCGGACCGGTTTCTCCTGACGTCGACTTTAATCAGCTGATGACTCCTATCATTACTCACGAGTTGGTTTGTCCTGGCGAAAGGATTATGGCTGTGGCATTGATGCATGGACTAATTGGTCCCTGGAATTTACTGGCGGCAACACAGTCTTTCTTGGAACAGAGCTTTCTTGAAAACCCACCGAGCTGTCCTCTGATGGTGATAGAGGATCCGGTGCTGGGAGAGCACGCATGTTCTTTTCCGCTTTTAAATTGGATGGCTGAACTGGTTTCGGATGAAGACGGTGACTTCCTATTGGAGGCTGTTGCAGCTTATTTTGCATACACAGTTATGTCATAGACCTTTTTCATGTTTGATATGCTGAGTACTAGCATTTCATTGACAATTCATTGACTTATTTGTCAAGTTTTTATTATTTACCTTGCCTATTGGCTTAAGACTCGATAAAGTACTTGGCTGTTTTATTTTTCTTTAGCATTAAATTTTCCTAGTTTTTAATGCTTTACCTTGCGGACCGTCCACATATAAACTTGCAATCTGCTCTCATGAGATGGCACTTCTATTATCTTATTCAGTTCGTTTCCGGATCATGGGGAGGTGTCATCTACGTCCTGGATATCTTTACACCGTGTTAAGTTAGCATGGGCTCATTACCGGTTTAAACGCCATTTTTCCTTTTTTGCAACTTCTGCACACGACACTTAGTTGTTGCTTTAGCTTTCAACCTAGTAGTTCATCGTGGTTTACATGAGAATAATATGTTATTGCTCTACTATCTGCTTTGCTTGTTAAACTATATCTGTACAGCGAGTGCTAAAGTTTCAAGAACAACACGATACAGAATTGTTATGAGGTCTGATCTCCACGACTTCATACTCATAACATAAGTGCAACTTCTGCCAATTCTGGGCATGAGGCGGGTTTTATATTGCTTTGCCGAACACACATACACAACACTTGATGCGGTTCACATGAAGAGAGAGCTGGTGTATGCTGATGTGATTCCTTCAAATCTAAGACACTAAAGTATGGGCACGCCCTAAACCAACACAAAGAGACCTTCTTAGCAAATAATATAATATGTGTATTAGGGAGGGTGAGATATAAGCAGCCGCGGGCCGTGGAGGGAGTTACGGTGAGGCAGGGAGGCGGGGAGGGGGAGAAGCAGGGTGGAGCCCTCTCCACCCTGCCCCTCCCCCTCCCCGCCTCCCTGCCCCACCGTAACTCCCTCCACGGCCCGCGGCTGCTTATAAGTGTTGCTAACTCTTATTCATTTACAGCATGTTAACATACTGTCACCATTCGCTTTTTATGTACTAGTAACTATGCTGGTAATTTTGCTACTGATAATATGTGTACTTGTATTATCTAAGATACTACGCCTGAGAAGACGGCATTAGTAAATAAACATTTCAAATACACATGTGTTCTTCTTAACTCCATGTTCTGGTTTCTAAGAAATATATAACGACCGACTGTTCATGAGTTCCACGTATCCTGAGGTACTATAAGTTCATATTCTGGATTGTCTAAACATTGAGAGTTTGTTATATCCAATGTGACACTGTACCTAGCTTGCTAAGGGGTTTTTGATTACTAAGGTGAGTTTTGGGACACCCTAATTCGCCGAGGTTCCAATCCTCTGTCCACAGTTCTGTGTGAGAACAGAAACCCTGCGACAGGGGCACCCCCGACCCTTGCTGGAGCTTCATCACACTTGCGATACAACTCCAGCAATGCGCCACCTTTACGGCACAGATACATCACGCATCTGTGCTGTTTTTGCCCCATGATGCGCCGCATTGTAAATGCAGCACACCATAGGTGACGGAACAGCGGCACAGAATGACTAACACATCCCTGGTGATGCGCCAGTCATCATAAATCTATCCCTATGCTTCTTATCTTGTTAGAGATGAACCGCCATATGTATCATCAAAGTTTTTTGCATTTCCTAAATAGCGAACTTTAAGGAATAAATAGCGATTCTTTACCATTCCTAGTTTGCGATGAGCTATTTGCTAATTACAAATTACCCATTCATTTCCTTCATTTCCATAGGGCGGTTGGACTCACTTTTAGCTCGAACGGCTGAATGGATTTGCACGAAACTTGGCAAAATTGTAGGGACTGGTAGCCCGATGTGCCTTTGCTATGTCTCAAGATATATGCTCCAGTGGTTTTTACGAAAATTAACTTTGAAAAATATATATTGGGCTACATTGGCCTATATATATGTTGGAACCCAAATGTAGCCCAATGTAGCCCAATGAAGCCCAATGAAGCCCAATGTAGCCCAATGTAGCCCAAAGATGGCCGCCAGAGACGAAAAAAAACAAATGTAGCCCAAATATCAGCCAGATGTAGCCCAACTATAGCCCAGTGACAGAATGACCAATCAGCGTCGCAAACCTCCGTTACGCGAAGCGGAGCGCTGTTACAGATATATATCTTTTTTTGAACGTTAATTTCTCAAAATCCACTGGAGCACATATATTGAGACCTAGCAAAGGCACATCGGGCTACCAGTCCCTAATATTTTACCAAGTTTCGTGCAAATCCATTCAGCCGTTCGATTATTATTATTTATTTTTTTTTTGCCCCGCGGGGCCCTTTTAAAACCTCCACATCAAACCTAGGGGGTCAGCGAGGATCTACTATTCCCCCTTATGGTCATTTGCCCCTTCGCTTTCGCCTCCTCTTGTCTCTCGATCCTACCGAGAGACAAGATGGCGGCCGCTACGGACTGTTTGGAATGTTGACAGACGCCGGAGAACCAATCAGCTTCGCTTCACAAAGCTCCGTTGCGCGAAAAGTACGCGTCCTGGAGCGCTGCCCGGTCCGCTGTTACAGATATATATCTTTTTTTAAACGTTAATTTCTCAAAATCCACTGAACAAACAATGTGCCATTTTCCTGAAAATACATACATATATATATATATATATATATATATTACCTACTGGCGGTCGCCAGTAGGTATATATAGTTAGGATTTTTTCTCTATGGGATTTTTGAAAATTCTATGTCTAATAACTTTGGCGTTTGTGGACGGAATTGGCTGAAATGTTCAGGAAAATGGCACATTTTGTTTCTGAGCAGCCCTTGAAAATTTGGGGGGGGTTCGTCAAGGGGGGGCAGAGAAAAAAGGGGGGTCCCAAAACGTGTTTTTAACATTGAGTTTTCCATAGGGCGGTTGGCCTCACTTTTAGCCCGAACGGCTGAATGGATTTGCACGAAACTTGGCAAAATTGTAGGGAATGGTAGCCCGATGTGCCTTTGCTAGGTCTCAATATATGTGCTCCAGTGGATTTTGAGAAATTAACGTTCAAAAAAAGATATATATCTGTAACAGCGGACCGGGCAGCGCTCCGGTTCGCGGACTTTTCGCGGTACGGAGCTTTGTGAAGCGAAGCTGATTGGTTCTCCGGCGTCTGTGAACATTCCAAACAGTCCGTAGCGGCTGCCATCTTGTCTCTCGGTAGGATCGAGAGACAAGAGGAGGCCAAAGCGAAGGGGCAAATGACCATAAGGGGGCATAGTAGATCCTCGCTGACCCCCTAGGTTTGATGTGGAGGTTTTAAAAGGGCCCCGCGGGGCAAAAAAAAAATAATAATAATAATCGAACGGCTGAATGGATTTGCACGAAACTTGGTAAAATATTAGGGACTGGTAGCCCGATGTGCCTTTGCTAGGTCTCAATATATGTGCTCCAGTGGATTTTGAGAAATTAACGTTCAAAAAAAGATATATATCTGTAACAGCGCTCCGCTTCGCGTAACTGAGGTTTGCGAAGCTGATTGGTTCTCCGGCGTCTGTAAACATTGCAAACAGTCCGTAGCGGCCGCCATCTTGTCTCTCGGTAGGATCGAGAGAAGAGGAGGCCAAAGCGAAGGGGCAAATGACCATAAGGGGGCATAGTAGATCCTCCTTGACCTCTTAGGTTTGATGTGGAGGTTTTAAAAGGGCCCCGCGGGGCAAAAAAAAAATAATAATAATAATCGAACGGCTGAATGGATTTGCACGAAACTTGGCAAAATTGTAGGGACTGGTAGCTCGATGTGCCTTTGCTAGGTCTCAATATATGTGCTTCAGTGGATTTTGAGAAATTAACGTTCAAAAACAAGATATATATCTGTAACAGCGCTCCGCTTCGCGGAGATAAAATTATATCTGTATTACCTAGCTGTTGCTAACACCAGTTAGCGACAGCTAGTAGGAGATAGCGACCATCTTGGGCCCCACTTTGCATGTGAGTGATATTTATCACTAATGACATGCAAAGTGGGCATGCCAAGATGTTAGCGACTGGAAACAGTCGCTAACATCGCTATCTCCTATTATCAACTTTTGGAAATATTCGCGATAAGCGCGAATATCTCCAAAAGCTAGCACCTGCCCTGAGCAGTTCTTAGCCATGTTATCCAATGGGAGGTGGATAACATGGCTAAGAGCATTAGCTCGGTAATGCATGAATATCGCTGAGTTTTCAGCGATATTAATGCATTGCGGTAGTTTTTTATCGTATTTGCGATAAACCTTGATAATAGCAAGGTTTATCTGCGATAATTTCTGACGATGCTTAGCGGTAAAAAAATCGTTGCTAAGCATCGTTAGGGATAAATATCGCTTAACTTTGGTAATATGCCCCAACGTCTGTTAACGTTCGATTCGAAGGAAATCAGGAAGTGTTGAAAAACATTGTCTGCGCCATCTTGCCTTTTTTCAAATGCCACACTTTTGTCGTGCACGGCAGTCATTTTAGATGCCTTGACCAGACCCACTCTGTGCACGCTGTCGATCCTTAGCATGGCTCCCCACCCTCGCAAGCATCTCCCCCAGGCAGTGGTCACCCCCGCTCTCTGTCTTATGCATGGGTAATAAACCACCCCCCATCTGCGCTGCTCTTCCCTGAGAATCACACCCTGTGCCCGCCCGACACCTCCCTTTCGCCCTATTCACTACCGCACCCTCTGACACTCCTTTTCCTCTGTGTCCGATTGTCCAGGCCGGTCCTAGGGTATCAGCTAGCCCTGCAGATGTAGTTTATGGCCCCAGCTGTAAAGAATCACCCCTCTTCAAAGGAGTTATAGTAGATCAAGGCCCACACTCGATGAGATCCGTCACAGCAGACGCGTTCCTATTATCTGAAAACCATCCTGTATTGTGATTGGGGAGGGGACCGAGCCTGAAGCGGAAGATTCCAGGGATGAATCTTTGTACATCAAAGTTTTTACAATTATGTGTCACATTAAAAATATATAGCACTCCAACAAAGTAGTAAGATTATAAAACTTTAATAACTTATAAATATATACAAGAAAACAAAAACAGTAATAACATATAAACATTTTTAGGGAAAAACAACGAAGTAGGGGTCGGCTGTGCGAATAGTCCCAACGCAGCACAATGTCCAGATTTCTGGCGTGGGGCGTCGCGGGGGGTGGGTCATCAGTAGCAAACTGTTGTGCGAATAGTTCCAAGGCAGCAGAACGATGGCACCAAGGTGATGTCTAGTAAGTTGCAGCACTGGTTTTGGTATCCTACAATGCTGCTCCGAATAACGGCGTGGGGCGCCCCGGGGGAGGCGGCGTGAACGGGCCTCTCCAGGTGGAGTCTCGTCTGTTGTAGTGGGGCGCCCCTTTACCGTTTCAGTTGCCATTCCGTCCGCTTTTGGTCCACTGTGTCAAAAGCCGCAATTCAGCTGAGTTGCGCCCACTCTTGCGGTGCAGCGATAGGCGGCTGTCACAGGACTCTCAAAATGGCGGCAGGCTGTTTCCTTTTTGGGCCTGGTCCACTGAAATGGCCCTGGGACACCTTGGAAATCGGACGCTTGTCTGCTAGGTCTTGGACCCCATTCTCGAAAGCGTCCCCTCCGCCTTGAGGATTCATCAAAAGTTTTGGGGGCCCCCGACTCCTGTAGGCTTCTGGTGGGGAGCGGCTGCCATGATTGCTCGCGGAATGACCACGACGGAGCTACGAGATGGTGGTGCTCTCATGGTGACGCCAGCTTCAGTCTGAAACATCCAGAAACAAGGTGGGGCTTTCATCGTTTGGGAAAAAAAAAAAGTTTTCATCCAATGAAAAGTGTTGTTTTTAGGTCATATGATCAAGCCTTCCATCATTAGGAAACCAAAAGTAAAATGAACCAATGAAAAGTTTTATAAACAAGTCACATGACCTGTTATGCGGCATAGGGTATAAAATGCGGAGAAAATACGTTGGCACGTGAGGCGGCGTCAGTAGCGGACCGATGTGCGAATAGGCCGAAGGCAACACAACGCGCCAAGATCCGGATGGCACCGAGGTGGTGTCCAGCAAGTTGCAGCACTGGTGTGGCCATCCTACAATGCTGAAAGTCGGCGTGGGGCGCCCCGTTGGCCTGTGAGTTTGCGTCAGTAGCGGACCGATGTGCGAATAGGCCGAAGGCAGCACAACGCGCCAAGATCCGGATGGCACCGAGGTGGTGTCTAGTAAGTTGCCGGACTGGTGTGGCCACCCTACAATGTTGAAAGTCGGCGTGGGGCGCCCCGTTGGCCTGTGAGATGGCGTCAGTAGCGGACCGATGTGCGAATGGGGCCAAAGGCAGCGCAACAATATTTTCTGTATGGAAGATACCACTAGGCGTTGAGATGCCAAGATCCGGATGGCACCGAGGTGATGTCTAGCAAGTTGCTGTACTGGTGTGGTCATCCTACAATGCTGAAACTCGGCGTGGGGCGCCCCATTAGCCTGTGAGATGGCGTCAGTAGCGGACCGATGTGTGAATAGGCCGGAACCAGCACAAGGCGCCAAGATCCGGATGTCACCGTGGTGGTTTCATAGTTGAGAGGCACTTCATCTGCAGTGGGGCGCCGAGATCCGGATGGCACCGAGGTGATGTCTAGCAAGTTGCTGTACTGGTGTGGTCATCCTACAATGCTGAAACTCGGCGTGGGGCGCCCCATTAGCCTGTGAGATGGCGTCAGTAGCGGACCGATGTGTGAATGGGGCAAAGGTAGCGCAAGAATATTTTCTGAATAGAAGACACCACAAGGCGCTGAGATGCCAAGATCCGGATGGCACCGAGGTGGTGTCTAGCAAGTTGTGGCACTGGTGTGGCCATCCTACAATGGTAAAAGTCGGCGTGGGGCGCCCTGTTGGCCTGTGAGATGGTGTCAGTAGCGGACCGATGTGCGAATGGGGCCAAAGGCAGCGCAACAATATTTTCTGACTAGAAGACACCACAAGGCGCTGAGATTCCAAGATCCGGATGGCACCGAGGTGGTGTCTAGTAAGGTGCACTGGTGTGGCCATCCTACAATGCTGAAAGTTGGCGTGGGGCGCCCCGTTGGCCTGTGAGATGGCGGCAGTAGCGGACCGATGTGCGAATGGGGCCAAAGGCAGCGCAACAATATTTTTGGAATAGAAGACACCACAAGGCGCTGAGATTCGGTTAGCACCGAGGTGGTGTCTAGCAAGCTATGCAACTGAGTTGCGTGCGCACTTGCAGCGAATAGGTCGAAGGCAGCACAACAATGTTTTCTGAATAGAAGACACCACAAGGCGCTGAGATTCGGTTACCACCGAGGTGATGTCTAGCAAGTTGCCGCACTGGTGTGGCCATCCTACAATACTGCTCCGAATAACGGCGTGGGGTGCCCGAAGGGGGGGGGGGAGGCGGCGTGAACGGGCCTTCCTAGGTGGAGGCTCGTCTGCTGTAGTGGGGCGCCCCTTTACCGTTTCAGTTGCCATTCAGCTGAGTTTCGGCTGCTCTTGATGCTACAGCGACAGGCGGCTGCAACAGGACTCTCAAAATGGCGGCCTGTTCTTTGGATTTGGGCCTGGTCCACTAAAATGGCCCTGGGACACCTTAGAACTCGGACGCTCGATTTTTTTTTCCTTTCCTGTACATGCAAAAAAAGGTAAATGCCCGGTACGTTACACGCTTCATCTGCCACGATGAACTCTCCAGAGGAACCGAAAAAAAATATAGTTATGGTAACTATACCATGCATCGTCATATGGAGAGGTGGCACCAATTAATTATAGTGCTGCATAAAAGAGAGATTTGGAGGAGAACCCTTGACCTGCTAGTACATTCATCAAAGAAGTGGCACTGACAGCATCAGAGGCAAGGGAAACGGTCCCAAATATTTAGAAGAACTTTGGAAAGATTAAAATGACATGTTTAGATTGTGGCAAATTAATTTCATGTGGACAGATGAGTGTTACTCTAATAAATACAGCATATGAACATCATCATAGTCGATGGTTGGTAGAGACATTTTGACTATATCCTGGACCTGCCCGTCCTCACCCAAAATGGCGCCGGAATAAATGGGACTCGTAACTCCTTGTTGTGTACTGGTTGCAGAACCTTGAAATCACGAGATACGTATGCAGTTTTGAAGCACATGGCGGGCGGGGACGAGAATTGATTGAATATTTCGACATCCCTATTGATATTAAGTTCTGATGTGTTATTGATTACTGTACTATTGAAAGTTCGAATTAACGTCACCCATGGTACTTGCTCGCAAATGTATATCTAGATAATTTTATTGTAACTGGCCCTGTCGTATTTTAATTATAAAATGTACGTCCACCGATTCCGTAACTGTTAGACACCTTAGTTCTTGCAACCTAATGGCCCGCCCGTTACGTTCCTCTACAGTGTAAATGTCTACTCATCATATACGATTACAGTTTGCTCCGTGGCCGGCCCACGTGGTTATAGGCTCGTATTTGTATAATGAAATTTTCACAATAAAGGTTTTTAAAAGAAAACATGGTAGTAGTATATACATTGGTAAAGTTTTTAATAATAGTCACTGTTTTAGAATCATTAAAAGGCAAGTGAAATAAAGCAGACCAATTACATGAAGGGTAAAAGGTATAATACGAAGGAACGCAGTGAAGATAAATGGTCAAGGGCTGTTGTGTTTTCTACTCCTGCAACATAAAGTGATCGATAAGAATCTCATATTCAGGCGTATCGGCGACTAAGACAGCAGGTCGACCCTCTTTTGCTCAACGGCTCCGTCATGGGACGAAGAAACGCTCTTTTTCTCGAAAAAAGAATATATTTTACTTGCAGGACAGTTGTAAATTTTCCGGGAAAGTACATTAGCCTGGAACATTATAACATATATTTAAGAAAAAATAATGTTCGGAAGTAATAAAAAGCGTAATTTTTAGGTCATATGACCAAGCCTTTCATCATTAGAATAAGAAAAGTAAAATGAACCAATGAAAAGTTTTATTAACAAGTCACATGACTTGTTATGCTTACGTTATGCGCTGCGCGCCCCGGATGACTTCCGGATGGGCTAACGCGGCGCGTCATATGACGCATTACGCGACAACGCAGGTCCAGAATATAGTCAAAATGTCTCCACCAACCAGCGGTCGGAACACAACCCCTTTCAGCAGGCTAAATAGTTCTGTTAAATGACAACAGAAGGGACAGGCAACAAGAACCATCAGTCAAAGAGGGGAGGGCTAGTTCTTCTCTACCGGGTTACATTGGGGCGCTACCGGAACTGATCGAATTGGTAGTCTACAGTGTTTCTGGATGTTTCAGACTGAAGCTGGGGTTAGCATGAGAGCAGCACAATTTCGTAGCTCCGTCGTGGCCATTGCGCAACCAATCATGGCAGCCGCTCTTTATCGTTATTTTGGGCGGGGTGGGTGGCGGAGCCGAGCTGTTTTGCAGCCATCATTGTGTGGAGTTCAGTTCATCTCACTAGTTTTGTATTTGTCATGAGGGGTTGTTCCTAATGTTTCTATTTTAGCGAGGTCAAAAAGAGATCCCATTAGTGGCCTACTGATTTTGCTCGATTCCTTTTCTTTTTTTTTACACGATTTTTCGTTATCTGCAAAGACTAAACAGAGTATTGCGACTCTGTGTTTGTTTGTAAATAGAGAATGAACCAAAGAGAACCAATTCTAAAACAGTAAATACTTGGATAACAATCAATCAAATGGAGAGAGAAGCAGGCACGACGTATTACAACGGGGGCAAAGGCCTGCGTTAACTACCCTTCACTATGTGCAAAGAGAGAGTACTCCTAATAGAAATGAGGGGGGGGGCACCATTCAAAGCAGATCAGTGTGCATAAACACGAAAATGTTTTCACTTACCACGTACTTGACATTCGACAGCTTATGATATTTGCTATTAAAAAACCATTGAAATTCACTGAAAAAACCATAGGTTATAGACCATATATAGTTAGGAATTAGCATTTACAAAACCTTGAAAATTCACTGAAAAAACCATAGGTTATAGACCATATATAGTTAGGAATTAGCATTTAAAAAACCTTATTTTACTCACACAAAACCATTGAAATTCCATATATAGTTAGTTGCACTAACTATATATCGCGCACCCGCAATCCACTGCTGATGATGTCACATATTACATCATTCATGACATGGTCAGTGACATCACTGATGACATCACTGATGACATCTTAAATGACATCACTGATGACATCACTGATGACATCTCATTTGACATCAATGACCACATCACTGATGATATCATTCATGTGACAATACAATGCATCTCCTCACACTTTAATATAACCTCTGTTACAGCCAGTGTTAAATACAGAGTATAATTTTTGAAACCATTGACACACCAATACTAGTTACTACATACGCACTCAGTGATTCCTATGTTTACACACACATTCACTCATTTACCCATACAATCATTCATACATACAATCACTCATCTTTACAACACTATCATATGCACTCATACACCTATACAGACTCTCACACTCTGTCACTAATCCATGGAGTTACTCACACACCTAGTCAGTCCTGTAAATAATCAATCACACTTCCATTTTCTAATCTATACAGTTAAACATAGAGCACCTTACATTTTGAAACATATACTAACACATACTTACTCTCTTATACAATCATTGATACAAGTACACATTGATCTGCACAGAGTCACACACCTCCCAGCCAGCCACACACACACTCAGTCTCCCATACAAATACTTGGGCAATCAATCAATAACCCATATAGTTACTCATATAGCTACTGACCAACACATGCAGCAGTTTACAGAACAACAGACATAATGATGCACAAATTAAGACAGTTTAGTCACTAACCCATGCACTCAGTGAGACACATTTAATCACTCACTCATACAGTCAGTCACGCACCTACTAAATCCTTCATCCAGACACTTCTACATCTACTCATTCTTCAATATGTAAAACATATTTAAACTTTTCAGAAACACACAGTCACTGGATGATGTCATCAGTGATGTCATTTGAGATGTCATCAGTGATGTCATCAGTGATGTCACTTACCATGTCATGAATGATGTAATATGTGACATCATCAGCAGTGGATTGCGGGTGCGCGATATATAGTTAGTGCAACTAACTATATATGGAATTTCAATGGTTTTGTGTGAGTAAAATAAGGTTTTTTAAATGCTAATTCCTAACTATATATGGTCTATAACCTATGGTTTTTTCAGTGAATATATATATATATATATATATATATATACATATATATATATTACCTACCGGCGTTCGCCAGTAGGTATATATAGTTAGGATTTTTTCTCTATGGGATTTTTGAAAATTCTATGTCGAATAGCTTTGGCGTTTGAGGACGGAATTGGCTGAAATTTTCAGGAAAATGGAACAGATATTGTTTGCCCGATGTGCCTTTGCTAGGTCTCAATATATGTGCTCCAGTGGATTTTGATAAATTAACGTTCAAAAAAATATATATATCTATAAGCGCGCCCCGGTTAGTGCCCCGGTTCGCGTACTTGACGTATAACGGATCTTCGCGAAGCGAAGCTGATTGGCTCTCCGGTGTCTGTCAACATTCTAAACAGTCCGGAGCGGCCGCCATCTTGTCTCTCGGTAGGATCGAGAGACAAGAGGAGGCCAAAACAAAGGGGGAAATGACCATAAGGGGGCATAGTAGATCCTCCCTGACCCCCTAGGTTTGATGTGGAGGCTTTAAAAGGGCCCCGCGGGGCAAAAAAAAGAAATATTTTTTTTTTCGTTTTTTTTGCGTGGGGAGCGCCCGGTACGTGCACCGGGAAGCGGTCCAGGGAGCGTACTATGAGGAAAAAAGAATGATAGACTTTTCAAATATTGTATGTTTATTGATTGTTCGTTTTGTTGTTTTTTTTTTTTTTTTTTGTGATTGTTTTTCAAAATTTAATAGAACGTCTAACATTTGAATGTCCGAAATGTCGTCATTATCAGTGAACATAACTTCCAACATTTGAGTGTCCGAAATGTCCTTATTTTGAGTGAACATAACTTGCAACATTTGAGTGTCTGAAATGTCCTCATTTTGAAGGAGGAAATCTACAGATTGTACACATAGTAGTAGTTCATGGTCCTGTGATTCATCCATGAATTCAATGTCATTTGGTTCAATGTTTTCTTGATTGGTCTCTTCAAGGACAATTTCAAATGACACTTTGTGTTCTCCTTCCATTTTGCCTGAAATTTGCATTAAAAAAAATATATATATCAGTAGAGATAGGGCACTGTTGGGATTAATTTAACAGTGAATTTATCTTTGGGCAGTGTATGGTATCAGACTGGTAGTAGAAATATAAAAATGTGTATGTGATGAAACCTTAGTAAATTCATAATTATACAAGACAAGCCTAAATCCATCCATAACTATAACAGAGAAGTCTATCTAAATCTATAACTATTACAGAGGGATAGTATATAACTATCAGAATTTTTTTTCCATATTAACTTAAAGTGCACAATATACTTCAGTTTTCAAAATAACATCTTACCTTTTAAAAACAAGTTTAAGTTGTCAGTGAAAATGCTCTTGCAATGTACTTCAGGAAGTAGTAGTAAAAATGGCTGTGTTTCTCTCTCTTTCTTTATATATATTCAGGTACATAACCAATCAAATGTCAGGTAAAAAAAGTAGAAAATGAAAGTAACATTTTAATTGGTTGTCAATTCCAACACTTCAGATGTGTTTTGTGAAGTAATTTACCTCAGGGTATTTAGAGAGGTCTACAGGCTAAATGGCTAAATGGAATTCCAATCAAATTTGTGAAAATGGTAGGGATTGGTATGTAGTATGAGCTAATCTATATTTGGTGAAAGTGTCTCCAGTGGTTTTTCTGTGAATTACTTTCCCACCTTTTTTAAGCGAACGCTTCCCTGTGCGCGCCCCGGTACGCGAACCGGCAGCGTTACGGGAGTCCTCCATTTTGTGTTTCGGTAGAATTGAGATACAAGATGGAGGGCAAATAATGTTCAGAATGGGTAGAAGGGGGCACGGTAGACGTATCCTGACCCCCTAGGTTTTCTGAGGGTGGCTGAGGAGGCCCATATGTGCGAAAAAAAACCTTTTTTTTTTCAAATTTTTGCGCGGTTAACGTCCGGTGCGCGTACCGGGTAGCGCTCCGGAAAGCGTAAATCGTGAAAATTAGTAAAAAAAAAAGTTACATTTAAAATTTGTTTAGAGTGATCATAGTTAGGGTAGCTCTGAGAAGAGCTTTTGGGTATGTGGAAGATTTAGGTACTTATAAGTAGGTACCAATACATAGTCTTAAATTCAGGATGAAAACTCTGTTCCCCTCATCTGAGAAGTGAACTCCATCTCCTCTGTAGATATCTTGCATGTAGTAACGCAAGTTATTGTTGTAGATGGAGCCCATTCCATGGTCTCTCATGTAAGCTGAAACAGACTTATTTACATGCTTCCTCGATTTCTCAATTTGTGTACAAAATTGGTTGGACCACTTCCATTTCTGTCTTTGGCATATATTTGAATATACCAAGGCAGTTTGAGGAAAAAGTGCCATCAATTGCTCAAAGGTGTCCTTTAAAAGCATTTCCAGACCTACCCCAGTCAAAGTACCCAAGTCATTTCCTCCACAGTGCACAATTAACAGGTCAGGGTTTGGCAAATGCAAAAAGGTTTTCACCAATGGTATCAATTGGTGACATCTTAATCCTCTGTGATCAATCCAGTTGATTTCCACATTTTGTAAATTGAGGTTGTGTAAATTTCTGTTATCAGCATACCTTTGAGCCCAGTGGATGTAACTATGTCCAACAATCCAGACAGAAAACATGGTGAGAGGAGGTTCTGCTGCAGTCAGATGAAGTGTGGGAATGAAATGGCAGTTGAAATAGTAGGAGTATGTAATGAAAAAAGTGTGGAGTTTCTGTGCTAATGATTCAGTAGCAGTGATTGGTGGATTTTGATTGCTGAAAACAGAAAGTTAGGGTGCATGGATGAGTTCTTTGAAAAATGTAATTTGAATGGTCAAGAAAAAATCATTTTATGAAAGATTGCACTGGATACGCAGGTGTACTGAGAGTTCAGAGTTCAATTGAAACATTGTTGTGTGAACTTGTAAACATGACAGGTCTTTCAGGAGGTGGTTGCTATGGAAAAAAGGCAGAAAGGGCAGAGGGGGGAAGGGTGTTGATTTGAAAAAAGTGAGGGAAGAGTTTTGATTGGGTGACATGAGAGATATGTGTTATGAATTACAGCATTTCTGTGCCATTGTTTGTTGCAGCCTCTGGAGTGCATACCTTTTGCTCTGCTAAAGAAAAATTGGTGTGTGTCTGAGACTGTTTTGAAACTCAAAAAGTATTTGCTAAGGTGAGAAAAGATTCATTTAATTTAGATAGAGAATAGTATGCTTTAGGGATAAATTTATGAAGAAAGTTGTGTATTTAAAATGTTGCTTTGTGTCAAGTGTTTTACAAATAGATTTAGTTTCTTTGAGTTTCATAGCCATGTTAAAAGTGACGCAAAAGTGGTGGAAGGGCCTTAAAAATACGCTTTCATGTGTGTTAGGGCATTTTAAGTCACTTCCCCATGAATGTGGGTAAATAAGTGATTTACTTGATGTGTTTAAAAACGTTTTTTGAAATCAATTAGGTTTCTTGATATGTACTGCTAGAGTTTCATAGGCTGCTTGAGGCATATTTACAAGGCCTTTGAGTCACTTTGATGTTATTTTCCACATTTTAATTTGAGACATTTCCCCGTGGTGCAAAGTCTTTGTAAATACGCCGCCATGTGTGCTTGGCAAATTTAGACTTTATTTCTTTGAGTTACATAGCCATGTTAAAAGTGACGCAAAAGTGGTGGAAGGGCCTTAAAAATACGCTTTCATGTGTGTTAGGGCATTTTAAGTCACTTCCTCATGAATGTGGGAAAATAATTTGTTTTTTTGATATGTTTAAAAACGTTTTTTGAAATCCATTAGGTTTCTTGATATGTACTGCTAGAGTTTCATAGGCTGCTTGAGGCATATTTACAAGGCCTTTGAGTCACTTTGATGTTATTTTCCACATTTTAATTTAAGACATTTCCCCGTGGTGCAAAGTCCTTGTAAGTACGCCCCCATGTGTGCTTGGCAAATTTAGACTTTGTTTCTTTGAGTTACATAGCCATGTTAAAAGTGACGCAAAAATGGTGCAAGGGCCTTAAAAATACGCTTTCATGTGTGTTAGGGCATTTTAAGTCACTTCCCCATGAATGTGGGTGAATAAATAGTTTACTTCATGTGTTTTAAAACGTTTCTTGAAGTCAATTAGGTTTCTTGAAATGTACTGCTAGAGTTTCATAGGCTGTTTGGGGCATATTTACAAGGCCTTTGAGTCACTTTGACGTTATCTTCCCCATTTTAATTTAAGTCATTTTCCCGTGGTGCAAGGTCCTTGTAAATACGCCCCCATGTGTGCTTGGCAAATTTAGACTTTGTTTCTTTGAGTTACATAGCCATGTTAAAAGTGACGCAAAAATGGTGCAAGGCCCTTAAAAATACGCTTTCATGTGTGTTAGGGCATTTTAAGTCACTTCCCCATGAATGTGGGTGAATAATTAGTTTACTTGATGTGTTTAAAAACGTTTCTTGAAGTCAATTAGGTTTCTTGAAATGTACTGCTAGAGTTTCATAGGCTGCTTGGGGCATATTTACAAGGCCTTTGAGTCACTTTCATGTTATTTTCCCCATTTTAATTTAAATCATTTCCCCGTGGTGCAAGGTCCTTGTAAATACGCACCCATGTGTGCTTGGCAAATTTAGGTACTGACAGGGTGTGCTTCTACATAGGAGCTGTGTTGTGTTTTCAAATTATGAGCAGAAAATCGTTTTAAAAAAAAGAAATGCTTTATTGTGAGTAATGTACATTGCTCTGTTGCATAGAGTCCTCATCTTCTGCGTACTCTTGGATATGCTAGACTACATCTGCACAATGAGATACCTAAGCTGAGGAAACACAGGTGATGTGATTGTGAATTGAGCATAAATATTTGCACGTTTTTCAATGACATCACCTGTGTTTTCTAACATTACGAATCACATTGTGCAGATGAGGTTTAGGTCTGTCCAGGGAGACAGAGGAGGTCTGGCCTTTGTTCAAGAGTGCAGTAGACATGACTCACTTCATTGGTAGGCATGCACATGTATTATCTCCTCTGTACTCTTCAACAAACATAAATTTCATCTGCAACCCTGAGTAGGCCTCACGTCAAACAAACCCATGGATACGCCACACCTTGTCGGCATCCTGAACCAATCATTTAAAATGTTAGGGGCAGATTTATGATGGCTGTGTGCCTCTTTTGCGCCGCTGTTGCGTCCGGCAGCGCAAAAGATGCGCTATGTTGAGACATATTTACAACTTGATGCATCTAGGCAGATGTGTCATGGTGTAAAGTCCTGTGCCACATGAAACCTGCGTCAGGTTTCATGTGGGCGTTTTGTTGCAGGGTGGGCATTCATTTGCATGAAAGCCCTGTAAAACTAACACGGGGAAATTTAGAACATTTCACTGAGTCAGCTTTATGGCATTGCTGAATCAAATCCTTACGCCTGTTTGAAACAGGCATAAGGAGTGACGCACCATGCAATGTGTGGCTTGCCCCTGTGCATTGTAGTAGACATGTCGCGCTTATGACGTGATTCCTGCAATGTGCCGCTTTTGCGGCACATATGAGTGACGCATCTGTGCTATTTTTGTTCAATGGTGCTCCACATTGTAAATGCGGCACATCATGGGTGGCAGAGCAGCAGCGCACGTTAACTGTTGCATCCCTGGGGATGCGCCAGTTAACATAAATCTGCCCCTTTACATTTAAGTATGAGCAGGGGACACAGAGTTGGTGAGGCTTATCCAAGGTTAAGAAGAGATGAGTCCTGTTCACTGAAAACTTGGACATACGCCTCACCTCCTCAGCATCGCTGGACATAGTTAAATAATATCTGCAAAATGTTACTCTTGTTAAACAATTTTACTATTATAGTCTCTGAGATTTGTCTCTTACTCTGCAACATCTCATTGTTGTTCTCTTTTTTTAAAGATAACGACAACATCAAGCATGAGTGATAATGAGCAAACTGTTGATCTCGATATTATCATTGAACTTGTCATTGAAACATCAGTGGAAGTAGATCCCTTGGATGATTTAAATCCTGATGATGATGAAGAACATGATGAGGATGCCGATTTGTCAGAATTGTATGACATAGGGTGGGAAGCTGACCTGCTCGAGCCTATGGAACTATAAAGAGGTATTTTTAAAAGTTACTGGAAATGAAAAGTAACCATGTTAACCGTTTCATTTAAAATTAAACACAACTTCAAAAACAGCTTGTGTGAAGTGTCTTTAATAAAATAGTGAAATATGCTAATAAAATTAGTTCAGATTCACATATAAAAGAGCACAGGTCAAATGTAGAAGCATTCTATTTCTTTGCTACTATTTGTGAGTTTTAAATTTGCCAATGCACTAAAAATTATTGTATGTAGAATTGACAAGTAGTGTGTTAATTTTTTGACGACTGTTATTGATTTACTGTTTGGTAATAGTGGTTAATAACATTTTTTATTATATTTTACCACAGATTCAACTGCAGATCATTTCAAAACTACACTATGCCATCGAAGCAAAGAAGCCGAAAGGCTACAAAACGTCAAAGACAGCAGCTTACTACATGCTTGCAGCAGTCCTCTACAATAAAAACTCGTCAAGTCACCAAGAAACCTCCGGGTAAGACAACGAAATCATTCCTAAGAAACATTTGCAGAAAAAAAATATCACTACAGAACATGTTTTAGTCCAGAAAAAGAGAGCCAATTTAAACGGAAAGGAAAGGCCAATCAAAAATGTTACTGCTAGAGCAGTAGATAACTCTGTGCATGGTAGTAGAAGGAAAAATCAGTTTAGGGACATTCATAGACGAATGTTTCGCAACAGGATAATTGGCAATTTGTTAAAAAATGTTAAGAAACGTCAACAGAAAGTGGCTTTTTATAAGAGAAAGAGAAACATTGAGAAAATTATTGATCAGGCATTCGAAATTAAGCGAAAGTTATTCATTTTGATAATCAATAGAATTAGGAAACTAAACAAGGTAATTTATGATTTCAAAACAAATAGTAGATGGAAGAGAACAGTTAATCGTAGTAATTTTTGTGAAGTTTTTTCAGGAGAATGGATGCATAGTTCAAGTTGTGAGGCATTTTTTAATGAGGAGAGTTATTTCCAGGATAATGATTTGGTGCATGCAGTTGACACCAGTGGTCGAGCATATGAGGTGAAAGATGGTTGTCCGGTTGAAAAAGAAAAACTTGTGTCAACAGAGGCAGAAGAGGTGTTAGGTAATGAGGTTTTAGGAAGACGTCCTAAGGGACCAGTGTACACCTGGAAGGGTAGTAGTATTTGCAGTGTGCGACAGGATTCCATCAATTTGCTTTGTGATTTTGTACGGACATTTAATAAGAAAACTTTAAAACAGAAAATGAAGTTGTTGCAAGAATTAGATCCTTGCAGAGTGAGAGAAGTGACAGGTTTGCATGGTCCTTCACTGGCTTGTCTTTCCAGGAGAGTATGCCAGAGTGTTTTTCATCATTTCAGGATGCTAGCAGTGCATCATAATAAAGTGAGGAAATTAGTTAGAATGTTGTATTATGCTAAGAGTCCAGCAATTATGCTTAAACAATTATGCACTGCTCTTTTGCATGGTTCTGAAGTAGATGTGAAGAATATTTGTGAAGAAATTGAGTTTTGTTACTTTGCAAGTAAAGAGAAGAATGTTGAAATTGACCCAGAAGAAGAAGGTAATGTGGAAGAGAGTGTACAGGTTTCCAGTACAGATAATTTTCAGAAGGAAATTGCCACGTTTCAGGTGAAATCAAGTGAGAGGCCTAATTTCACTTGTGTGTGTTGTCAATGCACTTATTATAAGAATCAGACTAAGTTAGTGGATTTATATGCAAAAAGTGAAAGGGAAAATAATAGTGAATGGAAGGATTTCGCAACATACTTGATGGTAGAAAATTGTTTTGATTTGGGCTCGGATCAACGTGTGTGTACTTATTGTTGTAACAAATTAAATCAAAACCAGATGCCTGCTAGAGCGGTTCATAATAATCTGGAATTGGTTGAGATTCCTTCTGAATTGAAGGATTTAAATACTTATGAATCTATTTTGATTCAAAGTGTCCATCCCTTTCAGGCTATTGTACGAATGGAGCCAAAGACAGGGAAATTGCCTCCATCAGATTTACAGAGAGGATTAAAGTGAAGAGTTGTTTATTTGCCTCTAGATTTCAAGAAAAACATTAATACAATTGGAGTAGAGAAAGTGGAAGAGGAACCTCTGGTTATCCTAGTTAATGGGGTTCCGACAAAGAGTAAGAAAATCTGGCAAGATTTAGTGGATGTTAGGAAAGTCAAAAAGGCAACATTGTATTTGAAGAAAAACAATAAGTACTACAAGAATGTATATGTTGCAGAACAGGAAGTAAGTGAAGAAGAGGACAGCGATTTGTGTGCTGGACAAATTGAGAAAGTAGAAGCCTCTAAAAATGAAGAAATATATGAACATTATAGTGTTCATCCTTTGCATTCCAAGGAAGTCATGGGGAATGCTATTGAGTTGTTTCAAATGAAACAAGCCAAAGGGAGTCCCATTAGTGTTTGGGAGGAAAGTTTGGAAGCTCGGTGTTTCCCACAGCTATTTCCAACAGGTCAAGGAGGAAGATATGATGAGCGACCTCATCAAATTCCTGCTTCTGAATACTGTACTTTACGATTTTATGCAGAAGATCCTAGGTTTCGTCAATGCATTCCCTATTTGTTTCATCTACTGTTTGAAAGTGATCTGTCTGGACTGTCATATGCAGTGAACCACATTTTGAAAAGTGGTGTACAGATGCAAAATATCTCGGCAAGGGACTTTATGGATAAAGTCGATGTGCAAGACAGTATTTTGGATTCTCACCTGATTAATCTCATGGCGTGTCAGGGTGGTACTAATGAGTACTGGTACCGCCGTCATGGTGATTTAAAATGTATGCTGAGGAACTTAGGAACTCCCACATGGTTCCTCACTCTCAGCTGTGCTGAGTATGGCTGGGAATACTTACTTGAATTTCTACGAGAGGCAAATGGAAACATTGAAAATATCGAATTCAAGACACCCGGAGAACTGTGCTCTTTGGATCCAGTGAATGTATGCAGATACTTCAATCATAGATTTGAAGCTATGATGTCTTTCATCATGAACAAGAAGAATCCACCTCTTGGAGAGGTGTTGGATTTCTTCTGGAGAAAGGAGTACCAAGCAAGAGGTGCTCCTCATATACATATGCTGCTATGGATCAAAGATGCACCCAAATTTGGAACAGATCCGGATGACTTAGTGATGAGTTTCATAGAACAGTATTCTACATGTGCTGTTCCAAACACAAAGGAAGACAAAAGCCTAAGAGAACAAGTTTTACGCTTCCAAAGCCATCGTTGTGGAAAGTACTGTCGTCGTAAATTCAGAAACAAGGACAAGTTCTACACAAAATGTCGTTTCGCCTTTCCACGACCGGTGATTTCTAAAGGAAGAGTGAACAGTTTGATGTCTTCGCTGCGACATAATGTGACGAGGAAATCACCCAAAAATACATACAATTTGAAAAGGAACGAAGAGTCCAAGTACATCAACGACTACAACCCAGTGATTTTGTCCATGTGGAATGCTAACATGGATATACAGTTTGTGGCTGATAACTGTATGGCTGTGGCTCGGTATGTGACATCTTACATCACCAAAAAAGAAAAGACAGAATTGAAGGATATGTGGGAGGACATTTCCCATGAAAAGAGCCTCAGTAACAAGTTGTACAGTTTCAGTCGGAAGATGTTGTCGCATCGAGAAATCGGAGCTTACGAATGTTCTGACCGGTTGTCTTCAGCAAGTCTCTATGCCAAATCTAGGAGTATCATTTGGGCGAGTCTTGGTCTTGCTGCAACGCGTAATCGAGTTCTGAAACCTGTGCGGGAAATTGAGTATTTGGCGAAAAAGGAGCCAAACAGTACAGATATTTTGAAGACCAACATGTTGGATACATATTATCCAAATAGAAGCAGTCACCTCGAGAATGTTTGTCTGTATGAGGTTCTACAAAATTATATATTCAAGAGAAACATCAAAGAAGATATTGATAAAGGAGTGTATGCTGTAATTGGAAGTGAGGGATGTCTGGTCAAGCAAAGAAAATGCCACTTGGTAAACCATCGAAAATTGAGAGGCGAATCTCCTGAAAGAAAAGAGTTTTTCTATTTAGCACTTTTGCAACTTTTCAAGCCTTGGCGTGCAGAAGAGGAACTGCTTGGAGATTTCCTCTGTTATGAAGACTCTTTCAATGCCGCCAAGGAGACCATAGAATGTCCTGTTTTTCCCAAATATCTAGAAATGTTGAATGCGGAAATCGAGCAGGAAGCAACAATTGCAGACGAGATTGCTAGAGACAGTTCTCAGGACAGTCAGAGTTCTGTTTCATTGAGTCAGGATCCACTAGGAGGACCAGTTATCGAAAATGAAGCTGCCACTGCCATGATTGAAGTGGCAAGAGCCATGGCACATGCTCAGGAGGATGCGGTTAACTTAGAAGACTTGGAAAGACAACTCAACGTTGAGCAGAGGAAAATATATGACGAAGTTACCAACCAAATTGATCATGGATTAAGTCATGAGAAGAAAGAGTGCTCATGTACGTCGTTGAAACCTGTCCGACTGTACGTGAGTGGAGAAGCGGGAACTGGAAAAAGTTTCCTCATTAAAGCAATTTCATATTATTTGCAGAAAAGGACTGAGTCATCGCTGTCTTGTGTTGTCACCGCTCCAACTGGACTGGCAGCACATAACATTAAAGGTATTACTTTGCATCGTCTACTGATGCTGCCAGTGGAGCATGATAACAAATTACAATACCACAAGTTATCTGGAGATGCTTGTTGTGAAGTTTCAAGAGTCTTGAGGAAAATGAAACTTCTTATCATTGACGAAGTAAGCATGGTTTCCAATGTCATGCTTGCCTTTGTGCATTTGAGAATGCAAGAAGTTCTTAAAACAGAGTATGATGTGTTATTTGGTGGCAAACACATCATTGTTTTCGGTGATCCTCTGCAGCTGACACCAGTGAAAGGACAACCTGTGTTCAAAATGCTCACGCATGAAGATACCAGGAAGTGCCTAGGGAGCATTGGCAACGTCAATATATGGTTAAACTTCAATTATGCTGAACTGCGTGAAAATATGCGTCAAGCGAAGGATGAAGATTATAAGAATATTCTACAAGATGTTAGAATCGGAAAAGTGACCGAGCATGGGAAAGAAGCTTTACATGCACGATTACTGTCAAATTTGTATCCAGAAGAAGACGTTGTGCCTGAGAATATTTTTCGGAAAATTACTGAGAAGAAATCTGGAATATGTTTGATGCCAACTCTTGCAGAATGTGCCATCTTCAACAATAAAATGTTGAATTTAGAAAACCAAGAGATTGTGAAACTGGAAGCTATTGTCAGACTAGAGCATATGGGAGCAACAATTATTTTGTCTGAGAATTTGAAATCAAAATTGGATTCATTAGAGAAGACTATATCTAAAACTGCTGGTTTTGAAAAGACTCCTAATGTGTGCTTAAATTGCCGTATTATTTTAAGAAGGAATTTACATGTTGAAAGAGGTCTGGTAAATGGATCAATGGGTAATGTTGTTGATTTTGAGAAATACAGAAATAGAGATGGAATTGAATTTTTAAAAATTAAATTTGATGGCATTGAGGAAGTACAGCTAATTGGTCGTAGCTCTGCTAGGTTTTTGCTTGTAAAAGACTTATATGTTCGCCGTAAGCAGTTTCCTGTTTGCTTGTCATATGCGGTGACAATCCATAAATCGCAAGGTTTAAGTGTAGACAGTGCATTGGTGAATATTGGCAGTTCTGTGTTCTAGGAGGGTATGGCATATGTGGCATTGTCACGAGTCAGAACTTTATCGGGATTGTACTTGATTGAGTTTGATGTCACAAACATTTGTGCGGATCTAGATTGTGTTAAGGAATACAATAGGTTAAGAAGAGAGTATGCGCCACATTTGCCTCAATATCCTTTGTTTGAAAAACGTGTGGTAGGCCGGAAACGAAGAAATGTGACCAATAGTAGGGAGGTTGTAGCAAAAAGACGAAAAGTCGATGAACCCAAAATTATAAGCAGAAAAAAAATGGATTCTGTTGAAGATGTTGTTGGTTTTCAATTTAAAAATAGTTCTGGTGTCAACTGCTATGCTAATGTAGTGGTTAATGTTGTCTTTTCTCTAGAAACTTTAAAAGAAGAGATTGTGGTCAATTCGGATCAAAGATTTTGCAGTTTGTTGAATTCTGTGTTAGAGAAATGTAGCACTGATAGAATAAAAATAGAAAGTGTGTCTGAAATTCGAAATCTGTTAGACAAATGTTCAGGTCAAACGCAATTCTCTCAAAATATTCAGCAAGATTGTCAGGAGTTTTTAATGTATATGCTTGATGTATTGCAAGATGAAGGTGTAGATGTAGATCATCTGTTTGGCCTTTCTTATCAATGGCAGCATGACTGCGAGAACTGTAGGGTATCAAGTAATACTAGTGTAGACTCAGAAAGATTTATATATTTAACTTTGCCAGACAGTAAATCAGTGTCCTTTAATAAGCTAGTAAAAGCAGCTGATCACAACATGGAGTGTAGCCAAAGTAAGTCTGCAATGTTGTCCACATTATTTATACGAACATATGGCCAGTATGTCATTTTAATGTTCCAACGATGTAGGCCTGATGGAACAAAATTGACAACTTTAATTAAAAATGTTGTGGCTTCGCAGTTGTCAATATCAGGAAGGACTTTTGTAACTGCAGCAATTATATATCATGACGGTCCTTCAACAACATCAGGACATTACATAGCTTATTTGAAGTCTAGAAACAACTGGTCATTCTGCAATGATTCTGTTTTAACTTTCAAAAAAAAATTGCCTTTTGACCTTAAAAATTCTTACCTGGTGTTTTTACAACCAAAATTTTAGGGAAAGAATCTCGGGATTTGCTCTGAGGAATTTCAAGAGGTTCTAATGGCTCCTACACTATTTGGCCTTGGGGATAAGTGTAGTACAGAGTAAAAAGTTATTTTTGAGTTTTAAGTAGTTCCTGAAAAAAAAGAAGGTTTTCTTACAGAAAGTGGTGGGCACGGATTAGTTAAAGGACAACAGAATATTTCCCAAAGCAAACGGTGTTCTTACCATAACACTTGACGTCATGGAAAAATAACTGCACTTTGAATGAGTTCAGAAAAACTGTTTCTTTTAATAAGCTAATTCAAGTAGCCAATCAAAACATGGAGTAGAGGTAATGTAAGTCTGCAATGATGTCCACATTTTTTGAACAAACTTTTGGTTATAATGTCATTTTAAAATTCCAACTATATAAACCTGATGAAAGTAAGTTTTCAACTTTAATTACAAATGTTGTGGCTACACAGTTGTTGATTTTAGGAAGAACATTTCTAACTGCAGCTATTATATGACATGATGGTCCTTTGACAACATCCGCTTATTACACAGCTTATTGAAAATGTAAAAAAAGCTGATGTTTCGGAAATAATTCACATTTGACTATGAAACAATGTTGCCTTTTGACTTAAAAATATCCTTACTTTCTGTTTTCAGAAGAAAGAATTTAGGGTAGGTAACTGGCCTATAATGATTCTAGGAGTTGATATAATTTTATGTACTGTTTTAAATTGCTTTCTGATTAAAAGTGATGTAGAGAATTAAATAATTGTAGTAGTCATAGAGGTAGTGTAAGTCTGCTTCATAGTAAGCAGTATCAGTGTCATAGGAAATGTGGAACATGAGTGAGCCAGAAGGGTGAGATATTACTAGTACAGGATTGTGAAAGTGATCTTGAACGTTTTCTTTCTGAAAGTTGCGGAAAAAGAAAATGACGGGATTTGCTTAGAAGAATTCCAAGAGTTATAAATGGCTCTTACACGATTTGGCCTTGAGGAGAAGTGCGGTAGAGAGCGAGAAGTCATTTATTGTATGTAACATATTTGTCAAAACGATGGAGCTTTTCTTTCAGAAAGTGGCGGGCTGAAAATAATAACAGCACAACAGAGTATAAGCTGTTCATAGGACATCCTTCGACGTCATGGAAAGTAAGTTACTTTTGAGGAGTTCTGATTTCTGATTGGTTATGTTATATGGGTTTTTTAAACACAATCATTTTGATTGTGTTTTTTTTTCCCCGCTGTTATATGATGAATACCTTGAAGTCACTGTTTTTAGTGAAATTTGATATATTCTGAGAACAGCAAAAATAAACCATTTAACATGTATAATTAATTCTGTACTTTTTGTATTTATGATATACATTTAGAACTGTGTAGGAGGCATGGAGAAACTGAGGCTTCTGTAAGTGTCAAGGGAGGTGAGTAATGTACATTGCTCTGTTGCATACAGTCCTCACCTTCTGCGTACTCTTGGATATCCTAGACTACATCTGTACAATGAGATACCTAAGCTGAGGAAATACAGGTGATGTGATTGTTAAATGAGCAAAAATATTTGCACGTTTTTTAATTATATCACCTGTGTTTCCTAACATTACGAATCACATTATGCAGATGAGGTTTAGGCCTGTCCAGGGAGACAGAGGAGGTCTGGCCTTTGTTCAAGAGTGCAGTGGACATGACTCACTTTGTTGGTAGGCCTGCACATGTATTATCTCCTCTGTACTCTTCAACAAGCCTAAATTTAATCTGTAACTCTGAGTAGGCCTCACCTCAAACAAATCTCTGGATAGGCCACACCTTATCGGCATCCTGAAACAATCATTAAAAATGTTAGGGGCAGTTTTATGATGGCCGTGCGCCTCTTTTGCGCCGCCGTTGCGTCACTTTTGTGACGCAGCAGCAGTGCAAAAGATGCACCATGTTGCAAGATAGGCCTCACTTCATCTGCAACAAGATACCGTCAGTTTAAAATGTATATATTTAGGACTGTGTAAGGGGCATGGAGAAGCAGAGGCTTCTGTAAGTGTCAAAGTTGTTGCATACAGTGCTCACCTTCTGCGTAGTCTTTCATATGCTAGAGTACATCTGCACAATGAGTTACCTAAGCAAAGGAAACACAAGTGATGTGATTGTGGAATGAGCCAAAAAAAATTGAACGTTTTTCAATTACATTACCTGTGTTTCCTAACATTATGAATCACATTGTGTAGATGCCTCTCTCAGTCTGTATCTGACACTCTTTCCTTCACTTCCTCTGTCTCCTCTCTCCCTCACTCTCTTTTCCTTATTCACCCTTTCCTTATATAGTTTACCTTACTCACTTTCTTTTAGTAGCTTACACAGCTTCAATTTCGTTTTCTCTTCTATCCTTCTTTTCTGTCACTGAAAGTATCTTCTTTTTTTTCTATTAGTAATTTACTCTATTTCAATTTCTTTTTGTCTCTGACTGTCTATCACCGTTTCTTTCTCTTTTTTTCTGCATGTTTATCTCTAACTTTATTTCTTTGTAAAATTGGATGATTGTCAATCTTTTCCCTTGTCTTTTCTAATTTTTAAATACATGTTTTAATATTTTTCAAATTTTTGTTCTTTCTTTCACAGATTGAAAGCATAAAAATAACAAGTGACTAAGTTAACGACAATTATAAGGTAAATGTTTTGTACTCTTTTCGTTACATTTGTATCACATTTAACTTCTATTAGTTCCACTGCTTCATTTCTTTAACCCTCAGTTTCCTGCCTTTGCTACTTCCCTCATTCTTTTCTCTATTACTTACTTACTCTACTCCTTCCACTCTTTTTCTCAGTCCCTCTGTTCTCATAGTTCCTCACTCCTGTTCACTCACTCCGTCTCTATTACTCTCACTGTCTCTGACTGATCACTCTTTCACTACTTGTTCATTATGCTTTCTCCCTGTAGTTCAAGCACACTAAGGGGCATATTATCAACACAGGCGATAAAATTATCGCTGCTTTTATCGGCAGTTTTCTGCCGCAAAAGCGGCTTTAGCGGCAGTTTTCTGCCGCAAATGCGGCTTTAGCAGCAGTTTTCTGCCGATAAAAGCAGCGATAATTTTATCGCCTGTGTTGATAATATGCCCCTATGTTACTTACATTTATTTGCTGTTTCAATCATTCCTTTTCTGTCACTTCTTCTTTTCTGCTTTCTGTTTTTTCTCTCTGTTATTCAACATGTTTTAACCTTAGTCACTATCATACATCTTGTTTTATTCCTATTTACTTTTGCTCACTGTTTTCTTAACACTTTCCCTCAGGATTGTTCTTTTAGTCCAGTTCTATCCCTACCTCTCATTCCACTTCCTTTACTATTTTTCTTCTTATTTTGAACATTCACTCACATTCTCTAAGAAACTCTTGTTTATTATTCTTCTACTCTCCTTTTTTTCTTTGACTTCCTTATCTATTTTGTTTTTCACAATTATACCCTCTTCCATCTTTTCTTCGGTAAATAGATCTATTAAACAGTATCTCTGTGTTACTCCCTCTAGCTGTCTTTCTTTTAACATTACTCTCTGTTTCCTTCCCTTATACTTACTCTTCTTTTTTTTTTTTGGTTCGCTTCCGGTTTGCGTACCGGCGCGCGAACCGGGAAGCGAATCAAAAGAAATAGAGGTTGCCAGAGTGCTAAACATTCTAGCAATTTTTTATAAAGGGGAAGTAGTTCTGAAAAGAACTTTTTTTAAAATTATTTTTGTTGTTTTATATTTTTTTAAATATTTTTCTGAACATTTTTTTACTTTTTTTGTATTTTTTGAAAGATTTTAAAAAAAATTGGGTTTTTTTGGGGGGGGAGAAACGAAAATGATTCATTATAAAGGGTTCAACAGGAGCAACAAAAAAAATAGATAATTTATTTTCTGGGGAGTTTCGGACAATTATGATTGTCGATAGCTCTGTTGATTAAAGTGATGCTACTTTCCCTGTAGCAAATCAATTGGCCGCAATAAACACACACTTGTTTCACACTCCCAAACTTCATCTGTATATTTGGGACCGTCTCCCTCGCCTCTGGTCCCGTCACTGCCTCTACATTTGATGTTCTGGCCACAGGAGGGGGGTTATCCTGCAGGTCACGTACCTGCGCAGCACTATAATTATTAGGGTGCCACCTCTGCATATGGCGATGCATGGTGTAATTGCCATAGCTATATTTCTTATCTGTCCATCTGGACAGATCTTTTTTGCAGATAAGGCAAGTAACATAGCGGGCATTTACTTTCTTTTGGCCCTGGGGAAATGAATAAAATTGCCAGATGAAATCTTCCTTTACATGGGAAATTCTTGGCTCCTCAGGCAAAAACTGCCTCTCCCCTTGCGTCTCTTCCTCTTCTTCCTCTTCTTCCTCCTCTTGCTGAAGGATAATCTGAGGAGATGGTCCTCTCTTCCTAGGAGGTGGTGGTGGTGGTGGGGGTGCACCAGCTGCAGCTACAAGACTTGCCATTTCTAAGTAATCAAAAAAGGTCTTCCTCTCACAAAGTTGAAAGTCAGAGTGAGGAAAAAAGGAGGGGTTTTCATCATTTGGGAAAAAAATAGTTCTAAACCAATGAAAAGTGTTATTTTTAGGTCACATGACCTAGCCTTACATCATTTGGAAACCAAAAGTGAAATGAACCAATGAAAAGTTTTGATAACAAGTTACATGACCTGTTACGCTTACGTTACGCGCTGCGCGCCGCGCCCCGGATCGCTTCCGGGGCACTGCGCTTCGCACCTCGGTTCGCGCTCCGGAGCACTTCCGGGTGCGCTAATGCGGCGCGTCATAAGACGCATTACGCAAGAACGCCATACGTCACAATTACGCGACGCGTCACGATGTTGTTTTCTAACGCGGCAGTTGCGCAAACGGAACGTTTACCGGTTCGCGGACCGGGTCGCGGCACCAAATTGAGCTAATGGGAAGCTACCCGGTTCGCGGACCGGGAGCGAAACAAAAAAAAATAATAAAAAAAATACATAAAAAAATTGTATTAAAAACATATAAAATATATTTTTCGAATTAAAGAAGAATACATTTTAATGCTTTTGATATTTTCTATTAAAAAACCATTGAAATTCACTAAAAAAAACATAGGTTATAGACCATATATAGTTAGGAATTAGCATTTACAAAACCTTGAAAATTCACTGAAAAAACCATAGGTTATAGACCATATATAGTTGGGAATTAGCATTTACAAAACCTTATTTTACTCACACAAAACCATTGAAATTCGCATATATAGTTAGTTGCACTAACTATATATCGCGCACCCGCAATCCACTGCTGATCATGTCACATATTACATCATTCATGACATGGTCAGTGACATCACTGATGACATCACTGATGACATCTCAAATGACATCACTGATGACATCACTGATGACATCTCAAATGACATCACTGATGACATTACTGAGCACATCACTGATGACATTATTCATGTGATAATATGATGAACCTCTTCAGACTCTAATATAACCTTAGATACACTCAGTGTAAACAGACACTCACAGACTGTCACTCATCCATGGAGTTACTCACACACCTATTCAGTCATGCAAAGAATCAATCACACCTCCATTTTCTCAACTATACAGTTATACACACCTTACTTATTCAAACATATACTAACACATATTTACTCTCTTATACAATCCCTGATACAAGTTCACAATGATCCATACAGCCACTCACACATTCACTAGCTCTTATGCACAGTTATTTATATATGTCAACTCTCACATGTACTGTGTTTTACATATGTATTTACTTTGACATGTAGCACTGAGATATCCATTCACTCACCATTACACTCATGCACACAGTCAACCGCCCATACAGCTGTTTCCACATGCACTTTTGAACCCATACATCTAGTGAATCAACTGCTCACACATCTATGCACAGAGTCATACACCTCCCAGCCACCCACACACACACTCAGTCTCCCATACAAATACTTGGGCAACCAATCAATAACCCATATAGTTACTCATATAGCTACTGATCAACACATGCAGCATTTTATACAACAACAGACATAATGATGCACAAATTAAGACACTTTAGTCACTAACCCATGCACTCAGTGAGACACATTTAATCACTCACTCATACAGTCAGTCATGCACCTACTAAATCCTTCATCCAGACACTTATACATCCACTCATTCTTCAATATGTAAGACATATTTTAACTTTACAGAAATACACAGTCACTGGATGTTGTCATCAGTGATGTCATTTGAGATGTCATCAGTGATGTCATCAGTGATGTCATTTGAGATGTCATCAGTGATGTCATCCGTGATGTCACTGACCATGTCATGAATGATGTAATAGGTGACATGATCAGCAGTGGATTGCGGGTGCGCGATATATAGTTAGTGCAACTAACTATATATGCGAATTTCAATGGTTTTGTGTGAGTAAAATAAGGTTTTGTAAATGCTAATTCCTAACTATATATGGTCTATAACCTATGGTTTTTTCAGTGAATTTTCAAGGTTTTGTAAATGCTAATTCCTAACTATATATGGTCTATAACCTATGTTTTTTTCAGTGAATTTCAAAGGTTTTTTTAATGCTAATTCCTAATCATTTAAGACCTGAAAGCCCACCAGGAATCTCCAGTATGCGCCAGGGGAATGCATTGCAGAGAGGTGTAATGAAGCCACGCCCCTTTCTACACCTCTCTGCAACGCAGCCCCTGTGCATGTTTGAAGAGGGGGAACTAATTCCCCTTGCATACTGGGGGCCCCTGGGGGCCAACTAGCCCACTTTGAACCTCCAGTATGCGCCAGGGGGCTGCATTGCAGAGGTGTAATGAGGCTATGCCCCTTGTTAGACCTCTCTGCAACGCAGCCCCCTGGCGCGTTTGCAGAGGAGGAACTAATTCCCCTTGCATACTGGGGGTCCCTGGGGGCCAACTAGCCCACCAGCAGCCTCCAGTATGCGCCGGGGGGCTGCATTGCAGAGAGGTGTAATGAGGCCACACCCTTTTTTACACCTCCCTGCAACGCAGCCCCGTGCATGTTTGAAGAGGGGGAACTAATTCCCCTTGCATACTGGGGGTCCCTGGGGGCCAAGTAGCCCACCTGGAACCTCCAGTATGCGCCAGAGGGCTGCATTGCACAGAGGTGTAATGAGGCTATGCCTCTTTTTACACCTCTCTGCAACGCAGGCCACTGGCACGTTTGCAGAGGGGGGACTAATTCCCTTGCATACTGGGGGTCCCTGGGTCATATCTGCCCAAACGCCGAAATTCCGAACGATTGAAAATGACTTTTCTTGAGAAACATTTGGATTTGGATTATCATGTCCTATACTTTGGAATTTTTGAAAGACTGACTTTGAGGATGCTATAAATTACTCAAGTCTGCCCGAATTGTGTGGATAAAATTGATACCTAGTCACTTTGAATAAGAATGTACTTACGTCTCGTCTAACATTTGGAAGAAATATCTAGTTATATGACAACAGGATACCGACATAACTTGAAGGAAATAAGAACGCCCTGAAGAAGTTCTGTTGTACAGAACGAAACGTGTCAGCTGTCTGTAGTACATAAACTTAAGGAAAATAAAAGCATTTGAACATACACCAAGATTCAGCGCTTCAATAAGGACTCTAAGTGATATGATTTGATTGGACTTATTGTGCAAGTGGTGCTGTGTCAAACTTTGGAATATTCTCCACTACTCTCTACTACTTACTCTCTACTACTCTACTACTCTCTAATACTCACTCTCCCGCTTTGTAAATGCAAATGCTGAAATGCATTTTTAGCATTGTGGTGGGCGGTGCAGAGAGCACCGCCCGCCACAATGCTAAAAATACAGGATGTGCCCGCCACTGTGGCGGGCACATCCTAATACCCCCCACGGGACCCCCGCCCTTATGGCAGGCGTTCCCTATTAGCACGAGGATGGCGGGCGGGCAAAGTCCGCCCGCCATCCTAATGACCCCCTAAGGGTGGTGCCGGTGCCTTCCTTGCCCTAGCTATGTCTCTTTACGCCAGCATGAACCCAACCCAAGGCGCTAAAAACCTTTCTTTTCTCACAAGCCTTCCCATTATAACCATCTTATTCTCCGCCTCCTTCCTCATCTTCCTGTCCTTTTGGGTTCAGTACACCTCAGCGCCATGAAACCGCCAGGTGTACGTGCGCTCTATAAATGTTTTAAACTCAAACTTAAACTCAAACTCACATAAGATGGCTTTTATAAATATTGCCCCTAATCCCGTCCATGACATGTAAGCGCACCAGCTTTGGCGAGTGGGACAGGTCCCAGCCCAGCACCTCCGAAAGGTAGGTCACAACCCCTCTCCAGAACCATGATAAGGAAAGACAGTGCCAAACTGTATGTATCAGTGTCCCTTCCTCCCGTTCACACCTAAGACATACAGGGGAGGCCACCAGTCCCGCCCTCCACAAACGGACCTGTGTGAAGTAAACCTGATGAAGATATTTAAACTGGGCAATGCGCAAATGTACCACTATGGCTGCATGATATCCCCCAGGGTAGAGATATCAATGCTATCCCATCAAGAAACCCTGGCAGAGTTGTTAGTTGTGGCAAACGGCCATTGTTTCATAAAGGGGTTTCCTGTGTAAGCGTGTTCCACCACCCCATCCTCCGCAAGGCCTGCTGCCAAGTTTGGAAAACCACCTTTGTCACTAACCGCAGGGAATTACGTATCGATGCAGAGTTGTATTTGAAGTTTTAAAGTTTATTTTAAAATTGTTTGACAATTTTCTTGTTTAATTTTTTTACTTTGTGTTGCTGGATTACTGGTGGATTATAGGTCCATGGATGGCCACAGGCATATTTTGAGTTATTATTTGTCTAACAATTTCCCCGCAATGGTACACGTTTGCTTGAAGGAGGGGAGGGTGTGGTCACTAGTCAGATAACTGACAGAATATCAGAAACCAAAATATCGTGTGGAGATATCATGGTGCCAAAACTATTGAGGACCAAAATATTGAGAAGGTAAGTGCAAAGAGGTAAAGATAGATTTACTATCATATCTATGTACCATAAAGATGTATGTCATCAAGGCACACATATATATGGAGTTATAGATTGAAAGATTCTGCTTACCTATAGAAACTTACCTTCACGATATTTGTGTCCTCGATATTCTTGACACAATATTTTAGTCCACAATATTTCAGTTTCTGATATTCTCTCTAAATTCCTCTCTAGCCAGTGTATGCAGCCATATTCGCGTTGTCTTTCATGGCTTCTGCCTTTTCATGACAGCTCCTTGTGGACCATTTTGTGAAACCAATTTGTGCTAATGTACACTAAGGTGCTGTGATGAAGGTAGCCACTTTTCTCTCCTAGCAAGTGTGCAGTAGGTTATAGTGGAACACTGCACATTACTTCAGCCCCAAGTAGGAGGAGGGGATGGTTCAAGACAGGTCCCACTTCCACCTCAGCAGCATTCTTGAAGCCAACCGGCCATGTCAGAACTAGATCCTCTGCTGGGGTTTGGTGGGCTGCTGTTGGAGGTTGAGTCATGGGATTGTGTCATCACATTGATGCTATCTCCATCACTGACTCTGCTATGAAATTGCCAGCAGTGTGTTATATGTCAGTTCTGTGGCTTGCCTTTTCGTAAGTTTAAATCAATCCATTGGTCACAGATCATCAGCATGTAATGGGCATCACAGATCATTGACATAATATCGAATACAAAGATATAGACTTACCAAAATATCGATGACAAAATTTAGAATGCAAAAACATAGAATTCCTATCTACAAACAGGTAAGTACAAATTAATCGATTCAAAAATATTGTTGTAAAAATTATAGTCAAAAAATCGAACTTTTTTAAATGTTTTAAAAGTAATTTAAAAATAATGAAATATTAAATATAATTAACTAAAACATACTTAAAAATACTTAAAATTATTAAATACTTAATTTAAGTTATAAAAAAACATACAATTTTATTTTTAATATATAGACATATATATATTAATGTAATATTAATAAAACAATATACAATATATTTACCGTAGGATAGCGGGAGGGTTTAATTTACTATTACCACTCCAGTGAATGCAACAGTAGGGAATCCCGTTGGATAGCATAGGGGTAAAAATTACTATTCCCACTCCAGACAGTGCAACAGTAGGGAAAGCGTTGGATAGCGTAGGTATAGAAATTTCTATTCCCACTCCAGTGAGTGCAACAGTACGGAAAGCGTTGGAAAGTGTAGGGGTAAAAATTACTATTCCCACTCCAGGGAGTACAACAGTAGGGAAAGCATTGGATAGCGTAGGGGTACAAATTACTATTCCCACTCCAGAGAGTGCAACAGTAGGGAAAGCGTTGGATAGCTTAGGAGTAAAAAATACTATTCCCACTCCAGAGAGTGCAACAGTAGGGAAAGCGTTGGATAGCGGGAGGGTAAAAATTACTATTCCCACTACAGAGAGTGCAACCGTAGGGAAAGCATTGGATAGCGTAGGGGTAAAAATTACTATTCCCACTCCAGAGAGTGCAACAGTAGGGAAAGCATTGGATAGCCTAGGGGTAAAAAGTACTATTCCCACTCTAGTGAGTTTAACAGTAGGGAAAGTAATGATTTAATATATTATTAAAAATAAATTAAATATCAATACCAATAAAAAATGTATTAACATGAGTTACCAATTTAATATTATGTAATAATTAAGTAATTAGAAATACAAATAAATATTAGTTATTAAAATTAATTACCTATTCATAATTAATTAACAACTAATTATTTTCCAATAACAAAAACTAATTAATAATAAAAATTAATACCAATGAATAATTATTTAACAGTAAATTAATTATCAATACACAAAAAGTATTTTTAATATGTAATTAATTACAATTAAATTACTTCCCACCCTATTCCCCTATTAACCCACAACCTGCTACGGGAAATAAATTAATAATATTAACATAATTATCAATAAATAAAAATTAATTACCAATTAAAAGTTAATTAACAATACATTCAAAATGAATACCAATATATAAATAAATAAATATATTTATTATTTACAATTAAATTATTTCCGACCCTATTCCCTGATAAACCCACAACCCGCTACAGAAATAAAACGCAAAATTAAATTTAAAATAATTAGTCATTTCTAAAAATAATTATTTAATTTAATATATTTACATTACTTCCCACCCTATTCCCCTATAAACTCACAACCCGCTACAGAATTAAATTACGCAGAAATTAAATAACATATAATTCATTACTTAAAATAAATTACAAAAATAATATACACTTTTCACACATATACTAACATACAAAACACTTTAAAAAAATCGATATTATTAAACATTTGATATATTGTAACACCTATATTATATACTTCGATATTTTGACTTTCTAGATTTAAAAAATCTATATTATATGAGTTACCTTCAATTCGATATTTTTTACCACTATATTGTGTCCATTCGATATTTTGTCCATTCTATAATCTTCTTCGATATTATGGCTATTCAATATTTTGAATTCGATATTATGTCTAGTTACCGGGCATCACATATCCTAACAAGCAGATTATGTCTTGCATTTGCATATATTACAAGGACATGTATCGAATAATAAACATATATGCCAACATAGGAGTTCACCCCTATGCCAACACACTAAGGAAGACCTTCATTGTTCTCAGATTAACATTATGCCAAGGATGACTCCACAATGTCACGAAAACCCACAATACGATATGTAAGAACTCCATTATGTGAAGCCTACACATCATTATGCAAAGTATGCTAACAATATGCCTAGGGTGTGCAGCATTATACTAGGAGTGGACAACACCATTAAGATAGTGTAAGCACAGCACTACTATTATGCTAGATGGGAACATCGTCCAGTCATCCTTCCACACAACAGATAAACCATGATAACATGCCCAGAAGTAACATCTGTTTTCCCAGGGCCAGTGCTAGGCCACAGACGAGAAACAGAATGCCAAAGATGTTCACACATTGTTAAGAGATACTCCCTTCAGTGACATTGCCAGAGATTGGAACGAGCATGGAGAAAATGCCCAAAAATATATAAAGAATTACAATTAATACAATTGCAGCAGTGCAAACTGTCATAAAATAAATTCCCACAGCATGTCAGTAGTTATAATTAGTGTGCCAGGGCCAGTATTATGCTGAGTTGAGACCTCATTGCATGTAATTGCAAAGAATGAAAAACATTCTTTTACGATAGGACCATATTAACTTGAATGTAATACTATGTCAATAATTCCATCAGTATGCTTCGGCCAGCATTGTGCCTAAAGTGGACACCAGTAGCCATGAATTCCCACAATGTGTCACGTTTTTCCACCTTTAGTGACAAAAAAGTGCACCATCATGCTAAATGTCAGTGATAGCCATTGTGTGACAAGGTGACACAGGAAGCCCAAGAAGTCAATTTATATTTCTAAATTGATTCTATACACCAGTTACACACACCATTATTAACGCAGACTCCCACTTACGTCCAGATACAATCAGACATTAGAAGACATAAATCGACATCCCAGCAAGCCACATCAATTAAGGCAATGTTTTTGTGTCATCTGTTTTCACCACTTTCTTCTGAGGATGTATATTTAACTTGGTCTGTTCTGTGATTTTCCACTCTGCCAACCCCCAAGTCCTGCTGTCATTATGGCGGGCCCTGTGATCACGCAGAGAAAGTGCGATTTAGAGAGTGAAGATCCTGCATTCGGGCCCCACACTATTCAGCAGTTACATTGAGGTTGTTTGTGTGCACGCCAGGTTATGCTGGGAATTAATATCAGAGGGAGGAACTGGGATCTTACATTGGTTTCTCTTCTACTCTCCCTATAACTGGCCATGACCATTCTGAGTTTTTTTTTTTTTTTTTTCATAAGCTTTTATTCGATTTGCACATACAAATCATACAAGCATAATAAAAAGTACATAGGTTAAAATATTAATACACAATAAACACACAAACATTACAAAGGAAAGGAGTAGGAGACATATGAAAAAGCTAGTGGGCAACAGTTAAAAAGTTAATTTTAAAAACAACTAACCAATACAATAATATAACGTTCATAGGTGTACAGACAGGAAATCAAAAGATCTGTCACAACGAATATAGTTTCCTGGCAGCTGTACATTCCGGTGAAATAAAACTGGGCCACATGGACTAACATAAAAGGTAAATCTGGAGAAAGCAGGGCATCATACAATTCATGCTGTGCACATCGACACATAAAATTATTCCTTATTTACAAAGCTTGGATAAAACTCATAAAAACTTATATGTACAGACAGGAATGTAAAGAGTAAAGCAGCACTATACAATTCCTGGCAGCTGTACATCACAGGTACAGACAGGTAAGTATAAGAAAATTTACAGTAACTTACTTTTCCTGGCAGCTGTACACTTCAAAATATAGGTAGCCAAAAAGAAACAAATATCCTCATTCTCCAATGAGGATAATAATGTCAGTGCAGTCTTTGTGGAACGGGTATTGTACTTTATAAAAATGGGTTTGAGGTATTTTACCCTAAGAAAATGAAAACATTTACAAAAAAGTAAAAAATGGCAACAACTCTGACGTGAAATGCTGTCACATGGACAGGGTATCTCAGATCTAACTTTCTGGTTCGGAAACGCAACCAGATGGTGAACAATACCCAGTCTGACACGAGTTAATACAAATTGATGGGAGGGACAGGTCACGTTCACAAGGTAAGATTGAAGCCCCGGAGTTAATTTCAAGTCCTTATAGAACTTTACGGTGGCTAGCTTACCGTATACTTTGTCTCGCTCTACCTTTTTAAAATTTAGGAACGTTGACTTAATTTCCTTTTTTGGGATAGAGATTGCCTGCTCTGGATCAAGTAACACATCAATATTAAATAAAAGGTGATACCAGAAATGAATGTATCTCAACCACTGTATACGTGAAGAATGGTCCAAACCTATACAATCAAGAATAATATCTTGAGTGAATCGAGTCTCTGGCTTAGCCCAAATAGAACGCCACAATAAGAGTGGCCGAACGGCTGCTAAGTCAGATATAAACTCGACCCCAACCTCTTCATGAATCAATTGAACAGAGGCGGAAGGAGGGACACATAATAATCTCCTTAAAAACTTGTTTTCATCCATTTGGAGGGATGGGCCTTCACTGTGACCCCATACACCGGCCCCATACAGTGCAGAAGAGACACAACGAACATTATATATATTAATCATGTCTGGGATGCTTCTCGAACCAAGTTTGGTGGCAAATCGGAAAATGCTGCTGGTGGACCGCAGCATTTTTGATCTAATAGTATCAAATTCCGTAATCCAGGTCCCGCTGTTATTATATGTAATTCCCAAATAACAAAATTTTTTAACATGTGTCATTTTATCTTTGTCCAAGAAGAAGGTATGCTTTGTCTTTATTGCTGCCTGGCCACATGACATGACATAAGTCTTGGATTTGTTCACACAAAGCCTCCTATTTTGAATAAACAACATAAAACCATTGATTAGACGCTGGAGGCCGATCTGTGTGCGAGATAAAAGAACAGCGTCGTCCGCATAAAGTAAAAGTGGGACAGGTCTTCCTCCAATCGAAGGGGCATCTGCTTGGATGTCAACCAGGGTGCGATCAACACCATTAATAAAGAGGGAAAATAAAAGGGGGGCCAAAACGCATCCCTGCCGGATGCCCCGTGAAACTTTGAAAAAGGGGGTGCATTCGCCTAGGGTGCCGTAGCGCACTTTACAAGAGAGTTTTTCATAAAGTCTAGCTAAAAAGTGGACAATTTCCCTCGGTGCCCCAGAATCTAGCAAAACCTCCCAAAGAATAACATGATTAACTAAATCAAACGCGCTGCTCAAATCAGCAAAACATAAAAAGAGATTGCCATTTTTAGCCACAGTGTATTTGTTAATTAAAAGATCGAGATTTACACATTGTTCCAAAGTGCCCATACCTTTCCGGAAACCATATTGAACTCTAGTTAAAATATTCGATTCAGTTGCCCAAGTTTCTAACCTTTTAAGCAGAATCGTACTCATTACCTTTACCGAGGCGTCCAGCAAGGAAATCGGTCGATAATTGGAGGCCTCAGATTTGCTACCTTTCTTATGTAAAGGAATAATAACAGATTGGCCCCAGGAGGGAGGGAAATCAGCTTCTGCCGCACAATTAAAGATCCTCACCAAGATGGGGACCCACAGATCTGGTTCGGCTTTGTATAGATCTAGCGGGACCCCATCTGGGCCTGGAGCTTTTCCTCCCTTACTATTAGAGAGTCCATCATGACCTTCTTCTAGTGTTACTCCCAAAGGGAGAGATGGCCAAGAGGTAGTCTCAAGAGACGATGACTCAGAGGGTAACCCTTCAGGGTTAAAGATGTTAGAAAAATGGGTAATCCAGTCACTACATGCAACATAGGATGTTAATTCTGGGATACCATCTTTATTGAGAAAAGGACTATTAATAGTTTCCCAATAAAGTTTGCAGTTTTTGGTCTCCGCTGCTTCTTTTAACTTATCCCAGGCCTCACTCTGTAAAACCTTTTTTCTGTTGGTAATTGCTAATTTATAATTAGACCTAAGGTATTTAATTCCCTCGCTATCACGTGGTTTGATGCCTAATGCCTTCTTTAGTTCCCGGAGGGCAAGTATGCAGGGTTTGTCAAACCATCCCTGCTTCAAACCTCTATTGGATGCCGGGACCCTAGTGAAAATACCATCAATAATACTATTGATGGTGATAAAGAATAATAATAGGGGACCAGAGTTAATTTCATTGTCTAGACAAGAACTAATTTGAATTTTACTGTTGGTTAAAACCTCCTTCTGTTTGGCCTTGGAGTTAATTCCAGACCATCTGATCCTGAGACCATTCGGTCTGATGGGTACTAGGTCAGTAGAACATTGTTCAACTGACTTTGTTGGGGTACCATGCCCTAGGAGGGATATACAAATGCTGTTATGGTCACTGAGACTTTCCTCTTTAACATGTAAATTGCAAAAGTCTCCACTACTAGACAACAGAATGTGATCTATAAATGACCCCGCATCCCTTCCAGTAAAGGTAGGACATGTAACTGCCTGAATATTTTTGTTACAGTTTAACAGGGTCAGGTCTAGCGTAATTAACATATTGTTCAATATAGAACCATATTTGCAGTGTGGGAAGTGGAGGGAATCCTCCCTCTCTCCCACTCCCCCCCATTGGCTATACATAGCTGTTCCAAGACCACAGGGGCTCCCATTGGATAAATAACAGGGCTGTAGGTTAAAGTCCCCTACCCAGATGACCTCTGCCTTTCTTTTCGAAATCCCCATAACCCTAACGATTTCTTTTTCAAGAGGTGGTAAAATATCTCCTCTAGTGGCATCAAAGATATTGTTGTAGAAATTAACTATAACCAGATCAATACCTTTTCTACATTCCACCCTTACAACCTGGCTGTAGGTCCCAACTGACGTACTACTTCTGACTATGCAGTTAATCAACTTATTGGACAGGAGAAGTAAAAGGCCCCCCTTGGCCCTGCCCGAGCTAGATTTAGTAGCTATCAGGCAGTGCGATGAGTAGCCTTCGATATTAATATGGTCCAGACACCACGTTTCCTGGAGGAGGATTAAGTCGTATCCTTCCCCAATAAACCTGGTCCAAAAAGGTGTATCTGTTTTACTGGCAATGCCAGCAATATTCCAGGAAATAAGGGAAATACCAACAGGCTTACATGTGTCAGCGGTAGCCGTCTCTGGCTGGGTAACACAGGATAAGGTTGAACTAGCTACCTGGATGCTTGCGACTGGGCCTGGTCTGGGGCCGTCGATGGATGTACTAGTATCAGGACCATTACAATTAAATACTTTACAGGAATTAGTAATTGGAGTGGTACTAGTAGAGTTATAAGATGGGGGGGAATCTGTAGGGCTGCCCTCTATTCCCATAGCATCTCGTCCGTCCGCCAGGTCAGCAATGGGTGTACAAACCGGCGTAGGTGATGCTGAAGCTCTGACCTTGGCAGATGACTGACATTCATAGGCTAAACCAGGTTGCTCGGTAACAAACTGACTAGGGAAAGATGAAGCTCTATGTCAGTCAACCATCTCCAGGCAGTCATACCTATTACTGGTATGAATGCCTTGCCATCCATTCCCCATAGGGTGGCCTTTATTAGGATACCAGGGGTGCAAAGGCCAGTCCCTGTTCCTGTTCTTTTGTGTCAACCAGGGGCCTCCATTATTCCAAGGTTGTTCATGAGGAATAACCCAATTGGGAGCTAATGTTGGAGCATGAAAATTTAATACTGGGGGAAAGAAAAACGAGAGCCTCTGGGTATCAATTCCTCCTTTCTTCTCCAACTCTGGCCAAGAACAGATGTGATTCACCGAGGATGCGTCTACACAAGTAACAATGACACAATCCCCCTGAATACTCTTTGGACTCGACCCCACCCATGAAACCCTACGAACAGAAGATATTCTACAAGTATTAGCAGGCTGTAATGGCCTGTTAATGCTAAGCCATTGAAGGATTTTATTCAACAGGGACCAGGAAGGTTCATCGGTACCTACTGGGAGTTCCGGAACTCCCGTTAAGATTACCGTGAAAGGAGAAACCTCCGGTGGGAGATGTACCGGACGTTTATACCTGGGCCCCCTCTTGGCATCTGCATGATGTGATTTTTGAGGGATCACGGGTTTATCTGGGGGCGGCTGCAGTGACCCCTGTGTTGTGATGGCATTAACAACTGGTGGTATAACTGCAGGCGTGGGTTGAGTAGAGTTTTGTTGACTTGTTGTGTGGGCCTGAGATGTAGGCTGCAATATGGGTGTAGCATTAGATTTAGGAGGTATACTCTTATTCAAGGCAGAGACCAAGGTGGGGGTTGGAAGCTCCTTAGTCTTTGCCTGTGCTACAGATGTAACCAGCAATCTAGATGAATTAGCCGGAGTGGACCCCAAACTAGTAACAGTTGGAGCCCCTCCTGCTTTAATAGTACCCACCCCAGGCTGATTGGATGATTTGGAAAGGAGAATGGCAAGTTGCTTTTCTATTGCCATGATGCTCTTCTCTAAGGGTTGAAGATGGTGTATTAATAAATCCCTAAAGCTGGCAAGAAGTTGTGATGAATCACTGTTTGGCGGGATGGATTCACCTTCCAAGACATTTACATTAATCGGATTAGTATCTTGTGAGACAGATGGAACCGATGCTCCAAGGTTATTGCTGGAAAGGACAGTTTTAGATGGTAGAACACTAGACCCATTATTAGTTCTAGTAAAAATGGGATTTAATTTAGTACTCCCCTTCCTATGCTCATCAGGCTGCTTCGAAACAGCGCCTTCTCTAGCCCCTCTTAACTTGTTGACCTGTGCTAAATCCTGAGCCGGATTATCGGATAGGATATGCTCAAGGTCAGGGGTTGTCTCAAGGTTCTCCGTTGAGTCCATTTCCGATGACAGATTGGTAGCTGATAGGTCTACAGCACTAGGGATGGTATGTACTTGTGCAGTGGTGCCTGATTGTATTAAAATAGGAATTGGAGTAAATGATGGTAATGGTGTTAAGGCAGTCGCTATGGGGCCCAGAGAAGATCTCCGGGCAATCGCAAGGTCCTGAGAGACCCGTCGTTCTAAAACAGCGATGTTCTGATTAATGGCCTCTGTTGTTTTAGTAATGAATAGATCAATAGGGCCAGTAAAGGAAGCAGCTTTAGAGGCAGTTTTACTTCTTGAACCCCTGGTCATGATTGTAACAATTTGAATCTCCCGGTTAGACAGTCCAATAACACAATCAATAGATGGGAGACAGTACCTTTAGGGCACAGCCCTGGGGATGAGATGAAAAGAGGGGTGGCCCAGCCCAGCCTGGTTCAGTCTGGAACGGGCTGAAACGGGCCCGCCCTTGGCCCGGGCTTCGCCCGGCGTCCCGCGAGACGGGGGTGACTCTGTACTTAAGCGCCTCCTGGCGCGCGTTTGACGCGATTAGCGCCGCTAAGGATGCTGGGTTGTGTAGTTTTTTGCTACCTCCACCGCGCTCCGCTCGGCTGCCAGACCCCGAGGTGGAGCAGGGGTCGGCGGCGGGAGGCGGGAGCGCAAAGGCACCAGGTAAACAGCAACAGATTACCTCAAAAGCGGCAAAGGGTCCAGACAGCGGTAATTCTATTCTGCAATGGTTCCCCCCCTCGACCGGGGTGACTCTGTACTTAAGCGCCTCCTGGCGCGCGTTTGACGCGATTAGCGCCGCTAAGGATGCTGGGTTGTGTAGTTTTTTGCTACCTCCACCGCGCTCCGCTCGGCTGCCAGACCCCGAGGTGGAGCAGGGGTCGGCGGCGGGAGGCGGGAGGGCAAAGGCACCAGGTAAACAGCAACAGATGACCTCAAAAGCGGCAAAGGGTCCAGACAGCGGTAATTCTATTCTGCAATGGTTCCCCCCCTCGACCGGGGTGACTCTGTACTTAAGCGCCTCCTGGCGCGCGTTTGACGCGATTAGCGCCGCTAAGGATGCTGGGTTGTGTAGTTTTTTGCTATCTCCACCGCGCTCCGCTCGGCTGCCAGACCCCGAGGTGGAGCAGGGGTCGGCGGCGGGAGGCGGGAGGGCAAAGGCACCAGGTAAACAGCAACAGATGACCTCAAAAGCGGCAAAGGGTCCAGACAGCGGTAATTCTATTCTGCAATGGTTCCCCCCCTCGACCGGGGTGACTCTGTACTTAAGCGCCTCCTGGCGCGCGTTTGACGTGATTAGCGCCGCTAAGGATGCTGGGTTGTGTCGTTTTTTGCTACCTCCACCGCGCTCCGCTCGGCTACCAGACCCCGAGGTGGAGCAGGGGTCGGCGGCGGGAGGCGGGAGGGCAAAGGCACCAGGTAAACAGCAACAGATGACCTCAAAAGCGGCAAAGGGTCCAGACAGCGGTAATTCTATTCTGCAATGGTTCCCCCCCTCGACCGGGGTGACTCTGTACTTAAGCGCCTCCTGGCGCGCGTTTGACGCGATTAGCGCCGCTAAGGATGCTGGGTTGTGTAGTTTTTTGCTACCTCCACCGCGCTCCGCTCGGCTGCCAGACCCCGAGGTGGAGCAGGGGTCGGCGGCGGGAGGCAGGAGGGCAAAGGCACCAGGTAAACAGCAACAGATGACCTCAAAAGCGGCAAAGGGTCCAGACAGCGGTAATTCTATTCTGCAATGGTTCCCCATTCTGAGTTAATTTACTGCAGTGCCTCACACCAATTACTGGTTATTAAACATGCAGGTGCTTCATGGCCACATGGATAAGTGAAAAGAAAGCCGGAGTGGAGGTCACCCACATGCCTCATTTTTAGGTCTCAGCTCTAGACAGGGCATGCGCTGTCTCACAAGAGATATGTTGTATATATACTTTGTGGGCTTCAGCCCACCGATAGGCTTCCCATTTGCTGCCTCCATGGTCAATCTCCATTTCTTTCTCCCCATTTGTCCTTGGCATGCATGCATCTTGTCTCTTCCTGTGTCTAGCCCTTCCCGAGAGAAGGGACCATTTACTATTAATGTGTCCCTGCTCCCATTTAATGACCATTTTAAGAACTTACTTTTCTTTGTCTATGAGCCCTCATCAGGAGGGCTCATGTTTTTGCTTGCTCCAAGCGTGGTAGTTAATAGGGCTGTCAATCATGTTCTTATGTATTCACATTTTCTGAGCATTGAAAGACCAGATTACATTTCTGATGCTGTTTTCACTGTGTGCCTGCTCTGTGCCCCAACCCCCTCCCCTCCCTCATTGCTTCTTGCCCCCCTTCGCCCATCATTGTGGTACTCCAACGTGTGGGTTTCCGTTGGACTCAGAAGAGGTGATGTAAGCTTTAAAGTTGGACCGGTTGTCATACAGACATCCACTCATGCGCTGCGTGAGCCTAGCACGAACACACAGTCCAATCTTGTTTTTTTGGGCAGGACATTGCAGCTCTTTACAACATGAGTCGCTCAGTGTCTGCTCGAAGAGCTGTCTCCCTTGAAGTCTGCCATGCCTACCCCTGTCCCACTAAGGGCAATCACCTTCACCATGTTCTTTCCTGTGAGAATCCACATCCTTCTAATATAAAAACGCATTTCCTCTGCATCTGAAGGGTTACCCACCTCAGCTGACCATGCCTCCTATGGTAGCGCTTCACTTTTACAGTGCCATACGCATGTGAATGTGCGTGCGACACAATTGCTTATTAAACCAAACACTTGCCAATCATTTCAATAAAAAACAATGCTCGTCGTTGGTCAGAAGCGTTTCTTATCGACAATCTGAACTCATGTAATGTAATTGGTGCTCCTTGGTGGAATAAAATGAAAAGCAGAACGCATTCACAGAACAGTCTTGAAAGTGTGCAATAGCCAGTATTTATTCATCAATTTGGCAACCTCTGTGAATGGAGCTCTGCGCAAACGTGTCAGAAAGGGAGCTGTACTGAGCGCTCTGTTACCCAGCGCCAAGAACCCTGACCGCTGATCGAGCGCTATATAAAATCCTGTAACATAACGTAACAACATGGTCAGCGACTAGCTGCCGCCTCCCCCCCAATCCGGCACCCAATACCCAGGAACGTGGACACGAGACATCTTTACTTTTTGGAAGGCGGGCGCTAGTCGCCCGGCCGTATTTATTAAAGTATGAAATTAAAAAAGGTTTTTAATTGCATAATAAACAATTTATACAAAATTCAGCAGGACATTTAGGTACACAATTCTTAGCAACAAGTTTGAGAGCCTGACTTTAACAAAACTCTAATACATGTTGTTTCCTAACTTAGACTAAACATCCTCATCTAGAATTTTTGTACATTTCTGGCCATATGGCAGGGTCACTACCGGTGTCAGGTCCTACAAGCTGCGCCTCCCCTCTGGATGTGCGCATGCGCAGTGTTACCCCGGGAATTGCCCGGTCTACGCCCTGAACTCCATTTACCCACTAAAGGAGGGCCCTTACTCTGCGCCGGTGGCGTCATGAGTCCACGCGCGCGGGGTGGCTACCAGCCTAAGGAAAGCGTGAACTACTCCTACCCGCGCTCCTTTGCTTTGCAGCATCCATTACCTTGCCCCTGGAGTTCTGGGAGTGGCCCGCAGGCCCCTCCCCCTGGGCGGGAACCTCCATAGGATGATGCCCGCCCCCTCAGACCTCAAATATGTGCTCACCGATAATGACCTTACCGCCACAGGCCAGCATTGTTAACCGACGATCTGGCCTCCCCCTGCCTTGACCTACCCTAGAAAGTTCTCACTTTATCAAAACCTTTCAACTAGGCCCTGATATTATCAGACCACAGGACCCTTCCTTCCTCCGTCAAATGGACTCCCCTCACCAGGTAGAATTATGCACCTCAAATACACCCATGTTGGATCGTCTGCATCCGAGGGGGGGCTTGAAATAATTTTTCCCACTGTGTGTTGATCCTCTCTATCGAGTGATTCAACGCCCTGACCGAGTCCGCCCCTCGCCCCTGCCACTGCGGGATAGGTTGAGACCCTACTACTGTGCCACCCGGGCAAGTCCTGAAGACCCACCCACATTGGAGATGAACTCATCAATGAGTATTCGCCTCCCAAGTTTGGCCAAGTCAGTCCCTCCTAGGTGAAGTATCACCACTGACGGGGGGTCGGGCTGCTGAGCTAAGAGTCCCTGAAAGAAGTTCCTGAACTGACCAAGGCACAGTCCCCCAAACCAACTCTTCCCTGTCCCGCGTCCAGCCTGTTGCTTGCGCTGGCACATTGTAGCACCTCCCCTTCTGGTGATGAGTTCCTCCCCAGCGTCACAGGTTGGAGAAACTGCCAGAACCAGGAAAAGATCGAGAAAACCTGGGTGACAATTCCCACTTCCACCTTAGGGAATGGGTAGCACTTACACCTGCCAGCAATACTTGGGCCCTTGGTGTCCTCTTTCTCGACGTATGCTTCCCTTTTGACGTCCACCCGCTGCTGATGTTGCGGTGTGGAGCACCCCTCCAGTATCCGCCCTGGACCCGGCCGTGACTGACGGAAGCATCCCTTGAGCTGTCCACCTGTTGCAGCTGTTGTGATGTGGAGCACTCCAGATGTCCACCATGGACCCGGCCATACATAAGTGGAAAAGATAAACACAAACCATTAGTGTTTCTGGCGATAACTGCTGTACACGTGCTAGTCTTACATTAGCATCACTTACTTGCTAAGTAAGTTTTTCGATAACCTTAGCGCCAGATGACTACTCATTCGTGTGCAGTAAAGTGACAGCTTGTGCCACTTGCGGACATCCACGTTATGGCTACCTACAGGTGCCTGGTGGTAAGCCCTTCATGAAAGCTTAGACCTGTGGTCCTTAATGAATGCAATAGCCCAACCATTGTTACTTCAGGACCATACACGGGGTGAAATGCCATGGAATCGTACTGTATATTTAGGTAATGTTCCTGACTTCACCCCCCACGTTGATCCACACATGCCTGCATTCCACGTACTCAGATGCTAGGCTTTATGCCACTTGCTGACATTTACATTTGGGCTACCTAAGGGTGTCTGGTAATATGACCTTCGTGAAAGCTTCGACCTGTAGTCCCCCGTGAATGCAATAGCCCATCCATTGTTACCTTAGGACAATCCACATTGTGAAATGCCGTGCCAAAATATTGTATATTTAGGTAATGTTTCTGGCTTCTTAACGAAAGCTGCCCCACCCGTCTGCATTCAATGCCCTCCGATACCAGGCTTTAGCTGAGATGAACCCCAGGTGCACTCCCCACCTTACTCTCCGTAGCGAGTGGTCAGCAGCATCAGTTTGTGACACCCGTAGCGCATTTAAAATTCTTGCTACTGTGTGGTGCCTATTAACATAACCCTGGCTAAGAATAAGCCTGTGGGCTCCAATGAATGCCATAGCTCCCCCTGTAAGCTGGCCCAAGGGCCTTGTTCGCTCGCCACTTTGGCTTCTGGTAAATATCATCCTAGCCAACCGGACATGGCCACACGCATCCCCAGAACTATGTGATGTCGCAACTAGGCTCTTGGGCACCTTATAGGTGTGACATAAGGGTGTGTAGCATTATCAGGACCCCCAAGTAGTCTTTCTACTGGCTCTATGCCCTGTCTCTATGCCATTCGTCGTTCCCCTACACTTTATTGATATATGGCTTTGGGACACCCCTAGAGCTCCACGTATATGGTGCTATATTACTATGTGTTATATAGGCCTACAGACTGTAATTAATCGCCACTAATCTCATCATAGGCTCAACGTATATTGTGCCCATTTACTTGTGTGTTAGAATAAGTTTACCGACTGTAATCCCTTGCCTATAGCCTCGTAAAGGAACTAAAGGAATGTGTTTAAAACAAATACATATATTGTTATACACCTGTTCTCTTCTCCTTTACTCATTCATGCCAATATAGACTGGTAAAGCCAGCTGCTCTACATTCCTTCAAGACTTAGCCTGAAGGCTGCCCGCAATACAGCTACCACTAGGATAGCTTTCCAATAAAGTTGGCTTTAACCTATCCTCAATGAAGAGTCGTTTGGACTGGTGCAATGTCCCCCCCTAGGATAATGAACAGCACCTCAGATGTAGATTAACCTTTGCATCGTGACCCATTGCATCTTTATTACCTCGCCCTCTACTGCGCACTACTGCTGTAGAGGTCTGTTGAGATCCCTGGACGTGAATTCTGGAATATTGCTTGGACTCTCCCATCCCCATCTGGCTCCTAAGTGTATGATGGGTTGCTCTGTTTCTTGGCAGCAGTGCTGCAATCTCACGTGTCACTGGTGTGGAGATGTCGTATTATAACTAAATAGCTTTCATCCCTCCTGCGGTGCAGTGGTCTATTGGAGAGACCTGATCCCATGTTACTACTAATATTTACTTTCAGGCTCTGTGTCTGTGCGCCACTGAGTACCATGGAACTGGGACAGCCTGCTCTACACTCTCCGTCGGATAATAAACCCTAACCCCTGACACATGTCGAAAGGTGGGCAGAGTTGAGAAGAGTCAAATGCCCGGTATATGCTATGGGTCAGAAAATTGTACCTGCCTGGATTACTTGGGCATTTGCCCTTAAAACGCTGTGAAAAATGGCATGAAGATTTCTAATTAGCCAGTCACCACTCAAAACAAACGCAAAAAGCATTACGTGTTGCCAGTCAAGTTTCACCCCAAATACAGGACACAGTCAGATCATGGTGATATGGAGTGAAAACACCTTTTATGTTTTCATGCCTTCCCGATGCTAAGCCGCTCACAATGACTACTTCTAGGCATTTCCCACTCCCCACTGTCACTAACCTTGGTTTCCATCTCACAATCGTGCATGGAATGAGAAGCTAAGGGAACCCAAATAAAGAATGTACGTAGGAAATAGAATTATAAAACTGTTATATATCTGAAGCAACTCAAGAAAGGCACTGACCCTACTTTTGAACTCAAGCTCCCTCCTTATCCATCCCTATACTGTTATTTAGCTTAAGTCAGGATAAGTTCTGCCTCCGAAGTATCAAATTTGAAAACTATTAGTTATGCCTAAGTTTTCATGAGAGAAATCAACAGCCACAGATAGCAAATGCTAACACCAGCTGTCTCCAATTTAGCAAACTGTAATGACAGTCAAGTTACAAGTTGAACAAAAGCACACTCATTCCGTTTGCTCTTGCACATGTTTACGAGACGCACCATGTCCAACGTCATTCCTCCTAAACAATCGTTAGAGCACATCTAATGTTGAGGACCTGCATTGGCCACCAGTCCAACATAATGCAGGTTTTAAAGCCCTGTGCATAATATGAAACATGGCATGGAAATCGGCCCACGTTCCCTGACATAAAGATGCAACTGATATATCCTACTCGGAGCTCTAAGTTTGCAGAATCAGAATTGCCTCGTAATCTCCCCCGTTTCAGCCTGGAGAAATGTGGTGGTCGGGCTTCAGCACTCAGGGCACTCCTCGTGTAAAGCCCTGCCTGGCGACCTTCAGTAGACAGAAAGCACCTTAGAAATAGTTCTTCACAAAATTTAACTTACTGTTAAAGAGGGGGATCTGCCTCAGAGCAGTCGAAGGCAGGACAATATGTCCTGACACCAGCTTTGAAGGTTCAAATAGAATAAAGGGCAATCCGCAATATGACAATAGCCCTTTACCCAAGATAAACCACTTCTAATAGGAAACCCAGCGCCTCCCAGAAGCCACACCAGCAGGTTTTGAACCTTTTTTTGGTAAGACAGAGCCGAACAATGAATTTCTGGAACAGAGCCTTTCGCTAAGTATGCCCTTTAAAAATGGCCCGGGCTCTCTTCGAGCGTCTGAGAGAAGATTAATGAACCCACCTGCCGTCCTACTCGTTTGCTTCCGGCTAACCTTTAGGTGAATAAATCCTCAGGGGCATGTAGCTACATCTTCGAGTTCATTAAACTAGTGAGTTGTCCTTGTGACTTCGAAACCCCCCTACTAACGTAAATTGCAATTTGAAGATGTGACATCCAACATGTAACCACACCCCCTACCCAGGTCGCTCATAATGTGCAAGGATGTTCAGTCGACCCTACATTCCACCTGATTGAAATTGAAGCGCGGGGGTGTTTTGTCATTATCATGTCCCTACCACTGCATGAATTTCCCCACCCTAATCAAATAATATGTGAAGATCGCCACCCGCGCCGATGAACAATCTGTGCAGCACATGGCAGGCCCCCACACGAGAACCTGTGCCCGAGGAACCTGCACAAAAAATCCCCTCACTAACCTCCGAAAAGCAACCACGAAGGGGGAGGAGGGAGAATTAAATGATTGCAATATTATCCTGATGACAAAAGCAGACCACTTATGCCTTTCCACGACAGTATATTTGCACTGTATGCCCTTGTAGTATTTCTAATAGTTCTCGAAGTTCACACGTCGCAAAGGACTGTCAAAAGCCTATACTATATGCTATTTGAATTCTCTAATTAATTCTCAGAAAGGGCGCAGCTTAACACAATCACAATGAGAAATCCGCTTGGTATTTTGAGAAAATTGGCACAACTGAAAGGTCTAAATTCTAGGAACAGATCTCCTGGTGCCCTCTCAATGTTTCCGGTTCTTTAATTTAGGAAACAACGGCGAGTGACCAAATAAAAAAGACTTCAGTCTTGCAAGGTCGCTTTAGTGAGGTGCTTACATCTTTAGATACAACTCTAAACATTATTTCGCGGGGCACACCGTTTCGGCGAGGGAGCGTCCAGGGACAAGAGGGTCTCCTGGGCGCTCCCTATCTCTTTATTCCCGAGGGGCCATGTGGCCCCTCCTATAGCCCGCCCCCCCTGACCCGGACCCACTTCCCAGGATCCGGGTCAAGGAGGCCGCCAGCCAATCGGCGGTGGGCCGCGCCCCCCAGGGCACGCCCCCACCGCCGAATGGCGACAAAGGAGACAGTGGGGGCGACGGTCGCCGCGCCGCCATGCGTGCGGGGGGGCCGAGGGCCCCCCCTTTTCAGGAGGAGTGAAGTAGCTGATGGGTTACACAAAGCGCTTTAAAGAGCGTAAAAAATGTATATATCTGCCTCACTGACTGTTTTGCGTGTGATAGTGTTGGATTAATTTGTTAAGGCACAGGGGTAACTGATTTGCCAATAATCGCAGGATGTTGAGATAGTGCCAGGGCTCCAAAACTGATTTTGCAGATCTAAATGCGGCTGCTCTGTCCACTGTGAACTCGGTGAATTCGATCTCTGTTGGCACTCTGAATTTCCATGGGGATGGCTTAGTCTGACCAGACACCTTCCCGCAACAGGTTCTGTGGCGCAGTTTATCACCATTCGTCACCAGGGCCATACATCCTTGTGTTTCGCATCACTTCCTGCGGTTCCTCTGGCGTCTCTGCCTGTCAATGTCTTCAAGGACCTCAGTTGTTCATACTGGCTGAGCCAGCGGTTGTTACGTGCTGCCTTCTAACCTCCAATCCTGCTTCTCTGCTGCCACTCGGGCTACGAATGTCGTGAATGACTAACCTGAAGACCGGGACTTCCTCCAGGCTCCGCACCACATTGGCATTCCTCCAAACAACGTGAGATTCAGCGTGGATGGTATCACTAAAGTCCACTCAGGAGGTCAGGGCAATGCTTTCTAGTTACTACGGCGAAATAGCGACTCCATAACATATAGTGAAAAGACAATAACATTGACAATGCCAATACATCTCGGATGCCAATTATTGTTAGTTCTGCCACTGCCGTCCACTGTATGACCTTTATGGCCTCTGAGGCCTTTGTTTTATTTAATGCGTTGTAACCTGTCTACACTGTGGTCACAATGTTTAGGCGCTCAGGAATCGCCAATAAAATGGTCTTGAACCGTACATTTCACGTTGTTAGAGGCTTTTTAGACACTGATTTTAAGATTTTGTCGGTAAAAAGCAGATTTTTTAAACTAATCCAGCGAGTAGTTTGAATATGTTTGCATTAGCAAACGTTTTAGAAATGGTCATGTGTTTCATTTTTAAAACGTTTAAAAAATAATAAAACTAGTAGACCTATTAAAAAATAGTAAGATCCATCATGTTAACGATAAAAAAGAATTGTAACACGAGTGCAAACCATTTAATAAATAAGAGCAAACCTCATAATTTCCATGCACTTTGCAAGCCAACGAGTTTATATTTGTCTCAGCAATCGTTTGCAATCTGTAGCCAACTGGTTGCTCACTAATTGGAATTGAATCACCTTATTCTGCTACTCATATACTGTGAAGTTTTTTTCAAAAATGCATATCTAGCAGAGCAGTTTATGAGGTGTTCATAAATACTCTATTCGAACAGAACGACTGGAGCTTTCAATTTAGAAGTGAAACAAAACATCCCTCTGTAGAATATGCATTTTACTGGTTTGATCTTGTCCCCTAATTTGGAAGTTTGTGAAGGATGTTGAGCGTTTGAAGATTCGCCACATGGCCGCTTCTTGATCTGAGGAGCATAGAACTCCTGCGTCAATCTCCCACTGAACGGCGCGGTCCAGCTCACTCTATGCAATTCTGAAAATGACTTACAAAGCTTTCATTTTCTTATGATTTAAACATAATAGTGTAGGAGGCCAGAAATCTGGATAATTTATGTCCTCTCTACTGAAGCGGCAAGACATGAGAGAGTTACATCAGAGTACAAGTGGCTCTGAAATAACAGCCTGTAGCCTAGGGGAAGTCCTAAGATGTTCTTTGTAGCTTACCTGTTTAACCGAACTCTCCCCCTACAATGAAGAGAAAGTGCAGTGGATAGAGAAATACAAGGACGACCTCTGGCGTGGAGCAGTAGCAGGCACCGTGTTGTAACTTGGTAATGACATTAAGGAAAATTTCCCATGGTGAGCTACATCTCATATCTATCTATCTATCTATCTATCTATCTATCTATCTATCTATCTATCTATCTATCTATCTATCTATCTATCTATCTATCTATCTATCTATCTATCTATCTATCTATCTATCTATCTATCTATCTATCTATCTATCTATCTATCTATCTATCTTACTTGTCTGTCTGCCTTTCCATCTTTTATATGCAAAAATATATATGTATGTATATATGTTTACATACACACATATACGCACACACATGTATATATGTGCGCGCACAAACACACACACATATATATATATATTCACTAAAAAAACCATAGGTTAGAGACCATATATAGTTAGCTGGACATTTTATTGACATAAAACCAATGAAATTCCATATATAGTTAGTTGCACTAACTATATATCGCGCACCCGCAATCCACTGCTGATGATGTCACATATTACATCATTCATGACATGGTCAGTGACATCACTGATGACATCACTGATGACATCTCAAATGACATCACTGATGACATCACTGATGACATCTCAAATGACATCACTGATGACATCATCTAGTGTCTGTGTGTTTTTGTAAAGTTTAAATATGTTTTACATATTGAAGAATGAGTGGATGTATGGAAGACTGAGTGTGTGTGTGGCTGGCTGGGAGGTGTGTGACTCTGTGCATATCAATGTGTACTTGTATCAGTGATTGTATAAGAGAGTAAGTATGTGTTAGTATATGTGTGAAAAGTATGGTGTTCTGTGTTTAACTGTATAGATGAGGAAATCGAAGTGTGATTGATTCTTCACAGGACTGACTAGGTGTATGAGTGCATATGATAGTGTTGTAATTATGAGTAACTGTATGTATGAGTGATTGTATGGGTGAATGAGTGAATGTGTGTGTAGACGTAGGAATCAGTGAGTGCGTATGTAGTAACTGGTATTGGTGTGTCATGATGTCATCAGTGATGTCATTTGAGATGTCATCAGTGATGTCATTTGAGATGTCATCAGTGATGTCATCAGTGATGTCACTGAAGTATGGTGTTCTGTGTTTAACTGTATAGATGAGGAAATGGAAGTGTGATTGATTCTTTACAGGACTGACTAGGTGTGTGAGTAACTCCATGGATGAGTGGCAGTGTGTGAGTGTCTGCATAGGTGTATGAGTGCATATGATAGTGTTGTAATAATGAGTGACTGTATGTATGAGTGATTGTATGGGTGAATGAGTGAATGTGTGTGTAGACGTAGGAATCAGTGAGTGCGTATGTAGTAACTGGTATTGGTGTGTCATGATGTCATCAGTGATGTCATTTGAGATGTCATCAGTGATGTCATCAGTGATGTCATTTGAGATGTCATCAGTGATGCCACTGACCATGTCATGAATGATGTAATATGTGACATCATCAGCAGTGGATTGCGGGTGCGCGATATATAATTAGTGCAACTAACTATATATGGAATTTCATTGGTTTTATGTCAATAAAATGTCCAGCTAACTATATATGGTCTCTAACCTATGGTTTTTTCAGTGAATTTTCAAGGTTTTGTAAATGCAAATTCCTAACTATATATGGTCTATAACCTATGGTTTTTTCAGTGAATTTCATTGGTTTTTTAAAAGCTAATATCTATAGCTGTAAAATATATTCTTTATTACGTGACGTATCACGTAGCCACGTGAGATGCCTCATGACGCGTCGCATAACCGTGACGTATCGGCTCTGCAGCGCAAACAAAACCCGTAACGTAAGCGTGCCGGAGCACGCTTACAGATATATATATTTTTTTTAACCTTAATTAGACAAAATCCACACGTGCACATATCTTGAGGCCTTGCAAAGGCACATCAAACAAACAGTCCCTACAATTTTGCCCAGTTTGCTGGAAATCTATTCCCTTACTTTTTTTTTTACTGTTTCTCTTGGTTTTCCCCTTGTTACGCTTACCGGGACGCTACCCGGTACGCGAACCGGACGCTCCAAAAACACAAGATGGCGGACTCCCGTTACGCTGCCGGTTAGCTGCCCGGTTCGCGTACCGGGAAGCGCCTCTACCGCGAAAAATCGCGGGGGACTTTAATATCCCCCTCATCAATCCTAGGGGGTCAGGAGGGGTTACCTTGCCCCCTTTCCTTCATTTCCCCCTTCTTTTTTCACCACATCTTGTCTCTCGAACCTACCGAGAGACAAGATGGCGGCCACTCCGGACTGTTTACAATGTTGACAGCTACGCTGCCGGTTAGCTGCCCGGTTAGCTGCCCGGTGAGCTGCCCGGTGAGCTGCCCGGTTCACTTACCGGGACGCGCCTCTACGGCGTAAAATCGCAAAAAAAAATAAAATTATTTTTTGCCCCGCGGGGCACTTTAATATCCCCCTCATCAATCCTAGGGGGTCAGGAGTGGTCTACGTTGCCCCCTTTCCTTCATTTCCCCCTTCGTTTTTCACCACATCTTGTCTCTCGATCGTACCGAGAGACAAGATGGCGGCCGCTCCGGACTGTTTAGAATGTTGACAGACACCGGAGAGCCAATCAGCTTCGCTTCGCGAAGTTCCGTTACGCGTCAGGTACGCGAACCGGGGCGCTAACCGGAGCGCTGTCACAGATATATATATTTTTTTCAACGTTAATTTCTCAAAATCCACTGGAGCACATATATTGAGACATAGCAAAGGCACGTCGGGCAAACCATATCTACAATTTTGCCAAGTTTCATGTAAATCTATTCAGCCGTTCGAGCTAAAAGTGAGTCCAACCGCCCTATGGAAAAATGAATGGGAAAAACGCGTTTTGGGACCCCCCTTTTTTCTCGGCCCCTCCTTGGCAGAACCCCCCCATATTTTCAGGGGCTGCTCAGAAAGAAAATGTGCCATTTTCCTGACAATTTCAGCCAATTCCGTCCACAAACGCCAAAGTTATTAGACATAGAATTTTCAGAAACCCCATAGAGAAAAAATCCTAACTATATATACCCACTGGCTATCGCCAGTAGGTAATATACATATATAAACATATATAATCTGCATATCTATATAAATATAAATGCATGCATACATATACATATATGCATACATATGCATGTTATTTACATGAAAGTTTTAAAAACACTAATAAAAGCAAAGCTAAAAAGCCACCTCATTACAAACAGAATGGCTTTAACTTAAACGAGGGCGAGATCTATTGCATTTTCAATGCTTGTTTACTTTAGTTCTATCAAGAAGGCATTCAGATGTGTCACACATTTGCCATAAATTCTGAATGTTAGCACTCTAGTTGCTCATTAGATCACTGTAGTAAAGCTAGTGCTCACCAGGGAAGTCTGCTGCTAATCATGGTTTGCAGCCATTTTCCCGCATTTTTTATCCCGCAGACTTTCAGTCCGCATACCATTATCCCGCAAGGTCATTGACCTCGCATACCATTATCCCGCATTTTTTCAAAACGCATGTGCATTTATCGCGCATGCCTTTACAAAGAATTACGTTTTAAAGGCATGTATGGTAAATGCATTTGCGTTGTGAAAACCACGATGACGAGAGAGGTAAGTGGGTTTGTGTTAATTTTTTCGTGGGTTAGTGATTGTGTAGTGTAGTGTAGTGTAGTGTAGTGTTGTGTAGTGTAGTGTTGTGTTAGTGTAGTGTAGAGTTGTGGTGGTTGTTTAGTGTAGGGTCATGCTGGGGGTAGTGTTTTAGGGTTTAGGGTTTAGGGTTGTGTTGTAGTGTTTGCGTAGTGTAGGGTCATGCTGGGGGTAGTGTTTTAGCGTTTAGGGTAGTGTTGTAGTGTTTGCGTAGTGTAGGGTCATGCTGGGGGTAGTGTTTTAGAGTTTAGGGTTGTGTTGTAGTGTTTGCGTAGTGTAGGGTCATGCTGGGGCTAGTGTTTTAGGGTTTAGGGTAGTGTTGTAGTGTTTGCGTAGTGTAGGGTCATGCTGGGCGTAGTGTTTTAGGGTTTAGGATATTGTTGTAGTGTTTGCGTAGTGTAGGGTCATGCTGGGGGTAGTGTTTTAGGGGTTTGGGTAGTGTTGTAGTGTTTGCGTAGTGTAGGGTCATGCTGGGGTGTAGTATTTTAGGGTTTAGGGTAGTGTTGTAGTGTTTGCGTAGTGTAGGGTCATGCTGGGGGTAGTGTTTTAGGGTTTTAGGTAGTGTTGTAGTGTTTGCGTAGTGTAGGGTCATGCTGGGGGTAGTGTTTTAGGGGTTTGGGTAGTGTTGTAGTGTTTGCGTAGTGTAGGGTCATGCTGGGGTGTAGTGTTTTAGGGGTTTGGGTAGTGTTGTAGTGTTTGCGTAGTGTAGGGTCATGCTGGGGTGTAGTGTTTTAGGGTTTTGGGTAGTGTTGTAGTGTTTGCGTAGTGTAGGGTCATGCTGGGGGTAGTGTTTTAGGGTTTTGGGTAGTGTTGTATTGTTTGCGTAGTGTAGGGTCATGCTGGGGGTAGTGTTTTAGGGTTTTGGGTAGTGTTGTAGTGTTTGCGTAGTGTAGGGTCATGCTGGGGGGTAGTGTTTTAGGGTTTTGGGTAGTGTTGTAGTGTTTGCGTAGTGTAGGGTCATGCTGGGGGTAGTGTTTTAGGGTTTAGGGTAGTGTTGTAGTGTTTGCGTAGTGTAGGGTCATGCTGGGGGTAGTGTTTTAGGGTTTAGGGTAGTGTTGTAGTGTTTGCGTAGTGTAGGGTCATGCTGGGGGTAGTGTTTTAGGGTTTAGGGTAGTGTTGTAGTGTTTGCGTAGTGTAGGGTCATGCTGGGGGTAGTGTTTTAGGGTTTAGGGTAGTGTTGTAGTGTTTGCGTAGTGTAGGGTCATGCTGGGGTGTAGTGTTTTAGGGTTTTGGGTAGTGTTGTAGTGTTTGCGTAGTGTAAGGTCATGCTGGGGTGTAGTGTTTTAGGGTTTTGGGTAGTGTTGTAGTGTTTGCGTAGTGTAGGGTCATGCTGGGGGTAGTGTTTTAGGGTTTAGGGTAGTGTTGTAGTGTTTGCGTAGTGTAGGGTCATGCTGGGGGTAGTGTTTTAGGGTTTAGGGTTGTGTTGTAGTGTTTGCGTAGTGTAGGGTCATGCTGGGGGTAGTGTTTTAGGGTTTAGGGTTGTGTTGTAGTGTTTGTGTAGTGTAGGGTCATGCTGGGGGTAGTGTTTTAGGGTTTAGGGTAGTGTTGTAGTGTTTGCGTAGTGTAGGGTCATGCTGGGGTTTAGTGTTTTAGGGTTTTGGGTAGTGTTGTAGTGTTTGCGTAGTGTAGGGTCATGCTGGGGGTAGTGTTTTAGGGTTTAGGGTAGTGTTGTAGTGTTTGTGTAGTGTAGGGTCATGCTGGGGGTAGTGTTTTAGGGTTTAGGGTAGTGTTGTACTGTTTGTGTAGTGTAGGGTCATGCTGGGGGTAGTGTTTTAGGGTTTAGGGTAGTTTAGTTGTTTAGTGTATGCTAAGGCATATTCGTTCTAAACGTTTTCGTTATTTTAATTTGCGGCCTAATAGTACATGCGGGATTTTTTTTGCGGACTGATGGTATGCGGGATTTCGTCATATATTCGCTAATCATACTTTCTATGGCAAAATGAACCCCCTCATTTTGTTCCTTTTTAAATTAAATGTTTTAAGAGTTACCACTTTATTCCAATCAAGATGGCTTCAGGTGTGCCATACCTTTGTAATAAGTAGGACTGTTAGCACTCTAGTTGTTCTTTAGAACACTCTGGGACATTCTGTCATTGGGCTATAGTTGGGCTACATCTGGCTGATAGTTGGGCTACATTTGTTTTTTTTGTCTCTGGTGGCCATCTTTGGGCTACATTGGGCTACATTGGGCTACATTGGGCTACATTGGGCTACATTTGGGCTCCAACATATATATAGCCCAATGTAGCCCAATATATATTTTTCAAAGTTAATTTTCGTAAAAACCACTGGAGCCTATATCTTGAGACATAGCAAAGGCACATCGGGCTACCAGTCCCTACAATTTTGCCAAGTTTGGTGTAAATCCATTCAGCCGTTCAGGCTAAAAGTGAGGCCAACCGCCCTATGGAAAATTGCATTGGAAAAACACGTTTTGGGACCCCCCTTTTTTTTCGGCCCCCCCTTGACGAAACCCCCCCAAATTTTCAGGGGCTGCTCAGAAACAAAATGTTCCATTTTCCTGAAAATTTCAGCCAATTCTGTCCTCAAACGCCAAAGTTATTCAACATAGAATTTTCAAAAATCCCATAGGAAAAAAATCCTAATTATATATACCTACTGGCTATCGCCAGTAGGTAATATATATGCATATATATACAAGTTCAAGTTCAAGTTCAAAAGACCTTTATTCGAATTTCATAAAATTCATAAAAGTACCGATCATGACAACAAACCATTTTGATATATATACATGCAAAATAAAAACAGTGTTATACAGAAAAACATTTCATAATATCATAATATTCGATTCCATACAGTGACGGTGCAGTACATTTCATATCATTATATATTATTTTCAATGTAACACAATTAAGACTGATTACTATATTCAAGGATTTTCCATCGTTTTGCGTGCTCATGTGGCCGATCTTAGAAAAGTGCTGGTGCGAAAAGTTAATTCATCGGTATCCAAAGCAACCAACATACTATATGATTCTTTAAGTGTGAGTGGTCTATATTTTTTAAAATAAGGAGTTAAAAACCATTTGATAAATTTAAGATAAAATTTACAGAAAAATAAAAAGTGCAAGTCATCCTGTGTACTCACGCCATCACAGGGACATAGAGTGTAATCAGCACTGTGACGATACCCCAAAGGAAAAGACAACAAAAATTTTACAGTGCCTGCCCTTAAACGGAACAATAATGATCGCTCCCAACTAGTCATGGGGAGGGAGAGATAGGGCGGCAAAGTTTGTCTACACAATTCATTTCCTATATATTTCGTGACACTTGATTTCCGTGATTCACTTCCTAACCGTTCATTATTGTAAAGTGCATACAGTGCATTTTTGACCTCAACTTTGTCCTTTGTTTCAATTATCATAGGATCGGTGAACAAAGTACCTCTGTCAACTTCATTGAGTGATTTAAAAACTTCTGAGAGCCATGGAATCTCCATTCCATGGTCACAGTTTAAACAGTCCTTTATAATATTTTGTGTAAGAGCAGCAGCATCATTCCTCCAGATTCTAATCCAGAAAAGTGCTGGTCTTGCTCTAATAAAATCACTTATATAAGGAAGATTTAATTCACTATGACAGATAAAATCGGATGAGGAGATCGGTGCGCCCAACACTTTTCTGCAAAAGCGATTTTCCTCCCTTTGAATACAAAGGCTGCTTCCCGATCCCCATACCTCTGCTCCATACGTGGCAACAGGTGAGCACTGCAATTTAAAAATCTTTAAAATAGCCTTAGTGGCACCAATTTTCTTTGGGCGAGGGAGGCACAAAACAGAATTGTTGGCTTTCGAGAACTTGCTCGTGGCGTGGGCCATATGCCCACTCCACGAGCCGTTCGCAGCGAAAACCAACCCTAAATAGGGGAATTTAGGAACAGATTCTAGTTTATCTGTACCTAACTGTATAGTGTTGAGTTTCCTTTTGCCTGGGCCACAGGACATAATAAAAGATTTTTTTAAATTTACCCTCAAATCCAGACCCTCCATAAAATTGACGAAACTATGTACAAGCAGACGAAGAGCATTAGGAGTGCGGGCCATAAGCACCGCATTGTCTGCGTATAAAAGCACTGGAAGTGGTTTCCCTAAAATTACTGGAACATCTGTAGTGACTTTTTTCAGACAGTTGGATAAACCATTAATGTAAATGATGAATAACAGGGGTGCTAAAATGTGGTTGGCATGGCTGTTTTTGGAAGACTATTAAAAATGTTAAGAAGTATTGGTGTCCACAGATCAGCGTTATGTTTAATGATATCTATGGGAAGACCATCGGGTCCGGGCGCCTTATTTCCAAGACTCTCTTTTATAGCTGTTATCAGGATTATTACTCTGCAGGTCTCTAATTGTACCACCTGCAAGGATCTTAATCCCAATAAATAGGCCACCCACTGCTCGGCCAAAACTAGGTTTAGGTGATGTTAAGCTAAAACAGTGGTATCCCTCTATATACAGATTCCCAACAGCCCATGTTTCTTGGAACATAAGAATGTCCACGTCATTAATTATCTCAATCCATGCAGGGTCCAATAACTTAGATTCCATTCCTGCAACATTCCAGCTTAAAATTGATAGACCGTGAGTGGATCACTGAAAGAATATCGAGTACCAAAATATCGACTACCCAAAATATCGAGGAAAAAATATCTACAGCAAAAATATCGAGTTTGTATGTACAAACAGGTAAGTACAAAAATATCGAGTACAAAATATTGTTTACAAAAATATAGTTGTAAAAAATATCGTATTTACTAAAAACAGTGTTAAATTAAATTAATATTAATAATTAATTACTAAAATATACTTAAAATTACTTAAATTAACTTATAATAATTAAATAATTAATGAAAGTTAAATAAATATTTTTTTATTTCATATTTATTAAACATATATATATATAGTAATAAAATATAATAAAATAATACCCAAAAACTGAAAACTGACCCTGAACCCTAAAAATACCCCTTTACCCAAAAACTGAAAACTGACCCTGAACCCTAAAAATACCCCTTTACCCAAAAACTGAAAACTGACCCTGAACCCTAAAAATACCCCTTTACCCAAAAACCCAAAACTGACCCTGAACCCTAAAAATAAAAACGATATTACTTCACTTACCTTAAAAACGATATTACTTCACTTACCTTAAAAACGATATTTTGTCTGTCGATATTCTGTCCTGTCGATATTTTCTCCAAACGATATTTTGGAGTCGATATTATGTCCAAACGATATTTTGGAGTCGATATTATGTCTGTGTACCACCGTGAGTATTACAACATTTGCCTGGCCTACCCCCAGTACTCCCTCTTTTATCATGGATTGTGTTGACAACAACAGGGGAAATACTGTTGGCGGGCATGATTTCCATGATTTTCACCGGACCATTCAGATCCTGACAGTCTACAGCTAATGCTGGATGTCCCTCTTGTTTACTGACTGTGGCTTGGCTGTGAGTGTTACTATTAGCCATTGTATCCAGTCAGTCCTGCTCATCTAAATTGGAAACATATTCAAACCGATTATGAGTGGGAATATTAAATGTTGACCTGGCTTCAGTTATCGGTGTGAACTGATGGAGGTCAGGGACAGGGTAAGACCTATCTCTATAATTATATTGGTGCGTAGTTGAGAATTGTGGGTAGTGTAAGGGATTGGGAAAAGGTACTGACATTGGGATCTGGTTCCGCCAATTGCGGCCATTCAAATGACCAAAATCCTGATTTTGGGAAAAAAGCGGTGATTTAATCCTTGCACCAAAATTGAGATCCTGATACGAAATTGTTGGGTGATTCACCATAGCTTGTTTTGGGGGTATCAAGTGTCTATAAAAATAGCCTAGTGGAAGGAGTGTGGTATTGAATTCCCAAGGTGAGGGTAATGGGGCACTTGCTAGTGTTTTCTCTGCCCATTGGGGATTCTTAAAATTTATTGTAACGCAATCACCCTCAAACTTTTTTCTGATTGGGCCAATCCAGCCCACTCTCTGGGTGTTAATGATCTCCCTTGCACCTTCTATAGGAAAATTGCAATTTGCAATTAACCAATGTGAGGTTTTATTTTTGAGGGATGTAGGAGTTTCCTCTTGGTCCTTCCTTAATTTAGAAACGTTGACTAAAACCAACATATAAGCCCCGCATTCTGGTGGAAGGTTAATAGGGGAAGGAGCTTGTCTTGTTGTTTTTTGTGGCGGTTGGACCGTAGGGAAACTACTTGCGGGGTTCAGAAATTGGCCCACCGTAGGCCCATTCAATTGTTTAATGTTCTGATCCTTCCTTATAACTGAGGCTACGTTATTAGAATTAGCTGTTAGCTGGCTAGCAGTTGTCCCTTTAGATGGGACTGATGACGATTTAGGTACAGTGTTTATATTTGTAATTGGTGCTTGTGAGGTGTTGGATTCGGTGCCTACTGTTTTAGCGTAAGTAGGATTGGTTGCACCATTTACAGCATTTCCTTTAGTTAGACTCTTAATGGGAATACTTAATTCGGCTATTTGCTTTTCTATCCGAGTGAGCCTACTTTCAATGGGGGACAAATATATACTAAGTAACTCACCCAATTTTGCCAACATATAGTCGTTTGCAGTTTCAGTGTTGTCATTAATTTTACCATCCTTAACTGATATCCCACCCTGCTGCTCCTCCTCTCTTTCATCGTCCCCTCTTTCATCATCCTCATCATGCTCAATAGTCTCCTTTGTCCTATTCATATTTTGATGGGAGTTGGAGTTTACATCTTTCCCAATTTTCCTTTGGGGCAGGACATGTTTTCTGACCTTTAGAGACCGGGGCTTGCGTGCATATTGTTTTTGTTTTTGGATGGCACCCTCACATCTACCCCTTAATTGCCTCGTGTTATCTGCTAATATAACTTCAGGGGTAGGGTTAATATGCAATTCTGGGGTCTTCTCCAAATCCATGCTAATATCTGTATCAGAGTCTATCAGGGGAATTGAGGCAGATAAGTTTACTTCACTAGGGATGGTATGAATATCAACGCATGCATTTATTAACCGCATGCGTGCGGGCGGAATTCCGCCCGTACACTGAGTTTTTTAAAATCGCATGTTACGTGACGAGCTGGGCTCGTCATGAGAGTGCGAGGAGGCTACCTCATGACGAGCCCAGCTCGTCATCAGCGTCGGAGGGGTTAAAGGTCTAATATTAATAGGCATAGCCTGGATAGGTGTCGTTGCAGAAGCAATAAGACCAAGGGATGAACGTTTTGCATGGGCCAGATCTTGTGAGACCCTACGTTCTAAAAGAGAAATACCCTGGTTTATAGCATCGTTGGCCTTAATTATAAAGTTGTCAATAGGGCCAGTTACTGTACCACCCCCAGCGGCTGCTGTTCTGCTGCGACTCCCCCTTGGAGACATATTAATAATGGCAGGTAATAAACTAAACCTATCACAAAGGGGGGTCAAGTATCAAATCTGTTAGGCACTTCAATAAACAAAAACGTGGGGCAGAATATAAGTTGCCACACAAACTACAAAACAAAGCAAAACAGATAACTAATTGTCAATATGTTAATGCTCCCAACGCAGGTGTGGAACAATAGAGCCAATAATCCTCAGTACATCTGCCCGGGCACAAAGGCAAGTAGTAATCAAGTACCTTGGAGTAGAAATGTTAGGGGGCTGCGCCCGTCCCGTCCTCCTTCGGCCTCTAGAGGGCCACAGAGCCACTTAGCCCGGCGTCCCGCCCGCGTCCCGCGAGGCGGGATCTCTGGCGTCTTTATGCGCCTCCTGGCGCTTAGGTGGCGTGACTGGGAGCGCGCCGCCGCAGAGGCTGCCGGGATTAGCCGTCCTGGGGCGGCTGCGCTATTAGGAATGCTGTCGTCGCGGTTTTCCCCGCTCAAAGTGACTCCTGGCGGTGGACTCGGCGTGCAAAGCCTCCCCAGTCAGCTGGTGAGTTCCCCCAGTGCTTGCCGGGTCTCTGGCGTCTTTATGCGCCTCCTGGCGCTTAGGTGGCGTGACTGGGAGCGCGCCGCCGCAGAGGCTGCCGGGATTAGCAGTCCCGGGCCCGGCTGCGCTATTAGGAATGCTGTTGTCGCGGTTTTCCCTGCTCAAAGTGACTCCTGGCGGTGGACTCGGCGTGCAAAGCCTCCCCTGTCAGCTGGTGAGTTCCCCCAGTGCTCGCCGGGTCTCTGGCGTCTTTATGGGCCTCCTGGCGCTTAGGTGGCGTGACTGGGAGCGCGCCGCCGCAGAGGCTGCCGGGATTAGCAGTCGCGGGGCGGCTGCGCTATTAGGAATGCTGTTGTCGCGGTTTTCCCCGCTCAAAGTGACTCCTGGCGGTGGACTCGGCGTGCAAAGCCTCCTCTGTCAGCTGGTGAAACTCCGCATTACCACCTCCAATCCCTCAGGACCGGCGAAGCAGGAGACGGACCACGAACTTTTCAGGTAACTGATTTTAATTGCAGGTCTTAGTGGTACAACCAACCATGACGCGTTTCGGGCTATACAGCCCTTGTTCACATGCAAGGAGTAGCTGGATTCAGTGATTTTTAAAGTGCATTTTGCCCCGCCTGCTGACCGCCTCCTAGCAAGGTCATGTGACCTACAAACACAAACAACAGACTGGATTTGCCTGAGTCCAATGTAAGAAAGCCTAGTTGTTTACATATGTACATATTGCACAGAATTAAAGCAATTATGGATAAAACAACAATTCGAAATTATTGCATGACAAGTATTATGCATAAATGCATTTATAAACTATAAACACCATTTTGTTATTTTCTAATCAATTGGTCAAAAGAGCTCATACTTAGGCTTGGCAAAATAACTGGATAAATCCGTTATGTCACAAGAAAGACCAACTATACTTGTTTACAAAAGGTGACAGTGCTGATAATTTCAACGTAACCTCTGCCCGATGGGACAGAAGAGCGGAGAGCTAGGTGTGCAATTGAACAAAAAAGAGCTACAGTGTCAACAACCAAAAGCTAGGACAACCCTGCCTAGTGTGCAAAGAGGCTTTGTATAAAGTGCATATATTCACATCTAAAAAGTGATAAAATACATGATATACATCTTACTGTTTAAAAAGAATGCACATAAAAAACGTTACCTGTATTAAAATAAGGACTGAGCCATATTATTTGATCAAAGGTAAGTAAAAAATGCTATTCTAAAAGCAGTAATTCATCATGATTTTAAAAGTGAAAAATAAGTGCAGTGACCAAATATATGGTAATAAAAGTTGATAATGAGTAGGGAGGGAAAGTGCCACAGATGTAAAGTGGCCGGAGGACAAAGTAAACAGGAAAAAACAAATAGTAAAACCTAATAGATAACAGGGAACCTGACTATCTATTAAACATCATAAATAATCCTTGTTAATCGGTTCCTTCATAACCAGGAGAGCAGATGGGCAACAGGGAACCTGACTACCCATATGGACCAAGCTCCATCTTAGTGCGACTGGCTTGAGCGACAATACTTGCTGAGTCCCTTGTTGATATCTTAATGGGCGCCAATGTAGATAAAGGGCAAAACCTCTTCAAACTGCTGGGATAAGGAAACACGCTTCAGAGTTGTGTCGTGACTATAGAAAGTTGTGAATATCTTCTGTGTTGTTGGGGCCGTTAGGCCACTTGCTATCAAACTCCAAAATGAAGCATGTCTCTAACTGCCTCAGTAGCAGCTCCCTATTTCCTCCTCTACGCGAGGATGGAACTGATCCCACCACAAAATACGTGAGGCACTCTAGATCTTTATTGTGCCTTAATGCAAAGTGTCGTACTACTGGATAGGCGGGATCCTTATGTAGTATCGCTCTGAGGTGTTGGAGAATTCTGACGTGCACCTGGGCTTTAGTGCTACCTATGTAGTGTAGTCCACAGGTGCACGTCAGAACGTAGACTGCGAAGTCGGTTTTGCAATCATGGCTGCCCTTGATCGGAATGTCTGTCGTGCCAAAAGGTGTGTGGTAATGTGTTCTATTCACACCGAATTTGCACGCCCTACAATGTGTGCATTTACGAAATCCAGACTTAGATTTTAACCACGTACCCTTTTGTTTCAGCTCTGGACTGCTAACATCCAGAGATGCCCCCATATTTCTGGCCCTACGAAAAGTAACTAGGGGCTTTCGTGGCAAGGTAGAATTGAGGATGTTATCTGTGAGGACTATTGGCCAGTTTTTTTGAATAATCTTTTTGATGGTATTCTCTTCACTGCTGTAAGCAGTGATAAATCTAGGGCAAGTGTTAGTTTCTGTGTCTGGACCAGCAAGGGAATCAATATTATCAGTATCTGAGCTCTGTTTCGGTAATAGACTGTCTCTGCTTCTTAACCTTGCTTTAGCCAAAGCCTGGTTAAAAATTCGGTCCGAGTAGCCACGTTCTTTAATATTGAAACTGGGAAGGTCTAAGCAACCTATTAATGGTTGTTATTGCCGATCCACGGCTTTATTTCAATTGGTAAGCCAATGTTAGCAGTATCACACAATAATGTTTTGAATGTGATAAATTGTAAGAAAATGCTTATCAGGAATAGTTTATACAATGAAATCATGTATACATACAGTATGAAACACCACTAAGATGGCCCGCTTTAAGGCTTTAACGCGCAAGTCCCTTCTTTGTTTCAATTGATGTACAATGATTGGTTTAAATGGTGCCGTGTATTCGCAACGCATTGACACTGACGAAGGAGTATTCTCCGAAACGCGTTAGTCAACACTGTTAATTAAATAGCCGTTTTTTGAATCACCCCACGAGTGCTGGATTACTTCCTTTTGAATTTGGAGGTTCTTTGGAGCTGGAATATATATATATATATGTCTATATATTGTGTGAGTACCAGTAGGTAGTTATAGTTAGGACCTAATTTCCATAGGAAATCCGCAACATTCTATTTGGATTAACTTTGGCGCCGGTTGATGAATCTTTGCGAAATTTCTAAAACTGGTGGGGCACTCCGTTCCGCTCCTATCCTGAAAGTCTTGGGGTGATTCGTGAAGCAGGGGCTGAGACAAAATGGGGGTCCCAAAACGTGTTTTCCCCATGCAATTTTCCATACGTACCGTTCATCGCGGCTACAGCCCGAACGGCTGAACGGAATTACACCAAATTTGACAAAGTGGCAGTCCTTGGTACAGACTCATGCCTTTTGCTTATATGGTGTAAATCCGTTCAGTAGTACCTGAGAAAATTACAATTAAAGTACATATATATGTCTATGGCCTCGGTGGATCCGCGCATCTTGCGCAGATTATAAGCCCACTGTCCTGATCACGAGCTGAATGGTAATTGGCTGTCAAGTGGTTGTCAACATTCAAAACCAGGAAGTGTTGGCAGCCATTTTGTGCCTCGGTAGAAGCGAGAATCTAGAAATTAGTAAAACAAGTGTTCAAAATGTATAAAGGGGGCAGGTAAGAAATATTTTGATCGTTCAGACCTGCTTAGGAGGTCCCACAAGGACCCCTAGGGCCCAAATAAGATTCTTTTTCTAAAAAAAAGACTGAGAAATGTGCGCTAGGTGTGATGGATTCGCCGTAAAAAAAATAAAAACAAAGCGAGGGCTCCAGTGCTTGTTTAAAAATTAGCTACCTGGGAAGGACAAATCCCGGGGTGTCAAATATTGTATTTGAAGCGGGGGCTACAGCCCGAACGGTTGAATGGAATTACACCAAATTTGGCAAAGTGGTAGTCCTTGGTTCAGAGTCGTGCCTTTTGCTTAAATGGTGTAAATCCGTTCAGTAGTTCCTGAGAAAATTACAATTAAAAGTACATATCTATCTATGGCCTCAGTGGATCTGCACATCTTGTGCGGACACTAAGCACACCGTCCCGATCACGCGCTGAATGCTAATTGGCTGTCAAGTGGTTGTCAACATTCGAAACAAGGAAGTATTGGCAGCCAAGTGTTGGCAAGCCATTTTGTGCTTCCGTAGAAGGGAGGTTGAAGAAGTCAGTGGAACAAGTGTGGAAAACGTATAAAGGGGGTAGGCTACACATATCTTGACCCTCTATACCTGCTTAGAGGGTCCCACACGACTCCCAGGGCCCAACATTTTTTTTTCTAAAAACGGCAAAGTGCACTTAGGGTGCGCGTTATCATGCCGTAAACAAACAAATAAAAGGAAGCGCAGGCTTTAATAATTAGCTCCCGGGGGGGCCAAATCCCGGGGGCAAAAGTTTTAAATTTTATGGTATCCAGAGGGGCTTCCTAGTTCCGGGGATCGCCAACATTTATGGGTGGTGGGGGTGGCTCAACTGCCACCCCACCAGCAAAGTAGATGGGTGGGGGGCTTAAAGGCCCGCTACCCTCTGGGGCTTTTTCAAAAATGGTTGAGGGGGGCTCAAATGCCCCTCCAGTCCCAGGGACTGCCATTTCTGTTTGCTATGGCACCCTGGTGTGCATGCGTTGGGTGCATGACTCTAACGCGCCGGGTGCGCGACTCCAAGGGGAAAAAAAGTAATATTTTTCAGATATGCATGAAGCTTATGTGTTTAGATTTTGGGTGGCTCCATAAAGAGCCCTTGGATTTATCGAGAGATTTTGGTACTTACAAGTAAGTACCTGGGCAGAGTCTAAAGTTCAAGAGGAAGTCTCTGTTACCCTCATCTGCAAAATGTACACCATCTGTCCTATGGATGCCATCCATATTGAAACACAGATTGTTGTGGTAAATGGACCCCATTCTATAATCTTGGAGAAAAGCAGAAAGAGATTTATTGACATGTTTCCTAGCTTTCTCAATCTGTGGCCAACATTTATTGGACCAGTTCCATTTTTGCCTTTGGCATATGTTAGAATACAGAAAGGTAGTTTGGGGGAAAAGTGATATCAATTCTCCAAAGGTGTCCTTCATAAGCGTTTCCAGACTTACCCCATTCAAAGTGCCTAGGTCATTGCCACCACAGTGCACAATTATGAGGTCAGGGTGTTGGAGATGTAAAAAGGATTTAACCAATGGCATTAATTTGTGTCACTTTAACCCTCTCTGTCCAATCTATTTAATGTCTACATTTGGCAAACCTAGGTCTTTGTCAATGGCTCCATTTTCTGCGTTCTTTTGGCTCCAGAAAATATTGCTGTGTCTCACAATCCACACTCTAAGCATCTTGAAAGGAGGTGTGGATGCACTGAGATGGTCTCTGTAAATGAAATGGCAGTTTGAAAAGTAACATTTTTCTAAAATGGTGGATAAGGTGTAGTGTTGAAAAAACAATATAAATGATTGGCTGTTTTAAAACATTCTAGTCTGAAAAGTAGGGTGCATGTTTCTGTTTTTAAAAGCATATTTCTTATTGGTTAAGAAAAACTGTTTTAATGGAACATTACATTAGATAAGGTGATATTTTGAAAAGTCAAACACACTTGCTGTTTGCATTAGCAACATTGTGTGCTGAACTTGTGACCTATGTGCTTAGTTCAGTGTTCCATGTAGTGTTACCATGGTAACAGGCAGTAAGCAGATTGGGGGTAGGCTTCACACTTATGTTAATTGGAAAGGGTTGAAATGTGTAACCAGTAGAAATGTGTGTTAGATTTTGAATGAATGTGGGAAGCAATATGATTTGATATTTACATGCATATGTGTGCAGTATGAGAGGGAAACTTTGCAATTTTTTGATTTTGCTTAGTAGTGCAGTACAGAGATTCTGTGTGTTACTGACATTCTTCTTAATCTAGAAATCAATTTAAAAGGTAAATTAGTCATTTGTGTAGAGTTTTATGTGGCGTTTTTGTTTTTAATACAATGAATGTGTTTTTCCTGGTAAAATCGAGGTAGTAGTGTTGCTTGTCTAGAATCATAAGTGTGCTTGCGTCGATGCATGGCAGCTGTTTCTGCGCTCGCGCAGGGGAGACCACAGGAATGTAAAATATCATTGTACATATGTTGCATTCCTGTGCTCTGAAAGTGCCGTAGCGTGACTTAGCTAAAGGGTTTGCAGTGACGCGCTGCGGCAGTTTCTTGTAGATCTGCTCCGTGGGATGTGGGCAGCCATCTCACTTGTTGTAGACTAGTAAATGTTTTTTGGTAAAGTGAAAGGACAGTGTTATTTGTCTAGAATCACACTGTGAGTAAGTGTGTATTTGGAAAATTGTGAGAGAAGCATTTGGTTGCTTGATGTGTTTGCAGGCACATAAGTGCTTACAAGTCTTTTTTATTGTTGTTAAGTTATCAAGTATCAATCCACCTCCTATAAATAACATGCTTATGTCTACTTCAGAGCCCATGTTAGGATCCTGCATAAACTGAAATTAGCGAGAGTTTTGGTATCGCGCCTCAAGTGCAGGGTTACCTTGTAAATACAACGCTATTGTCATACTCCCCTCTTCTATGTTCTATTGTCATAGGAAAACGTACCTTGCCTCTGGGAATGCTTACATTGCAACTCATTGAAGATACGAGGTGAGCTGTTACCAAACCGGCTGCTAACATGCGTTAATGCATCTTATCGTTACCTAGTAAATATGGTGATATCATTTTCACCGCATTTTTGGCTTGTTTTAAAAAAAAATGCGGCGAAATGGCACTTGTTAATATGCCCTCAAGTTTGCTATGATACAGCGGGAACCTTGACTCCGCCCTGCTTAGCAAACAGCAGTGTCCCAGGGGTAGACATCCCGAAACACAGCAGGAGCCGGTCCTGGGGGGTGTTGTTCCCTAAGGCTTTTGACTACTCCAGAATGGGGGCCACGCGACCCTCTCTCCTACAATATAAGAAGCCTCGGAGGGTGGTGATCACCGGGGCTTGAGGGACCTTTGAGCCCTCTGACCCATTGTTTTTTAAAGCCTCGAAGAGTAGCAGTTCCCTGAGCTGGACGGGGGTCTTTAAGTACGTCCTACCGAGGTATTTTTCTGGGGAGTACCTTTGAGTCCCACAACACATTTATTTTGTAGCACTGAGGAATGGCGGTCCCCGGGCTACAGGGCCCCTCTGAACTCCAATGAAATGTAATATTTTAGACCCCAGGATTTGGCCCTCCCTATGTAGCTAATTTTTAAACCAGCACAGGAGCTCGTAGTTCGTTTTATTTTTTTTACGGCGGATCCATGCACTCTGCGCACATTTCTCAGTTTAAAAAAAAAAAACATGCTTTGGACATGGACTGTTTTAAGCTCCTATACACTATGCATGTACTGGTCTAATCACCTTTAGAGTTGTGTTTCAGGCCTACAATTCTCTAGTCAGTATACCTACACTACAGCAAACACCCTGTCACTGCTCTTGCAATGCCATAGTGAATCTTTCAATACTATGTTTTAATGCATTTAGTAAAGTAAAACTCATCTAGTTATAAATTCACTTAGTGTCTTTTCTTGTACTATTCTAATTATTCAGCTAGTATGCATGTACTCATATAGTAACCCAAGTTTTAGGGCCCAGAGTGCTTCAAACTCCTATGCAGTATGCATGTGGTGTAGTGTAACCACTTTCACATTTGTATTTAAGGTATACAATTCCTCCGTCAGTATCTATATAGAATGTGTTTGCATAGTAGTAGCAAAGTATAATTTATAAGATTAGTAATATACTTTTATTTATGTTTATTTTGTACAGATATTGTTTATCATCATTAAAATAAAGTTATCATGCCTGAAAAAGGTCGAAAAAGAAAAAGAAAGCTGAAGGATATTTACTTGAAGAAAACTCAACAACAAGTATTGGATGAGCAACATAATGCGGCCAAAAAGAGAAAATCTTCTGGTAAGATTACTGAGAAGTTTATTAAAAATGTTTCTAGACCAAAAAAGAAGGTTCAAAATGTTGAAACCAGTGATAACGCTTCAACGACAAAAACAAATAGAAATAATAGGAAAAAAAAGCTAATGTAGCATCAAAAAATTTGACGTATGGTAAAAGAAGAGTAAATCAGTATAAAGAGATTCGAAAGAATATATTGTATAATAGAGTAGTACATAATTTGCTGAAAGATTTGAAGAAATATAAAAAGATCGCTATTTAATAAAAAGGAGAAGCATATTGAATCCATTGTTGAAAAGGCTTCTGAAGTAAAAGGAAAATTATTTATTTTAGTTTTAAACAGAATTCGATCACTAGATAAACCAATCCATTCAATGAAGGCGAAAAGTAAGAGGAAAAGAGTAATTAACAGTACTAATTTTTGTGATTTTTTTGGGTAAATGGAAACACAATTCAAGTTCAGAGCCATTCTTTAATTAAGAGAGTTATTTGCAGACCAATGATTTGTTGCATGCAGTTGACACCAGTGGTCGAGCTTATGAGGTTAGAAATGGTTGTCCAATTGACAAAGAAAAAATGGTTCCCAAAAATGCAGAAGAAGTGATAGCTGATGAAGTTCTAGGCAGACGTGCTAAAGCCCCAGTGTATTCTTGGGATTGCAGTAGTATTTGTAGTGTACGACAAGAATCTATTGATCTTTTACGTAATTTATTACAAGAATATAGTAAAAAAAAGTATTAAACAAAAGATTAAGATGTTGCAAGGACTAGATCCTTGCAGAGTGAGACAAAATACTGGTTTGCAAGGTCATTCTCTGGCTTGTCTTTCTAGAAAAGTATGTCAAAGTGTTTTTCATCATTTCAGGATGTTGGCAGTACATCATACTCAAATGCGGAAGTAAGTCAGAAGATTGTATTATGCAAAAAGACCAGCACTAAAGTTAAATGAGTTGAACAGTGTTCTTTTCCCTGGGTCAGTTTCAGATGTGAAGAAGATTTGTGATGATATTGAGTTTTGTTACTTTGGTCCTGGACAAGAGAGTGCAGAAACTCAGACATTATTAGAAGAAAATGTTGAAGAGAATGTTGAACATAGGTGTACAATACATTTTGAAGGTGAAATTACAAAGTTTAAGATGATTTCAGATGGAAGGCCAAATTACTCTTGTATTTGTTGCCGGCGAACTCACTATAAAAATCAGACTAGGAGTGTTGATCTGTATTTGAAAAGTGAAAGAGAAAATAATTATATGTGGAAAGAATTTGCAACTTATTTGTTGGTAGAAAATTGTTTTGATTTAGTTTATGATCAGCGTATTTGTAAATATTGTTATAACAAATTAGATGAGAATAAAATGCCCGCTAGAGCTGTCCATAATAATCTAGAGTTGTTTGCTATTCCTCCAAAACTGATAGATTTAAATACCTATGAGTCTATTCTCATTCAATGTGTGCACCCGTTTCAGGCTATTGTTCGTATGGAGCCTAAAACAAGTAAGTTGCCTCCTTCAGATTTACTGAGAGGATTAAAAGGCAGTGTTGTATATTTACCATTAGATTTAAAGAAAAATGTTGAAACTATTGGTGTAGAGTGTGTAGAAAATGAACCACTACTCATTTTAGTTAATGGCATTCCTACTAAGAGTAATTAAATCTGTCACGAGTTATAAGATGTTAGGAAAGTCAGAAGGCGACTTTTTATTTAATAAAAAACAATGAGTACTATAAAAATGTGCATATCGGTGAAGAAGATACTGAAACGTCAAGTGGACAAATTGAAAAAGTGATATGTCAAGAAGTGAGGAAATCTATGAACATTACATTGTACATCCACTTCATTCAAAAGAAGTGATGGGGAACACTAATGAGTTGTTTCAAATGAAAAAAGCACAGGGAAGTCCCATGAGTGTATGGGAAAAGAGTCTGGAAGCTTGTTGTTTTCCGTAGTTGTTTCCAACAGGAAAAGGAGGACGATTTGATGAACGACCTTTGCAAATTCCTGCATCTGAATATCAGACAACAAGACTATATGCAGAAGATCCAAGATTTAGACAATGTATCCCTTATATATTTCATTTTTTGTTTGAAAGTGACTTGCTGGACTTTCATATGCAGTCAATCACACATTGAAAACAGGGGTACATCTGCAAGGATTTTATAGATAAAGTGCACCAGAGGGATGATCATTTAGAATCTCAGCTGATTAATCTAACGGCATGTCAGCGTGGCACTAATGAATATTGGTACCGTCGTCATGGAGAACTCAAATGTATACTACGAAACATAGGAACTCCTACATGGTTCCTTACCCTAAGCTGTGCTGAGTACGCTTGGGATGATTTACTTGAATTTCTTCGAGAGACAAATGCCAATATAAAAAATATTGAATACCAGACACCTGGAAAATTGTGCTCTTTGGATTCCGTTATTGTATGCAGGTATTTTATTCATAGAGTTGAAGTTCTGATTTCTTTTATCTGCAATAAAAAAAATCCTCTCTTGGAGAAGTTGTGGATTTCTTTTGGAGAAAGGAGTATCAAGCAAGAGGTGCTCCTCAGATACATATGCTATTATAGATCAAGGATGCCCCAAAATTCGGAACAGATTCAGATGATACTGTTTTGTCTTTTATTGAAGAATATGCCACTTGTGCTGTACCTAAAAGTACAGAAAAAAACAATCTAAAACAACAAGTCTTATGATTCTAAAGCCATCGATGTGGAAAATACTGCTGACAAAAGTACAGGTCTAAGGATAAGTTCTATACCAAATGTCGTTTTGCATTTCCACGTCCTGTAATATCCAAAGGAAGAGTTAACAGTTTTATGTCAGCTATGCGACATGTCATCACAAGAAAGTCTCCAAAAATACCTACAATTTAAGAAAAAGTGAAGAGTCAAAATAAATAAATGACTACAATCCGGTTATTCTGTCCATGTGGAATGCTAACATGGATATTCGGTATGTTGCGGACAATTCCATAGCTGTTGCTTGATATGTAACGTCCTACATTACAAAATCAGAAAATATGGTATTGAAAGAAATGTGAAAAGAGATTTCTCATGAAAATAGTCTAGGTAAGAAATTATACAGTTATAGTTAGAAGATGTTATCCCATCAAGAAATTGGGGCATATGAATGCTCAGATCGGTTATCATCTGCAAGTCTATACTCCAAATCTAGAAGAATTATTTGGGTGAGTCTATGTCTTGCTGCAATGCAAAATCGGGTACTGAAATCTGTTCTAGAAATTGAATAATTAGCAGAAAGTACAAATATTTTGAAAACGAATATGTTGGACACATATTACCCAAACAAAAGTCATCATTTTGAGAACATTTGTCTCTATGAAGTGCTGCAAAACTACACTTTTAAACGCAATACTACAGAGGAGATCAATGATGGAAAATATGCAGTAATGGGTTCCGAAGGATGTTTGGTGAAACAGATGACAGGAAATTTGATTAATCACAAGAAGCTGAGTTGTGACACTGCTGTTAAAAGGGAATTTTACTATTTATCTCATTTGCAACTGTTCAAACCATGGCGTTCAGAATTGGAATTACTTGGAGAATTTCCGAGTTATGAAGATTCCTTCAATGCTTGTAAAGATACCATACAATGCACGGTTTTTGCAAATTATATGAAATTGTTGAACAATGAAATTGATCAAGAAGCAACTATTGCAGCTGAGATTGCTAGAGACAGTTCTCAAGACAGTCAAAGGTCTGCTGCGCTGAGTCAAGATCCACTAGGGCAACCAATTGTTGAAAATGAAGCAGCAATTTTCATGAATGAGGTGGAAACAGTAATGTATCAAGCTCAAGAAGATGTAACGGACTTAGCAAACTTGGAAGAACAACTAATTGTTGAACAGAAAGAAATATATCAGCAAGTGAGACAACAGATTGATCAGGGATTTCTTCATGAAAAAAACAAAATGCACATGCACATCATTTCAATCTCTCCGAATGTATGCGAATGGACAAGCTGGAACAGGAAAAAGTTTCTTAATTAAAGTAATCACTAGTTATCTACAGAAAACAACTGAGTCACATTTGTCTTGTGTTGTAACTGATCCAACTGGGTTTGCAGCACACAACGTTAAAGGAATTACATTACATTGTTTACTGATTCTACCTGTGGAACATGAAAACAAATTGGAATATCACAAGCTATCTGGAGAAGCTTGTTGTAAAGTTTCAAGAGTGCTGAAGAAAATAAAACTTCTGAATATTGATGAGGTAAGCATGGTCTCGAACTTAATGCTTGCTTTTGTGCTTTTAAGAATGCAGCAAATTCTTAAAATAGAGTATGACGTGTTATTTGGAGGAAAACATGTCATAGTTTTTGGAGATTTACTGCAACTTACTCTCGTAAAAGGCAACCAGTATTTAAAACACCTGCGCATGAAGACACCAGAAAGTCTCTGGGTAGTGTTGGAAATGTAAACATTTGGTCATATTTTGAATACAAGGAACTCATTACAAATATGTGACAGGCAAATTATGTTGATTATGGAACTATTCTTCAAGATATAAGAATTGGCGTACTGACAAAACATGGCACTTTCCAATTTGTTTCCAAATGAAAATGTAGTTCCTGAGAAAATATATATGAAAATTCTAGAAAACAAATCTGTAATCTGCCTATGCCAACACTACGTGAGTGTTCTATATACAACGAACAATTTTTGAAGCTGGAAAATGAAGAAATAATAAAAATGGAACCCATTGATAAAATTGAGCATGAAGGAATCACCATTATTTTGACAGAAAAGTTGAAAACAAAATTGGATTCTTTAGAAAAATTGATATCTAAAACTTCGGGTTTAGAAAATAATTTATATGTATGTAGAAACTGTTGGGGAATTTTAAGGCGTAATTTGGATGTAGAAAATGTTTAGTTAATGGAGCAATGGGGAAAGTTGTGGATTTAGTTAAATATCCGAATAAAGATGGTATTTAATTTTTGAAAATTTAATTTGATCAGATTGAAGAAGTGAAAGAAATTGGTCGTTCAGTTCATTTTTTACTTGTTAAAGATTTATATGTCTGTAGAAAACAGTTTCCAGTTTCTCTGGCATATGTAGTGACTATTCATAAATATCAAGGTTTAAGTGTAGAAAGTGCTTTAGTTAACATTGGAAATACTGTGTTTAAAGAGTGTATGGCATATGTTGCTTTGTCACAAGTAAAAACTTTATCTGGTTTGTTTTTGATTGATTTTGATGACACAAAGGTTACTGAAGATGCAAACTGTGTAAAAGAGTATAATAGGTTAAGAAGAGTTTATGATCCTAATTTAGGTCAATATCCTGTATTTGAAAAGTGTGTAGTAGGAAGAACAAGAAAATATGAGAACATTTGTAGTGAAGGTATAGAGAAGGGAAAAAAAAGAAGATACTGTTGTGATTAAAAGCAGAAAGAACAAGGATACTGTTAAAGAGATTGTTGGTTATCAGTTTAAAAATAGTTCAGGTGTCAACTGCTATGCTAATGTAGTGGTCAATGTTGTTTTTTTTCTTGATGGTTTGCAACAGCAAATTATAGAGAATCGGGAAAAAAGATTTTGTTCATTATTGCATTGCGTTTATGAAAAATTGAGAACTGATAAAAGTAAAATACTAAGTGTTTGTGATATTCGTCATCTTTTGGATGTATGTTCTGGTTCTAAACAATTTACGCAAAATATCCAACAAGATGCTCAGGAATTTCTAATGTATATGCTTACCATATTGGAAAATGAAGGTATACAAATTGAAAACCTTTTTGGCCTTTATTATAAATGGGAACATCATTGTGAAAATTGTATGTGTACATGTAGCACTAACACAGACACTGAAAGATTTATATATTTGACATTGCCAGACTGTAAATCATTGTCTTTCAATAAACTAGTTAAAGCAACAAATCAGAACATGTAGTGCAGCCAATGCAAGTCAGAAATGTTATCAACATTATTTATACAAAGATATGGACAATATATCATTTTAATGATGCAACATTGTACAGTTGATGGAAGAAAATTAGAAACTTTAATAAAACATTTTGTAGCAAGTCAACCATCAATATCAGGAAGGACTTTTGTAGCAGTAGCAATAATTTTCCATGATGGTCCTTCCACAACATCTGAACATTACACTGCCTATCTAAAATGTGAAAAAGGCTGGACACTTTGTAATGATGCTCAGTTAGTTTTTAAACAGCATTTGCCAAGTAAATTACCTAATTCCTACCTAATATTTTTAAAGCCAAAGTTTTAGGAACAACATTCAGCCACTGAAGAATTTATTAATATGTATTAATACGATTACTGTTGCAAAATTTCAATATAAGGGATTTGAAGAATACCATTTGGCCTTGAGGAAAGGTGTTTGCTTGAATTACGGACTTTTTCTTGCACATTGTCTCTGCGTATAGTTTTAAGCAACAACATTTACAGTGTTCATGAATTTAAGTTATAAAATGTTCTTACCAGTAAGCATTTTATATATGTGTGATTTGTTTTTATGGTATTTTATTGAGGATATATATATTTTTTTAAACAATCTTATTGATTGTTTTTTCCCCGCTGTTATGTGATCAGTACGATTGAAATCACTGTTTCTAGTGAAATTCAATATATTCTGAGAACAGCAAAAAAGGCAAAGAAAATAATTTGTGAAATGTAAAAATTATTCTGTTTTCTAACAAGTATAGTAGTATGTATTATAATTGTACTTTTACAGATTCTAATTACACAATTTTATTTATTTAAAAAAACTGAAAAAAATGTCTGGAATTTTTATTTACATTATTGTGCAGGTAAGTTTAACTAAGTATTAAAATGCATTATAGCCTGTGTTTGCAAACAGGTTAAGAAAATGGAGAAGGACGGAGTAGATATATTTGGAAAGATGTTTTGTGGGTGTTTTAAGTAACAGGAAAAAATTAACATGAATACTGAGGGGCAGATCTAGAAGAAAGTGCCACAGTGTGGCACCGCAAGCCCTTTGGCTGTGCCACGCTGCAGTACTCTTGGAGCAGAGGAATGCGATATATCTACAAAAATATGTCGCATTCCTGTGCTCTCTCCTGCACTGGCGCAGAAACAACTGCCAAGCGCCGGCGCACGCACCCTTGCACTATGGTGCAAAGGTGCCTGTGCCATGGGTAGATTGTTTTTCTACAGGAAGGGGCACCTTCCTGCACAAAATTAATCACTGAAAGTGTTTTCCTCTTTCAATGCATGTAATAGAATACAACAGAAAATGAAAGGGAAAAAAAAGGAGAAATTAAAACATTTCTCCTTGTTGCGCCTCACTACACCACCTCTAGGGTGGCGTAGCATTGAGACACATCTCCAGATTAACAATTTCTCGTACATCTGGAGATGGGTCTTCTTCCATGGGTGTTGTGTGGGAACACCCACAGCAACACCCATGAAACGCCCATTCACCGCAAAGTGCTGCGTGTGAATGGGCCATATTTATAATGAAAAGAAAATTGACGCAAGGTGACTTTTTCTCTCCATGTAAATATGGAGGAGCCCCCTGCACCACCAGTACGTCACGAAAAGTGATATACTGGTGACGCACAGAGCTTGTAAATCTGCCCCACGGTGCCACTGCGGACCAACTAACCCAGCAGATATGTATAGAAAGCATCCTATGCCAACAATATGTCAATTTTTGTAACATAGTGATAGCGTAAACAAATATTTCATATTTACAAGGAGAAGAAAAGGCAGTCTGTGTACCTTTTCTTTTCCATGTAAATACAACTTCATCATACACACCACTTTACGTTGAAAGGGTGTTCTATAGATGTTGCTTTGCGTGTTTGAAGAGAACACTCACAGAACAAGACACATCACCAGATTTATCAGAAATAATAAGTCTGGCCATGTGTGTGAATACTGCACCATCCTTCAATTGATATAGCACAACAAGGAGAATTATGTTTATTTCTCCTCATTTTTCCTCTTTCATTATATGCTAAAATGCACAGCATACATTGAAGGAGAGAAATGTGTTCATAGATTGTTTTTGTGCAGGAAGATGAGCCTTTTTTTACAAAAACAAACTCCACACGACACAGATATTCTTGCACCATGGTGCAAGGGTGCCTGTATCACCACATGCCGGCAGTTTAAGCAGCAGTACATAGGGAAGGACAGACTTCCAACATATTTATGTACATATGTTGCATCTCTGTGCTTCGGAAGTAGCTCAGCACGCTGTAGCTAAAGAGCTTAAAGTGTCATGCTACAGAACTTCCTTATAGTTATACAGTTATACATTCACAATATACCACAAATGCATTCTTTATTCAATTATGCAGTACGTATACATTTATGTAAATTTCCACATACTAGCAAACAAATGTAGCTCTTTCTTTAACCAGAGTAGTTAGTTCTGAAAATAACTTTTTTTTGTTTTTTGTACTTTTATATATTTTTTTGATTTCTTGAAAGTTTTCTTCTTTTTTTCGTTTTTTCAAAAAAGAAAAATAAAGTCAACAGGATGAACAAAACCATGAACTTTAAGGGAATAAAAAAAAAGTAGCATCGATGGTTATCAATTGCTCTGCAAACTAGGTCTACTGACTGCTCCCCATAACAAATTAAACGATTGCACTTCTCACAGTGCATTCTAACTTTCACAAAATGGGGACGTATGTCTGGTGGTGATGTTGAAGGTGATGCCCCAGAGGTACTTGGTATTGGCGGTGGTGCAGGTACATTTTGGCGCAGTCTTCTAAATTCTTTGAGCATAGTTCACAGAATGCAGGGATTGGAGGTGCTTGCGCATACTAGCAGTGCCACAGGAGTATTTTTTGTTTGGATCTCCTCTGGACAGCACTGCCTGGCAAATTTTGCATGTCACCTTGGTGGAATTACATTTCTTTTGCCCCTCCGGAAAAGTAAAACATTTCTATAGAATGGATGTGTACCTTTCGGGAGGGGGAGGTACTGGTAGAAATTGTTCAGCAACAAACTCATCAGAATCAGATGATTGTTCCAAAAATGAAATGCAGATTTCCAATGAAGAAAAAGAGAGGTTCTTCTCAGAACAGGTCTTCTCCTAAGGAAGGTCTAAGAAGAGTAAATGAAATGGGTGGGGTTCTTCAATAGTTAGAACAGTAAGTGTTATAAACCAATCAAATCTTTTTTTTTTGGTCACATGGGATCCGCGTTGGGTGCGTACATGCAAGACCCACCTAGCTCGACTTCGCAAAATTGCATTTAAAAGTAATATAAGTATATTAAAACTAAAAGAATATTATTTTTTTTGCCTTAATATTTATATTAAATATATATATATTTATTTTCGTGTATCGAAAGTTTTTGCGGAAGTCGCGAGCCCACCGCATTAAAGACATAGATGACGTCATGCGGAAACTTGCGATTGTAGTGTGGCGTGATACGTATATGTCGCCTATGCGCTTGAAGGCGCGTATGGGTCGCATAGCGATCGCGCATGAAAATACGCACCCATCGCACACCGTACGCAGATCCTACAGAACAGTTGTAAAATGGCGGCTACGTTCCGCGTAGTAATTGAGAGAGGTGCACTTTGGGTGCGCGACTCCTCAAAAAAATTGAAAAAAAAGAAAAAAGAAAATATTATTAAAATATTGTAAAAAATATAATACATAAATAAATAGATATTTTAAATATATAAAAAAGTGTCATGTAATTTAAAAAATAAGATATCTAAAAATAAATAGATTAAAAAAATGTAGTAAGTCAGTATCAAAGAAATAAATATAACAATTAATACATTTAAAAATTGTTATTGAAAAAACCTTTGAAATTCACAGAAAAAACCATAGGTTTCATATATGTTATAGTTAGGAATTAGCATTTAAAAAGCCTTAAAAATTCACTGAAAAAACATAGGTTTCACGGGTGTTATAGTTAGCTGGACATTTTACTCATACAAAACCATCGAAGTTCCTCCGTTATAGTTAGTTGTACTAACTGTAACTTGCGCACCCGCAATCCACTGCTGATCATGTCACATATTACATCATTCATGACATGGTCAGTGACATCATTGATGACATCACTGATGACATCATCCACGTGACAATCAGATACACCTCATCATACACTAGTATAACTTTTCATCACTCACTGTAAAATACAGAGTACCATATTTGAATCCTTTGACACAGCAATACAAGTTTCAAAAAACCCACTCAGTGATTCATAGATCTACACACACATTTAATGACTTACCTATAGATTCACTAATACATGCTGTGAATGATCAATAAAACACTATCAAATATACTTATACACCTACATCGACATTACACACCAGCACACTTCCTATTCACTTATGCAGTCATCCTACTCACTTATGCAAACAATGAATCATACTTACATTTACTCAGCTACACACGTATACAAACAGCACTTCATTTGTTCATATACATAGAAACTCACACTTAGGGGCCCATTAGGATGGCGGGCGGCCGACACTGGCGGGCGCATCCTGCATTTTTAACATTGCGGCGGGCGATGCTGAAAGCACCGCCCACCGCAATGCTAAAAATGCACATTGTGCACTTCAATGCACAACGTGACAGGCACCGCGTGGTGCCTGCCACGTTGTACAGTGAAGTGCAGTGGGGTACCATAGGTGCCCCCCATGTGCACCCCCCACCCCCGGACTCCCTGGGGGCCGCAACGGGCCTCCACAAGACATTCCTGCATGCCTTACCATGGCGGCGTTGCCGCCACGGGAAAGCATGTCCCCGCACACACTCTAATATGGATGGCAGTGTCTAACATACACCGCAACCATGTGAAACCCTTTTCCACCCGGTCAACTCCTTGACCTGGCGGAAAAGCGGCAGACGGTCTTTCCGTCCGCCGCGGTCCCCCCGCCATAGTAATATGGCGAGGGGAAATGGGTGGCGGCGGGAAAGGATATCGGGCGGATCGCCACCGCCCGCATGGCAGTGGCGATCCACCTGACCTCCTAATGGGGCCCTTAGTGTGTTATAAAATCACTATTACAAGTATACAGTTATCCACACAGTCACTCATAAAATCACTGAGTCTAATGTATACTTATTTATATATAACAAATGTCACATACACTGCCTTTTATTTTTCTAGTTTGTTGGTTATGTACCATTGACAGATATATTTGCTCATCACCACACCCATAAAGATTTTCCCTTACCCAAACAACTGTTATGATGTAGTCTTAACCTCATATACCTACTGAATCAACTATTCACACATCTTTGGGCAGTCACACCCCCCCACTGAACCACACACACATTCACTCTCCCATACAAATATTCAGTTGACTAATCAATAACTAATATAGACTTTCACGTAGCTAGTACCCAACAGGTGCAGAATTTTACACAGCAACTGACAAAGTAATAGAGATATTCACACAGTTTAGTCACTATCCAGTATTTTTAGGGAGACACTATAAATTAGTCAAGTAAACAGTCAATCACACTGCTACTAAATCCTCCATTCAGATATGTATATATACACTCATTCTTCAATGCAGATTGCTATATATATAAGACATATTTAAATAATGCACCAAACCACATTCACTGGATGATGTCATCAGTGATGTCATTTGAGATGTCATCAGTGATGTCATCAGTGATGTCACTGACCATGTCATGAATGATGTCATATGTGACATCATCAGCAGTAGATTGTAGGCGTGCGAGTACAGTTAGTACAACTAACTATAACGGAGGAATTTCAATGGTTTGGTATGAGTGAAATGTCCAGCTAACCATAACACCCCTGAAACCTATTTTTTTCAATGAATATATATATAAATATATATATATATATATATTCACTGTAAAAAACAAAGGTTACAGGGACGTCAGGCTCAGGTTTCGCTCTTACAAGGCAAGTGAAATTCAGCAGTTATAGTAACCTGAGTAATTTACAATGTACGCCTCCGCAAGGCACTGCGTATGACCTCACATATTCCAACACTCATGTCATGGTCCGTGACATCACTGATGACATCTCAAATGGCATCACTGATGACATCATCAAGTGAGTACAAGTGTTTTTAAGAGTTTATGGGTGTTAAACATTTATACTAGCCTACTAAAAAAGTGAAATTAGTATACTAGGGGCACTACTACTGAATGACTTCTAGCATATAATGGGGCCGATTAGGATGGCGGTGAATCCGCATCCTCCAGGCCAGCGGAAGCCACCGCTGGCCTGGAGGATGCGGATTCACCGCCGCGGCCACAGAAAACACCCACCGCCAGATTAGGATGGCGGTGGGATTGCGGTGGGACCAGCGGCGGACGGCAGGTCCGTCCGCCATTAATCTGCGGGGTGTGGAGGGCTATTTGGTGACGGTGTCTGCAAGACACTGTCAGCCAAATTAGGATGTGTTTGAAAACATGCTTTTCCGCGGCGGATTTACCGCCGTGGCAAAGCATGTGGAAAATAGCTTCTGGGGGGCCCTTGCGGGCCCTTATGGTGAGAGGGGTGGGGGGTGCACATGGGGGGTACCTATGGTACCCCCCAGCATTTGCATGTACAAGGCGGCAGGCACCGTGCGTGCCAGGGTGGCGGTCACATCCTAATTCGCACGGAGGGTCCGTCCGCCATCCTAATAGGCCCCATTATGTGAGTGGCTGTGTGACTCTATGTATCCTTGTGTGAGAGACTGTATGGGTGTATAAGTGGGTGTGTGAGTAGTTGTGTTGGTGAGTGAGATGCTATGTGAGTGGATGTATTGGTGAGTGAGTGGGTGTGTCAATGGCGGTATGGGTGAGTGAGTGGTGGTGTGAATGACTATGGGTGGGTCAGTGTGTGTATATTGACTGTATGAGTGAGTCAGTTGGTGTCAGAATTGCTGCATTAGTGAGTGACTGGGTGCAAACGTGGCTGCATGGGTGAGTGAGTGAGGGGATGTTTGGTTAAGTGAGTTGGTGTGTGAGTGCCTGTATTGGAGAGTAAGTGTCTGTGTGAATGGCTGTATAGGTGAGTGAGCAGATGTGTGAGTGCTTGTATAGATGTGCATGTGGGTATGTAAGTGGTCGTGTGGGTGTGTGAGTGAGTGTGTGAATACTTGTATAGGTGATTAATAGCTATGTTGAAAGGCTACTTGGGCGAGTGAGTGGGTATGTGAGCAACTGTTTAGGTAAATACATGGGTGTGTGAGTAGCTTTAGGGGTGAGTGTGTGGCTAGATGACTAGCTGTACTGGTGAGTGGATTGTAAGGGTGTGTGAATGGTTGTATGAATGACTTTATGAGTGAGTGAGTGAGTGAGTGAGTGGTTGTGTCAGTGTGTGAGTGGACGTATGAGAGGTTTTATGGGGTGTTAGTGGTTCTATGGATGATTTCATTAGGGATTTCATTTGAGATGTTTTCAGTGATATCATCAGTGATGTCACTGACCATGTTATGAGTGATGTAATATGTGAGTTCAGAAGTCCTGCATTGTGGGCAATTTATAGTTAGCTCAGATAACTACAATTGCTGAATTTCATTGGTTTTGTAAGAGTGAAATCTGACCCTTACTATAAGGTCCCTTAACCTTTTCAGTAAAGTTTTAGGTTTAAAAAAAAGATATTTCCTAACTATAATTTCCCTGTTACCTTTGGTTTTTTAAGTGAATTTCTATGTTTTTTTTTTAACTAGTAGTTGTGTTTGCAGAAAGGCGGAGAAAGGGAGCTGTACCTCCAACCATCTCTCAGGATTCCCAATGTAAGGGACTTACTGGAGGTAATGGGAGTACTTCCTAGACCTCATGATCCCTTAGCTGCCAAGGGGATTTCCTTTCCCAAGCAGTAGTGCACCAGTAGGCATGTTTGCAGTGTGGTGGAGAAAGGAGACATGGCCTCCAAAGTCCTTACAGCAATCATGCTCTGTGGGACTTACTGGTGGTAACAGGAGGGGTAGTTAGCACACAAGGACCCTCTGGAACCAAGGAGACTTTATCCCCTAACCAGCAGTGAATGAGGAGGCATGTTTACTTAGTGGTGGAGAATGGGGTCATGGCCTCTGAAGTCCTTACAACAATAAAGCTCTGTGGGACTTCCTGCATGTAATAGGAGGGGAAGTTAGCTCACCAAGAACCCTCTGAAACCAAGGAGACGTCATCCCCAAACCAGCAGTGCATAAAGGAAGTGCATTTGCACAAAGGTGGAGGAAGGTAGAGTGGTCCCTGAAGACCTCTTAGCAATCCCACTGTGTGGGACTTACTGGAGATAATAGGAGGGCCTGTTGACCCCAAGGACCCTCTGGATCCAAGAGGGCTTCATACTCCAATGAGCAGAGTGCTAGGAGGTGCGTTTGCTGAGTGGTAGAGAAAGGGGCATGGCCCCCAAAGATCTCTCAGCAGCCCTGATGTGTGAGACTTACTGGAGATAACAGAAGGGTGTGTTGTCCCCCAAGGACCCTCTGGAGACAAGGGAACATCATTGCCAACCAGAAACATGCCTGGAGGTGCAATGTCAGAGTGGTGGAGACAGGAGGCGGGGCATTCTCTTCTTTTAGGGAAGGGGAACGGCATAGCCTCCCTTCTCTGGACTGATTTCGACCCTAGACCCCATCCCCCTGGACTTGACCTCTAGTCCGGGTGCCCTGGGCCCACCTAGGTCACCCTGACACTTTGTTGTTTGTGACCGCAAAGGGAACTTGAAGGTCCTTGCAAAATGTCAAATGAGATGTCATCAGTGATGTCATCAGTGATGTCATTTGAGATGTCATCAGTGATGTCATCAGTGATGTCCCTGACCATGTCATGAATGATGTAATATGTGACATCATCAGCAGTGGATTGCGGGTGCGCGAAATATAGTTAGTACAACTAACTATATAGGAGCAATTTCAATGGTTTTTTAAATGCTAATTCCTAACTATATAAGGCCTGAAACCTATGGTTTTTTAAGTGAATTTGCAAGGTTTTTAAAATGCTAATTCCTAACTATATAAGGCCTAAAACCTATGTTTTTTTAACTGAATTTGCAAGGTTTTTTAAATGCTAATTCCTAACTATATAAGGCCTGAAACCTATGTTTTTTTAAGTGAATTTGCAAGGTTTTTTTAAATGCTAATTCCTAACTATATAAGGCTTGAAACCTATGTTTTTTTCAGTGAATTTGCAAGGTTTTTTAAATGCTAATTCCTTACTATATCAGGCGTGAAACCTATATTTTTTTTCAATAAATTTGAAAGGTTTTGTAAATGCTAATTCTATTAGCGGATAACGTTTATATATGTTATTATCCTTCTGGGACCACCTGAGCAGCCATCTTGTTTCTCAGGAGAAGTGAGGCACAAGAGAGCACAAAACAAGAGTGGACAACGCGAAAAGGGGGCAGGGTTTTTTTTTTTTAATCTTGGGGTACGCACACGGTACGCGTACCATACGCGTACGGTGCATGTACCCCGCGATTGTTTTGAATTTTTTATTTTTTTTGCCCTTGGGGGTCCTTTTGGGACCCCCTGAGAAGGGCTAGAGGGTTGGGGGGTCTCAACCTTCCCCCTTTTCGTGTTTTCCACTCTTGTTTTGGGCTGGCCAACACTTCCTGGTTTGGACAGTTTGGAATGTTGAGAGTTGACTGCCAGCCAATCAGAAACTCGCTTGCGCACGTAAGGGTACGCGCACGTACGCGTACGGTACGCGTTCCATACGCGTACGGTGCACGTACGGTGAGCGCATATAGATATATAATTTGCTCAAATTCAATTTTCTCAACAACTACTGGAGGGATTTTCACCAAATATAGAAAAGGCACTACTGCATACCTGTCCCTACCATTTTGCCAAGTTTGGTGTAATTCCGTTCAGCTGTTCGGGCTGTAGCCGTGTCTAAAGGTCCCTTAGAAAATGGCATTTGAAAAATTTCAAATTCAATTTTCTCAAGAACTACTGGAGGGATTTTCACCAAACGTAGCAAAGGCACATCTGCATACCAGGCCCTACCATTTTGCCAAGTCTGGTGTAATTCCATTCAGCCATTCGGGCAGTAGCCGTGTCTAAAGGTCCCTATGGAAATTAACATGGGGAAAACACATTTCGGGACCCCCCTTTCGGCCCCCGCTTGACAAATCCCCCTGAAACTTTCAGGGAAGGAGCGGAGCGGAGATGGCCGAAATTCTGGAAAATTACACACAGATTCCTCAATCGCCAATGTTATTCCCAATAGAATGTTGAGCGCATATAGATATATAATTTGCTCAAATTCAAATTCTCAACAACTACTGGAGGGATTTTCAGCAAATATAGAAAAGGCACTACCGCATACCTGTTCCTACCATTTTGCCAAGTTTGGTGTAATTCCGTTCAGCCGTTCGGGCTGTAGCCGTTTCTGAAGGTCCCATAGAAAATGCCATTTGAAAAATTTCAAATTCAATTTTCTCAAGAACTACTGGAGGGATTTACACCAAACATACAAAAGGCACTGCTGCATACCAGTCCCTACCATTTTGCCAAATCTGATGTAATTCCGTTCAGCCGTTCGAGCTGTAGCCTTGTCAGAATGTCCCTATGGAAATTAACATGGGGAAAACACGTTTTGGGACCCCCCTTTTTTATCAGGCCCCGCTTGACGAATCCCTACAAATCTTTCAGGGAAGGAGCGGAGCGGAGCGAGGCAAATTTAAGGACAATTACAGGCAGATCCCTCAATCGGCGCGAAAGTTATTCCCAATAGAATGTTCGGAATTTTGGTAACTAGGTCCTAACTATATATACCTACTGGTGACCGCCAGTAGGTAATAATTATATACGAAATGCATTCGCCATGGACATCTCAACAATAAAGTGCTTCTTCTAATCTCACCTTGGGGTCACTGCTCGTTCTTTGAAGGAGGTGAAGGTCATATATATATATATATATATATATATATATATATATATATATATATATATATTGTTGCAAGAATTCTGCACATACACAGAACTATGCGCAGGGAAACAGGACCTCGGTGTGTAGTGGTATACCATAAAAAACCCACCTTTGTGCCCAGAACCCTAATCTGACTAGCTATAGTGTCTTATTCGTTCTCCGTACTACAGCAAAGCTACCAATGATTAGACATCCTAGAACATGTCACTCCGTCCCTTACAGGACTTGCGGGAAGAAGAACACTCTTTCATTCAAACACTCATACGTGTCCACAACTTGAGTAAACAGAGACACAACATAGTTTAAAATGTTTATTTAAACTAACATGCTCTATCATGCAGTACGCAAGCCAATACTAGCAGCAAAATGCATAAGAACAATATAATCAGCATGGTTACAATTCCATAAAGCACAAAAAGGGAAATCATATTATAATGATAGTGGAAACGGTACTACAGTGACTTACCACCCTGCATGTGCTATAAGCTAGTTTATTATAATTATAGAAGACCTCTAGGCTTTGTCAGGGTGTCCCCATACCTCCAAGTTTAGATGCAAGGAATTACATCTCAGGACGAGCTCAGCTCTTCTTCCTGGACTGAATCTCTCCAAGTGCCTTTTCATGCATGCAATGCCATATTAAAAGCATCTGACTTTCAGTAGTGCAGCTGTGTTCTATGTTGTGTCTATGGGAGTGGGACTGACCAAATTGAATCAACAACATGCATTGTTTCTTCGACCTTGAACACACTGTGCAGACGAGGAGCACAGTGTACAGCTAAATGTGTGAAAGGCAGAGAGTTCTCCTGCAAAAATGCACCAGCAGTCTATCCACGAGAATGAAGCCATGTAGTAATGCGTGCAAAAGCGGCTAAATGGTTGCCAAGCATATACTAACTAATGCTAACTTAGCAATGTCTGCAGTTAATCCCAAGACCTCACTACAATACATATGTGTGTGTATGTATATATATATATATATCGTGTAGTACCGCGTCTCAAACCAAGCAGAAAAGCCATCTTCGCCCTGCCAGCATAGACTCCACGGACACGGACCAATTCAGTACAAATTAGTTTAATGAAGCAATTACCTACTGGTGGTCACCAGTAGGTAGTTTTAGTTAGGACCTACTTTCCATAGGAAATTCACAAAATTCTATTTGGAATAACTTTGGCGTCGGTGGATGAATCTTCGCAAATTTCTCGAAGAAAATGGCCTGCTTGGTTCTGCTCCTTCCCTGAAAGTTTGGGGGTGATTTGTCAAGTGGGGGCCGAGAAAAAAGGGTGGTCCCAAAACGTGTTTTCCCCATGCAATTTTCCATAGGCACCTTTAGCCAGGGCTACAGCCCGAACGGCTGAACGGAAGTAGTTCCTTAGAAAATTACAAGTAAAATCATAGCAATATCTAGAGACGGAGTACACCACGTGTACGGAAATCCATACAATTACGAGCACGAGCTGCATGCTGATTGGCTGTCAACTGTGCGTGAACACTCCAAACCAGGAAGTGTTGGCAGCCATCTTTTTCGTCGCTAAAAGCGACTCACATGTAAACAGTAAAACAAGTTGAGAAATAAGGAAAGGGGGCAGGGTAGAAACATCCTGACCCTCTAGGCTTGCTCAGGGGGTCGTACATGGATCTTTAGGCTCAATTTTTATTTTTTTTTAAATAAAAAATCGGGGGGTACGTGTATGGTATATGTACGTGGTGGGAAAGGGAAATAAAAAATAGAAGTCCGTTTTATTTATTATGTCCCGGGGGGCAAATTTTGGGGGCAATTTTTTTTATAGTGGGGGGCTTGTAAGCTGTCCCGAACACCGGAGAACGCCACCCCTCTGTAGTTTTATTTTGAAGTATGTGGGGGGTTACGATTCTCTTACCCTCAGTCTCGGGGACCGTCACCCCGACAAGGCTTTTTTAAAAAAATGTTTTTTTTTTAAAAGTGTGTTTTCAGCTCTCCCTCTCTCTCTCCCCGTACACGTCGCGGGGACCGCCACCTTCCTGGGGCAGTAATATGTAAAATAACCTTCCAGCTCCAGGTACCTGCACTCCCCGGGGATTTTTAATGTTGGGAGGGGGTAGCGCTGCCCCCCTCCTGGAACCCTTGGTGGCCCTGAGGTCCACCATCTCCCAGGGTCAGTTTTTGCAGTGTCTCGGGGTGCGTACTTCCGGGACACTGCTGTTGGTATGGTAGGGCGGTACCGTCGTCGCTTTCACTTTACCACAGGAAACCGCTTTCCTATTTGAAAAAGAGAGAAAGTTAATCTGTTCTCTCTTTCAAGAAAGCAGATTGTTTTTTGAAAGAGAGAGCAGCATATAAAGTGATGTTTCTGATAAAGCAATGCGGGCTCACGAAGGACGCGGGGGCATTGGGGTAAAAACAAAAAAAAAGTTATTTTTAAGAACTAACTTTACTGGTCAAAAAAAGAGCTGTATTTCTATGATAGTATGTAAAACTTTCCATTTTTTTGTGTGCACCAGTTGTACTCTTTACGCATGCACAGCCTCGTTTCCAAGCCCACGTTTTTTTTCTTTTTTCTCAAGTTCGCCAAGCAAACCTCTCCTCATTTTAGGTATTAAATTTGCCGCTTTCTTTGCCCGGGCTGTGTGTGTCATCCGCTGCTATACTTTTGTAATATATTAATAAGCATATTGTATCTATATTTATTGAAATGTAGTGTTGAGGCGCCAAACGTTGATTACATACTCCGTCCAGCGCCATTTTCGTAGTTTTCCTCCGTTATTTTTATTACCTAGAAACTAATTTGAAGGACGTACTCTCTACGCATGCGCAGCCTTGTTTCCAAGCGCGCGTTTTTTTTTCTCTTTCTTGAAGTTCGCCAAGCAAACCTCTCCTCATTTAAGGTATTAAATTTGCCGCTTTCTTTTCCCGGGCCGTGTGTTTCATCCGCTGCTATACTTTTGTAATATATTAATAAATATATTGTATTTATATTTATTTGAAATTTAGTGTCGAGGCGCCAAACGTAGATTACATACTCCGTCCACCGCCATTTTAGTAGATTTCCTCGGTTATTTTTATTATACCTGTTACTTTCATTTTACCTTCCGCATAATTTCTCTGTGATCGATGAGATTTCCTGACACAGACAGCACAGTGTTTGTCCTTGGCCTCCGATCTTATCAGACTTGGTCACACGTGTACCTAGAAACTAATTTGAAGGAGGTAAGGCACAGCCATTACAATGCGTGTTCGTCAACACAAAGACATTATTATGATTATGCGTTTATCATGCGTGGTAAATGCATACTAGTTGTAAAAGCCATATGCATGCTAATGGCTTTGCGGTGACGATCAGGCGTTGTAATGGCTGTTTCCCCCAGGACACTGCAGAAACCGGGTCTGGGCGTGGTTGACTCCAGGGCACCAGGCGGAGGGCCACGCAGCCCCTCTCATACAATAGAGAAGTCTTTGTGGGGTTATTGTTTCTGTGGTTTGAGGGGCGTCATTGAGGCGCACACACTTAATTTTGTTGGGGGGTAGGCATTGCCTTGCATGGGGAAATGTCGCAAGAGGTTTGTAAATGTGGTACACATTGTTTCGTATTCATTTGATTTCTTTACCATGTTGTAGTGTATCCAGAGAAAATATAAGTCAGTACTTTTCAATCCTAGTCTTGATCATACTACTTTAGTACTTCAGCATTATAAATATTATTTTTATTGTGGGTCGTCACCCCCCCACAAAGAAAAAGTAGTATGTAGTTTTTTTAAAAGTTTTATCAAAATAACTGTAAACGAAACTTAATGATAACTATATTATAAACAACTAGAAAAATAACTTTAAAAAAACAATACTATAAACAAATTGTGAAGTTGACTCCAAAAGATGTACGATTGGTAATCTGCAAAACGAAAAAGAAAATTAGAGTTTAGAATTATGTAGATGTGACTAAATGAGCTTGAGCATTACAAGTCAAGGTAACACTGCAATTTTACGTGTGCAGTGTGCCTGGTACATTTCAGTTGCGTTATAGTGCCACGTTCAAGTGGTGTGTATATGGAAGTGCCTACTGTGTTAGTGACACAAAAGTGGCAGAACGGGATTGTAAATATGGCGACTTATTTCTAATGCATTGCAATGAAGGCATCGTATATCTAGGCCTCTGTGCTTACCGTTGTATAAACACTGCGGCCAAACACTGCCGCCAGTGGAATTCACAACTTCAGTCTAGGTGTTTTTCTACAAGTCAAAGGAGACAGCAGTGTCTATAAGTTTAAAAGACAAAGAGAAATGATGTCACAGAGAGTGAGAAAGAGAGAGCTAAAACAACATTAAAACTGTCTCGCGGGGCGTGGCTAGCAGCCGAGAAGAATGGCCGCAGACTAGAGAGGCTCCTCCCCGTGACACGGAGCCCAATCAATTGGCATATCTATCCAAGACCCCACTTATCCCAAAAGGGTACATAACCACGGCGGTGGACCTGCGGCACTGTCCTGTGCTGGTTTCGGGCAACAGTGACCTTCCCTGCGGCGGGGGTGACCATCGCAACTTTGAGGGCTTCCAAAGTGCAGCAGCCGGGACCCACAGTGATGCGGGTGCCCAGGAGCGGCAGCGTCGGCACCGGATCAGAGAAGGGTGCGAGGGCTGGTGACCGGAGAGCTTCCCCCCATAGTTCCTTCTGCGGAGGGTGAGTGGAGGCGGCGATTGACCTGGGACTGCTGCGGGCAGACTGCCGGTGTGAGGAGCGGCGGGGCGTTAAACCATCGGCAACCGGCAAAACTACGGAGGGCTCCCAGCTGCCATTGCAGGACTGCAGGGGGGCCGTGCGCGCGCGGCTGGCGGCCCTGAGGGAGGCGAACACTATAAAACGGACCTGGCGCAGGGGGGACATTAACACACCAAGGCTGTGGCAATTTCTGAGGCCGATTAGCGCGAAACCCCCGATGACCCTCCGGGCCGCCATCTTAACTCAGTGAGGGCCTGATGCAGATTTCAACGGAGCGCTTGCCTCAGCGGTGGCGCTAAGTACTGATCTGACGCAGCGGCGGCAGCCTCCCGAGCGCTCCTGCAACTCATAAATTCCTCCTCAAACTTGAGTTGCTGCGAGGCTGGCGCTTGACTCCTCTTGGGGTTCTGGCGCAATTCGGCAGGACTGAACTACCAATCTGGATGACTCAATAATAACTACTGAGGTGGAGGGTCCTACTTTCATCTGATCAGCGGTTGGACTGCGCCTGTGTGATCTACCTGCCCGGATAAGACAGCAGCAAGCCTCCCCCCTCCAAGACTGAGACATCTACAATCACTGTAAAGGAGCATTTGCATAGCCTGACGGGCGCTGTAGTCCAGTGTGGGGTGCGCTTCTCCCCTCCGCAGCAATTATGAGTGGCAGGAACTGAAAGGGAGCCAGCCAGGGGAAGTTAGATACATTTGAGTTCACCAGATCCCAGGACGCAGCACAAGTCAAGGATGCTCCTGCGCCTGCAGGAATGGCCGGAGGGGCTGCACAGGAGGTCACACTGCAAGACATCATGGCAACGTTAAATAAGGTGGACTCCAGAATTGGGACCCTGGCGGTTGATTTGTGCGGATTTTAACAAACTGTCCTCCAAGATTTCAGATGTTGAAACTACGACAGAGGCTCTCACCTCAGACACTTCCGCCCTTAAAAAACAAGTACACCAGTTGGAGGTTGACAACAAGCTACTCCATGCCAACCTTGAGGACCCGGAGGGACGCTCGAGACGCAACAACATTCGCCTCATTGGAGTACCGGAATCGATAGGGGGGTCGGCCCTAGACTTCTTTGTGGAGGACCTGGTGACAACTCACCTTCAGCCAAAGGGCCTCTCCTATTTTTTCTCTGTGGAACGGGCTCATCGGGTTCCAGGTGGTAGGCCTAAACCAGGGGCGCCGCCGCACCCAATCCTGGCGCGAATATTCAACTTTCGGGATCGAGACGCGATCTTGCAGGTGGCCAGACAGGCCTCACCGATCCGCATTGACAACACCAACATCACAATCTTCTCGGATTACACTGCGGCAGTCACTAAACAACGGAGGAGCTTCCCGGCTGTGAAGAAGGCCCTTCGGGACCGGGAAATAAAATACTCCATGCTCCTTTTGGCTAAATTAAGAGTGGAAGACGAGGGGAAAGTGTGGTTTTTACCCATGCCCGAAGAGGCCCAAGACTGGCTGGATGGCTGGTGTAAGGTGTGCAGTGGTCATCGTGAACAGCAATGGGGCAGGCAGCAGGACAACGTGGAGCAGAAATAAACCTAGGTGACTAGACTAAATGGGGCTCTGGATGAGAGACCCACACTGGGCCTGCGTGATGGTACTGAACTACGATCCCCCCGAGGACAGGATCGCTTTTGGTAACAATGAGTGAGAAATTTTGTAGTATTGGAGTTATCAACATGTTTTGAAATGGCCTTGCTGGTCCTACGGCTCAGTCTTTTTTGTGGGAATCTTGGTTCAACTGTGGGTAACAGACATTTAAAAAGGAATTCCCATCTGAGGTTCGCTCTTGAGACAATTAACAGGGGCAGTGGGTAACTTAGGTAACTAGCCTAAATGGGACTGTGGATGAGAGACCTACACTGGGCCTGCGTGATGGTACTGAACTTCGATCCCCCCGGGGACAGGATCGCTTTTGGTAACAATGGGTGAGAATTTTTGTAGTTTCGGAGTTATCAACTTGTTTTGAAATGGGCTTGCTGGTCCTGTGGCTCAGTCTTTTGTGGGAACCTTGGTTGAACTGTGGGTAACAGACATTTAAAAACGACTACCCGTCTGAGGTTCGCTCTTGAGACAATTAACAGGATCAGTGGGTCACTGGAACTGGTGGAGTAAAGGGGCTATGAGGAGGGCGGGAACGATTTTCTCTCCCCCCCATCGTTATAGAGTGGGAATGGGTACTAAGCGCTCTGCTTTGTTGGGATGGCGGGCTGTTCCAATTCCATCAAGCAGGGAGGCAGGGAGGGGGGCGGGAGGGGCAGAGGGTTCTCTGCGATGTTTTCAATGTTTTCATGTTTTAAGTTTAGGGCGAAATCTAAAAGATAATGTGAATGGTACTATTACAAGGGTGCACTGCATTGGAGATGGCATGAAACAGTATTTTATCTATAGCGGAAGACACAAGGTTGACAGGTTCAGGAATTGGTAATGATATCCCCACTACAACCCTGGTACCCCCCTGACACTACTGACATGGAATGTGCATGGTCTGGGGGACAACATTAAAAAATGATTGTTGTTGCAATACCTGAAGCGCAATGGACCTGCAGTGGTGTTGCTACAAGAAACACACCTGATGGGTTCTGCATGTAAGCTATGGACCAATGGGGTTACAGAATGATAACACACTCTGAGTTCATGTCGGGGTCAAGGGGGATGGGTATTCTGGTTGGCAAACAATTCCCATTGATCATACACCACACCTGGACAAATACACAAGGACGGTGTGCGGCCATAACATGCCAGTGGGAGGGGAAACAGTTTAATATTGTGTCAGTATATATCCCACCTGCCCTCCACTCAGTGGCTTTTCCTCTGCTGAACGCATTCTTATTGGACCTTCCACAAGGGGAGTTACTTAAAAGGGGCGACTTTAATATAGTTGTGGACGGCACCATGGACTGATTCCCTAGTAGGATCGCAGGGACCGGTGGATCCCGCATGACGGGGTTTATTGATGCCATGGGTCTCACTGATGCCTGGAGATTTAAACACCCCATGGAACGCTCTTACACTTACCAATCGGGAGTACATAATAGCCTCTCCCGCATAGACTACTTCTTTGTTGCTGCAGACAGCCTTCCCCACTTGACTAACGTTGAAATACGCCCTCGAGGCATATCGGACCACTCCCCTGTCTTTCTCACGTACACCAGGCATACCAAAACACGAAAGTGCATTTTCCCCATTGCTCCAGGAGACTTGCAGGTCCCTAAGATCCGCAAAGATATTGTCACGGCGACAAAACACTATTTCCAGGATAATGTGAACTCTGTCCAGTCCTCAGCTGTTTTGTGGGAGGAATACAAGGCAGTGGTAAGAGGACAAGCTATTGCCTCTATCACGGGACAAAGGCGTGCGGCAAGGAGTGAGTTGTATGTGCTTGAGGCCGACTTGACAGTGCTTCAGGCGCAATATGAGCAGGACCCCTCCCCAGAGGCGGTGCAAAGTCTGCACCTTAAACAATGTGAGCTTCAGGAATACCAAGGTGAACAGGTGAGGTTACGGCTTCAAGCAACGAGGCGCACTATCTATGAAGTAGGTGATAAGGCAGGCAGGCTCCTGGCATGGCTGGACAGGAGGAAGAGAGCACAGAGAGCAATTGCTCAACTTCGCACCCAGACTGGTGCAATAGTTACTACACCTGAAGAAATAGTAGACACCCTGGCCTACCACTTTGAACAAGTTTACACTTCTAACTCCCCCTTGACCACGGAAGAGGCACACACATACATTAAGGACATACAAATGCCAGCTCTGTCAGATGATGCGGCATTGTCATTGGAGGCTGATTTCACGACTGATGAGATCCGGTCCGCCGTCCAATCTTTGCAGTCTGGAAAGGCAGTGGAGCCGACCGGGATCCCTATTGAACTATACAAATGTACTTCTGAATTGACGGCCCCACATCTCCTGACGATGTTCAAAAATAGCCTTGAGGTAGGCGAGTTACCAGGTGACCAACGAACGGCTACTATAATTACTGTGCCGAAACCTGGTAAACCCCCTGAGGAATGTTCGTCATACCGTCCAATATCTCTGCTTAACGCGGAATCTAAGATTTTGGCTAAAGTGATTCCTGTCCGCTTGACCCCACATCTCAAAACCCTGATCCACCCAGATCAATCAGGGTTCATGCCCAATAGAAGCACTGCATTCAATCTGCGAAGGGTACATGCGGTGGTGGCATGCATGCACTGCCTACAGGAACCTGCTGTCATCCTCTCCTTAGATGCCCGAATGGCATTCGACATGGTGGAGTGGACTTATCTGTTCGCTGTCCTTAGGCACCTAGATTTTGGTCCCAAGTTTTGTGCGTAGGTGAAACTGCTATACTCAAGTCCCCTGGCACACGTGGTAGCTAATGGCCATATTTTGAGGGATTTCCGGTTGAATCGTGGAACGCGCCAGGACTGCCCATTGTCTCCTTTGCTCTTCGCTTTAGCAATGGAACCGCTGGCGGCCTGGATTCGCTGGGATCACATGATCAAGGGGCTACGCTGGACTGCAACATGGGAAGACCGCATATCTTTATATGCGGATGATGTCCTCTTATACTTGACGTCCCCTAGGCGGTCAATAATTGTACTGCTGGATATTTTTTAAATTTTTGGGCGAGTGTCCGGCTATACCATCAACTGGTCCAAATCTGTCCTGTTTGTTCTTAAGGGCCCACCCCCAAGACTGCCGGCAGAGTGCCCCCTGAGGGTTATGGAAGAGTCCTTCAAATACCTGGGGGTGTGGGTAACATCTGATTCAAATGCCTTCCTCCTTCAAAATCTGGAGCCTCCTCTTGAACGATTCCGGAACGATGTTAAACATTGGCATACTCTACCCCTGACACTTTTTGGCAAGGCAGCCCTCTATAAAATGATGACGCTTCCTCGATTGTTGTACATACTGGAGAATACTCCATTCCCTGTCCCTAATAAGTACATTAAAATGATAGGTGAGTTAGTCTCAAGTCTGCTCTGGAGTAATAAGCCCCCGCGTATATCTCGCTGCAAGTTGACTAGAGGTTGGTTTGACGGAGGTGTTGCACTTCCGGACATTCAGTTGTACTACTGGGCCGCCCATCTAAAAATTTTCAATCAATGGTTACACACGCCCCAAACAGAACCAGCATTTCAAGCAGACAGATGTGAACTGGGAGAGGCAGGAGTTCTTTCTGCGCTGTACGATGCAAGGGGCGCGTCGTTCCTCTTGGGCCCCATGGCACACACAGTAGGCCTTTGGTATGCTGCACAGACTCGTCTTAAATGCACGGTCACCATTACCAGACTGACTCCGCTTTGGTCGACACGTAGATTAAGCAAACTTCGTAACAGCATGGTAGGGGACCTATGGAAGGGAGGTGCTGTAATACATTTTGAACAACTTCAAACCCAGTATGACTTAGCTCCCAACGAAAAATTCAGGTATTTGCAGATTAGGCATGCTTTCAGGTCGGTTATTCCGGTGGATATTGATGTACATGAATGCACTCCGCTGGAGGATAGACTTCTTACCGAATACATGCCCAAATAAGCTACGTCCTTCACTTATCGTAAACTAGTTAATAATTTACCGGACCTAATGGTAAAACTAAAGGATAGATGGTCTAATGATCTGAGGGGACTTGGACGAGGGAGAATGGCAAATAGCACTGTCGTCCCCGTGGGAAGTGGCCGTACCCTCTAGACTACGCCTGGTACAACTGAAGATACTTAATCGTGTATACTACACTAGGGTCACTTTACACACTATAGTAAGGGCCACACACTGTCTTTGTCTGAGGGGCTGCGGGGAGGAGGGAACATTCTTCCATACCACATGGCAATGCCCGCAAGTTGCGGCCTAATGGGCCAAGGTCATGAGAACAATATCACAGGTTGTGAGGGAATCAGTGGTACCTGGCGGCCAAGCGATCTCGCTCATTCTGCCCAGGACTGGGTGACTTTAAGTGTTATGTACGGCAAGCAAAATATTGCCAAGTACTGGGGTTCCGGGGAAGTGCCCACACTTAGAGACTGGTGTCGTGATCTAGATGCAGCAATGCTTGCGGAGAAGGTGGTGTATGTGCACCGGGGGTGCCCTCGGAAATGGGGGAACATTTGGAGCTCATGGAATGACTACAGAGGGTATCTGTGTGACCCACCTGCACCAGAGGGGGAGAGTGAGTCATATTCTTAGCCGGAAGGGAGTGGGGAGCTATTTGACCATACCAATGTATAAGGAATTTTGCCAATACAATGTCTCCTATTTTGTAATGATACTGTCTGCTATACCGAACTGTCATTTCCAGTGTATGTGCCATTTTTCTAACAAATGCCCTATTATCGTTTTCAATAAAAACAATTAAAAAAAACTGTCTCGCAGTATGGAGTTGAGATTTTTTCTTGAAAAGTCACATGTAGATTTAGAAGCTGCTTGTGTCACTTTTCCCATGTTAAAAGTGATAGAAAAGTGGCATAATAAGCTTGTAGATCTGTTTGTCAGACTGTTGTAACCTATCTGTTGTCACTGCTTGTAGGTAATTATACATTTTACAGTGAAGCTGCTGCACACTGCAGACTCTCTCCTTTCACAAATGAAGGTAACACTACAGTTTTACGTGTGCAGTGTGCCTTGTACATTTCAGTTTCGTTATAGTGCCGCGTTCAAGTGGTGTCTATATGGCTGTGCCTATTGTGTTCGTGACACAAAAGTGGCAGAACGGGACTGTAAATAGGCCGACTTATTTCTAATGCATTGTAATGAAGGCATTGTATATTTAGACCTCTGTGCTTACCGTTGTATAAACACCGCGGGCAAACACTGCTGCCAGTGGAATTCACAACTTAAAGATAGCTTTGCTTCTATACGTCAAAGCAGACAGCATTTTCTATAAGTTTAAAAGAGAAAGAGAAATGATGTCACATGGATCTGTATCAAGTGTAAAGAACGTTTGTGATGAAATTGAGGTTAGTTATTTTGGTGCTGAGGAAAACAGTGCAGAAATTGAGATATTAATAGAAGGAAATGTAGAAGAGAATGTACAACATTGAAGTACAGAACATTTTGAGCAAGAAATTACAAAGTTTAAGGTGATTTCAGGTGAAAGGCCAAATTATTTTTGTGTATGTTGTCGACGAACTCATTATAAAAATCAGACCAGGACTGTTGATCTGTATTTAAAAGTGAAAAGGAAAATAATAATGAGTGGAAGGATTTTGCAACTTATTTTGTTGGTAGAGAATTGTTTTAATTTGGGTTCTGATCTGTGTATTTGTAAATATTGTTATAACAAATTAGACGAGAACAAAATGCCTGCTAGAGCTGTGCGTAATAATCTTGAGTTGGTAAATATTCCTTCTGAACTGATGGATTTAAATACCTATGAGTCTATTCCTATTCAATGTGTGCATCCATTTCAGTCTGTTGTTCATATGGAGCCTAAGACAGGAAAATTGCCTCATTCTGATTTACAGAGAGGATTAAAGGGAAGAGTTGTATATTTACCTCTAGATTTAAAGAAATATATTGAAACAATTGGTGTAGAAAATGTAGAGGATGAACCTTTAGTTATTCTTGTTAATGGCGTTCCTACTAAGAGTAAGAAAATCTGGCAAGAATTAGTGGTTGTTAGGATAGTGAAAAAGGCAACGTTGTATCTGGTAAAAAATAATCAATATTACAGAAATGTGTATGTGAGAGAAGAAGAAATTATTGTGGAAGAAGATAGTGACTTGCCATCTGGACAAATTGAAAAAATGGATGTGTCCAGAACTGAAGAAATCTACGAACATTACAGTGTTCATCCACTGCATTCTAAAGAAGTGATGGGGAATACTATAGAGTTATTCCAAATGAAAGAAGCAAAAGGAAGTCCCATTAGTGTATGGGAAAAAAGCTTGGAAGCTCGTTGTTTCCCTCAATTGTTTCCCACAGGAAAAGGAGGACGATATGATGACCGACCTGTGCAGATTCCTGCATCTGAATACCGGACATCAAGATTATATGCAGAAGATCCAAGATTTAGACAATGTATTCCATGTTTGTTTCATCTTTTGTTTGAGAGTGATTTGTCTGGACTTTCTTATGCAGTAAACCATTTATTGAAAACAGGTGTACATCTGCAAAATGTTTCAGCAAAGGAATTTATGGATAAAGTACTGCAGAAAGATAATGTTTTGGAATCTCAGCTAATTAATCTCATGGCGTGTCAGTGTAATGAGTACTGGTACCGTCGTCATGGAGAACTGAAATGTATGCTAAGGAACTTAGGAACTCCTACATGGTTCCTTACTCTCAGCTGTGCTGAATATGCTTGGGTTGATTTACTTCAATTTCTTCGAGAGGCAAATCCAAATATATACACATTGAATACAAGACACCTGGAGAATTGTGTTCTTTGGTTCCAGTTAATGTATGCAGGTATTGCAATCAGACATTTGACGCTATGATGTCTTTTATCACCAATAAAATAAATCCTCCTCTTGGAGAGGTTCTGGACTTCTTTTGGAGAAAAGAGTATCAAGCAAGAGGTGCTCCTCACATACACATGCTAATATGGATCAAAGATGCTGCCAAATTTGGAACAGACTCAGATGATACTGTGTTGTCTTTTATTGAAGAATATACTACATGTGATGTACCCAAAGGTACACAAGAAAAGGACTTAAGACAACAAGTCTTACGATTCCAAAGCCAACGTTGTGGGAGATACTGTCGTCGAAAGTCCAAATCTAAGGACAAATTCTACACCAAATGCCGTTTTGCATTTCCACGACCTGTAATATCAAAAGGAAGCGTGAACAGTTTTATGTCATCTTTGCGACATACTATCACAAGGAAGTCTCCAAAAAATACCTACAACTTAAGAAGAAATATAGATTCAAAATATATAAATGACTATAACGCAGTCATTTTGTCCATGTGGAATGCTAATATGGATATTCAATATGTTGCGGACAATTCCATTGCTGTTGCTCTATATGTAACATCCTACATAACAAAATCAGAAAAGATGGAATTGAAGGAAATGTGGGAAGAGATTTCCCATGAGAAGAGTCTAAGTAAGAAGTTATATACTTACAGTTTGAAGATGTTAGCTCATCGAGAAATTGGAGCGTATGAATGCTCGGATCGGTTATCATCTGCAAGTTTATATTCCAAATCTAGAAGAATCATTTGGGTGAGTCTAGGTCTTGCTGCAACACGAAACCGAGTTCTTAAATCTGTACAAGAAATTGAATATTTAGCTGAAATAGAGCCAGAAAGTACAGATATTGTGAAAACAAATATGTTGGATACATATTATCCAAATAGAAGTCATCCTCTTGAGAACATTTGTCTCTATGAAGTGCTGCAAAACTATATTTTTTAACGGAATATTACCGAAATCATTAATAATGGTATATGTGCCGTTATTGGTTCTGAAGGATGTCTGGTGAAACAAAGAAAAGGAAATTTGATTAATCACCGTAAACTGAGTTGCGAAACACCTGACAAAAGGGAATTTTACTATTTAGCTCTTTTGCAACATTTCAAGCCATCACGTTAAGAATTGGAATGACTTGGAGATTTCGAGAGCTTTGAAGATTCCTTCAATGCAACTAAAGATACTATAGAATGTCCTGTTTTTGCTAATTAGGTGAAAATGTTGAATGACGAAATTGAGCAAGAACGTAGAATTGCAGCTGAGATTGCTAGAGACAGTACTCAAGACAGTCAAACTTCTGATCCATTGAGTCAGGACCCACTAGGAGAAGCAATTGTTCTAAATGAAGCAGCAACTGCTATGGAAGAAGTGGAAACAGCAATGTATCAAGGTCAAGAAGATGTAACAAACTTAGGAAACCTGGAAGAACAACTAAATCTTGAGCAGAAAGAAATATATGAGCAAGTGAGAGAACAGATTGACCATGGATTACTTCATGAGAAGAAAAAGTGCTCTTGCTCATCATTTGAACCTATCCAAATGTACGTGAGTGGACAAGCTGGAACAGGCACATTTTTTTTTTAAATTAAAGTAATTACAACGTTTCTACAGAAAACAACTGAGTCCCATTTATCTTGTGTTGTCACTGCTCCAACGGGATTAGCAGCCCACAATATTAAAGGAATTACTTTACATTGTTTATTAATACTACCAGTAGAAGATAAATTAGAATACCACAAGCTATCTGGAGAAGCTTCTGTGAAGTTTCAAGAGTCTTAAGGAAAATGAAACTTCTCATTATTGATGAGGTAAGCATCGTATTATTTGGAGGAAAACACGTCATAGTTTTTGGAGATCTTCTACAACTTACTCCTGTAAAAGGACAACCAGTGTTTAAAACACTGTCGCATTAAGATACCAGAAATTCTTTGGGGAGCATTGGAAATGTAAACATTTAGGGCCCGATGTAGTTCACCAAATACCGGTCGGTAACGGCCGAATTCGGCCGTTACCGACCCGTATTTGGTGATTGAGATGTAGGAGGCAATATTTTGCACAATCTGTAAATTTACCGAATCAGTAAATTTACCGATTCTGTAAAATACCGAATCGGTAATTTTACCGATTCGGTAAATTCCAGATGTAGGTAGCACTGTTTACAGTGCTACAGGCCTTCAGAATTCGGTATTTTACCACCCAATCCTATTGGGTGATAAAATACCGAATACAGGTGTACATGCACATCTGTTTGATGCAACAACAAAGAAACAGCCATCCGATACGTGTTTTGTCACACGGAGGAAGTATCCTGTGACCACTCAGGGCTGTGTGGTGGTGTGGATAGAATGGCAGAATCACAGGGCAGGTGGAGGATCTAGACCGGCCAGGGGGTCCGATGAACCACGCGGTCCACGTCAGGATTTTACTGTGGGGGAGGCTTTGAAAAGTGCGATGCACAAATAACCCAGGTGTACCTTCTATGGGTTCGAAACACATCTCAGTGTGATGTGGAGGGAAGGAGGTGACTTCCCCGAGGGGGTTGAGATGCCTTGGGAGAAGTGTGTGCTTCTGAGAATCAAGTGGAAAAGGAGGCAATCGGGTGGGTGTGCTGGAATGCACACAAGAGCAAGACACCAGAAAGGACAGTGTTCAGACAGTCCAGTGTCTGGAGTGGGTGGAGGGCGGAGGGCGGGTATGCTGGCCAACTTGGGTCAGTCTGCAAAGAAAGCCAAACACTGGGTCCATGATGAAAATCGGATGCAGATCCAGTGTTTGACTTTCACCTCTTTCCCCCGTTCCCACCACGTCACCATGAGACGTGTTTTGAACCCATAGAAGATACTCCTGGTTTATTTGGGCATCACATTTTTCAAAGCCGCCCGCATAGTAAAATTCTGACGTGGACCACCTGGCCGGTCTAGATCCTCCACCGGCCCTGTGATTCTGCTGTTCTATCCACACCACCACACAGCCCTGAGGAGTCACAGGATACTTCCCTCGTGTGACAAAACACGTGTCGGCTGGTTGTTTCTTTGTTGTTGCATCATTAAATACTTTCGAACAAATACACTTGTGTTGACCACTACAATATAATTCGAGACATTTCTAATAGTGTTATACCCTCATAACGTGTGCCCAGGACTTTGTTTTCATTTACTGGGGTGGGTTTCACGACTCACACATTCACTGGGTTATAGGGTATTTCCCCAGACCGGGTAGCACCGTACTTACTCTCCACATTTCATACATGACGCATACCAGCCTGAGCACCAAGCTTCCTGTTTGACTAAAAACCCTACATCAAGATGATGTGTTGGTGTGTGCCAGGCTCAAGATTACAGTTCCAGCATTTATCATTGTCTCTTAATTATAAAGAAACAGAATTAGAAGGGTTTAGGTAAGCAATACAGAACCTAACATCAAAAGTAATTGAGCAAAAGTGAGTCACGTGTGGTTCAAAGAACCTGGAGCACAACCCTTCTCTGCTCCAAATTTAAAAGCAAGTTTCCAAACTACAATATCCACCTAATGGTCCAGCACGCACAATGTAAAATAATATGACCATATTACTGGCAATTCAGCCTGAAAACAATTTACAGTTTTATACTTAAAACATATCAGGCAAGAATAATGAGCAATTTATAATCACTGCATTCGACAACAGATGTTATAATTCAAAATATTCTTTATTCTATTTGCTTCACCTTTAAAAGAAACATTGTGGATTAAAGATATTCATAGTCAACGCATTTCATCCTTTCCCTGACTTCTTCAGTGCTCCAAATTCTGTGCTCTAAGCATTCTCCTCATTATGTTTTCAATGTAGTTATTTGGACGAATCAAATCTTTCTCTAAGGTCTATTTTCCGCGATATCCTTTCACTCAGTGCAGTTATTTTGACAAATGTAATCCTTCTGTGTGCTAACAGAAAATAGGGCCCATGTGCCCCGAATGCCTCAACCTCCCTCGTCATTTCGTGCAGGTTGAGGCATTCGGGGCACACAGATTGTATTTTCTGTTAACACACAAAAGGAGTCAAAATAACTGTACTGAGTGATTTATTTACTTATTTGCTGCCATGCAGCCGCAGGCAATGGATACTTCAGCAAGCACCTTATGTCAGTTATCCCATTTTATGCCTTCTTTGCTGATTTAACCATTTATAATTAATATAACATCAAAGATCTTGATCTGTCTTTGGCAGAAAGAATAATTATGGAATTGGTACTATTAAACAGTTTAGCAAATTATCCTTTAAATATGACTTCTGTATCTTAATCTATTCCCTAGGTGGGGAAGGAAAACTTTAGGCTTTGCAAAAACTGTAGAAATTTGTTGTTTGCAAGTAGCCCGGTGGCAGTGGGCTGGCTTGCGTACGCTGAGAGAGCTTTTTTAACGTATTTCCTACACTTCGCCCTGCTGATTATGAGCGGCGGCGGTTTTATGCTATTGCACTGTTTTTAAACTTGTCTAACCACTGTTGTTCAAAGTTATGCAGGTTACTAACCTGAGCATTTATTTTCAGAGGTGAGCTGCCGGCTGGGGGCTGATCTTAATCGCGGGTTCCCAGCGGTAACGGGCGCCATCTTTGCTTGGGCTTGCCTTCACTATAGGCTATCCCTGACACTCCACCCTTGCTCCGCCCCTATTTAGGAGCGCGATTTCGCCCTCGCTTAGTGTTTGCAAGTAGCCCGGTGGCAGTGGGCTGGCTTGCGTACGCTGAGAGAGCTTTTTTAACGTATTTCCTGCACTTCGCCCCGCTGATTATGAGCGGCGGCGGTTTTATGCTATGCACTGTTTTTAAACTTGTCTAACCACTGTTGTTCAAAGTTATGCAGGTTACTAACCTGAGCATTTATTTTCAGAGGTGAGCTGCCGGCTGGGGGCTGATCTTAATCGCGGGTTCCCAGCGGTAACGGGCGCCATCTTTGCTTGGGCTTGCCTTCACTATAGGCTATCCCTGACACTCCACCCTTGCTCCGCCCCTATTTAGGAGCGCGATTTCGCCCTCGCTTAGTGTTTGCAAGTAGCCCGGTGGCAGTGAGCTGGCTTGCGTACGCTGAGAGAGCTTTTTTAATGTATTTCCTGCACTTCGCCCCGTTGATTATGAGCGGCGGCGGTTTTATGCTATGCACTGTTTTTAAACTTGTCTAACCACTGTTGTTCAAAGTTATGCAGGTTACTAACCTGAGCATTTATTTTCAGAGGTGAGCTGCCAGCTGGGGGCTGATCTTAATCGCGGGTTCCCAGCGGTAACGGGCGCCATCTTTGCTTGGGCTTGCCTTCACTATAGGCTATCCCTGACACTCCACCCTTGCTCCGCCCCTATTTAAACGGCAACCATGTGTCAGCGTAGCGGACGAGCGCAGCGGGCGCGACGTAGGCGCGCCGGAGTTGCGCCTGAGTTAAGCCCGTCTGCGCCCGTCCGCGGCCGGCTGGGGCAAGGGTCATGTCACTCTGCCCCTTCCCTCACTTATCCCCGCTCCTTTCTTATTTCATGTCATGACCCTGCACTCCCCCCTCCCAAGTCATCCACTAGGCTCGCACTATTTGGCTTGCTTAAAGCTAGGAAATCTTTTCCAGAGATTATATCCTCCTCACTAACTGCTAGGCTGCCTGTACTGGGCCCCAAGCCTTCCACTCCTTCATTGGCTAGAGCCTCAAACCCCTCTTTTTCTGTGATGTACCTTAACACCCGGTCTCAGGTCAGTCACCAGTCCGACATTTTTTATCTTCTGGGATCGGAACAGCCCGACATTCTGTTCCTGACCGAGACCTGGCTCACAGACGATTCTTCCCCTGACATCCTGGCAGCCATCCCTCCGGGATATTACATATTGCAAGCTAACCGCTCCTCTGGCAAAGCGGGGGGAGGGGTTGCAGCCATTATTAGGCATCCCATTCGCTTCTCTCCAGTGCCCTCCACCAGCATTCCTTTGACTGACTGTCTCGTACTCAGATTGGAGCAGCCAGGGTCGTCCCTCATCTGTGTCCTGGTCTATCGCCCACCCCAACCCATGCCCAGTTTTTCGGCCCAGTTCGGCGACCTCATCTCCCAGCTTACCATCAATAATGCCAACGTCTTGGTCCTGGGAGATTTTAACTATTGGCCGTCGGACGCCCACGAATCCCCTGTTTCATTGGCTTTCTCAGACCTTATGTCAGGCTTAAACTGTATTCAACACATACATTCTCCTACTCACGTCAAGGGCCATATTTTAGACCAGGTCTGGACTTCCGGCCTAGACATCTCTGTACCCCTTATTCTCCCCTGTCTCTGGTCAGACCACCTTCTAATCACCTTCACCTTAGCTTTGCCCTTCCCTGTCACAACAGTCCGAGAGACCAATTTCCTGGCACGTAATTGGAACAAGGCTGATTTAAACAAATTCACCTCTCTCCTCAGCTCCTCGGCTCCACCCATCATTGGCCCTGCTATCCCCATTGACTCCCAGACACGGAACCTTACCCACTGGCTCACTTCTGCTGCTGACTCGGTGGCACCTTTAAAATTAGTTAGAGCTAGGCGTAGCCATGACGCCCAAAGGTGGTTCACCGAGGACCTTAGAGCTTTAAAACTCGGTCTTCGCCAAGCTGAACGGCGCTGGCGCCGTGGGTACTCCCCTGAGACCAAAGAGATATTCTCTTCCCTGCTGAGAGAGTATAAGTCAGCCATAACTCTTGCCAAATCCCGTTATTTCTCCAATAGAATTCTGGACTCTTCAAATAAGTCCAAGGACATATTCTCTATTGTTGAGGAACTTTCTAATCCTGCGAGAGTCACTATTGCGCCTCTCCCTTCCCAGTCCCTATGCGACTCCCTGAACCAATTTTTCGTGGACAAGATCGTCAAGATCAAAACTAGTATCTCTGTCCAAGCTCTGTCAGTTCTCCCTCAGCTTAGCATTTCTTGTCATTACTCCAACCCTCACACTCTAACCCAGATTCCCCCCATTTCGGAAACCAATTTCCTTTCACTCTTGCACAAAGTTTCCTCTGGTTCCCCGGGCGACTGCTGCCCCCCCTCGGCCCTTCGGGAAGCTTTCACTTCCTGCCCTAAACCCCCCCTGGCCTTGTTAAACAACTCTCTGACCACTGGGGAGGTTCCGAGTTTCTTCAAACAGGCCGAGGTGGTTGCCATTCTGAAAAAACCCTCGGCAGACCCTTCCATCATGAGCAACTACCGCCCTATCTCTCTCCTTCCCTTCCTCAGCAAGGTTCTGGAGTCGCATGTTACTCAAACCCTTAGTACTTTTGTTGAGGACTCATGCGTTTTGGACTCCCTGCAGGCCGGGTTTCGACCTGCGCACTCCACAGAAGCAGTCATCCTCTCTGTGATGGAGGAATTGCGCAGAGGGGCCGACACTAACATCTGCCAGGCCCTGGTCCTCCTGGATCTGTCGGCCGCCTTCGACACGGTCGACCATGAGATTCTGGTCGACCGTGTCGGAGAGGCCGGCATCCAGGGCACCGCCTGGGACTGGGTCCGGTCTTTCCTGACCCAACGCCAACAGGCCGTCAGGCTGTCCCAGTTCTCTGCCACTCAGGTCAAGCTGACCTGCGGAGTCCCGCAGGGCTCCTCTCTATCCCCTCTCCTTTTTAATTTATACCTGGCCCCGTTAATACGTTCCCTCCGTAGGTTTAATGTCACCGCATTTAAATACGCGGATGACATTCAACTAGTTTTTTCCATTGATTCCTCTGATGAATCAATTACTACCTTCCAAAACACGCTCTGCTTTATCAGTAGTTGGATGAGCTCAAACCATCTGAAGCTCAACCCCGACAAGACCGAGCTGGTTCTTGTCGGGGGACCCTCCAATCCCTGGCAACCTTCCTTCTGGCCTGCTAGCCTGGGCAGTCCTCCCTGTCCTGCCAACTCAGCCAAAAGCCTGGGAGTCGTCATTAGTAATGACCTCTCTATGACGCCCCAGATAAGTGCAGTAGTGTCCTCTTGCCATTTCCAACTCAGGAAAATTCGTAAAATCTCCCGCCTACTCACTACTGAAGCCCTTACTCTGGCTCTGCTTGCGTTAGTCTTGTCTAGACTTGACTACGCAAACATACTGTACGTAGGCATTCCTGAGTATCAACTTAAGAGACTTCAGTTGATCCAAAATCAGGCCGCCCGTCTGATTTTTCACCAACCTAGAGATCAACATGTTCGCCCTCTCTTAAAAAGCCTCCATTGGCTACCGGTATCTGCCCGATGTAAATTCAAGCTTGGCTGTACTATTTTTAAATCTCTTGCTGGCCACAGTCCCCTTTTCATCTCTTCCCTTCTTCACCCGTATGTTCCCTCTCGCAATCTTAGGTCATCTCAGTTGGCCTTGTTATCTGTCCCCAGGTTTAAGAGGAAGAAGCATGGCGGCCTCAGGTTTTCATTTCTAGCTCCGTTTTTTTGGAACTCCCTCCCTCTCCCCCTCAGGCTGTCCTCCTCTTATCCCAGGTTCAGATCCCTCCTCAAAACCTTCCTTTTTACTGAGTCTTACCTTTAGCAGTCTAATTCCTACGTTTCTCCTCTTGCTCCCTCAGCACAAGCGCCAAGAAACCTAATGGTGTTAGTCGCGCTCTACAAATTTGCTTAACATAACATAACAGAAATTAATTACGGTACTGTAGTGGCACAGAGGAAAGTTTAGCCACTAACACATTGAACTGATCCTTCATTTAGTCACTCCTATAAGCATAACAATGATTAAAACAAAATTGTGATGAAAAATTGTTTAAGTAAATCCATTCACACACATGATCTCTCTCACATGGGAATTCCAAAACATTCATTATTGGTGGAAGAGGCAATAACACCAAAACTAACTCTTCAGTATGAGCTCTAAATAAGGCTTGCAATGGAAAAGAGTTATCTTGTATCAATCCTGGATCAATCTGGAAATAATTGTTGAGTCATCGTACGTCACAAAATTTCAGTAGCCTCTATAAGAATATTGGTCTGATTGGCCCAGTGCTGATCAATGAACCTTTCTTGGGCGCCACTATCTGCTATTCAATAATGTAGAGGTATTAACAACTTTTCCTTCTCACATCAATCAAGAGAAGGTACAAATACTATCATGATCATTCATTGAAGATCAACTATAAGGTAGCCTACGCAGTCTTGTTTCCCCCTCTTTATTAGGTGAAAATTGGGATCTTCCTGCGATCTCCTGAGCCAGTTTAGCAGAAGCTTAAATCTTATATCCAGTATGAATGCAATATTGCTGCAGCCCATCCACTAGGCTGGCAGTCCGTTCTGGTACCCTTTAGCTATGCCTACTGCAGTAGGATCTTCTTGAGCTAATAGGTCAACTGAAACCCCTGACTGGCCAGATGAAAAACTCTGGTAGAATTAGAATATGTTTCCTCAAATTACTTTCTACCTTTTGTCGCTCTTGTGATCTATATTCAATCAACAGCAGTAAATAAATACCTAAGAGAAACTGAGGTAAGCTATTGTGAATTGACAATCTTATGTTTCATTTCATTGTACTAACCATGTTGAAAAAAGAGTCATCTGTATTCTTTCAACCCACTCAATTGCAGTTGTCAACAAAAGACAATATGTCACATAAGTTAATACATCGGGCCTACCTTACTGAATGTTACACAATTCTTCCTCATAACAACCACCCCCCAACGTCAGTTGGTTCAAACATCTTCATCAATGTTAGTAGGAAAGTATTATATGTGTCCACACCAGCATCTGCATTTGTTACTAAGGGAGTGGCCAGGCCAATGCAGATCCAGTAAGACAATGAGTTAGATTGGTTACCTTTAGCAGATTTTGGCTAAAGTATAGTGGGAGGAGGTCAAAAAGCATCTCAAAAGAATCTCAAAAAAATCTCTTAGCATACTGGATTCCCATAGAAATGTCCCAAACTACAGGGAGCAGAAGCGGACACAAGACAGATGCAGACACAATTTGCCCATCATGGAGGAATTCTGTTTTGAGGATCCTTCTGTGATGGTCGAATTGTGATAGTTCTTTCCTGCTTGAGTTACAGTTAGCTCTCAGGCTTCCCATCTTAACTTGGTGATTCTTTTTAGGACTTAGTAGCTGTGACACATGTTGAATGCCTAACATTGATTCTTTCTGATTTTGTACTGTGACGTACTCACCTGGTGTGTCCTGAGGTGGCCACAAATTGTGAGGCTGACACTTGTCAATCAAACACCAGGAGAAGTCCACTTTAAAGGGCCAGCCGACTGCCGCCTCAACCCTAGGAGGATTGATTGCTTGCTCACAACTCCATGGTCTGGTGGATAGTGGACTATCTACAGATGGATCATGCAGAATGCACAAGACTGGCTGTATCATTGTCCTAAATGTTCTTAAACAAGGACAGAGTGATTACTTAAGGATGATTTTTTGCAGCATTGGATATACACATTGACGCTGAATAAATGTTTTTCCAATAGTATGCATAGAAATGTCCTGTTCTCATTTATAAATGTATCCAACTAATATGGGGTTTTGAAAGGAGGTATCTACGTGGAAACATTGTGAATAGTGTACTAAATAAGAATATTTTGGAGTCCAATAATAATTAATGATTTATTGTTGATGAACTACCACAGTTGGATTTGTCCTTGCAGAGTTTCTGCTTTCTTTGTTATGATTTCCCAAACTCTAGAGAGTTATCTGGGCACTCTCTGCATTATACACACAAGACAGGTACAGAGCGCACATCTTACAATCTCCGCGCCAGGCAATGAGTATAGGAGTAAGCTCAACCCCAGCCTACACCAGCCTACACCAGAACAACAAAAAAGAATGGCACTCAACTGAAGGAGGCTCAAATGTTCCACATTGAGCAGGCACACCCCAGCCCTATGTCCAGTGGGTTGCCAGGAAAGGTAAAATGACATCTTAAACTTGAAACCCTTAACACACACCCTCTACGAATCCAACCTGAGACAGATATACACACAGCCGTGGACAGGGAGATATGAAATACATCTTGTAAGCCATAAGCCAAACAGGAAGCAAAAGGGTAATATCAATTTTAGCTTTTTACCCCACAACAAGGTGGGGTACTCACATGGCTATCAATGAAGGACCCCCAATGGTGCACATAGGACAGCAACACTCCATCCCCGGTCTAGTAAAGAGCCCATTGTGAAAGGTCCGCGCCCATTCTTAACAGCACCTCTAGGCAAATAAAACTCATTACTAGTTCCAAGCACATCAAGGAGCGGGTGAAGAGACCTGAGTAAAATGTAATTTATGCTGGATCAACCTCAGTTAATTTCTTGTATTTTATTCTGCAATTGTAACTTTTTTCCCTCATGCCACTTAATTTGTATTTACAAGTACAACCCAGAGTGGCAAGTATTACACTGCCTATGCATGCTTTGAGTGTATTTGCATGCCTCACACAGTCATGTAAATACGTCACTGTGGGATTACTGAGCATAGAAACCCACCCTGATGGAAGCCCAGAACCTCTCAGGCCATTAGTGTAGGGCTGAAACATGTTGGTGTAATTGGTAAATGTAGGGTCATAGGACCATTTCATCCTAAAACCCTGATCTTAACATATACTTTTAATCTTTCCTAATCACACCACTAATAAATGAATACCTTGGAAGAGGATGACGATTTTTCATCTTTAAAGTTACTCCCCCTATTTAACATTCGTCATAAGATTGGTGTAATCGGTAAATGTAGGGTCATAGGACCATTTCATCCTAAAACCCTCATCTTAACATATACTTTTAATCTTTCCTATTCACACCACTAATATAATAAATACCTTGGAAGAGGATGACGATTTTTTATCTTTAAAGTTACTCCCCCTATTTAACATTCTTCATAAGATTTTCCTGGAACATGGTTCAGCCCACCCGGACCTTTAGGAGTTAGGGTGAACACGATGATGAAGTGTGACATTATCAGAGTGGGTGAGGGTTACATAAAGCAAAGGGTTTTTTCTTACTTTCCCACTTCTTTAGAAGTGGTGTATACGTGTGGCACATAACTTCTTAACTTCTTGTCCTCATCTTGTAGGTGCCTCTACTCCAGAGGGATACCTTAGTGTTAGTAGTATGTTTTTGTAGGGAGGACATGTCCATTTATCCTTGTCTAAAGAGTCTCCCCACGCTTCAGGTATGTGTATGTTTCTTATAAACCTCCAGAATTTTGTTTTGAGAAGGTGGTTCTCTTGCCTGGTAAAACAGGCCATTTCAAACTGCATACGGGTTGCAATAGAATACCTGGGACATGTTTTATGGCTACTTACGTGGGTGTCACAATAAGTGCTTCAGGCCCACTAGTAGTTTACCAGCCCTGGGCGTATGGTATACTACTGTACTTGGGATGTATAAATAAATTAAATGTGTCAATCAGATGTAAAACTGTATTACCATGTTTTAGGGAGCGAGCACAAGCACTTTAGCACTGCTTAGCAGTGGTAAAGTGTGCGGAGTATTATGGCCAACAAATTCAGAAAAATAGGAGGGGTGAAGGTTAAATGTTAGGGGATGACTTTGCAGAGAGGGCCAAACCCAACAAACTGTTAATATGTGTGGTTACTTCATGAAATGAAATGAAATGAAAATTGATTTCTTAAGCGCATGGCTGCCCAAGAGCGTCCCAGCGCTGGTACACACCGCAAGCTTCCATGATCCTCAGACAACGGACTCAGACTCCCTGCGGGAAAAGGAAGGTCTTTAAGGATTTCCAAAACTTCTGGAGACAGGGTTCCAGGCGAAGAGCGACAGGAAGATCGTTCCAGATCTTGGCAACATTCACAGAGAACCTCCGGCCTCCGGAACGTGCTCTCCTCACTCTGGGGATGGTCAGCAAGTTGCTCGCGTCAGAGCGGAGGGAACGCAAGGACTTGTAGGGGCATATAAGGTCCCTAAGAATAGGGGGGCCCATTCCCTGGAGAGACTTAAAGGCGATGGAAAGGGCCTTAAATTTAATTCTCTCCCGGATGGGGAGCCAATGGAGTGATCTGAGAGCAGGTTTGGCCGAAGTTCTTTTCGCCGTGCCTGTCAGTACTCTGGCCGCCGCATTTTGTACTCGCTGAAGGGTGTTAATGGCTGATTCAGGGGCACCGAGCAGCAAGACGTTGCTGTAGTCCAACCTTGACAGTATTAGCCCCTGGATCAGAAGTTTCCTGGAGCTGAAGAGAAGAAGAGGCAACACCTTCCGGACAGAGCGTAACAAACCATAGCAGATACCTGCCACTTTCTTAGTTTGTACTCTGAACGTCAGGTCAGGCTCCAGCCATACCCCCAAGCTCTTAATCTCCATCTTGGGTTGGGGCGCCTCGCCCAGACAGGGGGGCCACATGGCTTTAGGAAGGGAGGTGGAAAGGTTACCCAACAGCATAAGTTCCGTTTTGGACCCGTTAAGTTTCAGCCGTGATTCTGTCATCCAGGCCATAATACCTGTCAGACATCACCCGAATCTTTCTGCCGCATTTTCCTGGTGGGATAGCGAGACGACAAGCTGGGTGTCGTCCGCATAGGTCACTATTTTCACCCCGAAGGGTGAAACCACATCCTCCAGTGGGGCCATGTAGATATTAAAAAGCGTCGGGCTCAACGAAGAGCCCTGCGGGACTCCACACTGGAGGGGGATCGACTCGGAGAGGGTCGTGCCATCGCAGACCTGATAGGACCGACCATTCAGAAAGGAAGTCATCCAGCTTAAGCCAGGCCGGATACTCCCACCTTAGTAAGGCGCTGAATAAGAATACAATGGTCGACGGTATCAAATGCCGCGCTGAGGTCAAGGAGGACCACAGCTGCGGAGCCTCCTGCGTCAAGAATGCGTCTGGCTTCCTCCACTACTGCAATCAGGGCAGAGTCTGTACCCTGCCCAGGGCGAAAGCCTGTTTGTGAGTTCTTAAGCAAGTCATGACCTTCTAGAAACGTGGACAGCTGTCGATTGACCACCTTTTCCGCAATTTTGCTCAGGCCCGGCAGCAAAGAAATTGGGCGGAAGTTCGCCAGATCATCAGGGTCAAGTCCCGGCTTTTTGAGAAGAGCCTTAACCATCACCTTCTTCCAGCTAGGGGGAACTTCCCCACCGCCGAAGGAGGCGTTCAAAAGGTCCGTGGCCCGCGGGGAGATGGTCTGTGCAATCCGCTTAAGAATCTGGATCGGCATAGGGTCAGTGGTGGAGCCACTTTTGAGATTGACTAATTCTTTGTGGAAGTCTTCCTCAGTTATGGGAGTGATAACTTCCCACAAAGGGCTCACACCACTCTCGACCTGCATTGAGGACTCAAAGGGAGGGGTACTGAGAGGAAGACTTTGTAGGATTTTTCTGACCTTATTGTCAAAGAAGTGTGCAAGTTCGTTGCACCTAGCTCTGCTCGTAGATTGCGGCAATGAAGGAGAGGGGGTTTTCAGGAGTTCCTTGACTATAATAAAAGTTTCTCTTGAGGAGTTAGAAGCAGTCCTGATTCTCTCTTCATAAAAGGCCGCTTTCGAGTGGTTACAGGCTAGCTTGTATGCCCTCATGGCATCCTGATATGGGATTTTACTATTGGTGGACCAGTCTTTGCGCCAGGCACATTCCAGTCGTTTGCAGACCTTTCTAAGGTCGCGAAGTTCAGCTGTGTACCAAGGGTTTTTAAACCCCTTACTTTTCTTGGAACTACACTTCTTGGGAAGCACCACATCCAGTGCTCCTAATAACCAGTTGTGGAAACCCAATCTGCTACAAGAGGGTTCGAGAGGGGGGCAGGAGTAGATTGCTCAAGGGCAGTGGTTAAACCGTCAAAGGACAGTTTAGACCAAGGTCTTTGTGAAGACCGAATAGAGCCCTTACAATCGGAACTTGATTCCGACATGAGGGTCAGACTAAAAGGAATAAGAAAGTGGTCTGACCAGGGGAGATATTAGCTGTCTCAAGGTTACTGTTCTGATTTTAAGTTTAAAGTGTAGTTGGGGAATGCTTTTCACTTTTTGGTACATCGAGCTCTTGAACGAAATCCAAAGTAATTATTGTTGCCAGATCCTATCTTGTATGAGGTGACCGTCATTCCATGGTGTACTGAGAGCATTATTATGCTTCAAGCAGAAAGGAAGATTAATGCAAATACCTGTTCTCGCTTCCAACCACAAACATTAATTACATTGTCACATCTTGAAACAGTTCATTACAGGGATGTTTGGAAATATGAAGTCTGTCTTGACGGAGCTGCACAGATGTTCACTGTGAGCAACTAGTTATTACATTAACATGGATTAATTATGTCTGCAAAATGAAATGTGTCCACTGCAAGATAAGAAGGGCAGACAGTGTACACGCATGGGATAGGTACATGGCTAGTTGCTAAGGATGCATTGACTCTATTCAAGGCAGATTGCATCTGTACCACAAAAGTAGACTGATTACTTTATGGCTACTAAATTCAATTTGAAGGTAAAAAGAACGTTTGCAAAAAAATTTTTGGGATAGATTCGTGTTTCTATGTAAACATTCTCTTGCTGCTTTACTGTTTTACCGGGATGTGCTGGCCACAGGGAAGTTATAGTTAAAGCCAGGTTTCCATAGGAAAAGCACTTTTTTACTTTGCTTATCACTTTGGCACTGGTTGGCAAATCTTCCCAAAACTTTCTAAAATAATATTCTTTCACCTCATCTCCTTCCTGAAAAGTGTCAGTGTCCTAGGTCAAGAGGGGGAAAAGAAAAAAGGGGGTCCTAAAACACATTTTCCCGATTTATTTTTCCATTGGAATATGAGACATAGGGACTGATTATGATGTGGGCAGTCGGACAGCCGAACCGTATCGCAGTGGTCAGGATACCCTCTCCAACCAGTTAGTCCGACTGCTGAATTTGGATGGACCGACTTGCTGGCATTCAGAAAGTGCTATGTTTATGTCTGAACTGGGGTGTAAGTAAGTAAGTAAATAAGTTTATTTGCATAGTTAATAAAAACCATTGTAATTCTTCAATTTAAAAAAGATTACATGTACGTGCTATGCGTTTTCACCATATCAATAATACAACATATAAAACGATGTACATTTTTTAAAATCATGGAGATTAAATACAATTTACCAAACCTTATTAAATAAAATTCATCTTGGTTTCATTGTTCTCTGAGAGCTTATAAAAAAAAGGTCAAGCTTCAGCATACTAATTTCTGCTGCTCCTTAGAGTTGATAATATTAAGCAACAATTTAGACATAGTTCAGCTTGATTTAATAACTAAGAACTTTGTTGAAGGTTAAGTTCCTGCATCTTTTTCTCCACCTCCTTCATAAACTTTACCAAGCTGCAGTTCAGCTGCGGGTCGTTGGGTGTGAAACAGGCAAGAACTGCATGTCTTCGAGTACGTATTCCTCGTTGGTCAAACTGGAATTTCAGCAAACGTTTTCTTTCCTCCAGCAGTTTGTCGCAGGAGCACAACAGATGTGTCATATCCTCAATTGCCTTTGCCACAAAAACGACAGAGGGAGCCCCCTTTGTCCCTCAGCCAGTGCAGAAGGTGGCATATACA